>NC_140935.1:61312726-61912726 GCF_014529385.1 Adiantum capillus-veneris
TAGTTGTCTTTGTCCATAGTTGCATTAAGCTTTATCAAGGACTTTTGAGCATCTTGAAATTCTTTATCAAACCACCTTTTGCGTGATCTATCTTTGTTGATACCATGGAGATGCTTTATAGAAAACCATTCTTCAACACAAGAACAAACAACTTTCTTGAAAGCTTCCCATTTAGTTTCCAATGGTGCATCATATTGAAGCTTCTTCATCCATAATTTTTGCTGAACCATTTCAATGTACATTGGTGCCTGTTTGAAATCCATACATAGTGATACTTTCTCTTCCCTTTGGCTGAGATTATCATGTAGTTGCTTCTCCACATGAAAGGTCAATACATAATGTGCAATGATCGGATTCCGGGGTCCATTCGCCAAACATAAAACTCTTGATGCGATACATGATAGCTTCGGAGAGTAGCATATAGTCAATCACACTGTCCCCCTTATGTTTTCTACATGTAAATCCATTGGTTCCACTCCACAAAGATACACCATTGACAATGAGCATACCCGTGCTATTACACATGTGTAAAGTAACTTTCCATAGTGATCCGACTCTTTCTCATCCATTGAAGAACGATCATACAAGTGAACTTCCTCCAACTCCCTTGAAATCACTACAACAAAAATAGGTGTTATCGACGCGGCCCGTCGCTATGCGCGTCGTTATGAAACCAGTCGCTATTAGCGACGCATATAGAGACGGCCATAGCGACCACCATAGCAGAAATGTTTTTTCTTGGGCAGAGGGCAGGTAGCCTGGACTGTGCCCAGTTAAAAGATGGACACAGCCACATCCAAACTTCCTACCCTCTGCCCAAGAAAGTGAGCAGCACCAAAATATCAACCATGCTCCCGCGCGCAGAAATCTTGGCAGAGTTCCCTTTGTTTTACATAAACTTTTCAAAAAAAACCATATCATGTATACGCCTCCTACATGCATGTAGGATCTCACATGAGATTTAAGGCCAATGAAAGACAACCGTACTAACTGAAAAGCATAGCCATAACTTAAAAGCATAACCATAACAAACCATAACCATAACTTAAAAGCATAATCATAACTTAAAACCATAATTGGCTATAACCATTTTGATGAAAACCATAATGCTGATAACCATAACCATAACAATGACGTACAATAATCATAACCATAAGGAAAACAATAACTGTCTGAACACTAACTGTGTGTACAAAAAAGAGACACAGAAACGTGTCTGTGTCTCACAAAGCATATATATGAAATCTGGTCCACTAATGACTAGGCATCGCAACCTGCACATAGGACAACTCACAAAATTAGTATTGATATTACTTCACATATACTGACTTAATTAAATCAACTCACACATATTAACGTCTCACCTCAAGCGATCAACGAGACTGTAAGGCCTCCCAGTCTACAGACTCTCCTGAAGCTTCAAGATCCATTCAGTACTTCATAGATACCTCTACGATATCCATCTGACTCCTCCTCGCGTGATGGAGCTCGATGCATCGCAAGATTCTGCGTTTATACAGAAATCAAAGTAATAAGAATACATGATTCATCGCGTTTTAAAAAACGCCATAGTTAAGATTGGATTAGAAACTCACAAACTCATAGCAAAAGGTGTCGAAGCCTCCGTTGCCAAGATGAGATGTCCCCCTAGTCATCTGTCGTACCTGCGCGGCCTCACGCTGCTGTCTGAACCGCGTGGCCGCTGTCCGCTCATCCTCCCTGATCTGCAGCCACGTCTCGTGTGGGATGCTCGAAGGCTTCGGCGAGCCGGTCTTGAAAGCTTGTCGAGCTGCATCTCATCGATGTTCGATGGTGTCCCGTGCAACACCCTTGATTCACCGCGCCGAAACAACGAAAGAACCCGGAGCAAGATGGTACTCTCTCAGGATGGTCTCCACTATGTAAGTGACTTTTTCCTTGTCTTGCTGATCCCAAGACGTCAGAATGCTGGTCGAAAACTGCAGCTCCACGAGCTGGCGAATCCGCTGTCGCATCTCAGTGCCGACTCTATCCATGTTAACAGAACCATCTCCCCGTATAGTATAGAGCTTGGAGGCACTAGGATCGTGTGCCTCCCAAGGTGTCCGAGGTGTGCCAAGAGGTGTGTCAAGAGGTGTGCCTGGGTAAGACGGGAGTCATGAGCGAGGAGGGGTCAAAGCATCTGTGGACCCTCCTTGACAGCAACCACCACCTCCACCTGACGATTGCCGAGATCAGCGAGTGCACCTGTGCTGCGGAGATGAGGATGTACCCGCCTCTGCCCCACCCCTAGGTGTCGAAGCGGCCGTGATGGGAGAAGAAGGCGTCGTACCCATAGGCGTCCTGAACCCCGTAGGCGTCCCCCCCTAGGCGTCGGTCCCTCGGGTGTGAAGCCCGGAGGCATAGTACCCGTGCCTCTGGCTACCCAGTACTAAGAAGCCTCCGCCATCTGAGCAGGCGTCATCCATGTAACGAAGCCCATGAATGCATCTGCACTCATGGAAGCGGGATTTGGAATCTCGTCTGCCATACTAAATGAACCTGCACAAAGAAAGTAAAATAAAGCGTCAGAACACAGTTGTTTAAATTAACTTGAAGCTTAATTTTAAATCAAAGTCTTCACACAAACACTTACAGGCCTAGGCCTAGACGAGTGAGGCATCATTGATAAGATCTTGCACCGTATCATCGTCTATCTCTAATTGCAAACATAACTCTTCCCCAACTCGTTCCGGAAGATTGTCTTCATCCATTGCATCTTCATCTACAAGTGTCAATTCTGGCTCATTTGCGTCATCCCTCGTATATCTGTCAGCTTCCTCTGCCATACCTTCGTCCATCTCATCTAATGTCACCGTAGTATGGACGTTGTCTGACTGACTTTCCTCCAGGAGATCTTGCCCTTCAAATACTTGTTTATTTCTTGGAGCAACCTGAACCACAAACCACCATTGTCGCTCTCGAGGGTCCGGTACAAAGACCACTTGCTCGCAATGTTCGGAGAGAGCAAATGTGTCGCTCGCATCTGTCCAAGTCTTTGTAGAATCTATTTGCACAATCTTATTTCCATCTCTGCGTACCGTTGCATTGCGACCAGAAGTAATCACCTTGAACCACTTCACATCCAACAAAAACATCTCAAACCGCCTGAAGCTTACTTGCAGGATATCTGACACCAGACCATAGTTTTCCAGGTTGCTAGTGCTCTCATTCGTGTCTCTAGCACTTGCCCTGCTCTTTTGCATGAAACTAACCATTACCCCACTATCAAACGTGTTTCTTCTGCTGTCAATTTGTTGTGTTCTGAAATGCTTTCCATGCGACCACAGTGCCATGTATGTATGATACTTCCAGTCACATCCAATAGCCAGCTCTTCCTCTTCTAGAGATATGGGTTCTCCGATCTGTCAAGCTGCTCTCACTGTCTTGTCCAACCATGCCATTGTAGGGAATTCAGGTAGAGGAGCGAGATAGTCTGGCAAGGGTAAGGCTCTAGTCGTTCGACTTCGCCTAAAATCCTGTCGCTCTAGGTTGCGTCTCTCTTTCTCTTCTTCGTACCTTTCAAGCCATTTTTGCATCGGCGCTGAATTTAGTATACAGAACTTCATGATCTTTTCTCGCATGGCTAGGTTCATTTTCTTCGGCACCCCTTGCCCTTGCGGCTCCTCTCCCACCAGTCTTGCATCCTCCTCATCGCTCCACAGTCGAGGCATTTCTGGGTCAGAAATGGATAGAAATTTGGTCGTCAATACAAGAGACTCTTGCACCAGCCATCCTTCTGCCATGCTCCCCTCTGGACGCGCTTTTTGGCGAACAAAACCCTTAAGTGTTTTCATGAACCGCTCTAGAAAGAACATCCAACGGCTGTGGACTGTACCTGCCACTGCAACCTCATCTACTACATGGATGAGCAAGTGCATTTGGATAGTTAGGCAGCTCGTGGGTAGATACTTCTCAATCATGCAAACTGCCTCAATGGAGTTAGCCCTTGCGACTGCAATAGATTCCTCCCGTATCTCCTTGGAAGAGATCCACCGCACTAGCTCTGAAATCGTGTATATGCAGGTCCGCACTTCCTCCGTTAAACACCCCTTGATCGCAATTGGAAGAATGAATTGCAAGAACTTATGCCACTCGTGCGATTTCAACCCTGACAGTTGATCGTCACAGGTGAATGCTATCTTGAGACATCGCATATATCCTGTTGGTGTCCTGAACTCTGAAATCACCCTTTTCACTTGTCGCTCTTCGTTTTTTAGCAATACCCATGGCGCTCTTGGAAGTTTTGTTTGACCAGCTGCATTGGTGAAAGGCCACAGCTCTGGCATCTTTCCAATCGACTGCAAATCATCTCGTGAAGCTCGATTGTCTTTCATTCCCATGATTGTCTTCCAGAGGAGCTCTCCCACATTCTTGAATATATGCATTGGATCCAGCAAATGGTTAATTAGTAGATCACCCCAGTACGGCAACATATGGAGAATGGACAAACGTTTCATTCCTGGAACAGGTTGCCCCTCATGTTGCTCCCATCGGCGACGCCACTCTTGTACATGCATAGGACGACATTCGATGCGACCAAGTTGGCCTTCGCGCAAGTGATGGCCATCTGGAAGATAACGGTGGTGGCCTTGATAAATTGTCTTTCAAAGAGAGGTAGAATATCTGACATCCAAAGACTGCCCGCAAATTGGACATGCATTGTATCCCGAAGTTGTTAGTCCTGCATATATCAAAGCATGAATCAGGCCAAGGCAAAGGGCTTGCGAATAGCGATAATTTTAATATAAATCAATAACCATTACCAGAAGCTTCTCTGTATCCTGGCCAATCATGCATAGTCCACATAAGAAGTCCATGGATCCTTGCATACTGTTGTCCTACTGGTTCAACCGCATCTGCTATGTCGATCCCATGCCATAACTCCTAGAGCTCGTCAACTAGTGGAGCTAGATAAACATCCATGTTTTTTGCCTTGAACTTATCAGGTACAATCAAGCTTAAAACCAAATGACCCTTCTTGATAGCAAGCCACGGCGGGAGGTTGTAATTGATAAGGCACACACGCCAAGTGCTCCATGACGAGCTTCTCAAGCCAAATGGATTGACTCCATCCATTGCCATGTCCAAACGCAAATTGCGTGGTTCACTCTTAAAATGTGGCCAGGTATCTTCAATGTGCCTCCAAGCCTTTGAATCAACGGGCACCCTGAATGTTGCGTCAGTGGATCTATTCGTAGAATGCCACCGCATCAACTTTGCAATGGAACCACAACGAAACATGCTTTTTATCCTAGGAATAATAGGGAAATGCCGCAACACTTTAGCTGGCACTGTCTCGCCAACTCTTGTTTGTAGCGCATTGCTCTGCACTTAGGACACGACAGACAATCTGCGAATTCATTGCGAAAAAGAATGCAATCATTTGGACATGCATGAATCTTGTTGTAGTCCAAGCCAACTGAGGTCAGAAGTTGCTTTGCGTCTGGCCTAGAGGGGGGCATTTCATTGCCAGCAGGGAGAAGTTGCTCCCACAATAACCTGTTTAAGCCACATTAAATTAAAAATCTCTCCGAGCACATCACCGTTGCAATCGGAAAATCTCTTTTGTAAATTACGTCCCTAAACAAAGCAGTGACGCTTGCATTTGACCACCCGTACACTGACTGAAGATTCAAAAACGCCAGACAAGTACGAAGCACATATATTTTGGAGCCTTCATAGATTGGTTGACGTGCCAACTTCCTCAACATGTATTCAAGAGATAGGCGCACGGCTTATGGTGCTGCTTCGTTCGCGTTCTCCTCGCTTGTCTGGAAGAAGGCATCCAGCATCTCCTCCATGCCGTCATCTTCTGTCTGTAAGCCCTTTTCTGCTTCCATCCGTGGCTCTATATTGGTCGGACCTTCACACATAATCTTTTTTTTCTCTCTCTCAGATGTAGGTGCTATGTCATAGAAATCAATGCCCGTTCCGTAGGAGTCGTATCGCAGATTCTGTACGGTTTCGCTAGCAAACTTGCCGTACTTGTGCACATGCTCATTACATATCCTACGCTTGCGCAGGATTTGATACTTGTAGAGCGTGCACAAGCATGCAATCTTTTCCTCCATGTTAGTTGATGACGTTGCCATCTACAATGATTATGAATGTTGTTTTAATATATATATATAATATACTCCTCACAATGTAAACTACCTCACATTCTCTAGTCTTGCCCAATCTCCGTACACCTCGGTCCAGAGGTGTACGGAGATCAGGACCACCAGGTCAAAATCTCGTCTTTATTGGTCAAATCCTATATGGGTAGACACATACGTGCACACCCAGGTGTACATGGCAATGCATGTAGCAAAAAAAACCCCTTTGCCTCTTTTAGTTCCATAGTTTCTTCTCTGTCTACGAACCCACCTGCCTCCATCCGAGGTAGCCTGTTAGAGAAAGCTTTCCAATGCCACACTTGATGAAAGCACAATCCATGGAAGTTCTCAGCCCAATGAAAGTTTTCTACCTGATTGTAAACCGGGACGGGTCCTCCATGTCCAAGCCAGAAGATAATGTGGAGATGTATGAGCAACTTGAGAAAGACTCAGAAGCCTTGCATGGTTCTTGCTCAAAAAAGCGATCTCTATCTCTCGATCTCACTCTCGCTATCTCTCTTTCTCTCTCTATTTCCTTATTTTTCTATCTCTCTCTCTGTCTCGCTCTTCACTTCCCTACCTCTCTCTCTCTCTCTCTCTCTATATATATATATATATATATATATATATATATATATATCTTTATATATAACTCTCTTTCTCTATCTCTCTATTTCCTATCTCTCTCTCTCTCTCTCTCTCTCTCTCTCTCTCTATATATATATATATATATATATATATATATATATATATATATATATATATATATATATATATATATATATAACTCTCTTTCTCTATCCCTCTATTTCCTATCTCTCTCTCTCTCTCTACTTACCTCTCTCTCTCTCTCTCTCTCTCTCTCGCTCTCTACTTCCCTATCTCTCTACTGATGGAACGAGCAACTGAGCTAGGGAGATCTAGACGTCCACGACTGCGGAGGACTACACATGCAACATCGACAGAGGCTGCATCAGAGGATCTAGCTTGGTCACTTTGACTCGACATTCATAACGCCCGGTCAGACTCCTGGCCATGGAGGAGATTGATGAGATCCGCCAGCGACAGCTGCTGGATCTCCTATGATCTACCTATCCCAGCTAGTTGGTCGTTTAACCGTTTAGTCCATACCCAGCAGTTTAGGATTCCATAATATTTTATTTTGTCATCTTCTTACTCTGACTTTGTATCAGATCCATCACATTGTAACTTTTTTGTCTCATGTCTCTTAGGTCACTTTGGTCTTTTGAAGACGTTAATATAACATTTCACTTCATTCCATTTCTCTATTTAATTATTTTTTTAAAATTTTAATTTCCTAAGCATACATTAATTCTCTATCTCTCTCACTCTCTCTTTGATTATCTACACACACACACACTTCTCTCTCTCTCTCTCTTTCCTACACACACACACACACACACCTCTCTCTCTCTTTCCTACACACACACCTCTCTCTCTCTCTCTCTCTCTCTCTCTCTCTCTCTCTCTCTCTCTATTTATTACACACACACACACACACACCTCTCTCTCTCTCTCTCTCTCTCTCTCTCTCTCTCTCTCTCTCTCTCTCTCTCTTCACACACACACACACACCGCTCTTTGTCTCTCTCTCTCTCTCTCTCTCTCTCTCTTTCCTACACACACACACACCGCACTCTCTCTCTCTCTCTTTCCTACACACACACACACACACGATGTAGAGAGAGAGAGAGAGGGGTTGGGGGGGGGGGGGGGGGGGGGGGGGGGGGGGGGGGGGGCATAATACCTGCGTAGCAGGTGGAGGCCAAGATTCGAGCAGAGCGCGGCGAAAATGGCCCCTGCTCGCGGGTTTCACTTTTTTCTCCCAATTTTTTTCCGTCGCTATATGCGTCGATATAGTCGTCGCTATAGACGTCGATATACGCGTGGGAAACGAAGCCTTTCCACGCATATATCGACGTCTATAGCGACGAATATATCGATGCATATAGCGACACCCGGCTAAGTTCGTCGATATACGCGCGTCGATATCTCCATGTTGTGTTGTAGTGAATGTATGGCATATCAAATTGTTGAGTATCATGTTGCAATGTTTTTGTGCCAGCATTCATATCCCCATATACAATAACATCACCCTTACCTTTGAAATAAGCAATGTCCTCTTCTAAATTAAAAAATGGATGATCTCTATCCATGTAAGCATAAAAGGGGGAATAATGATGAGGAATGTAGCAATCGACTACAAAAATGGGTGCTCTTTTTGGTGTCATAATTTTCAGCCATACATAATGTTTGTACTTTTCATCTTTCACAATTGATACAAAATCTTCTAGTCCTTTCTTAACCATACATGCTACCCCTCCTTGTCCTCTTCGTTGCTTAAGATGATTTGACCACATCAATGAATGTACATTGTAATTCTCCAAGCCGTTAGTCCTTTGTGTATCATGCTCCCAAGTTTCAACAAGAAGTACAACATCGGCTTTGCTTGTTAGTTCGTCAATGCCAACCCCTGCATTCCATGGGTATCCATTATAGTTCCAAAAGCATATTTTCAATTGTAACTCGGTCTCATAGGTCGATCACGCATCCCTCTTTGCTTGAGGGACTTGCCTCCTCCTTGGGCACATTTTCTTCATGAGAGATATCCTTGTTTTTCTTATTCTTTTCCTCATATGCCTTGCGATGCATGTTTTGTTGCAAAATAGTGCGATCTTCACATACAAAACATTTTGTATCCCTTAAATAGATCCAAGTATTATCAAGGATAATCTTTTGCTTGGTCTCATCCGGCATGGTGCATGTGAGAGATAGATAGATAGATAGATAGATAGTTCTATTATCATCCTCGGAGGTCAAATATGACCTATGGGACCAAATGAACATGTCACGTGGTGTGAGTGGAGGTCATAAGTGACTCTCGATGCTCAAAAATGGCTGAAATGAGCGTCGCAATAGAGAGTCCACATCGTGGTTGGGAGAGGAAGGTATGTAGGGAGAGCTCATGGCTGAATATATGGGGAAAAGAGGACCTAATGTGGTCAAAAGCTGAGCACTCAAGTAGTGTGTGGTACTCACTCTCTCGCACTTGACGAGGGAATAAGGTGCAAAGTCGATGACACTCCTCGCCAGTGCCCCAACGTCCTGTCTCGCAACGTAGAGAATGGGAGCTAAGACAAATGGAGGCAATGGTGCGGATCGCACTCAACGGGATGGGCTCAAGGATGTAGGGATGGGTTCGGTTACCTCGTTCGGAGAAGAAGAGAGATTTGTAGTTTGGGGCAACGTGTGTGGTGTAATGGCTGAAGAGAGAACCTCCGGATTTCTCCCAAGCTGTGATACATTGGCGTTGTAAGAAGGCCTCATTAACTTGGGAGTCAATCGACGCATCCTTGAACAAGTGACATACATCCCATCTTCCAAACCATTTCTTGATGTCAAGCATCCACCCCGAACTTAGTATTTTGCTCTTGCATGTCTTTTGAACCTTTTGACTTGCTTCATATGCGATTCTAGGAAGTCGATGTAAAGGGTACGTCGTGTCTCACGCATGTACTCCACAACCCTTTGCATGCCCAAGACCTCAATGGGAAGCGATCCGGACTCAAGAAGTAAGAGCATGTAGGGTGTTTGTGTCTTGACTTGGAGAAAGTTGGTGAGAAAACGCTTTTGGACATTCTCAAACTCTTTCCAAGTAGACTTCCCAATGCTTCCACCCCACACCTCCACTCCATAAAGAAGCACCGGTGTCACCAATGTGTCAAAGAGGTACTTTTTGAGAGCCCAACACTTGATCTCTCCTGCATTGCACATGTTCTCAAATGCATAATAAACCCTCTTTTCGGCTTCCAAGCGACGCATTGCACAATCCTTCCATTTATGATTGGATGGAACCTCAAGGCCAAGGTACTTGAAGTGATCTACCACTTCAAGTTGCTCATTGTTGTATACAATGCATGGATTTTCGTCATTGAGGGTCTTTACAAGCATAACCTTGGTTTTGGATCCATTCATGATCAGCCCGCTATGTAGGCAAGAGAGTTCCAAGACACTCATAAGCTTTTGTGCATCTTCTAAGGTATGTGCCAAGAGCACTACATCATCGGCATAAAGCAAAAGCATGATCACCGCATTTCCGATCTTAACCTCTTCTATGTCTTCTTGCTGCATAAAATCAAGAACCATGCATTCCAATTCATCAATGAGTAGCCCAAAGAGGGTTGGGGAAAGTGGGCATCCTTGTTTGACACCGATAGTGCTTGCAAAAAATTCTGAAATTCCATCTCCCATACGTAATCAACATATCACTTTTTGGTAGATACGAAAGACTGCATGCATAAATTCTCTCGGCACTTGAAGGCTTTGCAGAGAAAGAGAGATATAGGGGGAGAGAGATAAATAGATAAAGAGAGATGGAGGGAAAGATAGAGGGAGAGATAAATAGAGAGAGAGAGAGAGAGGGAGTGAGAGGGAGGAAAAGATAGAGGGAGAGAGAAAAATAGAGAGGGAGAGATAAAGGGAAAGAGAAAAAGAGAGAGAAAGAGGGAAAGAGGGAGAGAGACAAATGGAGAGAGAGAGAGAGAGAGAGAGAGAGAGAGAGAGAGAGAGAGAGAGAGAGAGAGAGATAAAGAAATAGGGAGATAAAGAGCATTGGTTGTAGGCAAAGCAATCATTTTGTGGTGTGTGCAGTGCGGGTATACTTCTGCTTCTACATAATGTTTTGAAACAGACCTTCTTTACGTGAAGCCGATTGAGCTCATATATAAATTACTTTCTACTCTCTTCTCCTTACCTTCTCCATCTTTCTCTCTCTTTTCCTATCCCTTTCTCCCCACAGAAGAGGTATTAGGTTGGATTGCTTTCAACGGTACTGTACCGCAGAATGGAGGCAGGCATGCAATGTACACAGTAATCCCTCAAACAAGGAGCGACTATGAAGAGATGATGTGCAAGAAGCACAATAAAGAAGTTCTTCTTCAAAGCACTCTACAGGAGCAAGAGAACTCTTACACTGCGCACAACACAAAACAAAGGCTACATTTACAACCATATCTCTTTACCTCTACTCAAAACAATGGCTACATTTATTTAGTTGTATATATATTTGTGTGTACATATATATTTGTTTATGCATGTATGTAGGCACTAAGTACGGGAACATAGCACCCGAAGGTTAGACGCTTCCTCTTGGGTATAGTCCTTTTTTATTCATGGCGTTGTGGTCATTGATCCACTCATGCATGGATTACCGCAACATACCTTTGGTTTTACCACGGTTGAGACTGTGATGATATCTAAAGAGGTGCCACTTGACCTTTGGAAATACTGGCCTCTACTTAGGTCTGCTAGTATGTATATGTATCTATGTGCTTGTGTACTAATATACTTGTGTACGTATGTATAGATGAGTGAGTAGGGGAGAAAGTTAAATCTCATATTGGTCTTTGTAATGTTGATGTCAGATGAGAAACCACCTCGTTGGGAGCAGCCATCTGGCTCTTCTTTTGGTTGGTTCACATCCAGGTGGGCTTCCACCCAGGGTGGACATCGCCTCTAGTGGACCCGATTCTTGAGGCAGTGAGAAGAAGCAAAGAAATAAAGATTATTTTTGGCTAGTTAACCTGAAACCATGAGTGTCCTAGGTTTATTTTTGTTAATTGCAGGCATGGCCATCCTACACCTACTCTACTCAGGTTCCTCCACTGGTCGTAGATCCAGACCTATAGTGGGCTATCTCTTTACGAGACCAGTACCTCCGTCTGATGGAGGGATTGTTTGGACGCTACACTCCGTAGCAGCTTGCAACATACGGTCTTTCTCCGCAGTTCACATCATGGGGGAGTGAGGGAACGACTCCATGCATCTAGAGCCTTGCACCGACGACACCTCACTCTATAGCCCCTTCTTATCATCGTACTCTTGTTCCATTGAATGGTCCCACTACCATGGCATCAAAGGGTCCCATGCCACTCCTTCCACTTTTGCTTTTCTAGGTTACCATCGATGCACTTTTTGTAGTGACGTGCGTCGACGATCGTCTCAAGGCAATGAGCAGCGAGAGAGACGAAGCCGTGGGGGATCTTGTGGCTTTGCTTGTATTGGTAGTGCCGTGGGAGCAGAGTCCCCTATTTCAGAGTGTGACATCCCTGACTATTTGAGGATTGACTGAACGGATGCCCACCTGGGCCGGACATGTATCCGGACACCACATTTGTACTTTATTAGTGTTTTGAGCTAGTATAGTGATACTCTGTGTAGATCCTGATTCCAGAGTAGCAGGTCAATTTCCTAGTAATTCTGTCATGATGATTGTAAAGGTCCATGTGAGTGGTCACTCGCCATTTAGAAAGCCCTAGGTATAAAGGTCAATAACTTTAATGTGAAAGAAGGCCTATCTCTTGAGAGGAAAGAGCTCTGCTGTACATACGCTCAAGCTACGAAGCTGCTCCAGCTATCAACTTTTCTAATGATTGGGTAATCCATTTTCAGTTTTGAAACTCGCATTGTGCTCCTGTCTCTTTCCTCTTTGATTTAAGTGTAAGCATTGGTAGTTTTGCTGTGGTTTGCGACTACACATTTGTGAGCCTTAATTGCAGATTTGAGTGCTTAAATCGCTATTTTTAGTCATTTTGACCATAGGAGAGTGTTCCTAGACCATAGGGTGACCTTTTTGGATAATTTTGTTGAAGTTTTTAGGATATTTTTCATGATGGATCGTGATTTTGATACCTTATTGGATTGCAACCAGGGTTAGTAGGATAGTGCCCCCAGGTGTCCTAGACCTCCTCCTAAAGTTTCGTTGAATTTTGAGTCCATTGGAGTGCCAAAGTGGCATGATGACCTAGAGAGGTGAGAAAGGACATAGGCAGATTTCCATGATCATTGAGTGTTGGTTTGCTTGTCGAGTTGATACATTAGCTTGTTAAGGTTCACTTCTTGAGATTGACAATCTCAAAGAGTCTCCATGCCCCATTCGAGTCACTTCCTTGAGTATTGACATTATGTTAGTGTCCGATAGCTATGCTATAGACATCCATTGGGGCAACCTGCTAACATTGGCACTGCTGCCTGCGATATGATCCTTAGATGGTGAGGGACCTAGTGCGTATTTAGAGCGTTCTTTTTTGAATATTTGTCTCTCCATTTACACATTAGCAATGAAGCAGTTAGACATGCGGTTCATGCTTGGTAGGCTCTAGAAGTCGCAGATTTGCTAGATCTATTCTAAAGAGGTAAAGAGGGTTATGAGTGCGATAGCCAAAATCATTTTATTCTTCAATTTTCTCTATGCTTTTAGAGTGCTGTTCCGTTATCCATTTTGAATTTATTTTCCACCATTTTGTTTGTTTTTGTTTCATGTTTCATTTCAGTACTTAGGAGTAGGTTAAATAACAACTACCACCATCAAAATTGGGCTAAAATATTGAGAAACAAAAGGGTGAAAACCATATTTTGGCTGAAATGACCATAACTATGAAAATTTGAAAATTTGATGGTAGAGACCTCAAAAGTGATCCAAATTTAAAAATTTGCGGATCAAGGGCATCAATAGACTCTCTAGAAGGAATCTGGAAAGTATGGCGAGATTCTGTGGAGGAACATGGATTGCAATCCATGTACCCTAGAGACCAATTTTGCAAAAAAGTAATCATTCATAATGTGCATCGGTGGGATATTGCCATGATCAAGTTTTCTTGAAAGAAAAACTAAAAAATCACATCAAAATTGGCTAATAGGGCAAAAACAACAAAAGAGACTTTTAAGACACAAAATTTGGGGTTTTTCAAATTTTTGGGATCCAAATTCTAAAAGGGGTGAGATTTGGTTTCTATAGGGAATAGAGAACCTGCAGAACAAAATTCATGAAAAAATGATGTCAAACATGGATCACGATCCTTGTACCTTTTCACATTTGGGGCTAATATTTGACAAGTACATCTCTAATAACTAGTGGAACAATTTTGCCAAAAGGGACTATAGCAAAAAGTTGAGAAAAACACCAAAATTTTTCCAGATAGCAAAAAACCACAGGGCTAACCGGAAAACTCAGTTTTGAATGGAAAAAGGTTATCCTAATTCAAAAAGAAGTGGTGGAATAGACTACTGACATTGCATATAATCATCAAGCTAAATTGGGACTTCAGATCTGATGGATTATGGATCGCTGCAATCCATGTTCCTCATTAAAAAAAAATTTGCTGATATTTGAGCAATAGAAAGCTGGTATCATTTGGAACACTTTCCCAAAAGAATTATATGTAAAAAAGCTGCAAAAATTAGTCAAAAGAGGCACAAATAGAACATTGTCAAAATTGTCACAACAGACTATAGAAGTCAGTTTTGGTAGGGCAGAACTGATCCAAATCCAGAAATTCTTTGTGGAGCAAACTACAAAGACCATAGGCTATTAGCACACCAAAGATCAAGTCCAAAAGTGGAGGAACATGGATCGCGATCCATGTACCCCTGAGGAAATTTTGGACAAAAAATTTCTCAGTCTATAGCAAAGACCATTGTGAACAAAAGTCCCCAAAGAATTTTTGTCAACAAAGTCAAAAAATGGGTGAAAAGATCCAAAAATAGCTCAAGATGAAAATCTTAAAACAAACCTAGGGATTGACTTTTGCCTGACCTAAACAACCCCAAATCACACAAAAACCATATAGTAGGGATCAGGATACCAAGGACAAGTTGTGTGCCAAGTTACATTACCATCTAACACATAGTTACATGGATCATGTCCATGTTCCTCTATCATAGACTGATACCAAACCATAGCTAGAGGACATCACAAGGAGTCTAGTGGCTTTTTCAAAAGTGAAATTGGATGTCAAAAACCAGGTCAAGGGCCAAAATTACCAAGTACTCTGAGCAAGTGCCAGAATTGACCTAACTTTCAATCTAGAGGTCCATTTTCAAAAACTTCGATACCATATGATCTATTTAATCATGCTGATTCTAATGGTACCAAAAAAAGTCAATCTGGGCTCCAAACATGGATCACGATCCATGTACCCTTAGTAATAACTTAACCTGAAACTTTCCAAATTAGTAGTGTATGCATACACAAGGAAACATATCCCTAAGTCCAGTTTTGAAAAAATTGAGCAAATTTGGGTGAAAAGGGAGCAAAATAGGTGACATACAAAAAACCACTGTGCAGACCTAGTGTTGGACATTTGACATATCAAAACAAGTCCAAATCCAAAAAGATTTGAGATTTCGCTTGTGGACATAGAGTGCAACAAGCTACCAAGAGATCAAGTCTAGATGTGGCTGAACATGGATCACGATCCATGTACCTCAACCTCAGAATTTGATTAAAATTGGTACAAAGCCTGCATATGACCTTGTCTACATACAATCAAAATTTGGAGAAAAAATTTGACAGAGGAACATGGATCACGATGCATGTACCTCAGCATAGTGGAAATATTTGACTTGATGAGCTTGTAGACATACTTGAGTACATCCCAAATCTCAAGTTTGAGCTAAAAATACCTTCTGGAGACCAAGATACAAGCCAAAGTTCCTGTGTTCTGGTCCTAAAACTGTTTTGAGTGTTGTTTCAAGTGTAGTTCACTAAAATTTTGAGTGTTTCAAGTGTAGTTTTGAGTGTTGTTTCAAGTGTAGTTCACTAAAATTTCTCTAACTTTTGACAGAAAACCCCAAATAGAGTCAGGTATAGCTAGGAAGAAAGCTTGTGAGCAATAGGACACACCTAGACCTCGAGAGAGGGTCATCATCTTCATATCTTGTAAGCTTTGACTCAACATCAATAATGGGCCCTTCAGTCCACTTTAAGTACATATCTGTGGGTGTTATCTGTTTTGGACATCGTCCATTCTTGACCTTTCCATTGAAATGTCTAGTTTGTGTACTTTGCCGAAGCAAATGATCTTCGCGTAAAAATCGTATGTGTTAAAGGTATATATTTTTATTCAGATGCTTACTATACATAGATTTCAACCAATCACCACATAAGGGACAAGCTTTATAATTGAGCATACTACATCCATAGCAAAATATTTAGTATGATGGTAAAAAATATAATAAAATGAAATATATCTACATGTATTACTTAAACACAAATCGGTAGTGGCACAAAATCCATAGCCTGGAATGTCTTGTATAGTTCATGCTAGAATTCCTTGAACTCTCAATTTCCTTCCATTTTTTGGTTTTGATATATTAAGCATGTCTATGCCTATCCAAAACTCTTGCAGATTTTCAATTAGAGGTGCCAAGTATACATTAATGTTTTTAACTTGACGTTTTTTTGGAATTATGAGAGACAAAAGTAAATGCTCGTTTTTGAGACAAATAAAGGGAGGAAGATTGTAGTTAACTAGAACTACTAGCCAAGTAGACCATTTACTTGAGTGCATGGAGAATGGATTCACAACATCCAAGCTAACACCCATCTTAATATGTCGTGGTTATATTTCAAACTTAGGCCATTTTGTTAGGTTTCAATCCTCGTGTCCGGTTATGGCCGTGTGCTTGCGCACTTACACTTGTTCTTTGTTATAATTTCAATAAGGAGATAAGAATGATTTACTCTCTAGTGCTCCACCAAAGTACTATTAGTTGTATCCTTCTTCTTCCTCCTTCCTCTCCTTCCCTCTCTTGCACTTTGCTTCCAATCCCACAAGTAATATAACAGCTCAGGAGCTTATTCAATCTCGACTATGCCCCATGTGTGTAGCTAGCCCAAAAAGGAGGGAATTTTGGAGTGCTTGGTAACTCTGTAGGGGGAGCAACAGGTAAATCAAAGCTTTGGGAACTCTACATATTTGAGCAGGGGAAATGAAAAGTAGCACACAGAGAAGTCAAGTTGTAAGCAAATTGAAGGCTTGAAGGCCTCTTAGACAGAGCGAACAGAGCTCTCATTGAATTGGGCAAGTAGTAGCAATACAATTAAATACCTTGGAAGTGTGTCGAGCAAAATCAAGCAGTAGCAAGCAAGGGGCAAGCATACGATTGATAGTGCAAGAATTGAAGGCACAATCGAGCAAGCGCAGAGTAGTGCAACACGGGCACGACCAAACACACACACACACACACACACACACACACACACACACACACACACACACACACACACACACACACACACACACACACACACACACACACACACACACACACACTCACTTGACTCGTGGCTTGTCTGACTGGTTTTGAAGCATTCGGACTTTCTATAGGTTGACAGTCTTGCAGAAGAAAGTTTAACAACAAGAAAACTTGACTTACACACTTTATGTGTGTGCAAGCTCTTTTGCCCACAAGCCCTTGAAAACTTGGCCCCCCGCTCACACACACCTAAGTCAAAGAGTGGCATAGCGAGTTAGCCCTTCTCAACATGAGAGAGAGAAAGAGAGAGAGAGAGAGAGAGAGAGAGAGAGAGAGAGAGAGAGAGAGAGAGAGAGAGAGAGAGAGAGAGAGAGAGAGAGAGAGAGAGAGAGAGAGAGAGAGAGAGAGAGAGAGAGAGAGAGCAAGGCTTCAAGAACAACACCTAATCATCGGCATGGGAGACTCCCGTTCGACGGCAAGAGGCGGCCTTGACATCGATGATTTGCCACTGACATCGGTGAGAGCGGATCGGCTCTCAGCTAGTTTTGACACTGCTTTTTTGCGATCAGCTAGACATTGACATCGGCTCTCAATATTAGAGCCGTTCTGACTTTAAATTCAGGAATTTTTGACATCGTTCGATTTTTGGCATTTTTCTCAACACCACTCATTACGGGCGGATTTCGACATCGACCGGATGTGGATTTTTTTGCAGACAACCACTTTCCCACGGATGCCATCACTCACATCATGTGTGGGTGAGATACCTCTATCATAGAGGAGTGACACCCGGGGGCCGGCATTGGCATCGAGCGCACCAATTATGCTCTACAGCATAGCTTTTAGCTTTGATTTCTTTGGTAGCTACTCGACTAGCGCATTTCCACCCGGCGGTGAAAATCGGCATCGACCTTCCCATTCTACACCAACATGCAAGTTAACAAGGGGATTTTGGAGCCCACATACAACAGATTCTCCAGGTTTCCGAAGACTTACAGGCACATCGCCTTTTAAGCGATTTAGATAGTCATTTTGACAGCAATTTCTCTGCGGAGAGATGCATTGACAAATGCATGTTTTGCCTGAGTACACCTAGTGCTATTGAGCTCTTTTGAGAGAAGATATCTTTGCAGGGATCCTTTTTATTATTCCCAGTAGTTCTTAGCACCTGCTCATGTGCAATCACTAATGTACGTTGAGTTGCGGTCACTACCTATGTACGTTGTTTGTGGTGCCAATTTGGCGTGATACTTTGGCATTTTTCTTGGCCGTTTCTGAGACTCAAACTAGAAGAGCCCTTTCTAAGACTGTGGCTAATTGTTTTGTGTCTGATTTAGCCTTTGAAGGGTCGTTGCGTGATGTTTTCTTTGAACTAGGGTATTTTTTGAGTGTTGAGATACCTAAAGCAGCTGAAGTTCCCCTCTTACAATACCCTCACCATAGGATATGTATTTGGATGATGTCTTTTGCTTTTGATGTCGAGTTGGCAGTCACATGGAAGTGATTTTAAGTAGTTTATGTCCATTGTCTGTTTTGAGCAGTTTATGTGCCTACTTTTGTATTGTTGGGTTTGAGAGTTTTCTCCATGTGTGGAGGAGACTCTGCCAGATTTCTCCCGTGAGTCCATTTTATGTGTTCTTTCACATTTGGTTGTTATTTCTTTTGCTATTGACATCCAGTTAATGGTCACATGGCAGTGGGTTTAAGAAGTTTATGCCTAGTGTTTATTTTGAGTAGTTTATGCAGTTACTTTTGTCCCGTCGGGTTTGAGATTTTGCTCCCCGTAAAGAGTCTCTACCAAACTCTTCCCATGAGTCCACTTTATGCGCTCTTGACACATTCAATTGTATTTACATAGTGATTTTACTACTTTTGGTTTGAGTTTCTGCTCCTATTGTAGGGAAACTCTGTCGAAATTATCCCAGGAAATTTTCCATAAAGTTTCTTGCCACATTCTCTTGAGTCATGGCTACAAATAGTGCTTCCAAAAAGTAAGAGTACTACATCAAAAAATTTGATGGCACAAATTTTTCTATTTGGCGACAGCGTATGCAAGATGTTGTGATCAACAAAGGCTTGATAGCACCCTTGCGTGAAAGAAGACAGAATGTGCACATTGATGATGAAAGGGAAGACTTGAATGAGCGTGCCATGGCAACCATTCAGTTGCACCTTGGTAAATCCATTTACTTTACCATAATGGATAAGACCAATGCCAAAGATTTATGGGATGCTCTATGTGCCGCATGGAATGGAAACAATGCCTCAAACAAGGTTCTATTGATGAAGAAGCTTATGTGCATGAATATGAAAGAGGGAACTAATGTTAGTTCTCACTTGAACAAGTTCAACAACATATTTTCACAAATTACTTCAAAAGGTCTCAATTTTGTTGATAAAATGAAGGCCATTTTCTTGCTACGTTCATTACCATCGTCATGGGATACCTTCAACACAGTCATATGCAATTTTGCACCTAGTGGCAAGCTAGTTTTCAGCGATGCTGCTAGTGAATTTCTCACTGAGGAGATTCAACGTCAATCTCTTGATGCAAGTGGGCATGGTGATGCCTATGTGGATAGTGGCAATCGTGACAAGCAAAGGCAATGTGGTCATAGCCGCGGCCGTTCTCAGGATCGCATGCAAAGTTGTAGCAAGAGTTGCGACAAAGACATGAGAAATGTTGAGAGTTTATATTGCCATAAAAAGGGACATTTGAAGAAAGATTTTCACACAATGCAGAGTGATAAAGGCAAGGAGAAAGAAAAGTCTAACAAACCTAAAAGCAACGTGAAAATTAAAGAGCTTAATGTGGTTAAGTCTCCAGCGATTGAGCCAGTTTTTGACGTACCAAATGATGTGTTGATTTTCACATCGTATTTGAATCTTGATGCATTGTTAGCTCTTGACAAGTGCTATGCGCAGAGTTGGATTGTGGACTCAGGTGCTAGCTTTCATGTCAATCACAAGAAGGAGTGGTTTTCTATATACACTCCCACACATGGCACAGTGAAGCTAGGAAATTTTTATGAGCTTGATATATGCGGTGTGGGCAGCATCAAGTTTTCTATGTGTAATGACACTGAGTTTATGCTGCACAATGTCAGACATGTACCCAAATTGACAAAGAGTTTGATATTATTGTGGATAGCTAGATAATCTGGTTACACTACCATATTTGCTCATGGTGCTTGGATATACATACATTAATATATATACATACATACATATATACACACACACACTCTTATATATATATATGTACATACAATATACATTTATACACATAACGTTTTTTCTTGTTTTTGTGAACACAAACATGGAGTATGCTATGGTCCCTGAAAATAAGAGACCTTCGGATTCCATGAGGAGTCATGGACCCACTTTTTACGGGAGATGCAATTATGGGTGTTTCATTTCCACATCACAAAGTATATAAATTTATAGTTTGAATTTTTATTTAAATTGCCTATATGTATTCAATGAAGGCAATGTAGAAGGCATCACAAGCTAGAGTGGTGAGTGGCCACACGTCCCACTTGGGTCACATGGGCAAGACTAGATTCATAGCCACTTTTGCAAGTATATATTTATAGATTTTCATAGCATAGGTTTTAGAATGATGTGAATAAGAACAAAAGATTATGGTGAACGTCCAAATCCAACAATGATTGACATGGCGATTAAGGTGCCACCATGGTAAGCACAAAATTTTGGACTCACACACATGCTACAATTACTCCAAGCATACCTTAGTAACAATTTCCTTCAACAGAGAACTCAAGGGTGTGATTTTTGTAGATGCACATGTAGATGAGTAGAGAGAAACAAGGCTTTCCATTGCCTGGGCATCATTATGGTACATGCTTCTAGCTTTGTGCCAGAAGCAGGTTGTATTATTACTAAGACAATATAGGTGAAGAAATCAATCCTCCAAATTCTCCCATTGGTGAAGACGAGGAAAATCCAAATCAACTAGAGGATGATACTAGAAGGAATGTAGAAAATCCTCCAAAAGAAGAAAAATGTTGATAGCCACATGAGTCAATTTGAAACATGATGGTATGCTAATGGTTACAAGGTCTAATCTGAAGAACTAAAATTTTGCAGTAACATTTGAGGAAAAAATAGTAAATTAGTCTGGTGGTAGCAGCCTTAGGAAATGAAAGAAGAAAAACAAGGATACCCTATAAAGGATTTTGATGATAAGGTTGATTCTGTTGAGAAGGACAACAACGATGAAGAAGGGACAAACTTTGACAGCTTAGATGAGGGTGGAAGGATGTATTCGTGGTACCTTTACAAAAATTTGAGACTGGCAGAATTTTTACAAAATGTCTCAAAACTTTTTAAACCTTATAGTCTTAGTTAAATATGAAAATGGGGTTTCTAAAGTGCTATCAAAGGACTATCCAAGAAACCACTTTTTGGTACCATGAATAAGAGGATCAATAGAAATCCAATAAGAAAAAGGCAAAAAAAAGGGAAGAAGAAAGGAAAGGCACCCAAAGAGGATGAACTCAATAGAAAGAGAGTAGGATTATGGTAATGGGAGTTTCTCAAGGGGATCAAGAGAGGCTTCTAATAAGCCTTTCACATATTATGCAGAGAATGGGCATTCCCAAGGTCCAACCCATAAGTTGTGGTGCAAACATGAGATAGAGAGAGTTATCCCAATTGTGAGATACATTGGCAGGATAGGAGCCAATCCAAATCAAGAGAATAAATCCCAAACACAATCAAATATGGTGCTTATGAGGTTATGTAAGAAAATTCTACAAAACACACGAGGAAGGATAATTGAGTGCACTATTTGTCCACACCCTGTAGAGTCTGTGTACTTCACTATCATTAGTTAAGCTACTGCTACTAAATCCTTGTGGGACAAGATGTGCTATATGTATGAGAGAAAGGGCACAAATAACAATGTTTACTTGATGAAGAAGCTATTTGAGCTTTGCCTGAAAGAAGGCAACATAGTTTCTAAACATTCAAAATGCGTTTAATATACTTTGCACTCAATTGACATCACATGGACTCGGTTCTAATAACAATGTGTGATGGTCTATCTTCTTGTTGCACTATCTATGTTCCTCATAATGCATCTCTTACACAACCCTAAGCTACTTCACTATCATTGATGAAGCTATTGCTAAAGCCTTGTGGGACAAGTTGTGCAATATATACAAGAGCAAGAGCACAAATATCTAGCAGGGTTTAGTTGATGATGAAGCTATTTGATCTTTGCATGAAAGAAGGAAACATAATTTCTAAATACTTAAATGCGTTCAATTTACTTTTCAATCAATAGACATCAGAAGAACTCCATTTTGATGAAGATGTGTGGTCTATCTTCTTGTTGCACTATCTACCTTTCTCATGATACATTTTTCTACACAGCCTTAAGCAACTCTTCACCTAAGGAAAAATTGGTATACATAATGAGATCATTGCTAGTTTTTTAAGTGAAGAGATTAATAGAAAATCTATGAAGCCTATCAAATAGGGTGATGCCTATGTTGTAAATGAAAAAGGATAGAGGGGTTTCTCTCTCAATCATGCCAAAATAAAAAATTATAGAAAATCTTTGTAGCCAAAAAAAGGATCTCAATATGGTAGAGTCTCCTAAGACTAATAGTTGTGCTCAGGGTCCTTACTCTTGTGAAAGTGTTCTAGTTTTTACAAATTATCTTAAACTAGATACTCTTTGTGCAAAAAATATAGCTTTGATTTGAAATGGGTCATAAATTCTAGAGCTAGTTTCCATGTGACTCATCATAGAGAGTGGTTATTTAATTATGCACATACACATGGCATATTGAAGCTCAGAGATTCTTATGAGCTTGGTATACATGGTGTTGGAGAAATTAAGCTAGTTCTCCATCATGGCACAGAGTTCATAATCAAGAATGTCATACATATCCCCAAGTTAGCAAATATTTTGTTGTGGTCAACTTGATGACTTGGGCTACATGACAACCTTTAGGAATGTCCTAGGGTCAATGTTTCAAAAATACCTATAGCACATGCATTTCAGAGGTAATATAAAACCCCTATACACACAATTCACCAAGAATAAAACATTTCCTCTTCCTTTATAAAACAATAACTTTTTCAGGCTTCCATTTTCAATTCCATACATCTTTGACATTTCAAAACCCCATTTAGGTGAACTCACATCCCGCACTTACATATTTTGAGGTGAATACCCCATGTGGGAGTAGTTTATGTATGATCATGAAGGAAAAAGTAGTGATTCTTAGAGATTGAGGATGGAACACCCTAATTTATGCTTTTTTCCTATGTAAAAGAGGATTGTATATCCATAGCTTAGCTACCATCCACTGGGTTGTGGCATACCTGGCTAGGCCATATGAGTCAAAAGAGAATGAAAACATTAGCACATTTTGGTTACCTACCTATGCTAAGTTTTTAAATTTTATATGTGTGAGCATTGCATCTATGCCAAATTTCTTTTAATGTTCATGATGACATTGCAAATAGTTGGTATGAAAAAATGACACAATTTCTAAGTCAAAAAATGGCCATTAATTCTGGTCATTGTAGGTTTCATCTATAATTTATCAAACGATGTGGAAGGAATTCAAGAAATCTATGGTTTTGAGAGAAGCTCACGGGGGGATATGTAGGTAATTTCTTTGGGGAAATCACAAGGAGGAAGATATTCCAAGTAGGTTTGTGGTGGCCTACAGTCCTCAAGGATGCACACAATCTTGAGAGGAGTAGTTCTCGATGTTAAAAAGAGGGTAGAGCAACCAATTTGGAAAGGATGCCACACCATCCAATTTGATCATTGGAGACTTTCAAAAATGGAGCATGGACTTTGTTGGTGATCCCATCAAGCTAGTTACAAAGATGACTCAAAGCAGGTCCGTCCTTGTTTCAATAGGTTATTGCACAACATTGGTGGAGGTTGTAGCATAAATAGACAATTCAACACAAAGAGTGTGGTCTATGTTTTGTACAAGAACATCATGACAAGGTATGCTATCCAATTGACAGATCAGTGAGGACATTTCCCCGCCGATAAAATTATCTAGAAGCTGACTACTAGTCATATGATTGTACATAAGAACTCCACTTTGTATAATTTTTAAAAGGCCAATGGACATGTGGAGAGAAACAAAAAGATTCTTCTAAGAATTCTCAAAAGAAAAATGGTGGAGAGGAAGAAGGACTAGGATCAAAAACTGCATTTAGCTCAAAAACTGCATTTAGCTCTGTGGACCTTTAGAACATCATATAGGATTGACAACATTCAAGCTTGAATAGCATCAATAGGATTGAAACCATTCAAGATTGTATTTGGAATGGAAGTGTGGGTTGCAGTAGAGTAAGTGTTTCCAAGATTAAGAATTGTTGTGAAAAACAAGCTTTCCAAAGGACTTAATACATGTGCCATGATTATAGAAGTTGTTGATAATAAAGCAAGACATCATAATTGGTAGAGGTTATCCACAACTGGATAAATGCTGGGTTAAAAGAACCGTAAAGTTCAAGGTGCTCAATGAGGTTGATTCGGTATTTCTTTACAATACAAATGAGGTCCTAGACTAAGAAAATTGAAATTACAATATATAGCACTATAAGAGAAAGACTCTAGAACCACTAGCATTGCCACATTTTAACAAAGGAAATTAGAGAGATATTTTTCTACTTGTGTAATAATATATAGCAACAAGAATGTTTGCGATGATGGTTTATCGGTAATAGCTGGGGTAATATATTCACAAATATATTGTGCTTATCACTATACATCTCTTTAAAAATAAAGATGCTCATTTGGGCCACCAAAACGAGTATCTTTATTTTTTACCTTCATAAAACATATGAAATATCAATTGTCTTTTGAAAAGTGTAAAAAATCTAGTTCAACTTATAACTCATATTGTGTTGTGTGGTCGTGTAAGTAGAGTCTGGCTACCTGGTGTGGACAGGCATGTTATGGTTGTAACTACCTCTCATGATAGCAGAAGGGCGTGCTCTCTCAAGGTAATAGGCCCCTGCCACTCCGCCTACGTTTGCTATCCTGAGATGAACACCGTTGTGTGTTGCTAGAAGATGCTTGGTGACCACCTATGTACCGTCAATGAGGCTTGGGCGAAGCAGTACTTGAATGGAATGGTGTGGGGACCTATCATGCAAGGGGGTGGTTCCCTCCAATAAAAGGGGGGTAGGTCAGTAGGAAGGTACAATAGAAGCATGTGCCATCCCCATGAGGTTCTGAACGTATGAATTCCCTCCCTAGGCCCCCCACGGTGTGGTCTACTATGAAAGACCATAGGACGCAAGCTCCACAAAGTTATATAGGGATCCACTTGAGCCCATAAGAAAGAGTTTGGTGGGCAAGAGAGGAAGAAGATAGATTAATAGTGAAGAGTGTCTCACCATATCCATGAAGTAGTAGTGCCACATGTTATCATTTGATAATAAAATATATAGTGCACATGGGTGATGAAGCCATATTTGTGTGTGTGTGTGTGTGTGTGTGTGTGTGTGTGTGAGAGAGAGAGAGAGAGAGAGAGAGAGAGAGAGAGAGAGAGAGAGAGAGAGAGAGAGAGAGAGAGAGAGAGAGAGAGAGAGAGAGAGAGAGAGAGAGATCAGAGAGAGGGAGGGAGATCAACTCTAAATGGGTTGAAAATGTTAGACCTTTGAAGTCCATCAATGATGAGTGCTGCATGCCCTCATGACTAATTGACACTCACTCTCTCAAAGGGGATCTATGGTTCACAACAAAAGGAGTTGTTGTCAGTATAAATCTTCACTTTCCGATCATCACTGTGACTTGTTCCACACGTAAACTGCATGTGATCATTGTTTTAACTGGATGTGAACCCAATTGTGAACTACACAATTGGGTTGAATTATGTATCTACTATATATGTGATCATTTAATTGTCTTCACCACCCATTTTCTAACAAAACATTTATATGCTACTATTACCCACGTCAAAAATCAAACCGGCATGCCCTAGAGTGATATTAAAGCATGGGTCTAGGACCGTGGAGATCAGGGGTTCAAGTCAAGAAGGGCCCTGATTTTCTTTTGTTCCCCTAGAAATCAATGGCTACTCTTACTCCTTAAGTGATGCCGGCATGGACGTATATCCCCATTGAGATTGAAGTATCATTTATTATTGTGGCTTACCCCCCCCCCCCCCCCCCGCCACCATCCTAAAACCAATGGCTGATCTTACACCTCCATTGCTGTTTCTCAATCACCATTGAGATTGAAGTGTCATTTTGTCTTCTACCTAGCATGCCTATGATTATGTGCTTTTTGTGTAATTTAGAGAAACTAGAAGTATACACTTAAACATAAACACATACATACGGCATATTTATACAATAATGTAGAGCTATGATTCTAATGTTTAAGAGGGGAGGGGGGGGGGGGGTTTCACTATATTGAGATATGGTATAGCCCGTACAATCAAGATGTAGTTATAAAACCCCCTATTTTACATTTTTTGACATTTAAAGAGACCCTTTATGTATCACTTTTCTCGATAAAAAGACCATAATGCATCAAAACTTTTACTTTTTTAATTTAAAACACCCATCCATATAAGTTCATAAGAGAAATTAGCCCCTTCCATCGATCCCACGTGCTATTCTACATATTTGTGAGTGAACCCCCCGACTGTTTAAGATGAATAAGCAAAGATAGGACACTTACAAATAAAGATATTTGACTATAAGGATGGCAAAACACTTCTTGTAGAACAGTGTTCTTTCTTGGCAACCTTTTCCTCCATGCAGACACGAACAAGAAAATCAACTGTCAAGCTAGGATTAGTTGCAAAAATAACAAAATGATTGATCTGGTAGTAAGCATCTTCATGCACATTAATAATTGCACTCCTACCGCACATATGAGTTTACGAGGGAGCACTATTCTACCTTGTTTAAATAATCACAAAAGATGTATTGTAGTGTAATGGACTCCTAGTGTTAGGCGCGGAGTTGGGCTTCTAGTGATGGAATTAAACTTGAGAGTTTGCATTAAGAATAATTAAGAAGAGCACTTATAACCTTATACGTCAAAGAGGATTGATTGGATTGGTGGGTACAAATGCACTATCTACAAGATAGAAGTTTCAAAATGTTATGCTTAATCAATGATAACCAAACTCATCACAAATATAAAACTAGGAAAATGGATTATAAAGCATAAATGTAGAACTTGACAAAAGGATTCTTTACAAGAAGTCATAAACATTCTATGAAAATTTTTATTCAAGAGAACTCACAATGAAGGTTTTCCAAATAGAAATGCTCTAATAAGTTCATGACAATTGACAAAGAAAGTGAGCCAACAATATAGTCTCCAACAACAAGTGACCATCACGAACGTATATACTAACAAAAAACCTCCCCAAAGACTATGGATGGTCTCCACAGACTATAGATGGGCTTCAAGCTAGATGCAGCCAAGAGCTTCCTACCTCGATCTCTACTGAGTATATAATAATCCATCCATTCAAATGGATGACATCCTAAGAGGTTAATCTAGAAAAATGTAAGTATACCACATGAGTTCACATAAGGGGTATTTTATTTAAAAAAATCTCTAAGTATTTATAGGATTACATTTACAAAAGGGGTTTCTTATACTATTTTTTGGGGGAAAATCCATAAGTTTCTTAAGAAAAAGGGGTCATTTTATTAACTCATAGCATGTGAGAACATGGTTTTTCCTAATACACTTTGAATGCATGTGGTATAGACGATCCTTTGTAGGTGAACCCCCTTAAAGGGCATCCTTGATAGAAATTCATGAAGAACTTGTTGTCCAATATATGCTAAAAGGACAAACATACCTCAGAAGCTTATCAAGGGCAACCACAAGGGCAAGCAGAGAATGCATTAAATTTCATCCAAGAAAAGCACAAGGCTTGAGAGATTAGCAGCTATAGACGCATTGAACACAGGGGACTTCAAAGCCTTTCACGCATAGTAAGCTCAAAATATGGTAACTATCTTGCATCAATCATTGTCAAAATAGAACTAAGGTTTTGGATAGCGCTTGATGGATAGCACTCAGATCCATTTATACAACTAAATGGTGAACATAATTGTTGATAAACTATAAAAACTCAACAAGAAAGCAACCAATTTAAACTAATCAGGTCCAATGATAGCAAGTCGATTACTATAGAGATAGAACTCTCCTCATTGACAAAACTTGTTTCTTAGTCTCATCTTCTTGATAGTTTCATAGCAAAAAAGTTCAAAGAAGCAGATGTCGATGCTTGTCTTAAGATGAGGGTCCTTGCAAGGTTTTTATTGATGGTCAGAACAGATGAAAAACTTGGACATATACAAGATTTTTAAACCAAGGCGATCATCTTGTTAGGTACATGCTATAGGGCACAACCTCAAATTCTCCTCTAGGAAAAATTCTAACACTATGAAAATCTCTAATTGTTTACTGCGGTCTTTTACCACGTTTTGTAGAGAAAAGGTACAAATTCAGCTGGAGAGGGAAGAGAAAGCGGGGGGGGGGGGGGGGGGGGGGTGTTTAATTTTTACCACGAGTATTTTTGCAATTATTATCGTGTTATTTAGCTCTATTATTGTTGCTAATTTTATCGCGTTTATTCTCATGGCAAGATTTAGCACCTAAACTTTCAAATTATGGCTTAAACATCCCTACTCCCCCCTTCTTAAATTTTGATTCCCTCCTCTCAATAAAATTTAAAGAATATTATATGAAATTTTCAAAAACAAAAAGGATATGAAAACATGAAACAATAGTTAGCTACTTAGGATTACATTTGGTTACAGTTAAACTAATCACTGTCACTTGATTAACATAATTGAGCATGCTCACAAAATTAGAGAGAGGAAGAGGGGGGAGAGAGAGATGATGGATTACACGACCAAAAATCTTCAGATTTTAAAGTATGCAAAATGTTTATGAATCATCTTCCAAAAGATCCCTACAGGAAGCATCATCCAATTCTAAGCCCATGGCTCCTAAATCAATAAAGAGAGAAACATAATTTTTGTTTGTGGATGTGCTGGCTTCATCATCTTCAAATTTGTCATCCTCCATCTCATCATCTTCATCATCATGACAATTTCTTCGCTAAGACTTGCCGCCGTCCGACTTGATTCATCGACCTCCCTCTCCTCTATCTCCATCTCATCCAAAGCAGGAGGTGGAAGAGGGTCGAAGATGGTCTCCACTTCATTACTGGAAAAAATGGTTCTCCCCCGAGGTTTTACGGGAATTATAAACCAATGTTTTGGTTGGTGGATTGTTGGGATATAGATGACCTATAAAAGAGAAGCTCCAAGTGAGTAATATTGGTATAATTAATGTCACAAGCAAATAAGAATAAAAAAGGTAGTCACTTACTTACTCACAGTTGCACGGTAAAACTAAATTGTCATACCTCCTGTGTGATGCACACTAGAGTCCACCATGTAGAGGCCATTATCATGTTTTCTAGACACATTTTCAAACCACTTTCACTCGAAGATGAAGGTATGCAAGGTTCTAAAATTAACCTTTAGTATCCTTTCAATAGTTCCACAATACCTGTCTACATCACCATCTGTGTCAAAGTTGCCCATGATTCCACAATCCATGGTGGTTCTACACTCATCAATGTGGTGTGTACGAAAGTGACGACCCTTTAACCACATAGAGTTAAAGGATAGGCACTACAAAATAGGAAAATATTTTTTATCAAATACAAATATAAAATCAACAAAAAAATAGCTGAGAAAGTCTTGTATAGTTCATGCTAAAATTCCTTGAGCTCTCAATCTCCTTCCATTTTTTGGTTTTGATATATTAAGCATGTCTATGCCTCTCCATAACTCTTGCATATTGTCAATTATAGGTACCAAGTATATGTTATTGCTTTTAACTTGACGTTTTCTTGGAATTATGAGAGACAAAAGTAAATGCTCTTTTTTGAAACAAATAAAGGGAGGAAGATTGTAGTTAACTAGAACTATTAGCCAAGTAGACCATTTACTTGAGCCCATGGAGAATGGATTTACACAATCCAAGCTAACGCCCATCTTAGTATCTCGTGGTTCTATTTCAAACTTAGGCCATTTTGTTAGGTTTCAGGCCTCGTGTCCAGTTATGGCCATGTGCCAACCCACTTACTCTTGTTCTTTGTTATAATGTCAATAAGGAGATGAGAGTGATTTACTCTCTAGTGCTCTACCAAACTAGTGTGTACTGTATCCTTCTCCTTACCCCTTCCTCTCCTTCCCTCTCTTGCACTTTTCTTTTGCTCCCACAAGTAATATTAGAGCTCAAGAGCTCGTTCGATCCCGACTACACTCAGCGCGTGTAGCTAGCCCAAAGAGGAGGGAATCTTGGAGAGCTTGGTAAGTTTGTAGGGGGAGCAACAGGTAAATCAAAGCTTTGGGAACTCTACAGATTTGAGCAGGGGAAATGAAAAGAAACACTCAAAGAAGTTGAGTTGTAAGCGAATTGAAGGCCTGAAGGCCTCTCAGAAAGAGCAAGAAGAGCACTCATTGAATCGGGCAAGTAGTAGCAATACAATTAAATGCCTTGGAAGTGTGTCGAGCAAAATCAAGCAGTAGCAAGCATGGGGGAGGTACACGATTGATAGTGAAGGAATTAAAGGCACAATCGGGCAAGCACAAAGTAGCGCAATAGGGGCATGGCCAAACACTCTCTCTCTCTCTCTCTCTCTCTCTCTCTCTCTCTCTTTCTCTGTCTCTCTCTCTCTCTCTCTCTCTCTCTCTCTCTCTCTCTCTCTCTCTCTCTCTCTCTCTCTCTCTCTCTCTCTCTCTCTCTCTCTCTCTCTCGACTTGTCGCTTCTCTGAGTGGTTTTGAAGAATTCAGATTTTCTATAGTTTGATAGTCTTGCAGAAAACAAAGTTAAAAGACAAAAGAACTTGACCTGCACACTTACTGTGTGTGCAAGCCCTTGTTCCCACAAGGCCTTGAAAACTTGGCCCCCCGCTCACACACACCCGAGTCAAAGAGTGACAAAGCGAGTTAGCCCTTCTCAACGCACGCGCGCGCGCGCGCGCGCGAGAGAGAGAGAGAGAGAGAGAGAGAGAGAGAGAGAGAGAGAGAGAGAGAGAGAGAGAGAGAGAGAGAGAGAGAGAGAGAGAGAGAGAGAGAGAGAGAGAGAGAGAGAGAGAGAGAGAGAGAGAGAGAGCAAGGCTTCGATGCCAACACCTAATCATCGGCATCGGAGACTCCCGCGGCCTTGACATCGGCGGTTTTCCACTGACATCGATGAGAGCGGATCAGCTCTCGACTCATTTCAACACTGTTTTTTTGCGATTAGCTAGACTTTGATATTGGCTCTGGACATTAGAGCCATTCCGACACCAATTTCAAGGATTTTTGACATCGATCGATTTTTGGCATTTTTCTCAACACCACTCATTACGGGCGGATTTTGACATCTGACCCGACGTTGATTTTTCCATGGACAGCCACTTTCCCACAGATGCCATCGCTCACAACATGTGTGGGTGAGATACCTCTATCATAGAGGAGTGACACCCGGGGGCCGTCATCGGCATTGAGCGCAGTGATTACGCTCTACAACATAGTTTCAGCTTTGATTTCTTTGGCGGCTACTCGACTAGCGCATTTCCACCCGATGGTAAAAATCGGCACTGACATTCCCATTTTACACTGTCGACACAAGTTTACAGGGGGGTTTCAAGCCCACATACAAGAGCTTCTCCAGGTTTTCGAACACTTACAGGCACATCGCCTTTTAGGCGATTTAGACAGTCATTTTGACAACAATTTCTTTGCAGATAGATGCCTTGATAGATGCATGTTTTACTTGAGTACACTTAGTGCTATTGAGCTCTTTTGAGAGCAGATATCTTCAAAAGGATCCTTTTTATTCTTCGCAGCAGTTCTTGGTGCCTGCTCATGGGCAATCACTAATGTACATTGAGTTGTAGTCACTGCCTATGTACGTTATTTGTGACACCAATTTGGCGTGATACTTTGGCATTTTTCTTGGCCGTCTTTGAGGCTCGAACTAGAAGAGCCCTTTCTAAGACTGTGGCTAATTGTTTTGTGTCTGCTTTAGCCTTTGAAGGGTCGTTGCATGATGTTTTCTTTGAACGGGGGTATTTTTTGAGTGTTGAGATACCTAAAGTAGTTGAAGTTCCCCTCTTACAATACCCTCACCATAGGATATGTATCTGGATGATGTCTTTTGCTTTTGATGTCGAGTTGGCAGTCACATGGAAGTGATTTTATGCAGTTTATGTCCATTTTCTATTTTGAGCAGTTTATGTGCTTACTTTTGTCTTGTTGGGTTTGAGAGTTTCCTCCATGTGTAGATGAGACACTGCGAGATTTCTCCCGTGAGTCCATTTTATGCGTTCTTTCACATTTAGTTGTTCTTTATTTTGCTTTTGACATCAAGTTTTACTCACATGGCAGTGGGTTTGAGGATATTATGGCTAGTGTTTGTTTTGGGTAGTTTATGCACAGTTACATTTTTTCTGTCGGGTTTGAGAGTTTTCTCCCCGTTTAGAGGAGACTCTACCAAATTTTTCTCGTGAGTCCATTTTATGCATTCTTGACACATACGACTGTACATACATAATGATTTTACTACTTTTGGTTTGAGTTTTTGCCCCTATTGTAGGGAAAATGTGCCGAAATTATCCCAGGAAATTTTCCATAAAGTTTCTAGCCACATTCTCTTGAGTCATCGCTGCAAGTAGTGCTTCCAACAAATAAGAGTACTACATCAGAAAGTTTGATGGCACAAAATTTTCTATTTGGCGGCAGCATATGCAAGATGTTGTGATCAACAAAGGCTTGCTAGCACCCTTGCATGAAAGAAGAGAGAATGCGTACATTGGTGATGAGTGAGAAGACTTGAATGATATGGCAACCATTCACCGACACCTTGGTAAATCCATTTACTCTATAATAATGGATCAGACCAACGCCAAAGATTTATGGGATGCTCTGTGTGCAACATGGGATGGCAACAATGCCTCAAACATGGTTTTATTGATGAAGAAGCTTATGCGCATGAATATGAAAGAGGGAACTAATGTTAGTTCTCACTTGAACGAGTTCAACAACATATTTCCACAAATTACCTTCAAAATTTCTCAATTTCGTTGATAAAATGAAGGCAGTTTTCTTGCTACGTGCACTACCATCGTCATGGGATACCTTCAACACAATCATATGCAATTTTGCACCTAATGCCAAGCTAGTTTTCAGCGATGTTTCTAGTCAATGTCTTAATGCAAGTGGGCATGGTGATGCATACGTGGCTAATGGCAATCGTGATGCATATGGGGCTACTGGAAATTGTGACAAGAAAAGGCTGTGATGTGGTCATAGCTGCGGTTGTTCTCATGATCGCATGCAAGGTTGTAGCAAGAGTTGCGACAAAGACATGAGAAATGTTGAGTGTTTCTATTGCCATAAAAAGGGACACCTGAAGAAATATTTCCACACAATGAAAAGTGATAAAGGCAAGGAGAAAGCAAAGTTTGACAAATCTAAAAGTACCGTGAAAATTGAAGAGCTTAATGTGGTTGAGTCTCCAGCCATTGAGCCAATTTTTGACGTGCCAATGATGTGTTCATTTTCACATCGTATTTGAGTCTTGATGCATTGTTAGCTTTTGACTAGTGTTATGTGCAAAATTAGCTAGCTTTCACGTGACTCCTCACAAGGAGCGGTTTTCTACATACACTACCACACATGGCACAGTGAAGCTAGGCAATTTTTAAGAGCTTGATATATGCGGTGTGGGTAGCAGCAAGTTTTCTATGTGTAACGACACTAAGTTATGTTGCACAATGTCAGACATGTACCCAAATTGACAAAGAGTTTGATATTATTGTGGATAGCTAGATGATTTGGCTACACTACCATATTTGCTCATGGCTCTTGGATATACATACATTAATATACAAACATACAAACACACACACACACACACACACACATATATATATTATATACGTAAAAACATACATACATTTATACACATAAATGTACATTGTTTCCTGTTTCTGTGAATACAAACATGCGGTATGCTATGGTCCCTGAAAATAAGAGACCTTCGGATTCCATGAGGAGTCGTGGACCCACTTTCAATGGGAGATGCAATTACGGGTGTTACATTTCCGCATCAAAAAGTATATCAATTTATAATTTGAATTTTTAATTAAATTACCTATATGTATTCACGTATAATGTAGCTTTAATATCAGCTTACATTAAATGAATGCAATGTAGAAGGTAGCACAAGGTAGAGTGGTGAGTGGCCACATGTCCCACTTGGGTCGCATGGGCAAGACCAGATTCGTGGCCACTTTTGCAAGTATATATTTATAGAATTTTATAGCATTGTTTCTAGAATGATGTGAATAAGAACATCCCCAAAATTGGATCTCTTCTGTACAGACAAAATATTATGGTGAACGTCCAACTCCAACAAAGATTGAGGTGGAAATTAAGGTGCCAACCACGATAAGCACAAGCTTTTGGACTCATACACATGCTATAATTACTCCAAGCATACCTTAGTAGCAATTTTTCTCAAAGGAGAACTCAAGGGTGTGATTTTTGTAGATGCACATGTAGATGAGTAGAGAGAAACACGGCTTTCCATTGCCTAGGCATCATTATGGTACATGCTTCTATCTTTGTGCCAGAAGCAGGTTGTATTATTACTAAGACAATATAGGTGAAGAAATCAATCCTCCTAATTCTCCCATTGGTGAAGATGAGGAAAATTCAAATCAGCTAGAGGATGATACTAGAAGGAATGTAGCAAATCCTACAAAAGAAGAAAAATGTTGATAGCCACATGAGTCACTTTGAAACATGATGGTAGGCTAATGGTTACAAGGTCTAATGTGAAGAACTAAAATTTTGCAGCAACATTTGAGGAAAAAAAAGTAAATTGGTATGGTGGTAGCAGCCTTAGGGAATGAAAGAAGAAAAACAAGGATACCCTATAAAGGATTTTGATGATGAGGTTGATTGTGCTGAGAAGGACAATAATGATGAAGAAGGGACAAATTTTGATATCTTGGATGCGGGCGGAAGGATGTATTGGTGGTACCTTTACAAAAATTTGAGACTGGTAAATTTTTTACAAAATGTCTCAAACCTTATTTAACCTTATAGTTTTAGATTCTACTTTTTAAAATCTATCTATTGGCATACAAAATGCTAGTTTATTTTAAAAGTTAAATATGAAAATGGGGTTTCTAAAGTGCTATCAAAGGATTATCCAAGAAACCACTTTTTGGTACCATGAATAAGAGGATCAATAGAAATCCAATAAGCAAAAGGCAAAAAAAAAAAGGAAGAAGAAAGGAAAGGCACCCGAAGAGGATGAACTCAATAGAAAAAGAGTAGGATTATGTTGATGGGACTTTCTCGAGGGGATCAAGAGAGGCTTCTAATAATCCTTTCACATATTATGCAGAGAATGGGCATTCCCAAGGTCCAATCCATAAGTTGTGGTGCAAACACGAGATAGAGAGAGAGTTATCCCAATTGTGAGATATATTGACAGGATAGGAGCCAATCCAAATCAAGAGAGTCAATCCCCAAAACAATCAAATATGGTGTTTTTTGAGATTATGTAAGAAAATTCTACAAAATACATGAGGAAGGATAAGTGAGTGCACTATTTGTCCACACCTTGCAGTCTGTGTACTTCACTATCATTGGTGAAGCTACTGCTGCTAATGCCTTGTGGGACAAGTTGTGCAATATGTATGAGACAAGGGCACAAATAACAATATTTACCCGATGAAGAAGCTATTTGAGCTTTGCATAAAAGAAGGCAACATAGTTTCTAAACATTCAAAATGCGTTTAATTTACTTTGCACTCAATTGACATCACAAGGACTCGATTTTGATAAATATGTGTGGTGGTCTATCTTCTTGTTGCACTACGTTCCTCATAAGACATTTTTTACACAACCCTAAGCTACTTCACTATCGTGTATGAAGCTATTGCTAAATCTATGAGGACAAGGGCAAGGCCAGGGAGTCACAAACTATGGCAAGGCGGCCATGCTAGGCAATGTGGACATGGGATCGATCTAGGGCAAGAGGCTAGGAGCCTACCTTTATAATGGGAGGTTGGGAGGAGGATCTCAAGGTCTAGCTACCCTAGGTCTTATACTGGGACTACGACCAAGAGGCCAGGGTAGGCAATGTGGACACGGAATCCATCTAGGGATAGAGGCTAGGAGCCTGCCTTTATAATGGGAGGTTGGGAGGAGGATCTCAAGATCTAGCTACCCTAGGTCGTATAAAAGCCTTGTGGGACAGGTTGTGCAATATATACAAGACCAAGAGCACAAATAGCAAGGTTTAGTTGATGAAGAAGCTTTTTGATCTTTGCATGAAAGAAGGAAGCATAATTTCTAAATACTTAAATGCGTTCAATTTACTTTTTAGTCAATTGATATCACAAGAACTCCATTTTGATGAAGATGCATGGTCTATCTTCATGTTGCACTCTACCTTTATCATGAGACATTTTTTGCACAGCCTTAAGCAACTCTTCACCTAAGGAGAAATTGGTATACACAATGAGATCATTTCTAGTTTTCTAAGTGAAGAGATTAGTTGAAAATCTATGGAGCCTATCAAATAGGGTGATGCTTATGTTGTAAATGAAAAAGGATAGAGGGGTTTCTCTCTCAATCATGCCAAAATCAAGGATTGTAGAAAATCTTTGTAGCCAAAATCAAGGTTCTTTGCACAATGTTGAGTGCTATCATTTCCATCAGAAGAGGTATTTAAAGAAATATTGTTATGCATGGCAAAGAGACAAGAGAAAATCTCAAGATAATAAGAAGTCTAACAATGATGGAAATGGAAACCAAGATTGCGGATCTCAATATTGTAGAGTATCCTAAGACTAATAGTTGTGCTTAGGGTCCTAACTCTTGTGAAAGTGTCCTAGTTTTTACAACTTATCTTATACCAGATACTCTTTGTGCAAAAAATACAGCTTTGATTTGAAATGGGTCATAGATTCTAGAGCTAGTTTCCATGTGACACATCATAGAGAGTGGTTATTTAATTATGCACATACACATGGCATATTGAATCTCGAAGATTCTTATGAGCTTGATATAGATGGTGTTGGAGACATTAAGCTAGTTCTCGATCATGGCATAGAGTTCATAATCAAGAATGTCATAAATATCCCCAAGTTAGCAAAGATTTTGTTGTGGTCAACTTGATGACTTAGGTTACATGACAACCTTTAGGAATGTCCTAGGGTTAATGTTTCAAAAATACCTATAGCACATGCATTCAAGAGGTGATATAAAACCCCTCTACACACACAATTCACCAAGAATTAAAAAATTCCTCTTCCTTTATAAACCATAAATTTCTCCAGGCTTTCATTTTCAATTCCATACATCTTTGACATTTTACAACCCCATTTAGGTGAACTCACATCCCACACTTACATATTTTGAGGTGCATACCCCATGTGGGAGTAGGTTATGTATGATCAAGAAGGTAAAAGTAGTGATTCTTAGAGATTGAGCTTGGAACACCCTACTTTATGCTTTTCTTTTGTGTAAATGAGGATTGTATATCCATAGCTTAGCTACCATCGACTGAGTTGTGGCATAGCTGGCTAGGCCATATGAGTCAAAACAGAATGAAAACATTAGCACAGTTTGGTTACCTACCTATGTTAAGTTTTTTTAAATATTATATGTGTGGGCATTGCATATATGGAATTTGTTTTTTAATGTTCATGATGACATTGCAAATAGTTGGTATGAAAAAATGACACAATTTCTAAGTCAAAACAAGGCTATTAATTCTGGTCATTGTAGGTTTCATCTACAAGAAACTTGTATTTATCAATTTATCAAAAGATGTGTGAAGGAATTCAAGAAATTTGTGGTTCTGAGAGAAGCTCACGGGGGGGATTTGGAGGTAATTTCTCTGGGGAAATCACAGGGAGGAAGATATTCCAAGTAGGTTTGTGGTGGCCTAAAGTCCTCAAGGATGCACACAATCTTGAGAGGAGTAGTCCTTGATGTTAAAAAGAGGGTAGAGCAACCAATTTGTAAAAGAATGCCACACCATCCAATTTTATCATTTGAGACTCTCAAAAATGGGGCATGGACTTTGTTGGTGATCCCATCAAGCTAGCTACAAAGATGACTCAAAGCAGGTTCGTCCTTGTTACAATAGGTTATTGCACAACATTGGTGGAGGTTGTAGCATAAATAGACACTTCAACACAAAGAGTGTGGCCTAAGTTTTGTACAAGAACATCATGACAAGGTATGGCTATCCAATTGTCAGATCAGCGAGGACATTTCCCCGTCAATAAAATTATCAAGAAGCTGACTACTAATCATATGATTGTACGTAAGAACTCCATTTTGTATATTTTTTAAAGGCCAATGGACATGTGGAGAGCAACAAAAAGTTTCTTCTAAGAATTCTCAAAAGAACAATGGTAGAGAGGAAGAAGGACTAGGATAAAAAACTGCACCATTTAGCTCTATGGACCTTTAGAACATCATATAGGATTGACACCATTCAAGCTTGAATGGTATTAATAGGATTGAAACCATTCAAGATTGTATAGGGAATGGAAGCGTGGGTTGCAACGGAGTAAGTTTTTCCAAGCTTAAGAATTGTTGTGGAAAACAAGCTTCCCAAAGGACTTAATACATGCATGATTAGAGAAGTTGTTGATAATGAAGCAAGACATCATACTTGGTAGAGGTTATCCACAACTGGAGAAATGCCTGGATTAAAAGAAATGTAAAGTTCAATGTGCTCAATGAGGTTGATTTGGTATTGCTTTACAATACAAATGTCATAATAATCAATATCTAATTCTCCTAAATGATTTTCTCATGTTAAACTGATCATTTAATATGGGGAAGTGCCAGGGGAGAAAAAGCTAGAATATTGGTTAAGCTAGCAGACCGGCCACAGTAGGGATCCAAAGGAGGGAAATAGGGATCCAAAGGGGGGCCATCTGAAAAAGAGCCATGTGCAACAATGGGCTAAAAAGACCCTAAGGTTCAGCCCATTAAGACTTCCAAAATGCTAAGGTTCCAAAATTCAAAGGTTATGTCCAAAGGTCAACCTTAAGGAATTGGATGCTTTGTGTGTGACCAAAAAAGTCTTGGCATATCCCTACATAGGAGGGGGCGAGCCTAGCAAGTAGGGGATGAGAGAGAAAGCCACACACACACACACACACACACACACACACACACACACACACACACACACACACACACACACACACACACACACAAGCCCCCTTTACACAAAGGGAATGAGGGATCACACATGTCAGCTCCCTAGGCCAGATGCCCACAAGGTGTACCCAATTCCTATTGGATGACCCTTGAAGTGGACCAATGAGAATTAGGCTAGAGTAAATTTAGTCTAATTAATTTTAAAACACTTAATAAAAAGAACCAATGAAAATTAAGTCTCCTGGATGATTATTGGACAGCCCGTGAAGGGGTCCAATAGGAATTGAGCAACCCAATGGGCTACTTAATTCCTATTGGTGAGAATGGGGAAAGGTCCAATGGGGATTTAATTCATTTAAATCAATTAAGTTTAATTGATTAAGCTCTCACAAAAGGGGAAAGGGGGACACATGTCAGAAGGCTATCACTTATGCTGCTTAATAGCCATTGGCTTGACTTGGGGAGGTCCAATGGGGGAAAAGCAAAAGCAAATAGCAAGAGTGCTCGCCCAAGAGAGAGAGGGGGCTGATTTTTGCAAGGCATTATTACACACACACTCACACACAGTCTATGTGTGAAGTAAAGAAGACTATCTCTTCCCAAGCTTTAATGGAGAGCTCATAACCTACTCCAAGCTTGTGAGATAGAAGACTACATCGACACACTCTTGGCATTGACGGGACCAAAGAGAACCCGGAACCCCCGACGGCCTCTAAAACACTGGGGACCGAATGGCGTGCATCGATCCTGTCATGGTAAAGCAAACAGGGGGCACCACCTAGCATCAACGGCTAGGACGCAAACAACACACCACCATAACAAAGTTTTCATCCAAGAGAGATGGATGCTTGGGAGTAATGATGAAGAGGAAAGGGAATGAGATCAAGTGAGAGAGAGAGAGAGAGAGAGGGGGTATGGCGGCTTAGTACTTAGGCACCACAAAAGGATGGCGAATCCGCACACCTTTCAACAATACACAAACTCACTCCAAACACAAAACTAGGTGGCGATTCCGCACACCTCACATGGGCAAGACATTGCAAGAAAACATACTCACAAAACCTCAAGCTTTATTTAGAGAATAAGGCGATGAAATGGGGAGCATAGGGTAGGGGAATGAGAAGGGAGAGCGTGGTAGAGCACATGGCGGATAGGTGGGAGTTGATGGCGAAGACTCGCACGAGGGTTACGGCCATCATTCTTCATTTAGTTTCCCTTCATCTTCAATAGCCCAAGGGTGTAGAGGTCATGCTCAAGACGAGCATGGTGATTGCGGTGATGGTGATGGTGTGGGTGTGTGTGTGTGCACTAGGCACACACAGTGCATAGTGTACTCTTTGGTTATGGTGTGTGTGTTTAGTGTGATGGTGACCCCTCTTTATATAGGGGAGGAGGGGGAAGGAATTCTAGAATTTAGAAATGAAGAAATCATTATCTACATAGGCCATGTGACTGTGGGCCCCACTTGTCTGGCTGTGTGTATATGTGCCAGAACAGCAGTCTCATGAGAGAGGGACTAAGAGAGAGAGATGGGTTGATGAAAAAAAGTGAGAGGTGACATGGAGAATAAAGTAATTACAAGAGGGGAGAGAGGGGAGTGTGCTCAGAGGTGAATCTGTGTGCAGATGTGTGTGAACACAAGAAAAATCAGGTAACCACCGGGTGGGGATGGGTCTGTGGGCACCTTTTTCAGTGAAACTGAGTGTGTGTGAGTGTGGGGGAGGTTATTTAGCTACAAGACAAGAGATATGGCGCCCTTTAGAGAGAGAGGGGGGTATTTGGGTCATGGGATATGATAGGAGAGAGAAAGAGGGGGTGGGGTATACTATTTTGGAAGATAGGGTAGGTTGCATGTGAGTTAGGGTGCACTATTGGTGAGTTATAATGCATTATTGGTGAGAGGTGGGGTAGCTTGAGGGGAGAGAGAAAGGAGAAAGGACAAGGGGAAGAGAGAGGGGGTTGACCTTTTGAGTGGAGGAGAGGAAAAGGGACACACGACGGGGCAACAGTGAAGAAAAAGGAGGCAAGGTGGGGATGGGCTACCCCGCAAGCATGAGGTGGCCTATTTTACCTTTCTTATATATTTACATAATCATACTTTATTTTTTTCTTACTTTTTCCAATGCCTTTTATCACTCCCTTCCTAAGAGGGGGTTTTCATGGGGTGGGGACGAGAGAAGAGGGGTATGGGAGCTTGGCTTGTGAAAAGCCCCCATCAGCATGTGGATGCAAATCCAACCAAGAGCCAAGCTTCAATGCATGTTCATCTCCTCTACCAAGCTAATTACTAAGCTAAGTTGTGCTAATATGAGTGATTATGTGAGGAGATGTACATCTTTCTCGTAAGATACTCCTTCTTCCTCTCAATCTACTCTCATATCTTGCTAGCTCTCACCATCTTCGAAGGTGTGTGAGGTCTTGGGTCTAAGAACGGGGATAATTAAAGTTGTGTTTGCTAAGTGTTTTTCTTAGTGCATGAAGCTTTCATCTTCATTGCACTAGCTAGTCTTGAAGGAACACAAAGAATTGTATTGTACAAGGTCTCTCTTGATGGGAGAAACCATAATACAAAGCCTTTTGGAGGGGGGACCGGCTCCATGCAAATCCGGTCCTCAACTGTTGTCAATAGCTTAATTTCTCTCTCTTTTGAAAGTATTGTTGATGCTATCTAACTAGGTGTTATGATTTTTGTTGCTCTGTCCACCCAAGCACTCTTGTAATTCTCATTAGGAATCTATTCTAATGAAATGCCCACTATGTTCATGCTAATTTTCGCTACACATAAGTTTTTAGACCATTAAATGTTACATTGGTATCAGAGCACAAGGTTTCCCTTTTATTGCTCAAGAAGGGAGGGCCTCAAGCTAGCTTTAAATGGTTGGTATTATTAATTGCCTGTGAGTAAGTAGAATAGGGACTTTTCAGCCTTGCAGTGTGCCTGCCTTTGTGCAGTTAACGGGGCATCACCGTCCAGAGCTATGGTCTTAATAGTGGAGTCCTACGGGGCTTGCCTACGGCTTAACCACTATTGAGCTATTAGAAGCTTGATAGGAGCCGGTGATGTTTTGGTGTTGAAAGACCCTCTCTTCTATTCCTTGCAATTAATGGTATTCGAGCCGCGGGTACAGTAGCATGAGTGCTTTTTCTAAAGGGATAAAGAGGAGTAGCAACTAGGGCTTGAAGTGCCAAAGTACACCTAAAACGTTTACACCTAAACGTTGTTAGAATGGCTGACAATAGTAAAGAGAGTGAAATTAATGTTGATAACTTTGATTTTGCTAATGAGCAAGCTACTAATGATGCTCCGATGCTTGTTAACTATCTTGTTTCTAGGCTTCAACAAGCCCTGGGCAATCCATCTCTCCAAAGTGAAGTGCAACGGAAGCTCCGTGCTAACGGGATTCTCCAAGCTCATCACCATGATGAGAGAACACCTAGGAAGCCTCCTTGTGAGACTCCCAAAAGACGTCTCTCTCCGATTCGGGAAGAAGAAGAGAATCCGTATGAAGGGCTCAAGAATTTACTTCTTGATGATGCATCTCCTTCCCAAAGGAGAACTCAAGAGCCTCCACCGAAGGAACGAGAAAGAAGTGAGTCTCCTGCCACCTCGGCGGAGATGGCTCCACGAAGACGGTGGGCTAAACGCTCTCCATCACCACCAAAGCGGAGAATACCATCACACTCTTCTCCACGCCATAATTCAAAGAGGGATGATAAAAGGCAAGAGAAGAAAAAGGCGAGAAAGAGGACATCCTCTTCTCCATCTTCTTCATCCTCTTCCTCTTATGAAAGTGATGGTAAAGACGACGAAGATCAAGACAAGAAAAAGGCGAGAAAGAGGTCACCCTCTTCTCCACCTTCTTCAAATTCTTCACCTTCTTCAAATTCTTCACCTTCTGAAGAAAGTGATGGTGCAACCTTTGAACCATCAAAAAGAAGAGGCCATAGGAAATCCTATGCTGCATGGAAGAGGTCATCCAAGCTGAAGAAGTTCAAAGAGGGAGGGAAGAGCATCTCTTTCCTTACCTATGATGGCACCTTTGGTGCTACGGACAAAGTCTTGGCCTTTATCCAACAATTCGATGCGGCGTTTGGAGATGAGGTCTTCACGGAGTCCTCTAAGCTATGCCATGTAGCTATGCACTTTCAAAAGTCCGCCAGGCAATGGTGGTCTAGCATACAAGCCAACGGTGAAGCTCCACGAACATGGAAAGCTTTAAGAGCTTCCATTATGAAGCAGTTTTTGGCCACCGATGCCAAAGAAAAAGTACTCACCAAATGGCGAAGCTTAAAGCTCTCTCCCTATGAATCCATCCACAAATATGTAGACAAGTTTTAGGACCTACAACTCAAAGCCACTGTCTTCAAAAAGTTGGATTTTGGAGAGCAAAAGCAACAATTTTGTGCGGGCTTAACCGAAGAAATGGTGGAGTATGTCAACTCCCAAAGGCCACGTACCATATCGGCGGTAATACACCATACTATGGTGTCCTCTCGAATCAATTTCCAAACGGGGGCTAAAAAAAATAATAAGCCCCCGGAAAACAAGGGTTCCAATGAGCCTAAGGGGAAGGACAATGTCCAAAAGTCTCCTAAGGGCAACTCCAACAAAGCTAAAGAGAAGGGAGTTTACAAAGGTAAGAACAAACTCTCTCCTGAAGAGCTTGAGCGTTATCGCAAAGATAATCGGTGCTTCAAGTGCGGCGAACAAGGGCATGTGTACCGTGCTTGTCCCCAAAAGAACAACCACCAAGATCCTCCTAGAGCTTCCTTGGTTGAAATCCAAGAGGAGGAGAATCACCAAACTCATCACAAAGGATCTCCTCTATGCCATGCTTGGGGAAAGGTAAGAGAACACGATGCTTTTATTCTCTTTGACCCTGGTTCTACTCACAATTTTATATCTATAGAGTTGGCCACCAAGCTAGGCATACAATCCTACGAGATGGGAGATGTCCTACCCGCAGATAGTGCCTTCAAGGGGCAAGAAGCTTCAGTCACTCCCTTAATCGGGAAATTGAGGCTTCATGTCCAAGGCTATGTGGACAACGAGGACTTCTTTATCTCTCCTCTCAAGCATGAGGATGTAATCCTAGGGGCACCATGGTTTGACCGCTTGGCTGCCGATGTTAAATTTCTTGAAAGGAGAATCTCCTTTAAGTTCAGGGTAAAAGACATGTATATAGATGCTAAGGAAATGGGTAACACTATTCCCATTGTACATACACCAGCTTTCAACAAGTCAATAAAGAGCTCTATTTTCATGTACACGATTTTTGTTAAAGATTCTCAAAATGAACCTAATGCTTTAGCAAAAGAAAATAAAAGCAACCAAAAGGAATTAGAGTTATCCAATTTTCTCAAGGGGTTTCAAGATGTTTTTATTGATGACATCCCTTGTGAGCTACCTCCTAAACGAGGTAATGATGACCATGCAATTGAACTTCTTCCAGGAAGTTCACCGCCTAACAAACCTCCTTATAGAGTTTCTCAAGCTCAACAAGAGGAGATTATGCGGCAAGTGCATGAGTTAGTTGAGAAGGGCATGGTTAGGCCTAGCTCATCTCCATTTTGCTCACCTGTGCTATTAGTGCAAAAGAAAGACGGCACATATCGTATGTGTGTCGACTATAGAGCACTAAATAGGATCACTATCAAGAATAGGTTTCCCGTTCCACGGGTAGAAGACCTATTTGATAAACTACAAGGATCGACCTACTTCATTAGGATTGACCTAAAAAGTGGCTATCATCAAATAAGGATAGTTGATCAATACATTGTAAAGACCGCATTTCGCACCACATTTGGTCTTTACAAATACATTGTCATGCCTTTTGGCTTGACCAATGCACCAGCCACATTCAACCGCTTGATGGAGAAACTGTTCAGGCCTCATCAAACCTTCACTGGAGTGTTCTTTGATGATATTATCATCTACTCTAATTCATTAGACGAACACAAGCAACACCTCTAGGTAATATTTCAAGTTTTAAGAGAGAATAAACTTTATGTTAATCGAAAGAAAAGTGAATTTTTCTTGCAAGAGATTCAGTATTTAGGTCACATTATCTCTCAAGATGGCATCCAAATGGATCCATCAAAGTTAGAGGTAATAAAAGGATGGCCTAAACCAAATCTTCATGAACTAAGAAGCTTTATAGGTATGTGTGCATACTATAGACGCTTCATAGAAAAGTTCTCACAAATTGCGGGATCATTACATGACCTAACAAAGAAAAGAGTTAGGTACACATGGTCTGCTAAAGAGAACAATGCTTTTGAAAAGCTTAAAGAAAAGCTTATTTCTCAACTTGTGCTTACACTACCGGATCTCTCAAAACCATTTGAGGTCCAATGTGATGCTTGTGGTGATTGCCTTGGAGCTGTTTTGCTCCAAGAAGGGCACACCATAGGCTATGAGAGTCGAAGGCTCGACCCTATTGAGCAAGCTCTAGGCATATATGAAAAGGAACTCCTTGCAGTTCTACATGCCTTAGACTCATGGAAGCACTATTTATTGGGGACTCCTTTCATTTTGTGAACGGATCATCAAAGTCTTAAGTACTTCATGACGCAGACCAAGCTCTCCGACAAACAAATGAGGTGGGTAAATTTTCTTTCGCAATTTCATTTTCATATTGCTCACATTGCTGGCAAGCATAATCAAGTAGCTGATGCACTCACAAGACGGTCGAGAGTGAATGCGGTTTCCATAGCAACTCACAATGATCTATCTTCAATGATAGATGAGTACGCTATTGATCTCGACTTTAGAGATGTGATTTCAGCCCTTGCATTAGGGAAGAAAGAAGAACCATTTACTTTACAAGATGGTTATCTTCTCTATGGCAATAGACTATGCGTTACTAACTCACTACGTGAGAAAGTAATGTATGAATCTCATGCTCCACCTTATGCGGGGCATAGAGGGATTCAGTCTACCTTAAAGGGAATTGAAACATATTTCTATTTGCCTACCATGAAAGTGAACATACAAGAGTATGTTTCTAAATGTGTGGTATGCCAAAGGAAAAAATTTGATAGAGGGAACCATGGGAGAGAATATCCATGGATTTTAGCTTTGGATTGCTTAAGTCTATCCATGGGAATATGGGACTATAGACGATAGTAGACAGGTTAAGTAAACAAGCTCATTTTATACCTGTCAAAAAGACTATCAAAGCCCATCAAATGGAAACCCTCTTCATTTCACAAATTTTCAAGTACCATGGCTTGCCAATGTCCATAGTGTCGGATAGAGATCCTAGAATGACCAGTAATTTCTGGAAGGGTCTCTTTGAGAATTTAGGGACAAGGCTAAACTTCTCTTCGGCCTATCATCCACAAACGGATGGCCAAAGTGAAATAGCTAACCTAACCATTCTCGATCTACTAAAAACCTATGTAACGGAAGTAGATCAAAGATCCCAATGGGAGAAGTACTTACCCTTAGTGGAGTATGCTTACAATAACACTGTACATACTTCCACAGGAAAAGCACCTTTCGAGGTAATTGAGGGAAGATCAAAAAGTCCCTTGCTACTTAAGGTACATGGGAAGATCTTCGCTGCAGATGAGTATAGCCGAGACCTACAAGAATCTTTTCAAAAGATTAATGATGCTATCTCTATCTCACAGCAAAGGCAAAAGGCTGCTGCTGACAAGCACAGAAGAGCCCAAACCTTTAAAGAAAACGATTGGGTCTTGTTAAAGTTTCCCAAATCTCGATTAAGGCACACGACGGGCAAGAATCCTACGGCCCACCAAAAGTACTATGCTAAACTAGCAAAAAGGTACTATGGTCCCTTCGAGATTCTTAGGCCAATCAATGAGATGGCCTATCAACTCAAGTTGCCCAATCATTGGCTCATACGTACACAATGCTTTCCATGTGAGCCTATTAAAGCCTTACAAAGGAGAGCCATCACAAGAACCAACTATTGAAGACCCACCGGAGATCGAGGACCAAGAGGAGGTGCTATAGCCGGAGTCCATTCTCCGCCATGAAGACAAGGTACTAAGAGGAGGTAAGACTATCCGACGATATCTTATTAAGTTTTAGAATTATCCTTTTGAAGATGCTAGATGGATGCAAGGCATACAATTAAAGGATAACCTAAACCTTATCAATGCTTACAATACTTCCCAAGAGTAAGCAAATGTACAAAATGTTAAAACTGAACAAAGTTTTTGTCTTATAAGACTCTCTTTTTATTTATTGTGCACAAAAATGAAGTAGTATGCATGCTTAGATCAAGTTTGCGGAGACGATGTCTCCCAAACACCAAGTAGAGCTTGTCACTCTAGTATGGAAAGGTTGATAGGACTGATGTGCAGACATGCTTGCGGCAGCCTCAGGCTCTCAAGCACCAAATGGACTAGTCATCCATTGTGGAATGATGTCGTAGGGTAACATAGGGATCCTCTACCCGCTAAGAAAAGGACTCATGAATATGCTTTATCTTCTCTACACCATAGTCGAGGACGACTATGATTTCAAGAGAGAGGTAATGTCATAATAATCAATATCTAATTCTCCTCACTACAACAAAAATAGGTGTTATCGACGCATATATCGACGCGGCCCGTCGTTATTCGCATCGCTATACGCGTCGTTATGAAACCAGTCGCTATTAGCGACGCGCTTAGCGACGACCATAGCAGAAAAAAATTTTCTTGGGCAGAGGGCAGGTAGCCTGGCCTGTGCCCAGTTAAAAGATGGACATAGCCACAGCCAGACTTCCTGCCCTCTGCCCAAGAAAGCGAGCAGCACCAAAATATCAACCATGCTCCCGCACGCAGAAATTTTGGCAAAGTTTCCTTTGTTTTTACATAAACTTTTAAAAAAAAACCATATCATGTATACGCCTCCTACATGCATGTAGGATCTCACATGAGATTTAAGGCCAATGAAAGACAACCGTACCAACTGAAAAGCATAGCCATAACTTAAAAGCATAACCATAACAAACCATAACCATAACGAACCATAACCATAACTTAAAATCATAACCATAACTTAAAACCATAACCGGCTATAACCACTTTGATGAAAACCATAATGCTGATAACCATAACCATAACAATGACGTACAATAATCATAACCATAAGGGAAACAATAACTGTCTGAACACTAACTGTGTGTACAAAAAAGAGACACAGAAACGTGTCTGTGTCTCACAAAGCATATAAATGAAATTATGTCCACTAATGACTAGGCATCGCAACCTACACATAGGACAACTCACAAAATTAGTATTGATATTACTTCACATATACTGACTTAATTAAATCAACTCACACATATTAACGTCTCACCTCAAGCGATCAGCGAGACTGTAAGGCCTCCTAGTCTACAGACTCTCCTGAAGCTTCAAGATCATTCAGTACTTCATAGATACCTCTGCGATATCCATCTGACTCCTCCTCGTGTGATGGAGCTCGATGCATCGCAAGATTCTTCGTTTATACAGAAATCAAAGTAATAAGAATACATGATTCATCGCGTTTTAAAAAATGCCATAGTTAAGATTGGATTAGAAACTCACAAACTCATAGCGAAAGGTGTCGAAGCCTCAGCTGCCAAGATGAGATGTCCCCCTAGTCATCTGTCGTACCTGCGCGGCCTCACGCTGCTGTCTGAACCGCGTGGCCGCTGTCCGCTCATCCTCCCTGATCTGCAGCCACGTCTAGAGTGGGATGCCCGAAGGCTTCAGCGAGCCGGTCCTGAAAGCTTGTCAAGCTGCATCTCGTCGATGTTTGATGGTGTCCCGTGCAACACCCTTGATCCACCGCGCCGAAACAACGGAAGAACCCGGAGCAGGCTGGTACTCTCTCAGGATGGTCTCCACTATGTAAGTGACTTTTTCCTTGTCTTGCTGATCCCAAGACGTCAGAATGCTGGTCGAAAACTGCAGCTCCACGAGCTGGCGAATCCGCTGTCGCATCTCAGTACCGACTCTATCCATGTTAACAGAACCATCTCCCCGTACAGTATAGAGCTTGGAGGAACTAGGATCGTGTGCCCCCAAGGTGTCCGAGGTGTTCCAAGAGGTGTGTCGAGAAGTGTGCCTAGGTAAGACGGGGGTCGTGAGCGAGGAGGGGTCGAAGCATCTGTGGACCCTCCTCCACAGCAACCACCACCTCCACCTGACGATCCCCGAGATCGGCGAGTGCGCCTATGCTGAGGAGATGAGGACGTACCCGCCTCTGCCCCACCCCTAGGTGTCGAAGCGGCCGTGATGGAGGAAGAAGGCGTCGTACCCATAGGCGTCCTGAACCCCGTAGGCGTCCTGAACCCCGTAGGCGTCCCCCCCCTAGGCATCGGTCCCTCGGGTGTGAAGCTCGGAGGCATAGTACCTGTGCCTCTGCCTACCTAGTACTGACCACCCGTACACTGACTGAAGATTCAAAAACGCCAGACAAGTACGAAGCACAGATATTTCGGTACCTTCATAGATTGGTTGACGTGCCAACTTCCTTAACATGTCTTCAGGAGATAGGCGCACGACTTCTGGTGCTACTTCGTTCGCGCTCTCCTCGCTTGTCTGGAAGAAGGCATCCAGCATCTCCTCCATACTGTCGTCTTCTGTCTGTAAGCCCTTTTCTGCTTCCATCCGTGGCTCTATATTGGTCGGACCTTCACGCATAATCTTTTTTCTCTCTCTCTCAGATGTAGGTTCAATGTCGCGGAAATCAATGCCCGTTCCGTAGGAGTCGTATCACAGATTCTGCACGGTTTCTCTAGCAAACTCTCCGTACTTGTGCACATGCTCATTACATATCCTACGCTTGCGCAGGATTTGATACTTGCAGAGCGTGGACGAGCATGCAATCTTTTCCTCCATGTTAGTTGATGACATTTCCATCTACAATGATTATGAATGTTGTTTTAATATATATATATATATATATATAATATACTCCTCACAATGTAAACTACCTCGCATTCTCTAGTCTTGCCCAATCTCCGTACACCTCGGTCCAGAGGTGTACGGAGATCAAGACCACCGGGTCAAAATCTCGTCTTTATTGGTCAAATCCTATATGGGTAGACACATACGTGCACTCCCAGGTGTACATGGCAATGCATGTAGCAGACAAAACCCCTTTGCCTCTTTAGTTCCATAGTTTCTTCTCTGTCTACGAACCCACCTGCCTCCATCCGAGGTAGCCTGTCAGAGAAAGCTTTCCAATGCCGCACTTGATGAAAGCACAAGCCATGGAAGTTCTCAGCCCAATGAAAGTTTTCTACCTGATTGTAAACCGGACGGGTCCTCCATGTCCAAGCCAGAAGATAATGTGAAGATGGATGAGCAACTTAAGAAAGATTCAGAAGCCTTGCATGGTTCTTGCTCAAAAAAGCGATCTCGATCTCACTCTCGCTATCTCTCTTTCTCTCTCTCTCTCTCTCTCTCTCTCTCTCTCTCTCTCTCTCTCTCTCTCTCTCTCTCTCTCTCTCTCTCTCTCTCTCTCTCTCTCTCTCTCTCTCTCTCTCTCTATATATATATATATATATATATATATATATAGATATATATTTATATATAACGCTCTTTCTCTATCTCTCTATTTCCTATCTCTCTCTCTCTCTCTCTCTCTCTCTCTCTCTCTCTCTCTCTCTATATATATATATATATATATATATATATATATATATATATATATATATATATATATATATATATATATATATATATAACGCTCTTTCTCTATCTCTCTATTTCCTATCTCTCTCTCTCTCTCTCTCTCACTCTCGCTCTCTACTTCCCTATCTCTCTACTGATCGAACGAGCGAGACTGAGCTAGGGAGATCTAGATGTCCACGACTACGGAGGACTACACATGCAACATCGACAGAGGCTGCATCAGAGGATCTAGCTAGGTCACTTTGACTCGACATGCATAACACCCGGTGAGACTACTGACGATGGAGGAGATTGATGAGATCCGCCAGCGACAGCTGCTGGATCTCCTATGATCTACCTATCCCAGCTAGTTGGCCGTTTAACCGTTTAGTCCATACCCAGCAGTTTAGGATTCCATAATATTTTATTTTGTCATCTTCTTACTCTGACTTTGTATGACTTTGTATCAGATCCATCACATTGTAACTTTTTTGCCTCATGTCTCTTAGGTCACTTTGGTCTTTCGAAGACGTTAATATAACATTTCATTTCATTTCATTTCTCTCTTTAATTATTTTTTTTAAATTTTAATTTCCTAAGCATACATTAATTCTCTCTCTCTCTCTCTCTCTCTCTCTCTCTCTCTCTCTCTCTCTTTGATTATCTACACACACACACACACACACACTTCTCTCTCTCTCTCTCTCTTTCCTACACACACACACAGACACCTCTCTCTCTTTCCTACACACACACACACACCGCTCTCTCTCTCTCTCTCTCTCTCTCTCTCTCTCTCTTTCCTACACACACACACACCTCTCTCTCTCTCTCTCTCTCTCTCTCTCTCTCTCTCTTTCCTACACACACACACACCTCTCTCTTTCCTACACACACACACACACACCGCTCTCTCTCTCTCTCTCTCTCTCTCTCTCTCTCTCTCTCTCTCTCTCTCTCTTTCCTACACACACACACACCGCACTCTCTCTCTCTCTCTCTCTTTCCCACACACACACACACCGCTCTCTCTCTCTCTCTCTCTCTCTCTCTCTTTCCTACACACACACACACACACGATGTAGAGAGAGAGAGAGAGGGGTTGGGGGGGGCATAATACCTGCATAGCAGGTGGAGGCCAAGATTCGAGCAGAGCGCGGCGAAAATGGCCCCTGCTCGCGGGTTTCGCTTTTTTCCCCCAATTTTTTTCCGTCGTTATATGCGTCGATATAGTCGTCGATATATGCGTGGGAAACGAATCCTTTCCACGCGTATATCGACGTCTATAGCGACGACTATATCAACGCATATAACGACTCCCGACTAAGTTCGTCGATATACGCACGTCGATATCTCCATGTTTTGTTGTAGTGCCTAAATGATTTTCTCATGTTAAACTGATCATTTAATATGGGGAAGTGCCAAGGGAGAAAAAGCTAGAATATTGGTTAAGCTAGCAGACCGGCGATAGTAGGGATCCAAAGGAGGGAATATAGGGATCCAAAGGGGGGGCCATCTGCAAAAGAGAAATGTGCAACAATGGGCTAAAAAGACCCTAAGGTTCAGCCCATTAACACTTCCAAAATGCTAAGATTCCAAAATTCAAAGGTTATGTCCAAAGGTCAACCTTAAGGAATTGGATACTTTGTGTGTGACCAAAAAAGTCTTAGCATATCCCTACATAGGAGGGGGCGAGCCTAGCAAGTACGGGGTGAGAGAGAAATCCACACACACACACACACACACACACACACACACACACACACACACACACACACACACACACACATACACACACACACAAGCCCCCTTTACACAAAGGGAATGAGGGACACATGTTAGCTCCCTAGGCCAGATGCCCACAAGGTGTACCCAATTCCTATTGGATGAACCTTGAAGTGGACCAATGAGAATTAGGCTAGAGTAAATTTAGTCTAATTAATTTTAAAACACTTAATAAAAAGAAACAATGAAAATTAAGTCTCCTGGATGATTATTGGACAGCCCGTGAAGGGGTCCAATAGGAATTGAGCAGCCCAATGGGCTACTTAATTCCTGTTGGTCAGAATGGGGAAAGGTCCAATGGGGATTTAATTCATTTAAATCAATTAATTTTAATTGTTTAAGCTCTCACAAAAGGGAAAAGGGGGACACATGTCAGAAGGCTATCACTTATGCTGCTTAATAGCCATTGGCTTGACTTGGGGAGGTCCAATGGGGAAAAGCAAGAGCAATAGCAAGAGGGCTCTCCCAAGAGAGAGAGGGGGCTGATTTTTGCAAGGCATTATTACACACACACTCACACACAATCTATGTGTGAAGTAAAGAAGACTATCTCTTCCCAAGCTTTAATGGAGAGCTCATCACCTACTCCAAGCTTGTAGAAGCCTACATCGACACACTCTTGGCATGTGGATGCAAATCCAACCAAGAGCCAAGCTTCAATGCATGCTCATCTCCTCTACCAAGCTAAGCTATGCTAATATGAGTGATTATGTGAGGAGATGTACATCTTTCTCGTAAGATACTCCTCCTTCCTCTCAATCTACTCTCATACCCTGCTAGCTCTGATCACCATCTTCGAAGGTGTGTGAGGTCTTGGGTCTGAGAACGGGGATAATTAAAGTTGTGGTTGCTAAGTGATTTGCTTAGTGCATGAAGCTTTCATCTTCATTGCACTAGCTAGTCTTGGAGGAACACAAATAATTGTATTGTACAATGTCTCTCTTGATGGGAGAAGCCATAATACAAAGCCTTTTGGAGGGGGGACCGGCTCCATGCAAATCCGGTCCTCAAATGTTGTCATAAATAGCTTAATTTCTCTCTCTTTTGAAACTATTGTTGATGCTATCTAACTAGGTGTTATGCTTTTTGTTGCTCTCTCCACCCAAGCACTCTTGTGGTTCTCATTAGGAATCTATTCTAATGAAATGCCCACTATGTTCATGCTAATTTCCGCTACACATAAGTTTTTAGACCATTAAATGTTACACAAATGAGGTCCTAGACTAAGAAAATTGAAATTACAATATATAGCACTATAAGAATAAAACTCTAGAACTACCATCATTGCCGCGGTTTAATAAAGGAAATCAGATAGATATTTTTTTGCATGTGCAATAATGTATAGCAACAAGAATGTTTGCAATGATGGTTTATTGGTAATAGCTGGGGTAATATATCCGCGACTATTATCGCACCTATTATCGTGCACATAATCGTGCTTATTATGACTATCGGCTTTTTAAAAATAAAGATGCTCATTTGGGCCACCAAAACGAGTATCATTATTTTTTACCTTCATAAAACATATGAAATATAAATTGTCTTTTGAAAAGAGTAAAGAAATTTATTGAAATTATATGTGTGCACGTGGTCGTGTAATTAGAGTCTGGCCACCTAGTGTGGTCAGACATGTTATGGTTGTAACTACCTCTCATGCTAATAGAAGGACGTGCTCTCTCAAGGTAGAGGCATGCTCAATTTGGTTCATTCTCTTTCCTGTAACTGTACATTACATTGGTGGACGACACGGGATCTCCCAACTAGGTCGTTAGGATGTTTCTTAGTATTTAATTTTTGCTTCTTGCTCCCTCCATAGTTTCGATGACCTTTCTGCTTTTTGCTTTCACACTCACACACCGATGATGGAAGTGTCATGTAACATGCACCATCTTTTTCAGTTTGCAGACCCTAGTGTTCATGAAGGTCGCTAGCCCTTCCGACTATGTCAATTTAGGAAGCAACAAAAATGCCAACGCTTACTGTTACAAATACCTGCAATCGTTGAAATGGTCTCACAACTTGCATCATCTAGCCACTTTGAGAGAGAGAGAGAGGCTATCCTACAGCTCAGAGGCATCACTTTCTTGGTGCCCTTCTATGCCCATGCTCACACCCTCCCCTATCGGTGACGGCCTCACACACAAGCTTACTGCCATCATACTTATCAAAGAATTTTAGAGCTCATCAAAGATGGTGTTTGGACTTTTGATGGGACCAATGGTGCTCAAGCTGCCTGAGGAGATAATGCGCATAGGCTTGCTTGTGGCTATGTGTATGCTACTACCCTTTATATATCCTAATTTTCCTCATCCTCATCGATCTTGAGCTGCATATGTTAGTGTGACGCCCTCGTTCAGGACGTCGCTGAAACGGGGCCGCGCCGGCTCACCTGCGTTGCAAACGGGACCTGCAGGCAAGCAAACGCACGCACAAGAACGCAACTTGAAAATGGAACGCAAGAGGGACACGAGAGTGAGGGACACGAACGAATGATCAGTATTTAAAGAAAGTGCCGAATACAAGGGACGCGAAGGATCGCATGAAAACGGGGCTCGCAAGTTGGGGGAAGTGGCACAGGCTTCCCTTATATACACCCCCGGGTTGAGAGAGCTTGACGCCCACGTCAAGCCGGGGTTTGAGAGGTGCCGATACAAAAGTTGATGTCGAGGTTTTGGGTCGGATATTTACAAGGGGGGGAGTTAGATGTTGCCACAAAAATGTCTAGCTACCTAGGGTGATGCTAGTTACAAAGTGGGGGGAGGACTACTCTATGTGGTTGTCATTTTGTGGGTTGTCCTCCTCTTCAGTTGGCATGTTGTGGAAACGCAGCACAAGGGGTCTTCCGAGTTGAAGCATGATTTCTTCAGGTACCCAAGTGCATTCCGTCATGGGGCGATTTCTCCATTTGACATAGAATAATTGTCCCTGACGCCCAAAGTGAGACTTTAGGATGGCCTCCGGCTCATGTGGCGGGCCATCCTTTACATATTCAGGGACATTCTGGCCATAGTTGTTATCCGGCACAAATCTTTTGAGTAAACTTACATGGAAGGCGTTGTGGATGTTGATTTGTGTCAGGAGCTCTAGCTTGTAGGTGATGTCGTTGTACGACTTGAGCACTTTGTATGGACCATAGTAGCGGTGATTGAACTTCGGGGAGAGGCCTGGGGGGAGGGTGATATTCTGAGAGCTGATGATTCCCTTGAATGTACACCAACCAAAAAAAAAAAAGATAAATCAATAACCCAAAGTAACTTTTAATATAATATTCCTTGTCTATACTCACCGCTTGTAGCATTCCGACTGTTGAATTGAATTGTTTGCAAGAGAGATGATGGTTTTCAAACAACCATCGCCAAGTATCAAACTGTGTGTGTCGCTCTCAATACTTAACCATCTCTCCAGTAGGACGGCTCATAGTGATATTCCTAAGTTAACAATAGCGGAAAAAAGTTTAATAAGTTTAAATACCTTTTTTATCCGAGCTTGCATAAATAAAAATAGCTTACATATTTATCTTACAAGCCACTTGGCCTCACGAGCCATAGTTCCTAGAAGTTTGTCTTGCCAAAGCTTGGCGCTATAATTGACTGCGGGATGAGCTCGTTGTAGCTTACTCAGTCTTTTCTTGCATTTCCCACTCGCACTCTACATTCGTGTTACCACCATGATAGATCATGTTTGGATTTGTGCCCTAGTTGTGGGTTGTACACTTGATTGCTTATTTTTGTCAACAAATATGATATACCCCTCCAATCACTGTGTCGAGAAAACGTTCGTACGGGGATTCAAAAAATGAGCATGCAATGCTTCCTTGACGTAGCGTGCATGATCAGACAGTTGGTCTTTGAATTTTATAAAACATTCTTATATGTCGAGTGTATAAGAATGTGCAGGTGATGCCAAAATGTTCTTCCCTTGGGCCTCTGCAGTCCCAAAGTCAACCTCGCTACCATACTTTACCATGTAGTATCACTCATGTGTGTCTGGCATGGACACATCAATGTCCTCGTCCTTTGCAGTTGTAGCGGTACACTCCAGAATTGGTGAATCCATTCTTCCTCCACCACCAAAACAAGCATCCAATAGGAGCCCCCGCTGCTCCGCCTACGTTCCCTATCCTGAGATGAACGCCGACGTGCGTTGCTAGAAGATGCTTGTCGACCACCTATGTACTGTCGACAAGCATGAGGCTTGGCGAATCATTAGTCGGATGGAATGGTGTGGGGACATATCATGCAAGGGGGTGGTTCCCTCCAATAAAAGGGGGGTAGGTCAGTAGGAAGATACAATAGAAGCATGTGCCATCCCCATGAGGTCGTGAACGTACGGAGTCCCTCCCCCCCGGTGTGGTCTGCTATGAAAGACCACAAGACGCAAGCTCCACAAAGTTATATAGGGATCCACTTGAGCCCATAAGAAAGAGTTTGGTGGGCAAGAAAGGAAGCAGATAGGACAATAGGGAAGAGTGTCTCACCATATCCATGAAGTAGTAGTGCCACATGTTATCATTCGATAATAAAATCTACAGTGTACATGGGTGATGAAGCCATATTTTATAGCTGCTCAGGGGATAGTACCCTACGTTAGTGCTGCAAGATCCCATGATTTCATTGCATGTAGAGGAAATCGGGGGGAAGATCCTAGAGTCACATCACCATAACTATGTCATGAGCAAATTGAGGTTGAAGAAAACGCATCTCGTTACAAGTTTTGTTCACTTGAATCAATGTGAAAAATGGCCTTCTTACATGTTGTGGGGATGCTTATTATGTAGAATGAAAAACAGGCAGCAACGACTGTAAAAACGCCAGTGGACAAGACATCGACTTCAGTAAGAGGAGGCGGGTGATGGCAAGGGCCAGCCGTCATGGTCAACAAGATCGAGAGCTGGGACAGAGGTGCTCTTGGGCCAGCATGACCCCAACGGGGGGAGCACAGGCTGACGCTGCTGGCTATCGAAGAGAGCCTGCTCTTGCTCTTGCTGCTGCAGGAGGACGATGTGGGCGCGATGCGAGTCGTCCAGCGAGAGGGGCAACCCACTGCATGCCCTGGCAAAGGGCTTGAAGTTATCATCAAAGCTGGCCCTCTGTACCTGCTCGTCCTTGTTCACCTACGCTGTGTAGAAGGTAACGCCATCCACCAGGCCCCATGCTGTCATCAGCTGCGCGTAGGTGAGGTCCTGCGGGGTGGATGTAGAGTTTGAGAGGAGGTCCACTAGCAGCAGGTGGCGGCCCTCGTCGCCCTCGCTCTTGGTCACCGCCCACGACGTGGGTATCTTGCTCACAATGGCCTCCTGCAACGCCGCCGGCAGCTCCCCCACCCTCTTCATCACCTCATCCTCCTTACGTATTACTCCCATAATCTCTCTCTCTCTCTAAACTCCCACAGTCGCCCAGAAATGCCTCCTTTATACCACGCCCGCCCTTGCGTTTCTAACTGCGCATTTGCTTTCCGACACCCACGATATTTTGCTTTCCAGAAAACTTTTTGTATGTGTGTGTGTGTGGAGAGAGAGAGAGAGAGGGGGAAGGAGATCGACTCTAAATGGGTTGAAAATGTTAGAACTTTGAAGTCCATCAATGATGAGTGTTACATGCCCTCATGACTAATTGACACTCACTCCCTGAAAAGGGGATCTATGGTTCACAACAAAAGGAGTTGTTGGCAGCATAAATCTTCATTGTCCAATCATCATTGTGACTCAATCCACACGTAAACTGCATGTTCACCACCCGCTGTCTAACAAAACATTTATATGTGACTATCACCCACGTCAAAATCAAACTGGCATGCCCTAGCGTGATATTAAAGCATGGGTCTGGGACCGTAGAGATCAGGGGTTCAAATCAAGAAGGGCCCTGTTTTTCCTTTGTTCCCCTAGAAACCAATGGCTACTCTTACTCCTTAAGACTTGTTGGCATGGCCATATATCCCCATTGAGATTGAAGTCTCATTTATTATTGTGGCTTACCACCCCTCCCGCCCCCGTCCTGAAACCAATCGTTGATCTTACACCTCCATTGCCGTTTGTTGATCACCATTGAGATTGAAGTGTCATTTTGTCTCTTGCCTAGCATGCCTATGATTATGTGCTTTTTGTTTAATTCAGAGAAACTATGAGTATACACTTAAACATAAACACATACATAAGGCATATTCATACAATAATGCAGATATGATTCTAATGTTTAAGCTTTTGGGTGGGGGGGGGGGCGGGAGGGGGGGGGGGGGGGGGGGGGGGTGTTCAGATATGGTATAGCACGTACAATATATCAAGATGTAGTTATAAAACCCCCATCTCGATGTATCACTTTTCTCGATAAAAAGACCCTATTGCATCAAAATCTTTACTTTTTCAATTTAAAACACCATCCGTATAAGTTCATAAGAGAAATTAACCCCTCCCATCGATCCCACGTCCTATTCTACCTATTTGGGAGTGAACCCTCCGACTAAAGCTGAATAAGCAAATATAGGACACTTACAAATAAACATAATTGACTATAAGGATGGCAAAGCACTTTTTGTATAAACGGTGTTCTTTCTTGGCAACCTTTTCCTCCATGCAGACACGAACAAGAAAATCAAGTGTCAAGGATTCGTTCAAAAATAACAAAATGAATGATCAGGTAGTAAGCACGTTCATGTACATTTATAATTGAAACCTATCGCACGCATGAGTTTACGAGGGAACACTATTCTCCCTTGTTTAAATAATCACAAAAGATGTATTGTAATGTAATGGAATCTTAGTGTTAGGCACGGAGTTGGGCTTCCGGTGATGGAATTAAACTTGAGAGTTTGCATTAAGAATATTTAAGAAGAGCACTTATAACCTTATATATCAAATAGAATTGATTGGATTGGTGGGTACGAATGCATTATCTACAAGATAGAAGTTTCAAAATGTTACGCTTAATCAACGATAACCAGACTCATCACAAATATAAAACTAGGAAAATGGATTATAAAGCATAAATGTAGAACTCGACAAAAGGATTCTTTACAAGAAGTTGTAAACAATCCATGAAATTTTTTATTCAAGAGAACTCACAATGAAGGTTTTCCAAATATAAATGCTCTAATAAGTTCATGACAATTGACAAAGAAAGTGAGCCAACAATATAGTCTCCAACAATAAGTGACCATCACGCAAGTATATACTAACAAACAACCTCCCGAAAGACTATAGATGGTCTCCACAAACTATAGATGGGCTTCAAGCTAGACGTAGCCAAGAGCTTCCTACCTCGATCTCTACTGAGTATATAATAATCCATCCATTCAAATGGATGACATCCTAAGGGGTTAACCTAGAAAAGTTTATTATAGTATACCACATGAGTTCGCATAAGAGGTATTTTATTTAGAAAAAGTCCTAAGTATATATAGGATTACATTTACAAAAGGGGTTTCTTATACTATTTTTGGGGGGAAAATCCATAAGTTTCTTAAGAAAAAGGGGTCATTTTATTAACTCATAGCATCTGAGAACATGATTTTTCCTAACACACTTTGAATGCATGTGGTATAGATGATCTTCTATAGGTGAACCCCCTCAGAGGGCATCCTTGATAGAAGTTCATGAAGAACTTGTTGCCCAACATATGCTAAAAGGATAAACATACCTCATAAGCTTATCAAGGGCATCCACAAGGGCAACGGAAGGATGCATTAAATTTGCATCACAAGAAAAACACAAGGCTTGAGAGATTAGCAGCTATAGACGCATTGAACGCAGGGGACTTCAAAGCCTTTCACGCATAGTAAGCTCAAAATATGGTAACTATCTTGCATCAATCATTATCAATAGAAGTAAGGTTTTGGATAGCGCTTGATGGATAGCACTCAAATCCATTCATACAACTAAATGGTGAACATAATTGTTGACAAACTATAAAAACTCAACAAGAAAGAAACCAATTTAAACTAATCAGGTCCAATGATAGGAAGTCGATTACTATAGAGATAGAACTCTCCTCATTGAAAAAACTTGTTCGTTAGTCTCATCTTCTTGATAGTCTCATAGCAAAAGAGTTCAAAGAAGCACCTGGCGATGCTTGTCTTAAGATGAGGGGCCTTGCATGGCTTTTGTAATTGATAGTTAAAAAAGCAAAACTTGGACATATAGAAGATTTTTAGACCAAGGCGATCATCTTGTTAGGTACATGCTATGGGGCACAACCTCAAATTTGCCTCTAGGAAAAAGTCTAACACTAAGAAAATCTCTAATCATTTACTGCAGTCTTTTACCTCATTTTGTAGAGAAAAGGTACAAATTCAGCTAGAGAGGGAAGATAGAGAAGGCCGGGGGGGGGGGGGGGGGGGTTTCAATTTTTGACCACGAGTACTTTTCCTATTGTTACCGTGTTATTTACCTCAGTTATTATCGCTACTTTTATAGCGTTTATTCTCGTGGCAAGATTTAGTGCCTAAACTTTCAAATTATGGCTTAAGCATCCCCACTCCCCCCTTCTTAAATTTTGGCGTTTCCCTCCTCTCAATATAAATTAAAGAATATTATATGAAATTTTCAAATTTTTGAAAAACGATATGAAAACATGAAACAATAGTTACCTATTTAGGATTACACTTGGTTACAGTTAAACTAATTATCACTGTAACTTGATTAACATAATTGAGCATGCTCACAAAATTAGAGAGAGGAAGAGGGGAGAGAGAGATGAATGTATTACACGACCAAAAATCTTCAGAACTTAAAGTATGCAGAATGTTTATGAAACATCTTCCAAAAGATCCCTACAAGAAGCATCATCCAATTCTAAGCCCATGGCTCCTAAATCAATAAAGAGAGAAACATAAATTTTTTTGTGGATGCGTTGGCTTTATCATCTTCGAATTCGTCATCCTCCATCTCATCATCTTCATCATCATGACAATCATCCTCTCTAAGACTTGCCGCCGCCGGACTTGATTCATCGACCTCCCTCTCCTCTATCTCAATCTCATCCAAAGTAGGAGGTGGAAGAGGGTCGAAGATGGTCTCCACTTCATTAGTGTAAAAAATGGTTCTCCCCTGAGGTGTTACGGGAATTATGAACCAAAGTTTTGGTTGGTGGCCGATTGTTGGGATATAGGTGACCTATAGAAGAGAAGCTCAAAGTGAGTAACATTGGTATGATTAATGCTACAAGCAAATAAGCATAAAAAAGGTAGTCACTCATATGCTCATAGTTGCACAGTAAAACTAAATTGTCATACCTCCATGTGTGATGCACACTAGAGTCCACCATGTAGAGGCCATTATCATGTCGTCTAGACACATTTGCAAACCACTTGCACTTGAAGATCTTGTATGAAAGGTTCTAAAACTAACCTTTAGTATCCTTTCAATAGTTCCACAATACCTAGCTTCATCGCCATTTGTATCAAAGTTGCCCATGATTCCACAATCCATGGTGGTTCTAATCTCATCAATGTGGCACGTGCAAAAGTGACGACCCTTTAACCACATAGAGTTAAAGGAAAGACATTACAAAATAGGAATATATCTTTTATCAAATACAAAGATAAAATCAAGAAAAAAATTTACAATATGGTTTAGGTATATGAGTACTCTACCTTTGGTACGTAGCCTTGTGCATACTCCCATTCTTTGTTGGTGATGTCTTCTCCGTGCACTTTTGCTTCGGTCATTCTCTCATGAATCCACTCTGCACTAATGAGATCTATGAAACATGCACGGTGTCTAAGCACTGGGGGTTCCCTCCTTCCTCCATGTGCTTGTTTCCATGCTTCTCTCTCTTGCAAACACCTTGCCTTTGCCATTGTCCACAAGTCCACCCATTGTCCACTAGTCCACCCACTTAGTCATAACCTTAGCATTGAGAATATAAAAGTTATTGATCACTCGAGATAGATTCATATCCATGTCAAATAGTTTTCCCTTTCCACTTGGCAAATGTGAATTCATCCTTGCATTTTCCTCGTATGACCACATGCAAGGCATTGAAGGATCAACTTGTGCCAAATACTCTGAGATGTAAACAAATGCCTCTTGCACGATCCACCCTTCGGCTGTACATGCCTCTGGTTGAGACTGTAGCCGCACAAAATCTTTGAGAGTCTTAAGAAGAACATCCATTGTGTGTGCACTACTCCACATATAGCGATCTCCTCCACGACGTGAACTAAGAGGTGGATTTGACTAAGAAGGACCGATCAAGGAAATGCATCCTCAATGGCACACATAATTTTTGTTCCAAGTGTTTGAGCAGCAGGGATAACATCTATTTCAATTTCCTTGGAGTTCACAAATCTGCAAAAAAACACGCAAGGATACACTAAGTGCTAGTTGAGATCATTGTGTATTACAAAAAATTATAGTTGAGTGGAGTCTTGTGGTGTACCTTACTAGCTCTCCAAGTTTGAAAATAGTATTTTTGACTTTCTTGTCCCGACATATACACATACTCACCGGTAAAATGAACTAGAATGTAAATTAGGGGAAGGGAAAGTGAGATAAATTCATACACACAAACTACAGATAAAATAGGGAGAGGGACATTACCTGAAGCATCTTGTGTCAATCATAGGACTTCAACCCATGTACAATTGAACACTTCCAACCTTCTTCGCTTTTGTGAAAGCTTCGGCCTTTAGCGACCTCATGTACCCTGTTGGTGTGTGAATAGAATCAATGGTACCCTTCACTTTGTCTAGCTCTTCTTTGGCTAACATCCAATTTTAGGAAGCACAATCTTTCCATTGGGGGCACGACGTGGAGTAGCAGAGGTGGGAAGACATTTCAAAAGCCTCAAATCCTCCCTCACACCCAATGAGTCCTTCTTACCAATAATGTGGGTCCATAGTGTTTGGGCTACATTCTTGAATATGTGCATGGGATCCAAGAAGTGTTGTATTTCTAAGTCCTTCCAATATGGAAGCCTTAAAATATGAAAATTATACCTTGACATACCTTTTGGTGGAGGACACGAAGCCGGCTTGTTGTTGTAGTACTCTTCCCAAATGGTTACCCAATCTTCCATCGTGAGCTTTAGAGGTGTCTTCCCATTTGTTGGAACCTTGCGCTTGCTATGACCTTGGGGTAAGAAACGATGGCGTGGGATGGTAGTCTAACCTCACTATCCTATCTTATTGCAGATTTCACGAGAACCACAATTAAATTGCCAATCCATGGGACGAAGCTGATTCAACTAGTGCATAGAGGCTACAAGAGGTTTTCAATCTCTCGGAAAACAACTAACAGCTCGAATCTAACTCAAGCTACACTCAAGTGACTGAAATCATCAAAAGCCAATCGCTAATCGGCAAACAAATCACATCCGTTACAGCATCAAATGACATCCAAACTTTACAAAACTTCTCGAAAAAGTTTATAAGACCTAAGCACACATGCTTGTGGTCTCAAATTCCACTTTAGCTCAAGTGCCAAAATCGCGATTATTAACAGCAATGGATTTTTAACCTAGTTTTTTTCGACCCAGAATGCACTTAAATGCTTAGCAATGATGCCCCAATACCCCGTGTATGCTTATTTTTTATTTTGAAGTGTAAATTCCTACTTATGATGAAATTAGGCTGCGGGTCGACGACGCCAAAAGCTACAAAATACCGTGAAGTGTTTACGTCAATGCGTAGAGCTCTTACCTGTGGTTGCAATGCAACAAATGCGAGTACAATGTGACAACCGAGGAGGGAGTAGGAAGCGGGAGAAGTAGAGAAGTGAGAGCCGTTAGCTCACGCTGTGTATTTCATTATCCAAAACTTACAAATAACTTATAAAAAATGGATTTTATACCTTAGCCAAGGTTTTTGGTGGTCAAAACTAATAATTTGGGAGCTCTAACTAAAGATAGGTAATGGCAGATTGATACAATCTAGAAGCTTGCAACCCTGGCTCATCAATTACAAGGTTTATAAAAAAATAAGAGTTATAATATTCTCGATTTATAAAAAATAATAAGTCTTTGTACAATAAGAGCTCCGAAAAATGGTATTCGTGTTAGCTTGGTACTAACATTCCCCCCCTCCTCGCCTGTGTCGTCCCTTGACATAGATTTATGGGTTAAAGTAGTCTTTGGGTTGATGGATGGCGAGGCGGTCTTTAAGCGCATTTAGTGCCTTTTGGTATCTGATCTTCCTCTCTTTATCTGGCACTTGCAAGAACTGCATAGTGACTCTGTTTTTCAGCTCCATTGTTGAGTAGCCTACAAGTTGTGATGTCAGTTTGTTGATCAATGGCCCAAATATTTTTGTTCGTCAAGTGATGAACCCTGTGTAGAATGCTTTCTCAAACGCCAGCATATTGTGAGAAGGTAAAGATATACATCTGGTGTAGAAGCCATAGAGGACTTATTTGGAAGGCTGGCCATTGAGATTGTAGCATAAACCTTTGTTACCCTCGTGGAATGATATCCACGGGGTGTCTGCTTACTCTGGCTCATGGAATACTTCGATGCAGGTGAGTAGCATTTGGCAGATTTTATATAGCATAGCACATGATAGATCTGGTAGACTTCTGAAGAAGGACATGGTGCCCGTTAAGGTTTTCACCATGTACTCTTTTGTTGGTGGTCCCTTTGCAAGAGCAGACAATCTGGGGTAGTTCAACCAAGTTGGCTGCTTCTTTGTTAGTGCCTCATGTGCTTGCCAGGTCCTTACTCTTGGTATAGGACAAAAAGTAGGATCCTTGTGTAGGGTCGCAGGTGCTATTGTGAACAGAATCAAATACCTTGGATTCTTGTTCAACTAGCTCAGCCTCCACTTCGGGTGGTCTTGATCTGCACCCTCAACTTGCATGTCTGTGTAAAGCCTTTCTTTGACTTAGAGCAACTTCACCTTTATCAGAGGATAGGACAGGGATTGTTGGTGCCATTGCGCATTGATTTGATTGGGAGTGAGTTGTGTAACGTTGACAGAGTGAAGAACTCTCAACTCCCAATCCATTGCTGCCTTCCACTACTCACCTACCTCTTGTGTAATCTTCTCCTTCAGTGCATCTTCCTTAGCCTTTGAGATCTGGACCATTGGCATTGTATCCATTTCAATTAGGTGTACTTGATTCCTCCTCACCACTTAGATCTTTGCTGGCTATGTCTCTATCTCGGCAAATGAAAGTGAGGGGATCTCTATCTGTGGCTACTCTAAAGTGCCTACCTCTTCTTGTGTTTCTGGTCATCCCTCTCTCAACAACTGGTTGACTCCTTTAAGTTCAGCTATTTCTTTCAGCAACTCGTCTTCTCTTTGCACCCGCATTAAAGCCAGGTCTCTGCGCTGAGACTGCTCTAGTTTAAGCTCCAGCTCGAGATCTTTATTATTTTTCTCTAATGCTTTGTAGACCTCATTTGTTCCTTTGATCCAGGCTACTATAGGATTTTCTCTTATTTGTCGCAAGAAAATTGCCTGATCATTTATTCTCTGCTCGAGTATTATAGGGAGGCGTTCTCTACATCTAATTGTACTTGCATGTTTTGGGCTAGTTGCCTTGATGTTTTTGCAGTCTCTTGTGTATCCTTTGGCTGCATCATGGTGGCTCGTTGCTATTGCCCTTGTGGTTATGGCTGATCTTCTTCTACTTTGTCATTCTGAGGATCCGTGGATTCCTCGGCCATTTCTTGCTGTGTTGAGGTGGAAGGTGTTTCCTCGGCCTCCGGTTCTCTTGGTTGCTGAAACTTTGTGTTGTCCTCTACTAGTGCAAAACTTGTTGCCTTTTCTAGATCTTTGTCTTGCTCTTTTTGCTGCTCTTGTGTAGATTCAGCTGCCTGTTGTGCAGATTCAGCTGCTTGTCTTTGTTTAGGCTTTGTCTCCTTGGTGGGCTCATGTTCTTTGGCTTTATCCATTGTTGAAGGTGGTGGGCTCGGCATGGGGTGATCATGCTATTCTGAAACAGGTGAAGAAGGGCAAGGAGACACATCACCTTGATCATGTTGTGCTTCTCCTTGTGCAGTTGCCTCCTCTGCTTGCTTTTGCTGTTCCACTGCCTCTTTAGCTTTCCGTTCCACTTCTTGGGCTTCTCTCGGCTTCAAAGCTTCTATTTCTTGATACATATTTTCCAATAATTCTATGGGGTCTTCGGCTTGTTTCCTGGCATGATGCTTTGTTCTGGGTCCTTTCAATTCAATTGGTACCCACTTTGTTGGGTCCTTGCCTTGTGCTTGGCGGCTACGTTCGTAAGAGTTCTTTTCTCTTTCAAACCTAGCATGCTTTTGTACAGGTTCCTCCTAGTGTGTTGCCACGGCTTTTCTCTTCATTTCTTCGATCCGTACTCTTCTTTTATCAGAGCTTTCACTACTGTGTAGTTCTGGCGAGCTCTCAACAGACTCTTCATCAGACTTGTAGGTTCTCTTGGTAGATCTTGTAGCTAGAGGAAAAGGTTGTGCTGACACTATCCAAGTGTTCTGATCTGGGACAGGCGGCAAGTTGTTGGCCATGCCGATAGCATGGTAAGCAATCCTGGTCAGAACCTCTGGTGCTCCCAGATATGTGAGTTTTTTCTTCTTTCTTTGTCCCTTTCAATGTGGACAAAACATATTGTGCATGGTCAATTGGTTGCCTGGTTGTTGATTTGAGAACTTGTATAAAGGTTGTGGCAACCGCATGATTGGGTGTCGTATACCTTGGCGGTCTTCTAGCAAGGAAGTGGAAGTGCCGGTGGTACAATCTCGTGGGCTCTTCCATCTGTTTGTGGATGAGGTTGGCAAATGTCGTAGCGGTGGTTTCCTTGGTGAAAGTTCCCACCGTCTTCCTGTCTCGTGCCCGCATGGTCATTCCCTCTGTTGGCAGTTTGAGTGCTTCTGCCACTATCTCTTTGGTAATCACCACTTCAACTTTGTTCCCTTGTTGGTCAGAGATTTGAGTGGTTCCATCTTCTTTGATCGTGGACAAAAGCTCTTAAGCTTTTAGGAAGTCCAGTCCATACGGCTCTTGTTCATAAAATTCTCTGAGACCAAGCCTTCTGTTGGCTTCTTTTGTATGGGGCTTTGCGGCGACATCATAAACTTCTTTTGGTAGAAGTTGCAGCTCTACCTAATGTCCCTCTTTGATCTTAAATATTTCGGTGAACACTGTGGTGTTATGCTCTTCAAGCTGTTCTCTTGACAATTAGGTTGCTTTGGCGGTTTTGACGAAATCGGGGTCCAGTTGGTATGGTGGTAGCTCTTGCAACTTTTCTTTTTGATTGAGCTTCTTCTTGGCCTTCTTTGCTGCTTGTATGGCTTCTGTTGAGTGAATAGAGTGTCAAAGTTAGCAGATTTGGAAAATTTTCTCTGAAATGTCCTTCAGTTTAAAATGCTGACAAATTGAGTCCAATTTGCTTCAAATCAGTTTTTGAACATGCATAGATGTATAAAAACATGAAAAGATCAAAATCATGAAGTCCAAACAAAAAATTACAACAAAAGTAAATAATCGTGATTATTCACAACTGAGTATTTTTTTCAACTTTTTGCAAATTTGGCATTACAGGCTTGAAGTATATACCAGATCAATACTCTGAGTGAAATTTGGTCTCATTTGGATGCATAGGATAAAAATGGTGCCGTATTGGGACCCCTCGACCTTTGCCATATTGGGACCCCTCGACCTTTGCCAAATGTTCAACTGTTAATATAGAAGTGTTCTAATATGTTGGGGCATGCTATTGTTCAAATATCATCCGATTTGGTTGAGCAGACAGGCCACTATGGTCGTTTTTTGGTCGTAGCTCTTCGTGCACTGCTCGGATTTTGGGTTTTTTCTAGGGCTTTAGGCTAGCTACCGGCTGTACAAAATGGATCATTGATGAGTAAAGAACGTACCCTTCATGTCTCGTGTGAGACGACGCTGAAAACAGACAACTGTAGACTCCGAAAAGTACGCACGAAGAAATCGAAAAGCTCTCTCTCCTAAGGCAACAAGTGGAAATGAGGTGATTTTAGCCTACCTTGGGTATCTATACTCGGACTTCCCGAACCAATTTTTCCCAGATTCCTCTGTTAGTCCTACTAGGCCGTGAAATCTATGTTAGGCTCAAAAATTTTCCCAATCGGATTCCTGTAGCTCATTCTGCAAGAATTCTGCAAAAGTAGGTCTGGCCGCCTAATTTAGGCTTCCTGCTTCCATCTGCCAATTTGATTGAAATTTTTTGCGCTTGTCCGCCTTGTTTTTTTTATCACTACCGTGTCTTTAGTTTTTCCATTTGAGCTTCATCGTTATTTATTATTAATTTTTGACATGTTTATTAGAAAAATCAAAGAAAATAACAAAATGCGCTAAAAAAAGGTGAAAATCTAATAATTAAAAAAATCCATTGAAAAACACAAGTTTATTATTTTTTGTTGGATTTTTCCATTTTTAAGTCTCAATATCAAGAAAAATGATGAAAAATAACCAAAAAAGGACTATCTTTCTATGATTTTCTGATAGTATATACACTGTTTACACTCATTGGGGAGATATTATCAGTTAAATTTTCCCTGTTGATGATATATAAGGGCATTTTTAGGTAATTTTGCAAAAAATCGCACGTTAACATCAAACTCTTTTCCCTCCCTCTTCAACATTGCCCTTAATTACTTAGTGTTCTTCCACCGCTCCTAGATGGCATACTCCGGGATGACTGTGTGCATGGGTTGAACAATCATGTCTATGCACAGCCGTGGTTGGCTCCACCATGCTTTGAAGATCAATGCAGTTCAAACCATTATACTGTGCAAGAGTTGGGTCTTGAGTAATTAACTCAAGGGTTTTTGATGTCGAGGCTTGCTGTTGCTGTCTTCCAAAGAGAAAATCTTGTAGCTTGTGTCTTTGCCTGATTGTACCATCAAGATGCTTTAGCGCACTGATTTCCTCAGCTTTTGGTATCAATAATGGCTATTGTTGAGCTTTTACTCGCCATTGATATCTCGATTTGTCTTGGTTAGAATGGGGTAGTTGAGGTTTTTGAGGCTTAACTCTCCATATTTTCTTGATTGATTTTGCAGTTTGCGGAGAAGATAAGTGCTCCTTTTTCTTCCAAATCAATTTCGTGTTTGGTTCCCTTCTCGAAGAAGTGCATCTCTGTGTTTTGACCCTCGAAACCGTCTTTGGTTTTGTCGATGATGTTTTGGGCACCCATATTTGAATTGGTTTGTCCTTAAGCTGTGCTTTCTGTACCCAAATTTTTCTAACTCCTTGCATGCTACTTGTAGCATTTGCTTTTCGATAGAATGGAGAAGATTGTTACTTTGTGGTTTGTTCTGCTGGTAATTGCCTTTCCATTCCTCCTTGCTTGATGCAATTGGAACAATGAGTTGTCCGCCTTTAGGTGATAGCTTGATCTGATTTTTATCCCAATCTGGTACTGCTTTGTATATCCGCATCCAGAGAATTCCAAGAGTCATCATCTCATTCATATGCTCATCTGGTAAGCACACAAACTGATGAGGACATGAACATCCATGTACTATCACGTTCAAGTTAACTACTCCCAATGTTGGTGTTAGGTTCTTGTTGCATCCTTTGATAGTCGCTATTCCCGTTGTCAATGACTGAGTTGTTGCTTTCTTATACGTGGAATAACTGAGTGCATTTACTCTAGCTCTTGTAATGACCAAGCATTTGTGCTATATTGTTGAGATGTACTTTGATGCGAAGGTCCATTCCATCTAACCATTCATCATCCGTTGACACTACATCTTTCTGCAATTCCCATTGTTGGTCATCTATTTCCAGTGTGTTGATGGGAATAGGTATTTGTTGATTCTTGAGAGCAGCTTTCCTTTTGAGTACTCGAAGTCGAGCTTCTTCTTGGGCTTCATCAATAACCTGCTGTCGTATTATCTTCCTTTGCTTGGCTGCATACATTCTTTTTAGCAATTCATTGGTTAGCGGAAAATTGTACTTCTTTAAACAACATCCACTAATCCAACTAGCCATTGGTTCACCATCTAGGGTGGAAAACTTGACTGCTCCACTTGAAGTTACATCTTCAATTATAAACGGTCCATTTCCCTTTTTCTTAAATTTGGGAATGTGTTGCTTAAGGGAATAGACTAAAACTAAGTTCCCTCTTTTGAAGATTTTGGTAATTAAATGGGAATCAAAAAACTGTTTTTATTTTCGCTTTTGTGCATAGATGTGAGCTATAGCAGTTAGCCTTTGCTCATCTAGCTTCTCTAAATCTTCAATTCTTTCTGACAATTCATGTCCAGTCCACTCAAGATTCTTTGCTACCCTTAGTGTCGGCAATAGAAATTCTGTTGAAAATATGGCATCAAGGCCATAAACAAGATTAAAGGGTGTAGCATTTAAAGCTGTTTTGAATGGAACTCGATAAGCCCATAGAGATGCATGGAGATTCATTTCCCAGTCTGTCCTTCTTGAACTAACCACTTTAGTCAATACCAAGCTACGAATCTTATTTGTATGCTCAGCTTGTCCGTTTTCTTGTGGGTGATAGGGAGCTGATTTGTTATGGATGACCATAAATTCATTAAGCAGATAATTGATTACCTCATTGAGGAAATGAGCTCCCCTATCACTGACAATTTCTATTGGCAGTCCATATCTTGTGAACACATACTCATATAAGAATGCGGCAATGGTTCTTGCATCATTCTTTTAATTTGCTTTAGCCTCGGTCCACTTAGTCAAATAATCCGTAGCTACAATAATATATTGAGCTTGGGTTCTATAAGCAGGTGGATGTATTGGCCCAACAAAGTCTTTACCCCATTTTGCAAAAGCTCTAGCTCCCATCATTGGTCTTAAGGGCATGATATCTACACGTGTTGGCATTTTTGTTCGTTGACAAGCATCACATCTTCCAACATATTCTTTGGCATCTACAAAAAATTTTGGCCACCATATGCCTGCCATCAAGATTTCTCTTATGATGGTCTCATTAGAAAAGTGACCTCCAGCTAATCCAGCATGTGCTTGTTCTATAATCAGAATATATTCATCTTCATTTGCACAAAGACACTAATGTTAATCCTTACCTCTCCGATACAATTGGTTTCCAATAAGAGCATAGTCTCTTGCTTCAATTTCAATTGCTCTTTGATGGCATTTACTCATATCATCAGGAAATGTTTGGCTTGATAAGTAAGTAACTAGATAGTAAACTCCACTTAGGAATAGGTGACATTTGAAACAGTGTTACATGAGGTATGGGTGTTTGTTTTTCACATTGAGGACATTCCTTTACAAAAGAGCGAACTTCACTCCTCATAGTTGGCCAAAATACTCCAAGTCTCAAGATGCTTTGCATAGTTTGGTCTTCCACAAAGTGGTCCCACTATGGTAATATGTTCTTGACTTAGGTATTGGTTTTTCTCTTCAGGATTAATGCATAAGAGCAATATTTAATCTTGGTTTCCTTTGTATAGCCTACCAGATAGTAATTGATACATAGCTGATTGCTCAATTAATCCAATTGTAATAGGAAGTGGTATTTGCGAATCCACTTGAGCTATGGTCATCAATGATACCATATTTTCCGACCATCGAGGTATCATTTCCATGGAGAACAGATATGCATCTGGTAGATCATCATCTACTCCTTTAGGAGGCTCTCCTGAAACAATCCTAGACAAATGATCTACTCTTTGATGAGTCGTGCCCTTTTTTACAACTACAGTGAAATAAAATTCCAGAAGAATGATGAACCATCTCACTATTCTTCCTGTGCTGCATGGCTTGTTGACCAAGTACAATAAGGCTTGGTGGTCCACAAAGAACACAAATTTGTTCGCTAATAGGTAATGTCTATACTTTTTTTAAGGCATAGATCATTCCTAATTCTTCCCTTTCAGTGGTGGTATAATTCTTTTCTGCCATGTTCAACTGTCGGTTAGCATAAGAAATAGGAAAATCGATTTTCCTGTCTCCTGGTTGAGCTAGTATACACCCAATGGAAAAATTGGAAGCATCTATATGTATGAGGGATATCTTATTCCAAACTGGTGCTTTCAATATAGGAGTTGAGGTGAGAGCTTGCTTAAGCTTCATGAAGGATTCTTCACACTCATCAGTCCATCAAAGTGTGTAATCAAGCTATACATGGGTTTTGCAATTATAGCGTACATGTAAATGAACCGTCTGTAATATCCACAATGTCCCATGAAGGCTTGAACCCCCTTGATTATTGTTGGTCTAGAAAAATCAGCAATAACATGAATTTTATCCATATCAGTAGCTATGCTAGTCCAAGAATTTTTCCTTGTCTACCCATGAATGTGCACTTTTCAGGATTTAAGCAAATCCTATAAAGTCTACATTTTTCAAATACCTTTTTGAGGTGTTCAAAATGATCAGCCCATTGATGAATGTAGACATAGATCATCCATATATACTTCCAAGATTTTCCTAAGATATTATTTAAAAGCACGACTCATCAATCTTTGAAAGGTGGCAGGAGCATTAGTTAACCCAAAAGGCATAACCCGATAGGCAAAAATACCCCAATTCATTTGCAAAAGCAGTTTTATGATAATCTTTTGGGTCAACCAAAAGTTGATTGTATCACAAAAATCCATCTAGGAAGCTGTAAGCTTCTTTCCCTGCAACTCGTTCTAACACATGCTCAATGATTGGAAGAGGAAAGTTGTCTCTAATGGTAGCTGCATTCACTTTCTTGAGGTTGACACACACCCGTAATTTTTCATTCTTCTTGGGTACTACCACAATTGGAGACACCCAATCTGTGTGTTCAATTTCATAAATGAATTCGGATTCCTTTAGTTTTTCAATCTCTTCTTTGATGTATGTGTGAATACATCTATGCCTATTCAATTTTGCAATGAGGATGGCTATGACATAATTCCCATCCAGATGATTCAAACCTCTACATTGAAGATGAAAAAGAGGAACCCAAGGACTTGATGAAAGTTCAACAAGTCTTTTCAGACCTCTACTACGATGTAACAGATGAGTTAGAAGAACACTGAGCTACCTCAGAAGATTCGGGGTCAGAAAAAGAACATCTGAGAGCTAAGGTACTCTTGAAAGGAGGGAAGGATTTTTTTTTGGACTTTCCTAACCAGAAATCGAGAAGAAAAAAATGGTATAGACAAAAAAGAGACACCATAAACGTGAAAGCTAGACCTATGCCATCAGTCTCCGGCAGAATACAGTTCCTGATGCAGATAGTTGCACATGATTGTATGAAGGACAAAATCACTGGCCGATATCCTTTAAAAAAAATTACAAAAAATTCAAAAACATTGAGAAAAACAAGGAAGGATATTCAAGCAAAGCCAAAAAAACAGGACAAGGAGCCAACCATGACACGAGTTGAGCGGAAAAAGAAATATCAAGAGTTGAAAAAAGCTCTAAAGGAGATATATACAACCAAAATGGAAACCACAAAAGAGGATGGTAAAGATTTAATGAGTGTTCCATCCCATTACAAAAAATATACTCTGCAAGACCGAAAACTTATCATAGTCAAACAACCTGTTAGAGAACTAAGAAAACAGGGCGAGTCCTACGAGGGGCCTAAAAACGCAAAAAAGATAGATTTGGTTGAACCAAGAAAAGAACCTAGACCTTCCTACATTGCAAATGACCAAACAGAAGAAGAAGAAGATTTTTACTAAGCTTACTAAAAGAATACCAAGATAACTTCGCTTGGTCTTACAAGGATCTCAAGGGTGTTGATCCAGAAATCTGTCAACAAACCATATTACCCATGCGAGATGATGCAAAACCAAGTAGACAAAGGCCATACACATACAATGAAACATTTGCCAGAAAGATATCCATTGTCGCTAAACTTTGAGTCCACTCAAATGGCTCAAATTACAAATGTTCCGGAAACACTAGAAGAGGTTGTGTGCACTTGTGATGTTGTTAGCGACGGAAATACATTGGGTTTTTATACTCCCCGATGTCGCTAAGACCGTCGCTAACAACGTCGATACGGGAACGTAACTATGAGCGTCGCTATAATCATCGTTGTATAGGTCACTATAGACATCGCTATATAGCGATGCCTATAGCAACGATCATAGCGACGTTTACAGGCCACATATAGAGACATTCATAGCGACGCTACAGAGCTTTATATAGCGACGCCCGAGAAAAAAAAAATAGTGGCAGGGCATTCGACCATCAACCAGATTGAATGTTTTAATAATAGAGTAAACCTAAATGAATCCAAGATAAGCCCAGATTCACCTTTGAAAGAAAGTGCAAGCTTAGATATAGACCCAAAGTAGTCACCCACAAGACAATATAATCATTAACTCCATCATCCATAGTATTGTTTGCACAATAAAGAATAAAGATACAAAACTGACAAAAGTAAATTGATGAAAGTAAATCAATGACAATTGTGCACATCATAGACAAAATCACTTGATTGTTAAACTTTGCAAATGTAATAGTTACAACACCATTGTCATTAATGAATATATATATATGGTTTTCCAATAGTTAGCAAAAGACGTGTAAACGTCATCTCATGATACATATGCTATGACAAAAGGAAACTAATGATATCTAGCTATGGCTAGACTAACGTCGTCTAATCAGACGTCTCATCGCGTCCCTCTGGACGTGCCTTCTGACGCGCTACCCTCCGGACGTGCCTTCTGAAGTACAAATCCCTTGAGAGTTTTCATGAAACGATCTAAAAAGAACATCCATCTGGAATGTATTGTGCCAGCTATTTCCACCTCATCAACTATGTGTACAAGAAGATGCACCTGAATGGTTAGCATGGTAGTAGGAAAGTGTTTCTCAAACATGCACACAACCTCCGCAACATTTAGGTTTGTGAGTGGTATGGAGTCTTTGTTGATCTCCTTTTGTGAGATCCATTGCACCAACTTTGCAAGTTTGTAGATTTTGTTACGGACGTCAAGAGACAAACATCCCGCAATGGCCACCGGTAAAATAAACTGCAAAACACGTGCAACAATGATATTAAAGTCCACACACAAATTTGTTACACAATTCCCACTATGATATATTCCACTTCAAACATACCTAACACATTTTATGTCAGCCGTGTGACTTCAAACCGGTAAGCTTTCTTTCTTTAGTAAAACATGTTCGGAGCGAGTGCATTATACCAGTGGGGGTCTGCACAGATCAAATGGTCTCTTTTACTTTGCATTCTTGGGATCCTGTGAAAATCCATGGCGCTTTAGGGAGTTTTATCGATCCATTGGATGTTATCTGCGCCCAATATTGCTCCATATGATCCACATTTCTAAGGTCAACCCTGGCTCCCAAAGTATCTTTCTTGCCGGTCAGATGCTCCCATAGCAGATTACCCACATTCTTGAATATGTGCATTGGATCGAGCAAGTGATTGATCATGAGTCGGGGCCAATATGGTAACTCGTACCATAGAGAGAGTTTCTTCATCCCTGGGGGCAAACCGTCATCACACATCTCCTTCTGCTCTAACCATGCTTGTGCAGACATCCTCGGCTGGCTCTCTTCCCAAAAAGCCATCGTGTAGCACATGATTCTTTGGAAGATACGCTTGATGACCTTCGTAGATTTGCTTCTTCAATGAGGGCGCTCGACTTGCATTCAATCTACATGCTCTGTATCTACTTGTTTGAATCCCTACATGTATACACATGATAATAGATAAGCTTGAGAAAAACCAAGATTTACAGTGTTCGAGTTTGAGTGTAAATCATCTGAGCATTCTGTTAGTTTGGGATAGTCATGCATGGTCCACATTAAAATGCCTCTGATCAAAGCATTCCGTCGACCTGTGTGTTGGCTCATATCTACCACTTCTATGCCAATCCACAACTGTTGTAGCTCTTCCAATAGTGGACGAAGATACACATCCATATTCTTCACTTTATACCACCCCGGTACAATCAAGCTTAGCCATAGGTGTCCCTTCTTCGTAGTCAACCATGGGGGAATGTTGTAGTTGACGATGACAATGGGCCATACATTGTAAGATGTTGATCTTCGACCAAATGGATTTACGCCATCCATAGCCAGGCCTAGGTGCAAATTTTGAGCTTCCCTGGCAAAATCCGACCATGTTTCATCTATATGTTTCCAGGCTGTGCAGTCTGTAGGAATCTGTAGCACACCGTCCGAAGATTTATTCTCCTAATGCCATGATTCTTGGGCGGCCATGGACTTACATTCAAAGAACTGCTTGATGCGAGGAAGCAGAGGAAAATGTCGCAAAACCTTTTGTGGAATTTTTGTTCCATGGAGATCTACTCGATATCTCTCGGAATCACATTTTGGACACTTCTCCATGTCTATGTATTCCCCTATGAAAAGAATGCAGTCGTTAGGACAAGCGTGGATCGAATTGTAATCCATCCCCAAGTTTTACAAGATATTTCTTGCTTCCTCTCCGGAATCTGGCATCACATTATCAGTGGTAGTATGTGCTCTTTGAGCAATCTACACAGCAAAAGAAATGTGGTACAATTGTGTAAAAATCTATCAGATCATTATACATCTAGAGTTTTTTATTAAAGTAAACACATTATAATAGATCACCTGAAAAGCATTGTGACACTAGTGTCACTCCATCCAAACTTTGTCTGCATGTTGAGAAGAACCAGGAGCGCCTTCAATCTAGACACACGTGCTCCATCATACAATGGCGTATCGGCTTCACTTTTCATATCATCATAGATAAGCCTTTCCGAATCCATGATGGTCTCAATCATTTCATCGATCTCGGGCTCAAACATTGCCTCGTTGGGAATGTGGTCTGCATGATCATCCCTCGAGCTGTCAGAGGCTACATCTTGTGGCCGCACATATGCTGCTTGACCAAAGCACCCGCGAACACGTCTATTGGGTTTCAAATTTGTTGCATGTTGGCCAGTGTCAGAGTCCGACGAGTTATAATTGGCAACAACTCGATCTATAATAGATGGATCGAACTTGCCAAAATTGCGAACGTGCTGCAAAGAAACGCGTCTTGTCCATCGCATAGCATGCTGCATTGATTACAAGGACATAAGATCCTCGTTGAGAGATAGGTGTTTCGGTTGGACGGCCCCACATCCTCGTCACTACTCATAATGAGGGTAAAAACATTATAACCTGGACATAAATCTAATCTTCTATTGGCATCCTCCGTCTTTTATCTCTCTAGTCTCTCTCTCTCTCTCTCTCTCTCTCTCTCTCTCTCTCTCTCTCTCTCTGTTCACACTGTAAACTACCTCACATTCTCTAGTCATGTCCAATCCCCACACACCTCGGTCTACAGGTGCACAGAGATCAGAACCACCGGGTTATAATCTCTTCTTTATTGGTCAATGCCTATATTTTTGGGTATGAGAAATCTACACACCCTCGTATACATGATAGTGCATGTAGTGGACAAAACCCCTTTGCCTCTTCTCTAGCTGTAGCATTTCACATCATCTTAATATCTTTTCATAGTAGATCTTTGTTCAAGGGATTAATTAGCACATTACATGTTGGCCCCCAATCTGAGTATCATGTCGTTGAAAGCTTTTCACCTTAAGGTCGCATCCATAGAGAGGAAGAGAGGGATCACCGTTCGTCTAGCTCTAATTTTTTTACCGTAATCCCGAAGGTAGACTCTAATATAAAAACTCAATCCAAAATCTAATCTTAAATCTAACCTTGGTGATTCACGGCTAATTGAATATGTTAGTGTGTGAGCTAACAAGTGTCAGATTCTGATGGGAATATACATATTATTGTGTAACTAGTGTTTGCTCTTTGGGCAAAGTGCGCCTTCATTGACATGCACTAAAATCTAACCTAAATCTAAGAAAACTTAGTCCATCGAACATAAATATAGATCTAATCTAATCTTAAACTCAAAATACCTTATCTAATCTAATGTTAAATCTAACCTAAACCCAAATGTAATATAACTTAAATCTAAATTTAATCTAGTTAATTTTAAATCTTGTCTTAATCTTAAATCTAAATCTGATGTAATATTAAAGTCAACATAAACCTAAATCTAATCCAATCTTAAATCCTAAATCTAAATGTAATCTAGCTTAAATCTAACATAGCTAGCTAATCTTTAACACTAGGTTGGTAATGGGACACTTTTATGTCCTAGGACACTTTTATGTCCTAGGACACTTTTATGTCCTGTTAAGTGACCATTTTCCTTGAATTATGTCAAGAGTTTCAAAATGGATTTTGAGGTGCTATCTATCTAGAAAGTTGTCTCATGAGCTGAAAAAAACTTGACATTTTTTTGGAATATCAATTCCATCTTTAACCTTGTCCTTGCACAACATTTCACAACCTAAACTGTGTGAAAAAACGGGTCCTGTTTTTGGCTTTTTTCAACTTTTTGCAACTATACCACTCTAGAATTCATGTTTGTGAGGTCTATAATGCTAGAGAACTATCTTTAGTAGTCCTCAACATGTCCTGATGCTTCTAGGGAGAAATAAATGTTAAAGTTGTAAGTTATGACCAAATTACAAAAATTGTCAAATCCTATTTTTTAGCCAATTTTAGCTCTTCTATGATTTTTTTGGTGGCTTTCATGATATCCAAATGTAGTTTTGATTTTGTATGTCCCATATTATAACATAAAGCTAATATTCCTTGAGTTTTTGGACACATAATACCCTATTTTGCATAGTACACAACGATGGTTGGTTTTCTCTATTATAGAAGAAAACAAAACATTCTAGTATATCAAGTATAGCTTTTTCAATATTGCTAATTTCTTGTGACAACTATATGCATTTTGTAGGTAATAACCATATCTAGTCATAAGGATCAAATTTGGCTAGATATTCAATAGTTTCTATGGGATTCTACAACTCATAATGTTGAACCCAGTTTTTTCATGTTTGTTGTATTTAGCACTTCATCTTTGTCCCCAAGATTCCCCTTGGTAAGAGATCTATTATTCTTTTGACATGCTCCATAGCTCCTTATGAACCTAAAGGACAATAGGGAGCTAAGAAAACATGCATATAATATTTGTATTCAGCGTGGCTATAGAAACTTTGATGATAGGTTTGCAGAATGGTAAAAATTCAACTTTTTTGTACCTATTTCTTTTGGCAAAACAAAAAATAGTGACTGAGAAGCAATCATATGTTCTGATCACCAACCCATTGAAGTTAACAAGGGAATTTATCTCAAGTCCTACAAAAATCCCTAATCTTATTTTTATACAAAAAAATGTAAGAAATGACTATTTGGATGAAAATGTACTGGTCCATCAACTTTGGAGGCTTGGTGTGACCAAAAGATGAGAAATTTTACAAGTCTCGTATTTTTTCCATGTGTAGTAGGCCTTGAACTATAACCTCATGAAAGGATTTTACAAAATGAGTGGATCTACTATGGTTTTGGAGGTTTCTTTCAAAACCCTGAAAGGACACTTTTATGTCCTGTTAGGTTACCAACCTAGTGTTAATACTTTCCTAATTTTAAATCGAATCTAATCTTAATCTAACGTAAATCTAAATCTAGCCTAATTTAATTTAAACTCAACATAAACATAAATCTAAATGTAGTTTAACCTAATCTAATTTAAATCTTGACCTAATCTCTCTCCCTCTCTTTGTTTTCTCCCCTTACCTCTCTCTTTCGTCTTCTCCCCCTCTCTCTCTCTCTTTGGTGAGCACCGAAAACTCAAATCTGAGATCTGAGTTTTCGGGCGCTCTCGGTTTATTTTTTACCCCTATCAGCGTCGCTATAAGCATCGCTATGAGCGTCACTATGTAACAAATAAACTAGCGATGCTGATAGCGACGCCGTGAATTTTGACTTTTGAGTGTCGCTAATGTGGAGTACCTCTTGTAGTGAAAGGGTTCAGGTACATAGGCTTCATCTGTGCAATCCCTTTCTAAGGTACATTCTTCTCCTTTTAAACTTCCGTTTTTTGAAGCTCCACATATCCAAATAGGAGTGTCTTTGTTTAACCACGAGGACAGCGTAGTTTCAGCCAAAAAGATTGAATCAAACTCTTGTATGGGCGTCTTCATGACATCTCTATAAGTGTGATCTTTTAGATTAACCCTTGTTATAGATCCCACTTGCTTCAAGTATAGATAGTTGTTTCCCCAATCTTGGATAAGTCGTACCTGGCTGTCGCATGAAAGGTCTTCCCAATATGATTTTGTAATTGAGTTTTCTTCCAAAGTCTATAATGGCAAACGTGTGTTGATATTCAATCCCACAGGAATTAACTATCACTTTTTCTAGCAGTCCTAAGGGTCTTTCAATATGTCCATCAGCCACCAATTGCAACTTCATTCAAGTTTGTCTAATGGCCGATTGTCCCCAGGATTCCCATACTGCTTTTGTGGCTATGGCTATGCCTGCACCCTATCCAGTATTACCATGGTTTCAATGTCATTATATTTCACTGGAAGGGTGGGGCTTCTTTCTTCCCCTTCGTAATATTCTCCGACTTTATTCATTAGAACAGATCGAATCTCTTTGTTATCCATTTTGTGTTTCAATCTTTCCAAAAAAAAATTGATGAGCCCCGTTATCCCCACCTTCTCTAGGGTTTTCTGTAGATCATTCCATAAATATGGTCTGATTTTTAACAACTCTCTCAAAGTAAGAGTGCATTGGATGGGTGTAGACCTGATTGAATGAATATTGTCTACTTCTAGGGCCTGTTCCGCTCTTTTTACTTGGGTGGTCTTACACACTATGGATTCATCTTCGTTATCTCCTAAGTAAGAGGGTAATGTTTTCAAGGTCAATGGTTTAGACATTCCCAAACAAGGATTGTACATCCATGTCCATATAAGGAGGTAGGTTGTCTAACCGAACTTCCTCTAAATTTAGAGTTAGGCTCCCATCATTGATCTCTCAAACTTTTTCCCGTAAGTGTCCTGTCCAATTTTTCCAGCATCTCTTGTGTGATTCTTACCAAATTTTGATAAGCTTCAAGCTTATCTGCTTCCATGTCTGGAGAAGGATAGTTTTTCCATTTGTTTTCCATGTTTTGGCCTGCTTTAAGTCCTGCTTGGTAGGCTTCCAAGGCTGCATTAATAGGCTCAAAAATTTTATCAACCAAAATTGATCCTCCAGATTTCACGGTTGTTTCTTTAATTTCACTTCCAAGTTCTTTCACCGTTTCCTGGAATAGCTTTTTTTCTTTCTCCTCGATTTTAGCTCATTTTTATGTTTTCTCATCTCATACTTTTTGCTTCTACTTCTTTTGGTCTTTTGAGAGGCAAATTTTGTATTCTCCAAATCATCAGAGGAGTTATGTTTCTTTTTCTTAGCCTGAGCTTTAGTGATTACCTTGATTGGAACAATCGGTTCACTCTCAGATGAGCTACTATGTATCACTTGGACTACATTTACTACCGTTTTACCCTTGTTTAAAGGATTTTTAGGACAATCTTTTGGGAAGTGTCGTCCCTTTTTGTAACATTGTATGCAATAAGATTCAACCGGCTTGAGGTTCTTGTCAGGCTCTGGGCATTCATTTTTCCAATGATCATCGGCACCACAGTTGCGATAGTTTTATGTTCTTGGATTAATCATGGGTCTTACCGTAGGAGGTCTAACACCTTGATTAGCTACATAATACATTGGTGCGAGATGTGGTGGAGTATAAGTCATAGGTTCTTCCATTGGTGGTGGATGTGAATTATGCCAATCTCCTTCTACCATTATTATAGATGGACTAGGCTCAGCATAGGGTGTAACATGCACTAGTGCTTGTTCATCTATGACTCCCTCTTAATGCATGTACTTTACAGGCACTGCATTATATCCTGGATACGGAGTTTATTGACCCAACATGGGTTGAGGTCTTTCTATACCCATCAGTGGTCTTTGAGTTGGTGCCATGTTAGGCTGGTATATGTACATGGGTTGTCCTTGTGGCCTCATGGGCACCTACTGAACATTCCCATCATACTTTGGTCGGTAGTAGCACTCATTGGTCTCATGATTGGTCCATTTACCCTCGATTGCACACCATTTTTGCGGTCTAATTGGTCGACCCTGTTGAGGTATCCATTGGCCTGGTCCCCTTATAGGTTCTTTTTGCATGTTATTCATCATGTCATTCATCCTTTTGAGCATGTCTTCTATGGCTGAAATTGGTACTACAGCAGCCATTTCCACTTGTGCTGGTTTAGTGGAATCTGTTTTCTCACTTTGGTTATCCTTAGGTACATCTTCTTCGTTAAAAATATCACAATTGTCTCCTAAGTCAATAGCATGTGACACACACTCTTCTAGGGTTGTATGCTTCTTGCTATACAGTATAGCATAAAGTTCTTTGTTTAGCAGTCCCTCTAGAAACAATGATACTAGTCGCTCTTATGCAAGTATCTCTAGCTCTGGGAATCTGGCAATGTATTGTTTCATTCGAGTTACACAATCCCTAACAGACTCACCTTGTTTCTTTTTAAAGCTGTAGATTTGAGCTACACTATTGTGTTTGATCTCCATTTTGGAACAAGCAGCTACAAATCCTTGGCTAACGTGTTCAAGTCCATAATTGACCTTGGTGGAATGTTTTGGAACCATGTAAATGCTTTTCCTTCTAATGTCATTCCAAAACCCTCCAATTGATTATGGAAATCAAATATGTGTTCTGCTCTTAGCACTTGCTTAAAGCTTGCTAAGTGGTCATATGGATCCCCAGATCCACTGTATTTTTTGACCTATTTCTAGCAATCAACTGGTCTAACGCATCTATTTGGTTCAACTCCCAATATTCTGACAGTTGGTCATGTTCCAAGTCCTTCAAACCAGTCTATTGAAAATAGTGACTTGTGTAGCCCTTGACTGGCCTTAGTGTCACCCAATTTTCTGTGTGATCAGGTGGTTTTTGGTTTCTTAACATTACTCTCAGAAGATCTCTCACGATGTTCATCTCTTGGAATAGTTTCTGGTCCTTGGCTCAAGATCCAATCCCTTATGGAATATCCTTGATATTTGTTTGTTCCACCTCCTTAGGAGCCATCATAACAAAATTTTTGTTATAATAATCCCTAAACAGGTAGGTTGGTAGATTTATTGACCCTTTTCTTTGATCTTGAAGATATAGATGATCTTCATGGGTGTTAGTTGTCCTGATTTGGCATGCAAAGTCCATAGAAGATCTTTTACGTTTCTATCCTCCCAACAATAGACTCCGATCCTAGGATTATCAGTACTAAGCCATTTCAAAGGCTTCAAATCAACTTGATCGTATCCCCTGAATTCTAAAGTTGGTGGTCCTTCTTTTGCGGCCATATCTGGAATTATGGTATTTACTTATAGCCCCCATTTGTCTATCATGTCAAGGTTTTTGATTTGTATATACTGAGTTTTGTTTCGATCTATGTACTCTTTTCCTTGTTTGTTTTCTCTGATTTCCTCTTCGAACTCAATACTATGATCATCAATGCGAATAGTATACTCTTTGTTAGGATCCAGGTAAACCTAAGCTCCATGACGATTAGTCTTATAAAAAGAGAGTATATGCCTATAACGCATTGTCATTCCAGTTTTTGAGTGAGTCAAATGAGAAGGCATTTTGGATGTCGAATCACAAAAAGGGTGAGACTTCTTCAGGGATAGTCTACAAGGAATTTCCTTGATCACGCTTTCTTCGCTGGATACTCCACTAGAGGTTTCTCCAAATATGCCATGATTTCCTAGTACACGACCAGATCTAACGTTCATAAAAACTTGTGAAACCCTGGATAGAGTACTTACCTTTGGATTGACTTGTTGTCAATTTCTTCCACTTGATTGGATTGCACTTTCTGTCAAGCTACCGATTCCTCGTCTACAACTTGCTGTACAAATTTGATCAAGTTAGCTACTGTTTCACAAAGGCAGTATAACTTTTGCTAACTATTGTGATTGGTCTATGTGTATCACTTCAAATCAAGCCAATTTAGTCAGCAATTGAGATTTTAAAACTCGACTTTGGTAAAATCAAAGGATTAATTTGTAACCTGGAAACTAAGTGAATATGTACCAATTTGGATCCAATTGAACCCAAAATTCCCCGATGGCTTTGTATTATGCTCGTCTAACATTGTACAAGTTCAAAATCCAAAAATGGTGGTTCTGTGTAGCAGTAGTAAATAATCATGATTATTTACTTTTGTCAATTTTTTATACATTTTTGGCTTGGTTTGCCAAGTATACAACCTGTTAAGGGCCTTTGATAGGTTTCAACAAGTTTGGACAAAATCTATTCAAGTTTATCAACTGTCTCATGTACGCAGACTCCGATTTCAAGTATCTGGATTAAGTCTCAATTTTGTGATCCAAATTTCACCAAAATTGATTTGTTATGTGGTGTCGTGGTACATTCTCAACTTGGAGTTTCCAAGTCTGTTACAACCCCCCCAACTCATATCCTGGGGTCTACTTGATATGCTTGACCTTGTGGTATGTTCAAATATGCAAGATTGTCAATTTTTGGAGCATATGTAAATAATTGCGATTATTTACTCTAGCTAATTTTTTGCAACTTTTTGTCCCAATCTTGACACAGATCTGTTAAGCACTTCAACTTAAGGTCTTTAGCCAAGTTTCATCAAGTTTGGACTACTTTTTTCCCAATTTACACTCAAGGATTTGAAAGTCAGTACAAACTTTAGTTTTTTCCCAGTTTTTTGTCCGTTTGGTGATCCAAATCCAATGTGCCTTTACAAAAGTTGTTTGTACACATGCAATGAGTCACTGGTATCAACCTTGGTCAATTCTGAGCTAAAAGTAAATTATTGCAATTATTTACTTCAGGCTTGAAATGAACCATAGTTTGTACTTTTTTCAAGTACAGTCATTTCATGAGTTATTTTAAGCCTATGAATCAAGTCAAAACTTAATTTGGCCAACTATGTCAAGAAAAAGAAAATAATCTAAGTTTTGGCCAACTCTTGACATTTTTTACCTCAAAGTGTCCTTGAGCTTACCCACTGGTTCATACAATTTTGAAGCTTACTCTCCAATTGGATTGATTGGTTTGGAGTCTTTCTATGCTATTTCTAGCCGTGGACCTAAAATTTTGCAACTTCAAATAACAACTCACAATGATTCTTTCGGAGAGAGTAATGTTCTGAAATCCACCTCGGATCCTATTTACCCTACTCCTAGTTTCTCATGCAATGGGGTTGTGGAAACTGTCCACAAACACTCGTTTTCTAGTTTTTATGGTTTTTTGAGCTTTGATCTTAAGACCTGTCACGCCTATCAGTCATTCTCAAAATCCTAATCTAGTTCTACAATCCTATGATCCTAAAGGAACTCGACAAGTACGATTACTTCCAAGCTACCTCTACACAGCAAAAGACGACAATCTTAAGCTATGCGGTTTCTAAAAGAATTTTTTTAACTCTAGTAGATCCTAGATTGCAAATACTTTCTTGTGTTTTTAAATAAGCTAGCTGCCTTATTTACACTCTATTGAATGCAATAATACATCAAGATATGATGGTTGTGCTAGTGTGCTCACCACCACAAAGATTAATTTACAAGTTAAGACCAATGAAACTTGTGATATATCACCCGTTTAAAAGGTTACAAATGTACATGGAGCTGAAACAAAAGTTTTTCATGAAGCTGGCACACGTATATAAGTCTAGCTCAGTAGAATGGTCTTTCCCAAATTGCAACGATGTGAGCCGGATGCTTGGATTGGCTGAGGAAGACTACTATGACCTAGATAGTGTGGATAGTGCTCCTACAACTCTGATTTTGGATTTGAACGGTCTTCTGATTCATAAAGTAGATTTGGATGAAGAAAGTTTTTTCCCAACATGGAATCTACTTTATGACCAGGTTTTGGTCGAGAGGCCTAGAAGGCTATACTTCCTTGTGCGGCGTGATGCAAGGAAGTTTTTATTGTGGGCAGCCAGTCACTTCAAGGTCTTCATCTGGAGCTTCGTTATGGAGCATAACTTAGTGACTCATTTTTTAGAATGCTTCCCTGGTTTACGCGCAGTGATGGCACAATTGATTGGGCAGTCTTCTTGTGATGTGCTCCAATGGCCCAAGATCAACAATTAAAAACTTATTTTCTTTAAGCATCCGGACGATTTTGAAAAAGGTCTAGTGGTCAATTTGGGCCTGAGAATATTCTACTGGTTGATGACAGTGCATACAAGTGTCTATTTAATTATGCTAGCAACATTTGTGGTGCATGGCCAATATGGTGTGTGGCCTTTGGGAGTTGACATACTGTGCAATTTCTTCAGTTAAGCCCGGACAAAATTTTTGCTTTTGCTCTCCAAAATCCAGCTTTTTGAAGACAATGGATTTAAGTTATAGGTCCCAAAACTTGTCTACATATTTTTGAATGGATTCATAGGGAGAGAGCTTCAAGCTTCACCATTCACTGAGTACTTTGTCTTTGTCATTGGTGGCCAAAAACTGCTTCATAATGGAAGCTCTCAAAGCTTTCCATGTTTGTGGAGCTTCACCATTGGCCCGTAGGCTAGACCACCATTGCTTAGTGGAATTTTGAAAGTGCATAGCTACATGGTGTACTTAGAGGACTCCATGAAGCCCTCATCTCCAAATGGTGCATTGAAATGTTGGATAAAGGCCAAGACTTTTCCATATCACCAAAGGTGCCATCATAGGTAAGGAAAGAGATGCTCTTCCCTCCCTCTTTGAACTTCTTGTGCTTGGACGACCTCTTCCACCCGGCATAGGATTTCCTATGGCCTCTTCTTTTTTATGGTTCAAAGGTTGCACCATCAGTTTCTTCCGAAGATGAATAATTTGAGGAAGATGGATAAGAGGGTGACCTCTTTATTGCCTTTTTCTTGCCTTGATCTTCTTTGTCTTCACCATCACTTTCATAAGAGGAAGAGGATGACGAAGATGGAGAAGAGGGTGTCCTCTTTCTCTCCTTTTTCTTCTCTTGCTTTTTGTCATCCCTCTTTGAATTATGGTGTGGAGAAGTAAGCGATGGTCTTCTCTGTTTTGGAGGTGATGGAGAGCGTTTAGCCCACCGTCTTCCTAGAGCCATCTCCAACGAGGTGGCAAGACACTCACTTCTTTCTCGTTCCTTCGGTGGGGGCTCTTGAGTTCTTCTTTGAGAAGGAGATGCATCATCAAGGAGAAAATTTTTGAGCCCTTTGTATGGATCCTGTTCTTCTTCCCGAATCATAGAGAGGCCTCTTTTGGAAGTCTTACAAGGAGGTTTCCTAGGTACTCTCTCGTCATGGTGGGGAGCTTGGAGAATACCATGAGCACGAAGCTGCCCATTGCACTTCAGTTTGGAGGGATGGATTCCCATGGATTATTGAAGCCTAGAAACAAGATTAATACAAGCATAGGGACATCATTAGTCGCCTGCTCATTAGAAAAATCAAAGTTATCAACATTAATTTCACTCTCTTTACTATTGTCATCCATTCTAACAACTTTTAGGTGTAAACTTTTTAGGTGTACTTTGGCACTTCAAGCCCTAGTTGCTACTCCTCTTTACCCCTTTAGAAAAAGCACTCAAGCTACAATACCCGTGGCTCAAATACCATTAATTGCAAGGAATAGAAAAGAGGGTCATTCAACACCAAAACAACACCGGCTCCTATCAAGCTTCTAATAGCTCAATAGTGGTTAAGCTGTAGGCAAGCCTCATAGGACTCCATTGTTAAGACCATAGCTCTCGATGGTGATTCCCCATTAACTGCACAAAGGCAGGCCCACTGCAAGGCTGAAAAATACCTATTCTACTTACTCACATGCAATTAATAATACCAACCATTTATAGCTAGCTTGAGGACCTCCCTTCTTGAGAAATAAAAGAGAAACCTTGTGCTATGATACCAATGTAACATTTAATGGCCTAGTAACTTGTGTGTAGCGGAAAATAGCATGAATATAGTGAGCATTCAATAGAATAGATTCCTAATGAGAATAACAAGAGTGCTTGGGTGGAGAGAGCAACAAAAAGTATAACACCTAGTTAGATAGCATGAACAATACTTCAAAAGAGAGAAAAATTAAGCTATTGACAGCAATTGAGGACCAAATTTACATGGAGCCGGTCCCCCGTCCAAAAGGCTTTGTATTATGGTTTCTCCCATCGAGAGAGACATTTTACAATACAATTATTCGTGTTCCTTTAATACTAGCTAGTGCAATGAAGATGGAAACTTCAAGCACTAGGCAAAACACTTATTAAACACAACATCAATTCCCACACGGTCTCAGACCCAAGACCTCACACACCTTCAAAGATGGTGAGAGCTAGCGGGGTATGAGAGTAGATTGTGCGGAAGAAGGAGTAGTCTTATGAGAAAGATGTACATCTCCTCACATAATCACTCATATTAGCATAGCTTAGCTTAGGAATTAGCATGGTAGACGAGATGAGCATGCATTGAATCTTGGCTCTTGGTTGGATTTTCATCACAAAGCCAAGAGTTGTTGGTGTAGGCCTCCCTTCTCACAAGCTTGGAGTAGGTGATAAGCTTTCCATTAAAGCTTGAGAAGGAGAGAGAGAGTCTTCTTGCTTCACACATGAGATTGTGTGTGTGTGTGTGTTTGTGTAAGTGGTAATGCCTTGTAAAATTCAGCCCCCTCTCTCTCTTGGTCGACCCCTCTTGCTGTTTGCTCATGCTCACACCCTATTGGTCCATGCCAGGCTTAGCCAATGAAATCTAAGCAGCATAAGTGATAGCCTTTTGACATGTGTCCCCTTTCCCCCTTTGTGAGAGCTTTAGGTAAAGGGAGCTTGTGCGTGTGTGTGTGTGTGTGTGTGTGTGTGTGTGTGTGTGTGTGTGTGTGTGTGTGTGTGTGTGTGTGTGTGTGTGTGTGTGTGTGTGTGTGTGTGTGTGTGTGTGTGTGTGTGTGTGTGTGTGTGTGTGTGTGTGTGTATTTCTCTCTCATCTCCTACTTCTAGGGCTCACCCCCTCCTATGTAGGGATGCATGAAGACTTTTTGAGCACACACAAAGCATCCAATTGCTAGGCTTTTGACCTTTGGACACAACCTTTGAATTTTGGAACCTTAGCATTTTGGAACTCTTAATGGGCTGAGCTTGAGGGTCTTTTAAGCCCATTGTTGCACCTTGCTCTTTTGGAGATGGCCCCCTCTTTGGATCCCTATTTTCCCTCCTTTGGATCCCTACTGTGGCCAATCTGTGAGTTTAACCAATATTCTATCTTTTTCTCCCTTGGAACTTCCCCATATTAAATTATCAATTTAACATGAGAAAATCATTTAGGAGAATTAGATATTAGTTATTATGACATTACCTCTCTCTTCAAATCATAGTGGTCCTCAACTATGGGGTAGAGAAGATAAAGCATATTCATTAGCCTTTTCCTAGCGGGTAGAGGATCCCTATGTTACCCTACGACATCGTTCTAGAGAAGATAAAGCATATTCATTAGCCTTTTCCTAGCGGGTAGAGGATCCCTATGTTACCCTACGACATCGTTCTAGAATGGATGACTAGTCCATTTGGCGCTTGAGAGCCTAAGCTACCTCAAGTGTGTCTGTACATTAGTCCTATCAATCTTTCATAGTAGAGTGACAAGCTCTACTTGGTGTTTGGGAGATGTCATCTCCGCAAACTTGATCTAAGCATGCATACTAATTTGTTTTTGTGCACAATAAAGAAAAAGAGAGTCTTATAAAACAAAAACTTTGTTCATTTTTAGCATTTGTACATCTGCTTACTCTAGGGAAGCATTGTAAGCATCAACAAGGTTTAGGTTATCTTTTAATTGAATGCCTTGCATCCATCTAGCATCTTAAAAAGGATAATTCTTAAACTTAATAAGATATTGTTGGATAGTCTTACCACCTCTTAATACCTTGTCTTCATGTCGGAGAATGGACTCCGGTTACAACACCTCTTCTTGGTCCTCGATCTCCGGTGGGGCTTCAATAGTTGGTTCTTGTGGTGGCTCTCCTTTGTAAGGCATTAGTAGGCTCACATGGAAATCATTGTGTATGAGCCAATGGCTGGGCAACTTGAGTTGATATCCCATCTCATTGATTGGCCTAAGAATCTAGAAGGGACCATAGTACCTTTTTGCTAACTTACCATAGTACTTTTGGTGTCCCGTAGGATTCTTTCCCGTTGTGTGCCTTAATCAAGCCTTGGGAAATTGAGTAAGACCCAATCATTTTCTTTAAAGGCTTGGGCTCTTCTGTGCTTCTCAGCAGCAGCCTTTTGCCTTCGCTGTGAGATAGAAATAGCATCCTTAATCTTTTGGAAAGATTCTTGTAGGTCTCGGCTATACTCATTTGTAGCGAAGATCTTCCCGTGTTAAGTAGCACGGGACTTTTTGATCTTCCCTCAATCACCTCAAAAGGTTCTTTTCCCGTGGAAGTATGTACAGTGTTGTTGTAGGCATACTCCACTAAGGGTAAGTACTTCTCTCATTGGGACCTTTGATCTACTTCCGTTACATAGGCTTTTAGTAGATCAAGAATTGTTAGGTTAGCTATTTTGGCCATCCATTTGTGAATGATAGGCCGAAGAGAAGTTAAGCCTTGTCCCTAAATTCTCAAAGAGACCCTTTCAAAAATTACTGGTCATTCTAGGATCCCTATCCGACACTATGGACATTGGCAAGCCATGGTACTTGAAGATTTGTGAAATGAAGAGGGTTTCCATTTGATGGGCTTTGATAGTCTTTTTGACAGGTATAAAATGAGCTTGTTTATCAAACCTATCTATTATATTCCATATTCCGATATTCCCATATTCCCATGGATAGACTTAGGCAATCCAAAGATAAAATCCATGGATATGCTCTCCCATGGTGAATTAGGAATGGCAAAGGTTGAAGCAATCTAGGTTGCTTCCCTTTATGAAACTTCATCTTTTGGCATACTACACATTTAGAAACATACTCTAGTATGTTTGGTTTCATGGTAGGCCAATAGAAATATGTTTCAATCCCTTTTAGGGTAGACTGAATCCCTCTATGCCCCGCGTAATGAGGAGCATGAGATTCATACATTACTTTCTCACGTAGTGAGCTAGTAACACATTGTCTATTGCCATAGAGAAGAAAAATATCTTGTAAAGTAAATGGTACCTCTTTCTTCCCTAATGCAAGGGCTGAGATCATTGTGAGTTGCTATGGAAAACGCATTCACTCTCGACCGTATTGAGAGTACATCGGCTACTTGATTATTCTTGCCAGCAATGTGAGCAATATGAAAATGAAATTGCGAAAGAAAATTTGCCCACCTCATTTTTTTGTCGGAGATCTTGGTCTGCATCATGAAGTACTTAAGACTTTGGTGATTTGTTTTCAGAATGAATGTCCCCAATAAATAGTGCTTCCATGACTCTAAGGCATGTAGAGCTGCGAGGAGTTCCTTTTCATATATGCCCAGAGCTTGCTCAACAGGTTCAAGCCTTCGACTTTCATGGGCTATGGCGTGCCCTTCTTGAAGCAAAACAGCTCCAAATCAATCAACACAAGCGTCACATTGGACCTCAAATGGCTTTGAGAGATTCGATAGTGTAAGCACAAGTTGAGAGATAAGATTTTCAAAAGCATTGTTCTCCTTCGTAGACCATGTATACCTAACGTTGTTCTTTCTTAGGTCATGTAATGGTCCTTCTATTGATGAGAACTTTTCTATGAAGCATCTATAGTATGCACACATACCTATGAAGCTTTTTAGTTCATGAAGATTCCTTGGTTTAGTCCATTATTTTATTACCTCTAAATTTGATGGATCCATTTGGTGCCCTCTTGAGAGATAATGTGACCTAAATATTGAATCTCTTGCAAGAAAAATTTACTTTTCTTTTGATTAACATAAAGTTTATTCTCTCTTAGAACTTGAAATATTACCTGGAGGTGTTACTTGTGTTCGTCTAATGAATTAGAGTAGATGATGATATCATCAAAGAACACTCCAATAAAGGTTTAGTGAGGCCTGAATAGCTTCTCCATCGAGCGGTTGAATGTGGCTGGTGCATTGGTCAAGCCAAAAGGCATGACAATGTATTCGTAAAGACCAAACGTAGTGTGAAATGTGGTCCTTACAATGTCTTGATCAACTATCCTTATTTGATGATAGCCACTTTTTAAGTCAATCCTATTGAAGTAGGTGGACCCTTGTAGCTTATCAAATAGGTCTTCTACCCGTGGAACGGGAAACCTATTTTTGATAGTGATCCTATTTAGTGCTCTATAGTCGACACATATGCGATATGTGCCATCTTTCTTTTGCACTAATAGCACAGGTAAGAAAAATGGCCATGAGCTAGGCCTAACCATGCCCTTCTCAACTAACTCATGCACTTGCCGCATAATCTCCTCTTGTTGAGCTTGAGAAACTCTATAAGGAGGTTTATTAGGCGATGAAATTCCTGGAAGAAGTTCAAATGCATGGTCATCATTGCCTTGTTTAGGAGGTAGCTCATAGGGGATGTCGTCAATAAAGACATCTTGAAACCCCGTGAGAAAATTGGATAACTCTAATTCTTTATGATTGTTTATATTTTCTTTTGTTAAAGCATTAGGTTCATTTTGAAAATCTTTAAAAAAAATTATATACACGGAAATAGAGATATTTATTGACTTGTTGAAAGCTTGTGTATGTACAATGGGTATGGTGTTACCCATTTGCTTAGCATCTATGTACATATCTTTTTTCGAGAACCTAAAGTAGATTCTCCTTTCAGGGAATTTAACATTGGCAGCCATGCGATCAAACCATGGTGCCCCTAGGATTACATCCTCATGCTTGAGAGGAGAGATAAACAAGTCCTCTTTGTCCACATAGCTTTGGACATGCAGCCTCAATTTCCCGATTAAGGGAGTGACTGAAGCTTCTTGCCCCTTGAAAGCACCATCTGTGGGTAGGACATCTCCCATCTCGTAAGCTTGCATGCCTAGCTTGGTGGCCAACTATGTGGATATGAAATTGTGAGTAGAACCAGGGTCAAAGAGAATAAAAGCATCATGTTCTCTTACCTTTCCCCAAGCATGGCATCATAGAGGAGATCCTTTGTGGTGAGTTTCCTCCTCTTGGATTTAGACCAAGGTAGCTCTAGGAGGCTCATGGTGGGTGTTCTTTTGGGGACTAGCGCGATACACATGCCCTTGCTTGCCGCACTTGAAACATCAGTTATCCTCGCGATAACACTCAAGCTCTTCAAGAGAGAGTTTATTTTTGCCTTTGTAAACTCCCTTCTCTTTAGCTTTGTTTGAATTGCCCTTAGGAGACTTTTGGACATTGTCCTTCCCCTTAGGCTCATTGGAACCCTTTTTTTTCGTGGGCTTAGAATTTCTTTTAGCCCCTCTTTGGAAAAACTGATTCGAGAAGCCACCATAGTATTGTGTATAACTACCGATATGTTGTGTGGCCTTTGGGAGTTGACATAGTCCGCCATTTCTTCAGTTAAGCTTGCACAAAATTGTTGCTTTTGCTCTCCAAGATCCAACTTTTTGAAGACAATGGCTTTGCGTTGTAGGTTCCAAAACTTGTCTACATATTTGTGAATGGATTTGTAGGGAGAGAGCTTCAAGCTTCACCATTCGGTGAGTACTTTGTCTTTGGCATCGGTGGCCAAAAACTACTTCCTAATGGAATCTCTCAAAGCTTTCCATGTTTGTGGAGCTTCACTGTTGGCCCGTAGGCTAGCCCACCATTGCCTGGAAAACTTTTGAAAGTGCATAGATACATGGAGTACCTTAGAGGACTCCGTGGATCCCTCATCTCCAAACGCCACATCAAATTGTTGGATAAAGGCCAAGAATTTGTACGTAGCACCAAAGGTGCCATCATAGATAAGGAAAGAGATTCTCTTCCCTCCCTCTTTGAACTTCTTGATCTTGGACGACCTCTTCCACGTGGCATAGGATTTCCTATGGCCTCTTCTTTTTTATGGTTCAAAGGTTGCACCATCACTTTCTTCAAAAGATGAAGAATTTGAGGAAGATGGAGAAGAGGGTGACCTCTTTCTTGCCTTTTTCTTGCCTTGATCTTCTTTGTCTTCACCATCAATTTCATAAGAGGAAGAGGATGAAGAAGATGGAGAAGAGGGTGTCTTCTTTCTGGCCTTTTTCTTCTCTTGCTTTTTGTCATCCCTCTTTGAATTATGGTGTGGAGAAGTGTGTGATGGTCTTCTCCATTTTGGAGGTGATGGAGAGCGTTTAGCCCGCCGTGTTCGTGGAGCCATCTCCACCAAAGTGGTAGGAGACTCACTTCTTTCTCCTTCCTTTAATGGGGGCTCTTGAGTTTTCCTTTGAGAAGGAGATGTGTCATCAAGGAGCAAATTTTTGAGCCCTTCATATGGATCCTCTTCTTCTTCCCGAATCATAGAGAGGTCTCTTTTGGAAGTCTCACAAGGAGGCTTCCTAGGTACTCTCTCGTCATGGTGGGGAGCTTGGAGAATCCCATGAGCACGAAGATGCCGTTGCACTTCACTTTGGAGGGATGGATTGCCCATGGCTTGTTGAAGCCTAGAAACAAGGTAGTTAACAAGCATAGGGGCATCATTAGTAGCCTGCTCATTAGAAAAATCAAAGTTATCAACACTAATTTCACTCTCTTTACTATTGTCAACCATTCTAACAATTTTTATGTGTAAACCCTTTAGGTGTACTTTGGCACTTCAGGACCTAGTTGCTACTCCTATTTACCCCTTTTAAAAAAACACTCAAGCTACAATACCCATGGCTTGAATACCATTAATTGCAAGGAATAGAAGAGAGGGTCGTTCAACGCCCAAACAGCACCGTCTCTTGTCAAGATTCTAATAGCTCAATAGTGGTTAAGCCATAGGCAAGCCCCATAGGACTCTAGTATTAAGACCATAGCTCTCGACTGTGATGCCCCGTTATCTGCACGAAGGTAGGCGCACTGCAAATCTAAAAAATTCCTATTCTACTTACTCACATGCAATTAATAATACCAACCATTGATAGCTAGCTTGAGGACCCCCCTTCTTGAGCAAGAAAAGAGAAACCTTGTGCTTTGATACCAATGTAACATTTAATGGCCTAGTAACTTGTGTGTAGCGGAAAATAGCATGAACACAGTGAGAATTCATTAGAATTGACTCCTAATGAGAATAACAAGAGTGCTTGGGTGGAGAGACCAATAAAAAGTATAACACCTAGTTAGATAGTGAAGCGGTCCGGGGCGGACAACAAGAAGAGCAACCTCTAGACACCCTTCAAGGCTCCCATGCTGCTCAATGGGGCTGGGGCACAACACAACACAAACCAAAACATCAAACCCCCAGCCAAATCCCAACTACACAAGGGGCACCACTTAGTTTAAGAGCGAACTAGGACGCAAAAGAGGAGAATCGTTAGAGCAACCCACAAACAAGCAAGGAATTTACACTAACCCTAACACCAATGGAACACTCTCACACACTAAAACACGAGAGAGAGAGAGAGAGAGAGAGAGAGAGAGAGAGAGAGAGAGAGAGAGAGAGAGAGAGAGAGAGAGAGAGAGGGAGAGAGAGAGAGAGAGAGAGAGAGAGAGAGAGAGGGAGAGAGAGAGAGAGTGCTCGGGCTGCTTTGAAGTGTATCGTTAATGATCAAGCAAACATAAATATATATATGTAAGAAAGAGAGAGAAGGGGGAAGGGGGTGCTTGTTGCACTAATGCCTTCTTACAAATCTGTCATGACCAATCAAAGTGAGATTAGTATTTGTTCAACATAGCCTGAGTAAATTACACCACAACACATCACAAGAAAAAAGCCACCCCAATCACTGTCTTAAGGCCAGGGGAGTCCTCTCCACCCTGTCGCCCTCTTACAGCATGTGGGATTTATGGCTAAATTGATAACAATACCCGGAGACAAGCTATCAAGAACTTAAACAAAACACCAAGACACTTACACATCATTATTTTCCATGACTTAACGTTGGAAGGGAGACAAGGTATCCATGCTTAGTCCAAATTCACCCTCCTTGATTCAGCAAATGTTGGGCTTACACTAGTAGGAGAAATGATAGATTTCCTACTCTCAATTTAATGATCACTCTCTCTTACAATGGCATAGAGTTCCCTTGCTAATCACCCCTAATACAACACATACATATGCCTAATGCCAATGAGATTCCACTCAAGAGCTCCTTCTCAAGACGTTGAGCTTGGCTTCTCAAGCTATAGCAAAGTGCTCTTTCTTCTCCCCCCTTTTTGTGCTAGCTACACCCTCCTTTTATAGCAATTTTGAAGGCTAGGGTTACTCCTCTAACCATGGTTGGGTTAGATTTTCAGCAATTTATCTAATTTCTTTTGCTTGGAATTATCAAGAAGTTGGTGGGGAAAGAGAGAGGAGAGAAATGGAGGTGATAGGACTTTTCATAGTGGGTTAGTGTTAGTAGAGTTAGTATTAATTTACAAATGGAATTGGACATTTACAATGGGAGTATCCATGTAGGATACAAATAAGGAAGAAAAAGTCTTAAGAGGTAAGAAAAGGTGGATTTCTTACAAGGTTGATGCTCCAAGTGTCTTGAGTAGGGCCAATTTTGACGCTTGTTGACGGTCCACTAGCTTTGACGGTACATTTTTTCTCCACTCTTGACCTTCCTTGAGAGACAAGGTAATTGAAGCTGAGTAATCAACCACCATGATGCTGTCTTTTAAGAGAAGAGGCTGAATTTTGTGGTTTTTTTTTATAGATATGGGTAATTTGGAGGACGAAAAATGAGACTAGGTGGTCAATTTTGGAATGGAATTGTGTGTGGGAGGTATGAGTTCACCATGGTTTCTCTTATTTTTCAAGGTTGAGGAGAAGGTGAGTAGGGTGCAGAGAGGAGTGGTGAGAGAGGTGGGGATGATGAGTGGAGAAGTGTGTGTGAAAGAGGAAAATGATAAAGTGGAAGAGAGAGTGTGGCTGCATAGCATGGGAAAACTGGGGTCCACTAATAAAATCATAGCTCACACCTCGTAGCTCAAAAAAATATGAAAAAATTTGAGGCAAAAGTTCAGCCCACGAGCTACAGCTTTTGTTTGTATCACCTTTTCAAATTCGGAGAGCAAGTGAACTTTAAAAATTCAGCAAAACCGACCATTTTTTTCCACTGCACAAGGTCCTTGTGGGGTCCTTCTTTGGATGATTCTTTTGAATACCTCCAAGAGTGAGCCCTCCATAGTGCATGTATGCATGCCACCTACCCTTGACCTTATTTGGTAGGTCTATAATTGAAGATATTGTTGAGATCATGATATAAGTGAATAGTACAACTAAGAAAATCAAATATTGAGGGGTCTAAAATATGTACATGTCAAATATAAATAATATAAGTGGAAAAAATATAAAGGGGTCAAAAGAAATCTCTCTCATTATGAGGCTACCATAAAAAGATAAATATTTTTGGTGTTCTAATTTTTTAGAAAAAAAACAAAATAGATGTAGGAAGGGAAAAATCACAATAGTGAAAAAATATACACATAAATAAAACTAGTTTTTTTGGATTTTTGTTGGGGTGGAATTACACCAAATATAAGAGAAGCTTACATTCAAATATTTCTATATGAAATAAAGAGTATGAAAAATGGTAAGAAAAATTGTGGTAATGGTGAGGCAATGTACAGAGCATAAATAACACACACCTAGGTAGAAATATTTAAATAAATACCAAAATAATTATGAAAAAATATTTTATTTAGGCCCTATATACAAAGAAATATTTACATACGCATGGGCCATAATATACTTATATTTTTATATTTTTTATTTTTTTGGCTCAACTAGCCCAATGACTAGCTAATTGAGGGTTTTTTATTTCAATAAGGAGATATGGGAAAAGTCCCCTAACTCACACGCACCTATATACAGTGAAAGGGCGAGGGTAACCACAGTGTTTGAGTGATTTGATAGGGTGAGATAACTCACTATGGCAATTACAGAGAGCCGAAAAACGGCTATCATTATCCCTCCCCCAGAATGATGGTATATTCATGTACCATCATAAAGAATCTTTTCCAAAGAGAGTGCTTCAGAGTCTTTGAAAAGATCTTCATTGTTTGGCCCCTTGGAATTTTGGTTTGTGTTACACTCATGCTTCATGGAACAATACTTATATGAGATAGTTGCCTTTTGCTCTGGTAGATCCTTTGGTAGAAGGCAACTCAAGTAAGGCTTCAAGCGTAGCCGTTTACCTTCCTGGAGTGCTCTTTCCCATTCAAGTCCATAAGTTGATAGTAACTTGAATTGAAAGCCTTCTTGACTATGTATGGCCCTTGCCATCTTGTTTCAAATTTGGCATCAAAACGATTATCGAGTCGATTGTCATACCTTAGCACAAGATCTCCTTCATTGATGCCTTTGTCCTTCACTTTCTTGTCAAGCTTCTCCTTTGTCTGTGTGGCTTTCCTCTTATAGCACTCGTATGCTGCTTCTCTTTTCCACTCAAGCTCAGCTAAGGTAAGAAGTCAATCCATCCATGCTTCTTGATCATCTTGTGCTGATTTTCCATGAAGTCGCATTGTTGGAATGTTTAGCTCAATTGGCTGTAAAGCCTCTTGACCATAGACCAAGTGAAATGGTGTGAACTCCGTGGCTTCCCTATATGTGGTTCGATACGCCAACAAGGCACCATCCAAGAAGTCATCCCACAACTTTGTCTTGTTTTTCACCATCTTTCTAATGATGCCTGCAATGACACCATTAGCTTTTTCTACCAAACCATTTGATTGGGGATAGTAGGGTGTAATGTGACGATGTAGAATGTGAAGTTCTTCACAGACTTCTGTGAGCAATCCCTTTCTAAACCCTAGACCATTATCAGAAACAATCTCCAAAGGTGTGCCAAATCTACAACAAATGTGAGTGTAGACGAATTTGCTCACTGTCCTCTCATTTACCTTTGCCACACTTTGTGCTTCCACCCACCTAGTCATATAGTCTACAACCACTAGAATGTAGAGTTTACCATTTTTTGTCCTAGGCAGAGGACCCATAGCATCAATGCCCCACTTTTCAAAGGATCCATTTGCAAGCACAATTTGCCTTGGACCATAAATCAATCTTCTATTCCCATTTACCTGACAATTGTGACAACTTTTACACCAATGTTGGACATCCACATGCAGACTTGGCCAAACATACCCCGCAATCAAAATCTTCTTCACAGTTAATTCTTGGGAAAAATGACCACCACATGCCTCTTCATGCAAACCTTTTAGAATGGCTGGAATTTCCGCGATAGTTGGTACTCTTCTGCACACTTTATCCTTCCCTCTTTGATAGAGGGAGCCTTCTAGGAAGAGATACATGCTTGCCTTCTTCATGAGTCTCCTCTTCTGAGCTTTTGTGAAGTCTGGTGGAAACTCACCCTCCAAAATGTAGCCAATGATGGGAGCCAATGACTCCAATCCCTGGTACCTCGGTTGCTTCATAGTAGCCGCCACCATGATGACCTGCACTTCTTTCTTTACACATGCAACGGCTTGTTGTGCAAGTAAATCAGCATCTTCATTTTGTTTCCTTGGAATATGATATAATTGCACCTCCTCAAATTGATTAAATAGCCTACGGATGGTATGAACTTTGGCCCTTAGTCTTTCATTTTTGCATGCCCAAATGCCTAAAATCTGGTTCACAATGAGAAGTGCATCCCCTTTTACCATGAGACGTTGTATACCATGGCCAATGCATATTTTTAAACCATGAAGTAGTGTGTCATATTCTGCTTCATTGTTGCTAGCTGAACTTGGTAGATTGAACTTCTCTTTCATGACCACCTCTCCACTTGGGTTGAGCAACACTAGCCCTCCCTCTGCTTTTCCTGTGGCTCGACGAAAAGCTCCATCAAAGAACAAGGTAAAAGAATTAGAAATACTTTTTGGTGGTGGCAATGGTAGGGTCCTTACTTCAGGCACCTTAATCTCCTTTTCATGCACCCTATAAGTGAGAATCCTTGCCAATTGTGCACGCACACTATCTTCTACCTTGAAAGAGTATTGAAACTCTTGCAACTCCATAATCCACTTTGAGATCCTAGTACTAAGATTCATTTGAGATGACACCCAAGGGAACAAATTTTCTGCAGTGAGAATTACAAAAGGTTTTGGTAGCAGGTAGGATCTAAACTTCCTTATCGCAAACATGAGAGAAAGCATCATGAGTTCTGCCTTCGTGTAGCCTCTCTCTAAAGCATTCATGACCCTACTAGCCAAGTAGATGGGCCGCATCCTGGTACTATAGGGATCTTGTTGTAGCAAAACTGCACCAATTGTTTCCCTTCCAACACTAGAGCTAACAAAGAATGTGTACTCCCAACAAGGAGGCATGAGTGTTGGTAGCTCTGACAAAATGACTTTAATGTTACAAAAATACTCTTCAAGCTCATCAGACCATGCAAATTCTACTTGTTGTGTCAACTTTTGCAAAGGGTGAAGTAACTCCGAGGCTAAGTGAATGAAGCGTGACACATACTTCACCTTTTGAATGAATGAGATGACCTCATTAAGACTCTTGGGTGATGGTAGCTCAATAAGAGCCTTCGCCTTTGAAGGATCCACTTCAATGCCTTTGTAAGAAACTTTATGACCAAGCAAGATTACTTCATCCTCACCTATATGGCACTTGTCGGGGTTGAGTTGACCTCCCATGTCGTAGAGCTTCTTTAAACCTTCTTCTACCCTTTGTAGATGCAATGATTTTGAGCTATAAATACAGAAATCATCAATGAACACCCTAATTGACTTTCCAAAGAATTCTTGAAACACCATATTCATGAAACGTTGGAATGTTGCAGGAGCATTTGTCAGACCAAATGGCATGACTCTAAAAGCATAACAACCCCAAGGAGTGATAAAGGTTGTTTTCAATTGATCCTCCAATGCAATCCCTATTTGAAAGTAACATGAGTAACCATCGCACACAGTGTACTTCTCATGACCAGCTACCTCATTTAGTATCTCATCGTGAAATGGGAGGGGAAAGTGATCTCTTTTTGTTGCCTCATTGAGTGGACAGTAATCCACACACACCCTCCACTTTCCGTTTTTCTTAGGAGTGACAACAACGGGAGAGACCCACTCTGAATTCTCCACTGGATAAATGAAACCTGCTGCTAGAAGCTTTCTTACCTCCTTGAGTAAAGCCTTCTCCTTGATGACTCCTAGCCTTCGTAGCTTCTGAGCCTTAGGTGTGGCCTCTGGCTTCAACTCAATTTTGTGTTGAACAGCATCTTCTAGCATTCCTTCATCTTGAACACCTTCGTTCTCTTGAGGACCTACCTCCTCCAAGCCTTGACAAGAGGTCTCTTGGTTGCTTGGCTTAAACCTTACCCCCATGACTTCGATGGAAGACTCCTCTTCAATAATGTTGCCGCTACTTTCTTCTTCTGAAGTGCTATCGGTCCAACCTTCTTCCGTCTCACTTTGAGATGATTCTTCATGGAGCTCCTTTTGGCGTTGCTCCTTCATGTCAAAGACAACCTTCTTATGATTGTCATTCCTGCAAATTAATTTCCCACTCTCCCAATCCTGCAAAGCTCGCATTTTCATTAGCCATGGTCTTCCTAGGATAAATGGATAACCACTTCCCTTGGTCGACATAACATAAAAATCCACCGCTTTCTTAATGCCAAAGGCCTCTACAAAGACATTTTTACAAATGCCTACACACCTAGCCTTGCTATTGTTTGCCATCTTGACTTTGATTTCAGGTGTCTCATGGATGTGCATGCCTAGTCTTTGCATGAGTCCCTCTGTCATGATGCAAATTTGTGCACCCCCATCCACTAGACCTTTCCTAACCAATCTTCCTTTGATGTAACATTCTAGCACCGGTGTAATGTCCTCATTCATTTCAGCTTGTGCAATTTTTACAACAGGCACACTCTCTTTTACCTTTCTCCTAGTGCTAACTGCCTTACCTCTCATGTCTTCCAACAAGTTGTACGGAGCCATACCATGTCCAAGAGGGAAGTCTTGGAGGTTGATACGACGTCGAGTCCTCTTGGTTTCCTTGGTTTCCTTTGCCTTCTTGCCTTGTCCATGGTCACTCTGTGATGTGACTCCTTCTTTCTCTTTACCTTTTCCTCGGCCACGCTTAATGCCATTGGCTTCCATGTCAACCTCATTTGAATTTGTCACCTCTACCACATGCACATTTGGATCTGGCAAAGGTGGAACTCCTTCTACCCCTTGTGGAGGTGGTCTTGGTCCATTTGGCCTTTGTAGAAGCCTTGGTTGTTGACCAGCTCCTTCTCCTGCATTCATCACTGGGTAATTCAAGTTAGGTCTCCCTGGCTCTCCACGGGGCCAAGGACAATTATACATCCCATGTCCAGACTCTCCGCAATTCCAACATTGCAAGACTCTCTTAGTTCGTGGCTCTCTCTCTTCTGACAGCTTGTGCAAGGTGAATTGACAGGCTGCTTAAAGATTCATTTAACTTCTCAATCACTTCAGCCGTTACCTCAGGAAGCTCCCTAGATGTTGATGCTTGTGACTTACCTTTGGGTCTAAGACCTTCTATTGGAACCTCTCCCCTTAAGAACTTGAGTTTCCTATACTTCTCAGCAGCCCTAGTTTGTTCCTATACTTCTCAGCAGCCCTAGTTTCCGCTGCATCAAAAGTAGCAGGTGCACCCACCTCAACTTTTACCTTAAGGTCAGGAAAGAGTCCGGCTATGAACCTCTCCTTCTTTAGAAATTCTGCACCATCACTAGGGTTAGCAACATTTCGTATCCATAGAGCCCAAAGACGTAGGAACTCTTGCTTGTACAAGTAGTAGTCATCTAAGTCTTTTTGCTTATGAGAAACAATGTCTTGCCATAATTTCTTAGTGTTTTGGGGATCAAAGAAGTATTTCTTGAAACGATTCAAAACTTCCGTGTAATTCCCCTTAACTTCCTCAGGCATGGAGTCAAACCAAGTACTAGAATCTTTCCTAAGGACCACCTCAAACATTTCTACACGTTCTTGATCAGTTACTATCCTCTTGATACGGCAAGACATCTTGAAATTCGCTAGAAATAATTCTGCATCCTCTCCAGGCTCTCCAAAGAAAAGAGGATATCCAGACATTTGGCGTTGGCTCTCCATTGAATTGATTTCAAAGTGACGCGTTTTTGTTTTTTCTTTCTTTAAAAGATTTACACAATAATATTTTCTAAATTGCAATCTATTCTACAACAAAATAAAAATATTCACATCAAATGACCTATGATAATCAATAAGAGGTAGAATGACAGGGTTTGGTGACGCGAGAATTTCTCCTACTCTTTGGGCACCAAACATGAATACCATACGTTGTTGAAAATGGATTTTTCTACTAATTGCAATGTTTACTCTAATGTGTGGAGTGAAATGAAAAGGAAAAACCTGTATTCCAGGGCCATTATCCATGGTCTATGCATGACCTAATTCTTAAAACAAAACAAAAATATAGACGTCCAAACTAAGGTCGTACCTAATGAGAGGCAAAATAAAAGGATTTACTGATGCGCTTATCTCTACCAACCTAAGAGAACCTAAAATTCTATGAATTACTCGTTGAAATTGCAACTTAGTACTAACAATTATGTGTACCTTTTGCCTTGCAATGGGAATGAAGGGATCATACAAATTCTCGTGATTCATGCAAGCTACTTGATTATGCTAAAGGTTGAGCCTTCACAAAACATACACAAGCCTGTCCTCAGTGGCGGCACCAAAATTGAAGCGGTCCGGGGCGGGCAACAAGAAGAGCAACCTCTAGACACCCTTCAAGGCTCCCGTGCTGCTCAATGGGGCTGGGGCATAACACAACACAAACCAAAACAACAAACCCCCAGCCAAATCCCAACTACATAAGGGGCACCACCTAGTTTAAGAGCGAACTAGGACGCAAAAGAGGAGAATCGTTAGAGCAACCCACAAACAAGCAAGGAATTTACACTAACCCTAACACCAATGGAACACTCTCACACACTAAAACACGAGAGAGAGAGAGAGAGAGAGAGAGAGAGAGAGAAAGAGAGAGAGAGAGAGAGAGAGAGAGAGAGAGAGAGTGCTCGGGCTGCTTTGAAGTGTATCGTTAATGATCAAGCAAACATAAATATATATATGTAAGAAAGAGAGAGAAGGGGGAAGGGGGTGCTTGTTGCACTAATGCCTTCTTACAAATCTGTCATGATCAATCAAAGTGAGATTAGTATTTGTTCAACATAGCCTGAGTAAATTACACAACAACACATCACAAGAAAAAAGCCACCCCAATCACTGTCTTAAGGCCAGGGGAGTCCTCTCCACCCTGTCGCCCTCTTACAGCATGTGGGATTTATGGCTAAATTGATAACAATACCCGGAGACAAGCTATCAAGAACTTAAACAAAACACCAAGACACTTACACATCATTATTTTCCATGACTTCACGTTGGAAGGGAGACAAGGTATCCATGCTTAGTCCAAATTCACCCTCCTTGATTCAGCAAATGTTGGGCTTACACTAGTAGGAGAAATGATAGATTTCCTACTCTCAATTTAATGATCACTCTCTCTTACAATGGCATAGAGTTCCCTTGCTAATCACCCCTAATACAACACATACATATGCCTAATGCCAATGAGATTCCACTCAAGAGCTCCTTCTCAAGACGTTGAGCTTGGCTTCTCAAGCTATAGCATAGTGCTCTTTCTTCTCCCCCCTTTTTGTGATAGCTACACCCTCCTTTTATAGCAATTTTGAAGGCTAGGGTTACTCCTCTAACCATGGTTGGGTTAGATTTTCAGCAATTTATCTAATTTCTTTTTCTTGGAATTATCAAGAAGTTGGTGGGGAAACATAGAGGAGAGAAATGGAGGTGATAGGACTTTTCATAGTGGGTTAGTGTTAGTAGAGTTAGTATTAATTTACAAATGGAATTGGATATTTACAATGGGAGTATCCATGTAGGATACAAATAAGGAAGAAAAAGTCTTAAGAGGTAAGAAAAGGTGGATTTCTTACAAGGTTGATGCTCCAAGTGTCTTGAGTAGGGCCAATTTTAACGCTTGTTGACGGTCCACTAGCTTTGACGGTACATTTTTTCCCCACTCTTGACCTTCCTTGAGAGACAAGGTAATTGAAGCTGAGTAATCAACCACCATGATGCTGTCTTTTAAGAGAAGAGGCTGAATTTTGTGGTTTTTTTTTATAGATATGGGTAATTTGGAGGACGAAAAATGAGACTAGGTGGTCAATTTTGGAATGGAATTGTGTGTGGGAGGTATGAGTTCACCATGGTTTCTCTTATTTTTCAAGGTTGAGGAGAAGGTGAGTAGGGTGCAGAGAGGAGTGGTGAGAGAGGTGGGGATGATGAGTGGAGAAGTGTGTGTGAAAGAGGAAAATGATAAAGTGGAAGAGAGAGTGTGGCTGCATAGCATGGGAAAACTGGGGTCCATCAATAAAATCATAGCTCACACCTCGTAGCTCAAAAAAATATGAAAAAATTTGAGGCAAAAGTTCAGCCCACGAGCTACAGCTTTTGTTTGTATCACCTTTTCAAATTCGAAGAGCAAGTGAACTTTAAAAATTCAGCAAAACCGACCATTTTTTTCCACTGCACAAGGTCCTTGTGGGGTCCTTCTTTGGATGATTCTTTTGAATACCTCCAAGAGTGAGCCCTCCATAGTGCATGTATGCATGCCACCTACCCTTGACCTTATTTGGTAGGTCTATAATTGAAGATATTGTTGAGATCATGATATAAGTGAATAGTACAACTAAGAAAATCAAATATTGAGGGGTCTAAAATATGTACATGTCAAATATAAATAATATAAGTGGAAAAAATATAAAGGGGTCAAAAGAAATCTCTCTCATTATGAGGCTACCATAAAAAGATAAATATTTTTGGTGTTCTAATTTTTTAGAAAAAAAACAAAATAGATGTAGGAAGGGAAAAATCACAATAGTGAAAAAATATACACATAAATAAAACTAGTTTTTTTGGATTTTTGTTGGGGTGGAGTTACACCAAATATAAGAGAAGCGTACATGAAAATATTTCTATATGGAATAAAGAGTATGAAAAATGGTAAGAAAAATTGTGGTAATGGTGAGGCAATGTACAGAGCACAAATAACACACACTTAGGTAGAAATATTTAAATAAATACCAAAATAATTATGAAAAAATCTTTTATTTAAGCTCTATATACAAAGAAATATTTACATACGCATGGGCCATAATATACTTATATTTTTATTTTATTTTATTTTTTGGCTCAACTAGCCCAATGACTAGCTAATTGAGGGTTTTTTATTTCAGTAAGGAGATATGGGAAAAGTCCCCTAACTCACACGCACCTATATACAGTGAAAGGGTGAGGGTAACCACAGTGTTTGAGTGATTTGATAGGGTGAGATAACTCACTATGGCAATTACACAGAGCCGAAAAACGGCTATCAATAGCATGAACAATACTTCAAAAGGGAGATAAATTAAGGACTTCGTGATCGTGTGATCCACGATAGCAAGTTCTCTTGGGTGTCATTCCTACTACTAGATAATTAACGTTACTTGAGAAGCTATAAGCTAAAGTATAAGAATCCAATTGAAATAGGGAAAATGATTATAAGTGTTTTAATTCCAAAAACTATATGGTTATTCCACACATCAAACCCAAAACATATGCTTGCTTAATCCTACCATAATCTTTTGATAAACATGCGTTATAACGCATACACTAATCACATCATTAATCACTTATATCTCCTTGCAAGATCAATCCAACATTTTAGCTAGAAAAAATTCTTGAATATGATTAGCTAATTCATGTTTCATCTTTACACACTGCATCTTTTTTAAGGAAATCCGTCCATTTCAAGTAGGTGCTCGATGATGCCTCTTTTCCTAAGCTTCCTTTCTCAAGTTTCAAGGATGCAGAATTACTCTCTCTTTAGCTAGGTCTCCTAATATTGGCTTGTCCATAATAATGGCATGAGTTTGAGCCACAAATCCTCTTCCACAGCCTCTTCCTACATTCCTTTCTCCATGACAAACCGGTTGACCTCTACCATTTGGTGCTATAGGAATTGCAGTTGCAGTAGTTGCTACAGTTCTTCTGGGACACTTGTTCCTATAGTGTCTTATCTCATTACAATAAAAATAATGAACATTCGCATTCTCCAGTTGATTTGTTGTAGTTGCGGCTACTACAGGGCGAGGTTGATAAGTTTGATTAGCAGGTCTAGGGCTCCAATTGTTGGGCATTTTTAAAGTATTGTCTCCCCTGATTTATGTTCATTTCTTTAGCCAGAGTTGTTGCCCTCAAAAGAGAATCTTGAAGTGATGTGGGTCTCATTGCTTCAAGACAGTATCCAAGGGACGATTCAATCCTTGACAAGATTTTGCTACCAGCTATTCAATTGACATTTTGTAGGCATACCTTTACAAGGTTACAAATTTGGAGTAGTACTCTCCCACTGATAAGGATAGATGTTTCAGGGCAAAGAACTCATTCATTTTTGCGCCTCGATGAGCGGGTGGAAGATATCGTGATGTAGCCGCTTCTTTAATACCCTCCCAAGATTGAGAAGATCTTGAAACACCCAAGACCTTGCAATGTTGTTTCCACCATATTGTTGCATCACTAGTAAGACAAAAAATTGCAAGCATAGTTTGGTTCACAGGTTGGGTTCCTGCACCTTCAAAATATTCTTCAATTGCAATTTGCCTCAATCCAAGCTTCAGCATCATGCTCAATATGGGCTCCCTCACCTTTGAATGTGGGTGGTTCGGCTTGTTTAAGGAAAAGGTTTTTTCTCTTATATGGTCGTGTATCATAAGCATTTGACGGTACCTATGCAATAATATGTTTGTCGATGGTTTGATTCAAAGACTTAATGCAATATCAAGTGCTTTAAACTTCCATAACTCGGGAAATTTTTTGGAAAGCAACTATCTTTATGAAATTCAAGATGCCATAGCTTTATTTATATCAAGATATGTACAAAGTTGAGATCTCATCAAGAAGCTAGATGAGCATATTTTTATTCTATTACGATGTAGACAAATGTTAGCTCTACTAAAAAGCTATATGATTCTTAGAGCTGGATTCCCAAGGACATAGTGGTGCAATCGATAGGTATATGTGGATAAGTTTTTACGATCCACTATTTCGTCTAAGTAGTAGCTTTTATACACATTTGTGCGGGGTTCATAGAATGCAAGACTCTTATTTCGGGAAAAGATGTGCGGGACAAAAATGGGCTTGATCCTATAAGTAGGAATCAATTTCACCACTTGATTGAAAAACCATTCATTTAAAGTCATGTCAATGCCATCTTTAGAGATAACAATGTGGTCATCTCTAATGATACCAAGAAAGTAGTAAAGTTGGAGAACTCGCAGCTCTTCCCCCCATTGAAGCTTCTTTAGATTAGAGGAGAGGTAGGATTATAAGTGCACTTTGCACTAAAATCCCATTCTGCATCAACATCAGCATCACAGTCTCCTTTCACATAAGACTCAACAAGAGTTGCATTTGTAGTGGAACTAGCATTAGTAGTGGAACCAGCCTCTTTCTTCTTAGCCTATTTGGCTTTCAACTTAGGACACTACTTGATCAAGTGATCATTAGCTTTACAATAATGGCAACACATCTTCTTTTTACCCTTATCACCAGAATTTCCAGACGAATTGCTCCCAGCAGAAGCATTAGGAATAGGTGAACTGACATAACAAGTGGCTACATTGTTGTTACCACCTTTTCTTTGAGTAGCAATAAAGGCATGTTCAACTATATGTTGTCTAATCCCTTTTTTTTTGGAAAGAAACTCTTGCAGCAGCAGTGTGCATGGTGCATCAAACTTGACAACTTAAAAATTTTCTTGGGTCATAAGTCTCCAAGTACTAGCAAAAGTTTGGTAAGAATCTAGAAAGGCATCAAGGATAGTGTGCACAAGGGAACTGACAAAAATGACTTCTCTTGCAAAAATAAGTTGCTTATTGATATCCTTAACACCAACAAGAAAAGTTTCCATATCATCTTCCTCATGCATAATCTCTGACTCCAGCTCTTTAAGCAGCAATGCAATTTTTGCCTCATTGCAACTTGCATAAAGACCAGCCAGAATACCCCAAGCCTGTTTTGTAGATTTTTTTGAACGATGTGAGGATTAATAGTGAGCTTCACAGACAACGCAATCAATGCATGGGCCTGTGAATCTTTTACATCCCAACAAGCTTGTTCTTCCGTAGGCAAAACATCTAACATCAGCAATCCTTGCAGCAAGACCTGCAACATCCTCAACATTGCCTATATCCTCTAAATCATGACGTAATTCAATGCCATGCACAATGCTCCAAACACCCTTCAACACAAGAACATGTTGCATCATATAAGCCCACATAGGGTAATTATCCCCATCCAATCTGTCTTCATTTGAAAACATCTTGAACACATCTGTGTTGTTGTCAACCATGGTAAATGTTGCACCTGATGTCAAAACTGGCCGAAAAGAAGAGAAGGAAAGCGGGAACAACACATGCTGTATAGAAAAAACCGTAGAAGACCATAAGGGACCTGTTATGCAAAAAACAACACTTACAGAATTTCTACACAAAATGACAAAATAGCCTGTGCAATAATGCCTCTAATGGAAACGGAGGCTAAAATGAGCCCGAATCAAAAACTTGAGCAGACTAAACTCTTAGCTCTCCCAAAAAAGGAATTGACTTGTGAACATTCAGCAAAGCTCACAAAAATTACAGAAAGTGAGCAGGCATGTGATGGAGCTGCTGGTGACTAAGCCCGAGAGGACACAACTTGCTATAATACCAATTGTTGGAATTAGGGTTGCAAGAAAACACACAGTTTGGAGGAGACGAAAGAAGCTCAAGGCACACAACAGATAGTGTATTACTTAGTGTGAAATGGAAAGATAAGCTAGAGAATGGTGGGCATATATACAATGCATGCGGGAAATTTTAGGGTTGCAGGAAAACACACAAATCTTAGAGAAGATGAAGGAAGCTCATGGCACACAACAAAGAGTGTGTTACTAAGTGTGCAATGGAAAGATAAGTTAGCCCTAGAGTGATGGGCGTATAAACAATGCATGCGGAAAAAAACCTCCTAGTGAGGGAAAAAATGCCCCGTCGGTCCTAAGTGTTTTCACACACATCACTACCACATGTATATGGTAGCATTCATAGCTTCACCATCTACTGCTCAAGAATCAAATGCCCAAGGTACAAACTCCACGTGATCACCTCAGTTCATTACTTCAATTCCCCTCATGCTTGCCGCATTTTGATTTTCTTGGGCTCTCTTCCCGAGGCTGTCCAAATCGCCAAAATCAATCTGGCATCGTGACGTCGTGAACGAATGCCAACTTCAATCTGCAATATCTCCCTGATTTGGGCTTGGATTGAGGAGTAGTGACTTCTTATGGCCTTCCCTTAATGCATATAACTCATACAAACCCTAGAGAGGACCCGAAAACTCCAGATGGAACGCATATCGAGGTAGTCTAACTGACACATACCTGGTCCCCATCAAATATTACATCCACCATAACTTTCCTTGTAGAGCTCCCGGGGCGTCCACTAGGAAATATGTAAGATAGCACCTGCAAACAAAATAAGGGATTTATAATTAGGTACATTTACAAAAAAATTGTACTTACCTAAAGGGTTTTTTAATAGAAAAAATACAAATTTTTCATACATAAGGGCTAGTTATTTTTAAAAACTGCATACATAAGGTGTACATATAATACTCAAAAATATACAGGTGCGGGATTATTTAAATACCTCTTGTTCGCACGTGCTTTATGCAATTTTTACATAGTGGACTCCCTATGGTAGAGCTCCGATTAGCAATCCAAAAAGATCGGCATGGTCCACCACATGGGCACTTCAATCCTATCCACTCATACTTTGCCTAGTCACATGTCCCCAGCTACCATGTCCGTCAAGAATCTACAACACCTTTCAATTTCAAACTTAAATATCTTGCACAATGGGGCTCTGTTTGACGAGCCGTTTGGACCAGCTTGCACATCACCTCAAACTCTACATTTTAGAGCACCAACATAGCACTTTGTATGCGTTGACATACCATCCCAATTGGAAAATTTGGGAGCCCTTTTGACCTAAAAAGTTGCATCAGACATACACTTCCCCTAGCACCTGTTTGCCCAGGTCTTTCATGTTGAGATGTCGAGCTCTACATCTTGAGCTGGTATCCACTACGGGTCTTGGCCGCTTATGCATTTACTCACTGGTGCGTTAGGTGACCGACACGGAGGATCTCTACCAATGATTCTATAGCTGGACTACACTTATAGTGCCAGCTTAGTACGCTTCTAGCGAGTTCACACTTAGTGACCGCATGTACATATGTGCCACTTTTTAGCTTTAGCACTTAGTCATTTTGTACTCTCTTTTCTGTACGAAGAAGAAGAAGCTTTCCATCTCTGTGTGCTTTGTGCTTGTCTTGTGTAGCTCTCTTGCATCCTCATTCTTTACATGGTATCAGAGCCTGGTGCAGGCAAGAGAGGCTAAGAGAGCAAGAGCATCACAATCTCTTCATTCGCAATCCACGACCAAAAGTGCAGTATACAAAGATTTACTATACAAGTACAGTGGTTTTATGTACGCTTGATTGTGGACACTCGTTGAGTGTAGAAAACGTTACAGGTACCACGATAGCAGGTTCAACAGATTTGCAGGTTTTTGCAGACTGCAGCTACGTTGTCTTAGTGCTTCAAGATGTCTGACGGTTTCAGTCAGATTGTCACTAAGAAGCTTGAGAAAAATAACTACCCTGCATGGAAGTTCAGAATTTCCTAAAAGGAAAAGGTTATTGGGACTATGTAGAAGGAGACAATGAAAAGGAACCAGAGATTCTCGAGGCAAATGCTACAGCAGAACAAAGAAAAGCCTTGAGGGACTGGCAACAAGGCCAGAGCAAAGTGATGTATTGGCTTTCTATGAGCATCACAGATGGCATGATGGGCTATCTACACGATGCTGAAACCCCCGCCATTGCATGGAAAAACTTAGGCAGAGTGTTTGAGGTGAACACCAAGGCCAGGAAGCTTCAACTAAAGTCGGAGCTAAATCAGGTTAAGAGGAACAACCTCTCCATCAATGATTATTCCTTGAAGATCAAGAGTATCATTGAAGCTCTTGGATCTATTAAAGTCTCAGTGGAAGACAATGACATTGTCCGTGCATGCTTGGATGGCCTAGGAGATGAATATGTATATTTCAGGTCTTCCATGAATACAAGAGACGACATCCCCGTGTTCCAAGATTTGATTTCTATGCTTATTCTTGAGGAGAAGAACCTTGACACATCTTCTTCTCATGGCAAAAATAATTCTGAACAGGCCTTCTATTCTAACTCCAACAGAGATAGAGGTAGAGGTCGTGGTCGAGGCCCAAGGGGTTGCAGGGGCCAATTTCAAGAAGGTCAATCAAATCAAAACAATACAGGTGGCAGGGGAAACCAGTCTCAAGGCAGGGGGAGTCAAAGAGGTCGTGGTGCAGGATCAAGCAGGCAGCAACATACTGCAGATAGCAAAGAATATTGGACTTGTGGTGAAAGAGGTCACATGTCAAGTGACTGTCCAAAGGGAAAAGCAAGTGGAAAGAGAGAATAGGGCAACTATGCATCTACTAGCAAAGATGCAGATGACAGCAAAAGTAAGCGCATGTTTGTTATGCAGCATGTAATAAATACAATGACTGCAGATAATTCCACCCAAGATGATGTTTGGTATGTGGATTCAGGTGCCTCTAATCACATGACGTCTGGTGGAGAGTGGTTTAGAGATATGCGCAAACCAGATGTGTCAGGCTATGTGCAGATAGGAGATGGCACAGCTCACCCCATGCTCATGTAGGGGACATACCCCTAAATACAAAGAGTGGGAAATCAAAGTACTTAGCAGATGTACTTCATGTCCCAAACATTTCAAAGAATCTTGTTTCTGTTGGAAAAATGGTTGAGCAGGGTTTGCAGGTTCGTTTCAATCCGAATGGCCGTTATGTAGAAGATTTCCAGAATGGCTGTAAGCTCATCACAGAGGGCAAATGTGTGGGCAGAATGTTTACGCTGAATGTAGACATGCCTGAGGTAAAAGCTGCATTATTTGCACAGGGCACAGGTGTTGTGGCGGATGTTGACATTTCGCACAAACGCCTTGGCCATGTCAATGAGCAGAGATTGTGCAGCATGCAATCAAAACAGATTGTAAAAGGTTTGCCCAAATTCAATGTGGATGGTATGCATAAAGTGTGTGCAGCATGCCAGTTTGGAAAACAGTCAAAGGGCTCATTTCCACATGAGCGCAATGTATGTAATAAGCCACTTGAGGTGGTGCACATAGATGTTTGGGGTCCAACCAATACTGCAAGTATACATGGTTGCAGGTATTATGTCTCTTTCATTGATGACCATACAAGGAAAGTATGGGTCTACTTCATGCGTAACAAAAGTGAAGTGTTTGGTCACTTTCAGGACTTCAAAGTCATGATTGAGAAGGAGACAGATATGCAAATCAAGACATTGAGGTCAGATGGAGGGGGAGAGTACTTCTCCAATGAGTTTTTAGATTTTCTGCGAATGCATGGTATATGCAGGCAGTTTACATGCAGATATACTCCACAGTAGAATGGGGTCACAGAAAGGAAAAACAGGCACATTGCAGAGGTTGCACGTGCATTGATGAATGAGAAGAACATGCCTCATCATTTCTGGGCTGAAGCTGTAAATATAGCTATATACATTATGAACAGGACACCTATAGCTACGGTGCATGATGTAACACCTGAGGAAAAGTTTACAGGTACAAAGCCTGATTTGGCACACTTGAAAGTGTTTGGATGCATAGCTTACGTGTATGTACCAGATGAGTTGCGTAGGAAATTGGATCCTAAAGCAAAGAAATGTACTCTTGTGGGATATTTCCTTGAACAAAAGGGATACAAGTGCTACAATCCTACTACACGAGAATTACGAGTGAGCAGAGATGTAGTCTTTGATGAGATGAGCAGCTGGTACAATAATGCACATGGCACTATTGGGACTGATGTAAAATATGATGTGGCTGTACAAAATGTGAGGCCACAGTCACAGGTTTTGAGTGGACCACAAGAATCCTCTTCTTGTGGCTCTGTTGAGAAGCCATGGAATGGTAGAGTAGGTACGCAGGTTACTCCACCAGTAGGTACAGGAAATGTATCATGAAAAGGAAAGGAAAAGGTTGATGAAACTCCCTTTATGGCTGATGCATCATCAGGTTTTTCACATATAGACATGGTTTCAGATGGTTCTGAACAAAGTCTTGATGAGGAATTTGGAATTCCGGCTGTCAGGACACCTGGTGTAAGGAAAGTACAAGAAGATTTTAGAGGACAAAGGAGTGACCCAGGACCGCACAGATCTAACAGAGTCAAAAATCCAGTTTAGAAATTGACGTATGATGGGTATCTAGCGCATCACCAAGCCTACATGGCTAAGGTGATACAGGATGTGGAGCCCACATATTTTGAGGATGCAGTTGGAAATGTGCATTGGGATGATGCAATGAATGAAGAGATGGCTGCATTGGAAGCAAACGACACATGGGAGTTGGTGCCATTGCCAAGTGGCAAGAAAGCTATTGGTTGTAAATGGGTGTATTAAACCAAGCATAAGGCTAATGGCAACATTGAGCATCACAAGGCAAGGCTGGTCGCAAAGGGTTATGCACAGACGTATGGCATAGACTATGAGGAGACCTTTGCTCTAGTGGCAAAGATGACGAGTGTGAGAGCTATCATAGCAGTGGCTGCATCTAGAGGATGGATTATGCATCAAATGGATGTAAAGAATGCCTTCTTGAATGGTGAGTTTCAAGAGGAAGTGTATATGGATCAGCCACCTGGTTATGTCGATCCAGGTTACCCAGATTATGTATGTAGGCTTCTCAAAGCTTTGTATGGTTTGAAGGAGGGCTCTAGAGCATGGTATGATAGGATTGCCAAGTATCTTGTCAGTATTGGTTTTAGGAGAGCTCATGCTAATCATTCACTCTATGTACGTGAGAGTGATGTGGGGATTGTGGTCATTACCATATATGTAGATGACCTTATTATTGTGGGTGACAATGCTATGGAGATTGACCATGTGAAGGGTCTTCTCAAATAGGATTTTGAAATGAAAGATTTGGGCAAGTTGCGCTACTTTCTTGGCACTGAGGTGATCAAGACTCCAGAGGGTGTATGGCTGTCACAGAGACAGTATGCTTTGGACATGTTGTCAAAGTATGGTATGGTTGATTGTAAGCCAATTTCTATTCCCTTGGATGTGAATGCAAAGCTGAGTGCAGAGAAGGGTGATGTTGTTGAGGATGTCAAGATGTACAAGAAGATTGTGGGTAGTCTAATCTACTTGACTATCACGAGGCCAGACTTGAGCTACACAGTAGGCTTGGAGAGTCAGTTCATGCAACTTTCAAGGACGCCACATTTGGATGGAGTACGACGCACACTTCGGTATGTGCAAGGGATTCTTGACTACGCATTGTTCTATGCAGCAGATGCGCCATTAGCATTGTATGGGTATACAGATGCAAATTGGACAGGTAGCATTGTTGATAGGAGATCTACAAGTGGCTTCATGTTCTCTTTTGGGAGTGTTGTTGTTACTTGGAGCAGCAAAAAGCAGCCTACGGTTGCTTTGTCGAGCACAGAGGCCGAGTGCAGAGGTGCAGCAGTTGCGGCGTTCGAGGTAGCTTGGCTACGCACATTACTTGAGGACTTGGGAGTGCAGGTGGACCAGCAGATTTTCATCCATAGTGAAAACCTCGGTAGCATGCAGTTGGCTAGGAACCCAGTGTTCCATGCCAGGACCAAGCACATAGAGGTCCATTACCACTACGTTGAGAGCGAGTGTTGGCGGGTGACATCGACTTGGTCTACGTCAGCACAGAGGAGCAGATAGCGGATATCTTTACCAAGGCCCTCGGAACTGATAAGCTTCGACATTTCCGGACTATGCTTGGACTCTGCGACATGCAGAGCTCGAGGGGGAGTGCTGAGATGTCGAGCTCTACATCTTGAGCTGGCATCCACTACAGGTCTTGGCTGCTTACAACATTTACTCACTGGCGCGTTAGGTGACCGACACGGAGGATCTCTGCCAGTGATTCTACAGCTGGACTACACTTATAGTGCCAGCCTAGTACGCTTCTAGCGAGTTTACACTTAGTGACCGCATGTACATATGTGCTACTTTTTAGCTTTAGCACTTAGTAATTTTGTACTCCCTTTTCTGTACAAAGAAGAAGAAGCTTTCCATCTCTGTGTGCTTTGTGCTTGTCTTGTGTAGCTCTCTTGCATCCTCATTCTTTACATTTCACTCTTGCCTTAGCCCTTTGTCCTGCATCTACTAGCACCCATAGCTTGGACAACACCTCAAACTCTACATTTTAGAGCACCAGCATAGCACTTTGTACACGTTGACCTACCATCCCAATAATCAAATTTGGGAGCCCTTTTGACCTAAAAAGCTGCATCAGACATACACTTCCCCTAGCACCTGTTTGCCCAGGTCTTTCACTCTTGCCTTAGCCCTTTGTCCTGCATCTACTAGCACCTATAGCTTGGCATAGATCACTTCCTTGCACATACCAACTCACCCCCTAGTTGAACATTTATTTTCAACCACACACATGCTTATTAAACTAAAGAATTGCATCTCCCAAATAGACACTACGTACATTACAAAACATCTACCCCAGCTTGGCATAGATCACTTCCTTGCACATACCAACTCACCCACTAGTTGAACATTTATGTTCAACCACACACATTCTTATTGAACTACATCATTGCATCACTGTTAGAAGCTGGACACACCCCACGGCATTTAACTACTCGCCGGATTATTATTTTTTGTAATTAATCATTCATTGAGGAAAACCCGGTTTTTCACCTTGTAAATATTGGGACTTACAGAAGTTTCCAGATTGTATCCCAGTTTTGATAGTTAGATGGAGTAGATGGATGATTTTGGAACTTTAGGGTTTGAGAAGTTGTAAGGTATATATATCACTTTTTGACCTTAATGAAAAAAACCTTTTGTCATTTTAAACAAGTTTAAGTTTGTGAGTGAGCGTACTATGTACGTGAGAGAGAGTGTGAGCTTATCTTGACGCTACGTGTGCTACGGTGGTCGGAATCAAGTGCGGAGAAGTGCAGCGTGTTGCCCCCGACTAGAGCTACGAGCCGATACCAACATTGTGCACGTACGGTCCGGCTTTGGGAGCTCCTTCTAAGAGCTTCATCGGTTGTTTGGGTGAGCATACGTTATCTGATTTCGCATTGCAGCATATCCACGCGTTCACATTGAGTAGAGCTACACATTAGGCACTTCAGATTTCGGAAACGAAGACTTGTAGATTTCGGCCAGACATCCTATGTGTTTAAGCACCGGTTGTTTTGGGTCGTGTTTTTGGTTCATAGACCTTAGGGAGAGTGGCCTATAGGTATTAGTAGAATCTCCTTCAAGTTCTATGGTGTTTCGAAAGTGTTTGATGGGTGTTAGGCTCTAGTAAGCGTTGTAGGAAGCATCCTCTTTTGTTCTCTTGAAGACTGTGAATTAGACAATTGGTAGGGGCCTCTGTAGGAATTAGTTAGGAGTCGATCGAGTGTAGGTTGACACCTTATGCTTGCTTCCACGCGCCTGCGGGTCGAGCTTCTTCCTTAGCTGACATTACTTGTTAGGTGAGTTCTCGCTGTGCTGACGTCCGTCGCGGCGTACCCATCCAACATTCGCGCCGCTGTCGGGGACGAAAACCTTAGGTAGGTGATCGAGACTAATCCTTGAGGATTGGGATTTTTGGCTTGCTAAGAGTCTCGCTTTACATTTAGATAGGATCAGAGGGTGGAGGACTCTCTAGGTCTTAGAGGGAGTGTAGGAAGCGTGTGTCTGGCCTAGATTCTTCGACTTAGGTAGAGGAGGTAGACTTACGAAGTTTTTAGGTAGTAGTCGAGTTCTAGAGTGGGAGTGGGAGTGGGAGAAGTGGTGAGAAGAGATCTTGAGAGTCCGGAGAGACCAAAAAAACAACCAAAAACACCATTATCACCATTTCTTCATGGTAGGTAGGAGTAGAGTAAGTAGAACATCATTATTCAGATCTAGAGCATTTCATGCATGTATACTTGCTTGGTAGAATCATTACAAGGTTGTAAAAGACGCAAAAAGACGCAAAAGTGTGGTCCAAAAGTTACTGTGAGTGTTTCTGATAGGCCTACAGAGCATCAGGAGCAAGACATCCTATGTGTAGGATGTCTACAGGCCAATCTGGGAGGAATTTTGGGATTTTGAGTTGACTAGTGTGTTCTGAAGGTAAGGTTTATCTTAATTTCAACTGGAAAGTGGAAATTTGGCCATCTCTTGACAGGATAAGGTCAGATAGATTGAAATTGCTAGACATCCTACCCAATTAGTGCCAAAACATCAACTTGAAACAAAAACCATAAGATGGCTGCATGAGTGTGTCTTGCATGATATATTGAGTGACTGAAAGGGGTTTCACCTCATTCGTGTAAGAAAATTGGGTTCAAAGTGGACTTTAGCACTTTTGACTGAAAAAGCAAAAACAGCTGAAGTTTGGGACTTTTGACATCCAAATCAAAATCTAACCATACCACTGGGATACTGACATCAAGGGGAGGTTGTGGGACAAATCTGGGGTCAAACAGGACAAAAAGACATCCTACGCGTAGGATGTCTTCTGAGTGATTTGGGACTCCAAACGAAAATCTACCAAGGTGATCAGCAGCTCAAGGAGAGCTTAAGTCTTGAGTTTAAAGCCATTCTGATGAAAAAGACATCCTACGCGTAGGATGTCTAATGCAAGAAAATGAAGCCATAATTTGACTTTGACCATTGTGAGGTGTTATATAGCCTAAGGCAAGCCTGCTAGTCAATTTTGGTCCAATTTGGAGTTGATTAGACTGATCAACACCATCACCAGGCAGTCGGAATAGATTTCTGACTCATTCACGAGCTTATAGAAGTCCAAATCAAAAAGTAAAAGTAGCTGTAAGCTCAGCACAACAAGGGGAAGCAACAGTGCAGAAATCCAGGCAAAATGCAACAGGAGATCCTACGCGTAGGATGTCTATTGGGGCATACTGCAGAGAAAATTTGACCTGGCCTAGACAGTGAGGTTCTATTTGGCTTAAAGGTTCCAGAATTTTTTTCAGAAGTAAATTTGGACCTTGGTTGCCCATTTGACAAAGCAAAGACTGAATTCAAGCTTTTTCGCTTTAATTGGCCAACATCAGAGAAAAGTATTGTTTCAGATTAGCAACCTAATCCGGAACATCAACAGTGTATAGAATACAGTAGTGGTTGAGATTAACTCTCCAGTTATACCAATCATTACTAAGATAACCTCTAGCAGATAAATGCTTTGATTCAATTGCCGAAATTAAAACTCTTGTGTACAGGTATATTCAGCAACAGAGCAAGAAGTTGTGCAGAAACTAAATCATTTCCAGGTTAGTGGTTGAACTTGTGATAAGTTGCATTGATAAGTTTGATGAATTTGAGATCAGGAAGATACATTGTTAGAGACCAAAAAGTGGCAGATGGCCAAGGTAGCGTAGTGTCCACCGAAGAGAGTGTAACTCAGGCAAGGATAGATCCGCTAGCACGGATTATTGAAGAAGGTAGGGATACTGACACTTCGTCAGACAAATCTTTCTTCATGATGGGTAGCCAACAGCCAGGAGGTTTCACCTATGATGGACCTATGCGAGGAGGAAGCACCTCGCAAAATCCTTTGAATGATTCCAGGCTTACGGTGATCTTCTTAGAGGGAACAAACTCAAGAGGAGCCCTAGTCTATTCTGACTATCGAGGCCGCAAGTGCATTTGTATTGAAGAAGGCCAGCACAAAGATTGGAGATAATCCGTGTGTGTGATGATGGAGATACATTCCGAGACGAAAAGGGGAACCACTATTTAATAGTTAGCAACCCTGAAGATTACAACAGATATGGAGACAATGTGGCTAAAAGGAAAATGGTTTCAGAACCTCAAGAGCCGCCACCAAACATTGATCGGCACGGAGCTATTTTCATGTACAATAAGAAAACAATCAGGGTTCCACCTATAGCTTGGCATAGATCACTTCCTTGCACATACCAACTCACCCCCTAGTTGAACATTTATGTTCAACCACACACATGCTTATTAAACTAAAGAATTGAACTCCCAAATAGACACTACGTACATTACAAAACATCTACCACAGCTTGGCATAGATCACTTCCTTGCACATACCAACTCACCCCCTAGTTGAACATTTATGTTCAACCACACACATTCTTATTGAACTACAGCATTGCATCACTGTTAGAAGCTGGACACACCCCACGGCATCTAACTACTCGCCGGATTATTATTTTTTGTAATTAATCATTCATTGAGGAAAACCCGGTTTTTCACCTTGTAAATATTGGGATTTACAGAAGTTTCCAGATTGTATCCCAGTTTTGATAGTTAGATGGAGTAGATGGATGATTTTGGAACTTTAGGGTTTGAGAAGTTGTAAGGTATATATATCACTTTTTGACCTTAATGAAAAAAACCTTTTGTCATTTTAAACAAGTTTAAGTTTGTGAGTGAGCGTACTGTGTACGTGAGAGAGAGTGTGAGCTTGTCTTGACGCTACGTGTGCTAGGGCGGTCAGAATCGAGTGCAGAGAACTGCAGCGTGTTTCCCCCGACTAGAGCTACGAGCCGATACCAACATTGTGCGCGTACGGTCCGGATTTGGAAGCTCCTTCTACGAGCTTCATCGGTTGTTTGGGTGAGCATACGTTATCTTATTTCGCATTGCAGCATATGCACGCATTCACATTGAGTAGAGCTACACATTAGGCACTTCAGATTTCGGAAACAAAGACCTGCAAACTTCGGCCAGACATCCTACGTGTTTCTGCACCGGGTGTTTTCGGTTGTGTTTTTGGTTCATAGACCTTAGGGAGAGTGGCCTATAGGTATTAGTATCATCTCCTTCAAGTTCTATGGTGTTTCAAAAGTGTTTGATGGGTGTTAGGCTCTAGTAAGCGTTGTAGGAAGCATCCTCTTTTGTTCTCTTGAAGACTATGACTTAGACAATTGGTAGGGGCCTCTGTAGGAATTAGTTAGGAGTCGATCGAGTGTAGGTTGACACCTTATGCTTGCTTCCACGCGCCTGCGAGTCGAGCTTCGTCCTTAGCTGACATTACTTGTTAGGTGAGTTCTCGCTGTGCTGACGTCCATCGCGGCGTACCCGTCCAACATTAGTGCCGCTGCCGGGGACGAAACCTTAGGTAGGTGACCGAGACTAATCCTTGAGGATTGGGATTTTTGGCTTGCGAAGAGTCTCGCTTTACATTTAGATAGGATCAGAGGGTGGAGGACTCTCTAGGTCTTAGAGGGAGTCTAGGAAGCGTGTGTCTGGCCTAGATTCTTCGATTTAGGTAGAGGAGGTAGACTTAGGAAGTTTTTAGGTAGTAGTCGAGTTCTAGAGTAGGAGTAGGAGTGGGAGAAGCGGTGAGAAGAGAGCTTGAGAGTCCGGAGAGGCCAAAAAAACAACCAAAAACACCATTATCACCATTTCTTCATGGTAGGTAGGAGTAGAGTAAGTAGAACATCATGATTCAGATCTAAAGCATTTCATGCATGTATACTTGCTTGGTAGAATCATTACAAGGTTGTAAAAGACGCAAAAAGACGCAAAAGTGTGGTTGAAAGCCTAATTGAAGTCCAAAAGTTACTGTGAGTGTTTCTGATAGGCCTACAGAGCATCAGGAGCAAGACATCCTACACGTAGGATGTCTACAGGCCAATCTGGGAGGAATTTTGGGATTTTGAGTTGACTAGTGTGTTTTGAAGGTAGGGTTTACCCTAATTTCAACTAGAAAGTGGAAATTTGGCCATCTCTTGACAGGATAAGGCCAGATAGATTGAAATTGCTAGACATCCTACCCAATTAGTGCCAAAACATCAACTTGAAACCAAAACCATAAGATGGCTGCATGAGTGTGTCTTGCATGATATATTGAGTGACTGAAAGGGGTTTCACCTCATTCGTGTAAGAAAATTGGGTTCAAAGTGGACTTTAGCACTTTTGACTGAAAAAGCAAAAACAGCTGAAGTTTGGGACTTTTGACATCCAAATCAAAATCTAAGCATACCACTGGGATACAGACATCAAGGGGAGGCTGTGGGACAAATCTGGGGTCAAACAGGCCAAAAAGACATCCTACGCGTAGGATGTCTTCAGAGTGATTTGGGACTCCAAACTGAAATCTGATTATACCAAGGTGATCAGCAGCTCAAGGAGAGCTTAAGTCTTGAGTTTAAAGCCATTCTGATGAAAAAGACATCCTACGCGTAGGATGTCTAATGCAAGAAAATGAAGCCATAATTTGACTTTGGACATTGTGAGGTGTTATATAGCCTAAGGCAAGCCTGCTAGTCAATTTTGGTCCAATTTGGAGTTGATTAGACTGATCAACACCATCACCAGGCAGTCGGAACAGATTTTTGACTCATTGACCAGCTTATAGAAGTCCAAATCAAAAAGTAAAAGCAGCTGTAAGCTGAGCACAACAAGGGGAAACAACAGTGCAGAAATCCAGGCAAAATGCAGCAGGAGATTCTACGCGTAGGATGTCTATTGGGGCATACTGTAGAGAAAATTTGACCTGGCCTAGACAGTGAGGTATAATTTGGCTTAAACGTTCCAGAATTCTTTTTAGAAGTAAATTTGGACCTTGGTTGCCCATTTGACAAAGCAAGGACTGAATTCAAGCTTTTTCGCTTAAATTGGCCAACATCAGAGAAAAGTACTGTTTCAGATTAGCAACCTAATCCGGAACATCAACAGTGTATAGAATACAGTAGTGGTTGAGATTAACTCTCCAGTTATACCAATCATTACTAAGATAACCTCTAGCAGATAAATGCTTTGATTCAATTGCCGAAATTAAAATTCTTGTGTACAGGTATATTCAGCAACAGAGCAAGAAGTTGTGCAGAAACTGAACCATTGCCGAGTTAGTGGTTGAACTTGTGATAAGTTGCATTGATAAGTTTGATGAATTTGAGATCAGGAAGATACATTGTTAGAGACCAAAAAGTGGCAGGTGGCCAAGGTAGCGTAGTGTCCACCGAAGAGAGTGTAACTCAGGCAAGGTTAGATCCGCTAGCACCGATTATTGAGGAAGGTAGTGATACTGACACTTCGTCAGAAAAATCTTTCTTCATGATGGGTAGCCAACAGCCAGGAGGTTTCACCTATGATGGACCTATGCGAGGAGGAAGCACCTCGCAAAATCCTTTGAATGATTCCAGGCTTACGGTGATCTTCTTAGAGGGAACAAACTCAAGAGGAGCCCTAGTCTATTCTGACTATCGAGGCCGCAAGTGCATTTGTATTGAAGAAAGGCCAGCACAAAGATTGGAGATAATCCGCGTGTATGATGATGGAGATAAATTCCGAGACAAAAAAGGGGAACCACTATTTAATAGTTAGCAACCGTGAAGATTACAACTGATATGGAGACAATGTGGCTTAAAGGAAAATGGTTTCAGAAACTCAAGAGCCGCCACCAAACATTGATCGGCACGGAGCTATTTTCATGTACGATAAGAAAACAATCAGGGTTCCAACTTATAATGAGAATGTGGGAATCTACAAACACGAGAGCGAGGGTATTGTCTCTTACTTTCGCAGTAAAGAACCATACTTAGACGAACTAAGCAAAGACAAAGTTCTTTACTTATTCTCTTATGAAACTACTACAGGGAAGGGCATAGTTTTTGTTGATAGATGTGGGCGAGAATACCAACGTATTCTCCCAGAGGAAGTAGAAAGAGCAACAGGTCCAGGAGCATCAGCATATGCCCCTGAGGAAATGCCGAGAGCCGCCCACACCCCAAGCAAGTCAACGAGTCCATTTTCAGATGAGTATGACGCTACATCACATTCCACCAGACCGCAAGCATTCAACAACCAAGACCAACCAGCAAACCAGCCATCATTGCAGGCATGGCTTCGACAAAGTGCAGCAATGGAACTAGACCCAAACCAGACGGTTATCCAGCCGCAAGAGGGCTCAGGGATTTGCAAGAACCCCCACACTATTCAAGGTATCAAGCAGAGAGTAAGCCAAAGACACAAGGGTCGACCGAGCTTGGAGGACCACCCATGGAAAGAGTTCGAAGAGAAGGACCACCTCCAGCGAGAACCGTTAGAAACTATGGCTTAGGAGCACCGTTGGGCGAGGAACCAACCTATTACAGAAGGCCTGAGGAGGGGTATAGACTTGGACGGGGTGATCCAATGATGAGGTTTGTAGACCATCGCAGAATTAGACCTTCTCAAGTGCAAAAATGGGTAAACAAGAAATACAAAGGAAACAGAGACCCAAGAGATCATGTAGCAGCCTTTGTGCGTGTGATTAGAGCCGAAGAGGTGTTAGACTTTCCTACCCAATTCGCAGGGTTTGGACTAACCCTAAAGGATGATGTTGCAACTTGGTTTGAGTCTGTGAAGCGTAGAGACTTTGAGTCGATGGAGGAAGTGTTTGACGAGCTTATTGAGGAATTCTCTCAAAGGGGACTAGCTCATAATACCGTCTCACAAATCCATAAATTCAAACAAAAAGATGGAGAATCTGTATGGAAGGCAGCCTTAAGACTCAAAAGATATGTTAAGTTTTGTCCTGTTGAAGAACTGCCAACTCAGTCCAAACTTATACTGATATTCATCCAAGGACTAAGGAATGCAGATCTCCAAAAAGACTTACATATGAAGAGGAGCACGATGTTGAATGAGTTGACCAAGGAAGCTTTGTACCTTGTGGACGATTGTGCGGTCTACAAAGAAGGGGAGTTCAAGGACCTTGATGACGATTCATCTTCACATCAAAGTGGGAGCAAGTCCTCCAAGACAACACTGAAAGGAAAAATAGCGGTAAACCAGGAGCAGCTCGTAGATGAAGTGCTAAACAAGATCAACCTGTACGCCAAACCCCAGGCTAAACAGCCCAAGTGGTGTGCTATTGAACAAAAATGAACAAACCATGGGACCGAGGAATGTTACTATAACAAGGGATATGTGAGAGAGAGACCTTACGCTCCCCAAGCTCCTGTAGCTTCCCCTCAAGTTCCACCTATGCCTAGATATCAAGTAGGCAACTTACCAGGACCTGTAGATGTAGAGAGACCACAACCGGTGTTGGGGCAACAACCACCCCTACCAGGATTACGACCAGTTGGTGTAAGATACACCCCAACGGTAACTGAATCAAAAGAAAAGGCTTTGGTGCCTATGCATGCATATTATGAGGATCCCAACGGATATGCGGCGAACCCTATCTATTATCCGTCGGAAGAACCCTCGACACCAGAACCATGGAGCATGATAGGGAATCAAGGACCTCCAACTGCTGCACAGGCTGCAGGAGAAGGAAGATATAGTTTAGATGAACGAACATTGTTGTTCATAGCCAATGGAGGCATGGGCGGACAGAGACATGCTTACCAGCAACGAGGAGCTCAAGGAGCACCTCAACAACCCAAGGGCCCCTGTTACAAGTGTGGCGGAGACCATTGGCTGAGAGACTGTCCTCATGATGAAATCATTAGAGTCAATGCGTATTGCCCAGAATGTGGAATTACTCATTTGATTCCTGATTGCCCTAAAAACCCGAGTAAAGGAGCAAAAACCACCTTGAACCTGTTGGAAATAGTACCTTCCAGTGGAGTATCAGAAAATGAAACGGTCATACCTGTTCAGGCAGTAACCCGGGCCCAAGCCCAAAGAAGGACGAACGAACCCATAATAGAAGAACCAAAAACAGATGCCCAAAGTTCAGAAACGAAAAATCAGAGAAGCACTTGGAAGGCAAGAAAGGCGCGTAGGAAAGCCAGGAAAGAACGAGAGCAAACAGCCCTATCCGATGAGTTGAAACATACAAAGAACAGATTGGAGTGGTTAGAATATCTAGCTAGCCTAAGCTCACACACCACAGCAGCCATAGCACCAAAGGAAATATCTGAGCCCAAAAGTGCAGGATCAGGAGGATCTGTACTGGCAGACAAGGTAAACGAGCGGCTGGATGCGCTTCTAAAAGCTTATGAAGCTCGACTTAAAAAGAACCAAACCCAGGAGCAAAGGTGGATGACATACCGATATGCAGAAATAGAAAAACAAAGGTTGGATATATGTAGAAAGATGATCGAGACGGCTCAATCATTGATGGAAGACCCGTTGGGAAAACCGGCAAATTGCCATGATGCGCCAGTTCCAACCCCTATCCAACCAACATTAGAGAAACATGAGGAAACAAAGGAAAGACTCACTAATGAATATGAGTCAATTAGAGGAGAGCCTATCATAGTGCCAAATACCACCGATGAGGCAAGTGACGGGGTCATCTTAGAATATTGGCAAAATTAGGAAAGGACGGTAACGGTCTAGATGATCTGTGGAAGCTAATCAGAAAGACCAACGAGGCTAATAGGATGAATGACCACATGAATAGCAGGAGAAAAGAAAAGAATGTAATCTTACCTCCTATTGAAGAATTTGAGGCAAGATCACAAATGAACTTTGAGATACATTCACAAGGGGGAGACCAAGGATCTATTAGTTCGGGGCACAGCCAACCAGACTCTTTGAGAACTTTACCCTCTTACCTAGGAGAACATGAAGCTAAGTCGGAAGTGAGAGCAATCCCATCTCAAAGAATTTCTTCTAACAAGGTGATGGATTCACAAGGATTGATTGAGCTGTTATCCACCCCGGTGGCATGCACAATGACGTTAGCAGAACTCCTAAGGCTAAGGCCAAACATGTGGACCACAGTAGGAAAATGCCTAGAAAAATTTGGAGTGAAAGACCCCACCTTGAAACTACAAGAAGGAATCAGGGAATTGCACAGGCCTAACCTAAACACTAGGCCAGTACCATTGAATAAGGTTGGAGAATATTGTGAGGGAGAAGACGGAAACACGACGCTACCTGTAGAATTCAAAGGAGTAGTTTCCAAATCCATCCTTGACAGTGGAGCTGGAGTTGCTATCGCCACCAAGGAAATCTGGAAAAAATGGGGAAAACCAGCTCTGAGGGCTACCAGAATGAAGATGCAGTTGGCAGATGGTTTCATGGAGAAGCCTCTCGGACTCTTGGAAAAAGTAATTGTCACTTCGTGCGGGATCGAGTATGAGCATACATTTGCAATAGTCGATTTCGACAAAAAGAACAATTATGAGATAATCTTGGGACGACCATTCATGCGACAACTGAAGATGGTCCAAGATTGGGGTTATGACCACATATACCTCAGACATGGCGAGACGACAACTAAAATACACCTGAAAGACCATAGTTACAAAGATGTAAACCAAACACATGTGGAAGAGTTTGATTCGGCTACAATAGCAGGATCACAACTACCAGCATGGTTGGGGCAACCAAAAGAGCTATGGATGTGCGAAGCTTCACATTGCGGAAGCTTAAGAAAAGAGGAATGCATCTTAGAAAGAGCAATTGAGGACAAAGAATATATTCCGGAACCCTTTTCTGAAGATGCCTTGGAGCCTCTAGAATGGGAACACATATTGGCAACATTAGATGTCTGTACCATTACCGATAGTCCAACAAAAAAATTTTGCGATAAGGATGGTTACGATGTGCTACCCTATTACATGGTAAGCGTGGTGCCAGAAAAAGCGACGGTAGCACCTCCAGAACAAGAAGAGTTTGACAACTCTTCTGAGCAATTGGAAGTAAATGATGAGGCAGATAATGAGTGTTCGGACACCTCCAATGAGCGTGGGAATGAAGCCGAGAATATCAAGTTTTATGATTTTACTAATCAACACCCTAGACGCCAAGAACGATATAGGAGGAAAAGAGCCGGAAATAAAGCGAGAGAGAACCTGATGCTAGGATTAAAGGTAAAACTCACTATTTGATGCTTGTAAAAGCAGAGGATTGTGTGAAAGATCAAATATCAGGGAAATTCTCAGAAAATCGAAAAGAACAAACGCGAGAAGAAATAAAACAGGAAAGAAAAGCTAGGACTGAAACAAAATCACAAAAATCTGAAAAATAAAAAAAAGAACCAACAAAAGACCAAGAGTGGACCAAACTGGAGTGTAAACAGAAATACCAAGAATTGAAACGGTCTTTGAGGGAGATATGGACTACTGAAGAGGATAGTGATGGTAAAGGGGAGTCAGAAAAGGATAACATGAACGTACCACCACACTATAGGAAATTTACTATCCAGGATAGAAAAATCATCATGACACCACCAATCCGGGAGAGAACCAACCAAGAATCTTACAATGGGCCTGAAAATGCAAAAAGAATAGACCTTGCAGAACCAGGTGAAAAGCTTCAGCCGATCTATATAGCTAATGACTTAGAGCCTGAGGAGGAAGCACAGCTAACACAACTTCTCACGAAGTATAAAGATGTGTTCGCGTGGTCCTATAAAAACCTCAAAGGAGTTGATCCATTGATATGCCAACATACAATTCCTTTAAAATCGGATGCAAAACCCAGCAAACAACGTCCTTATACATATAATGACACATTTGCCAAGCGAATCAAAGGAAAGATTGATAAGCTGATGGACGCAAAGTTCATCTATGAAATTGAACATACAGATTGGGTTTCACCCATTGTGGTAGTTCCCAAGAAGAATGGAAAACTGCGAATGTGCGTAAACCTCAAAAAGGTGAATGCGGCAACCATAAGGGATAATTATCCCTTGCCAATTACAGAACATGTCTTTGAGCGAGTGGCCGGGAAACGGGCTTATTGCTTTTTTGATGGGTTTTCAGGATACAACCAATTGGCAATAGCAAGGGAGGATCAACACAAAACAGCTTTTGCCATAGAATGGGGGATTTATGCATATCGAGTTATGCCATTTGGCTTAACAAATGCACCAGCCACTTTCCAGAGGTTAATGCCTCACTCTTTCAAGGAATACCTAAGAATATTCTTAGAAATTTACATGGATGACCTCTGTGTACACTCTCTTCTGCGAGAGGAACATATTAACCATTTGCAAAAGGTCTTTGAAAAGTGCATAACATATCAAATCTGTCTAAACCCGGAAAAGTGTGTATTTATGGTTAAGCAAGGACGAATCTTAGGACACATTGTCTCAAGAAACGGCATAACCACAGACCTGGACAAAGTCAAAGTCATTGTAGACCTGCCCAGGCCTACTAATGCGAAACAAGTGCAATCCTTCATGGAGCACTGCGGATATTATCAAAGATTCATTTACATGTATGCGGTCATCGCACAATCTCTGTATCGTTTGCTAGTCAATTTCGAATGGACCAATGAGTGTGAAACTTCATTCCAAAGGCTAAAGAAAAACCTTATATCCGCACCTGTGATAAAGGCACCAGATTGGAACAAGATATTCCATGTGCACATTGATGCTTCAACATATGCCATTGGAAGAATTCTAGCTCAACCTGGAGACAGAACAATGGATTTTCTAGTTTGCTATGCGAGCCGACAGTTAAACAGTGCAGAAAAGAACTACACATCCACCGAGAGGGAAGGTTTAGGAATGATTTATGCTTTAAAGAAATTTCGGCATTATTTGCTTGCAAACAAATTTGTGTTCTTCACGGATCATCAAGCTCTTTTACACCTATTAAATAAACCTTGCAATACAGGGAGAATCGTACGCTGTTTTATTATATTTCTATAATTTGACTTCACAGTGGTGGTCAAAAAGGGGAAAACTCATCTGCGAGCTGATCATCTTTCAAGAATACACAACGGAGAAGATCCTCAAGGGATAGATGATGACATACCAGATGCTTATCTTTTCAACATTGAAATGGTACCCAAATGGTCTCAGGAAATAGTTAGCATTCTCTCCTTTGGAAGTGAGTTTGATAATACGGGATATAGATCCAAACAGCGAATAATTCGACAAACAAAAAACTTCCAGTTGATAGCAGAGCTACTGTATCATCTTGAATCTGACTAATCCTATGATTATGTATAAATCCGGAAGAATTCGAGTGCTACCTGGAAGAGGCGCATGTCCAAGGTTGTGCATTTCATTGTTCGACAGTAAAAACACACCAGAGACTAAAACAGTTAGGGGTTTATTGGCCAACTATGTATGCGGATACACATTCTTATGTTACTAATTGTACAGTATGTAGTGCCAAACGACCAGTGGATCACGCAACTTTGTTTCGGGTGAACATAGCACCTGCATGGAGTCAATATATCATTGACTTCCTAACCACCAGAACGTTCCCTGAGAACACTACAAGAGCACGGGAGAAAGCTATAGAGCTGGAAGCTCGTGACTTTCAGTTAATTGGAAATCAACTCTATAAATGGGGAAAGGACAACCAACTTAGAATCTGTGCAAGTGAAAGCGAATACCTGCTGATTCTAGAACATGCACATAGCGGAGTAAGTGGAGGCCATTTTTCGGGCGATAAGACGGCAAAAATTTTCTTAACCGCAGGAATTTGGTGGCCTACATTTCACATGGATGCCGAAGAGTTTGTAAAGCGTTGTGATGCATGTCAACGCACCAAGGTACCAATCAAAAGAGATGAGATGCCATTAAGGCCAATGATGGGGGCAAGGGAATTTGCAAAGTGGGGCATTGATTTTGTGGGACCTATATCACCCCCTGCATATCGCACCCATACCCAATATATTATTGTGGCTACGGACTATCTCACAAAATGGGTAGAAGCCAAAGCAACACAAAAAGCTAATGCACGCACCACGGCTCAATTTTTGTATGAGAATGTTTTTGTACGTTATAGGGTACCAATAGAAATTGTCAGTGACCGTGGAACACACTTCCTCAATGAAGTCATTGAATATCTACTAGAGGATTTCATGGTCATACATAGAAAATCAGCACCATACCATCCACAGGCCAATGGGCAAGCGGAGGCCAAGAATAAAACACTATGTACGGTTCTCACTAAAATAGTGTCAAATTCAAGAACCGATTGGGATCAGCAGCTACACTCAACACTATGGGCATACAGGGTAGCTTACAAAACCTCAATAGGAACAACACCATACAACATGGTGTTTGGGCTAAATGCTATACTACCCATAGAATTTTTAATCCCAACTCTACGAGTAGCAACAAGATTGGAATGGACAGGGCATGAACTCTCTTCAAGAATTAACGATCTTGAAAAGCTAGATGAACTCCACTTACGAGCTGTCACTTCGATCTATGCTAAAAAGGAATTTTTTGATAAACATGTGCGTACCAAAGAGTTTAAAACAAGTGATTACGTACTTGTTTATACCTTGAAGCAAAATGCCAAGAAACTTAAAAAGCGAGGGATGGGACCATTTGTGATTCATGATCTATCACAAGGTGGGGCTATCAAGCTTGCTACATTAGCAGGTGAAGAAATGCCAAACTGGATTAGTGGATGTTGACTAAGGAGATATCACCTACCACTCACATAGGAGATGCTCCAACAAATTCATCACGGAAAGCAACGAATGAAGGAAAAAGAAAGAGTACGGGAGGAAGCTCAAACCGAAGCACAAGAACGCATTGCAAAAAGACGGCTTCTGCGACAACAACAACAAAATAAACCACCATTGATAATCAATGCCATTCGACTGATTAACTTGGAGGAGGAAATAGTAGAGTCAATAATTACAGTCAAGGTGGGCAACAATCAAGTTGAATCAACAGCCTTGCTCGATTCGGGTGCTCAAGCAAATTTGATCTCTTACGGATTATACCAACAGCTCCAAGTCAAAGATCAACTTCATCCTACTCCCCAAGTGCTGGAAAGTAGCACATCACACCCATTGAAAACATTAGGATGGACTATATTGCATGTACAGCTACATCAATATATTTACCCACACAAATTCTATGTGGTGACAGATGAAAGCACACAACAACCAATGATGCTAGGGCAACCTTGCCAAAAATTATACAATGTCCAGATAGATTGGAAAGCACAGGCGGTCAAAATCCAGCACGAACACAAACAGCAGGTGATAGCTTTTGCTCAAAAGGACCATTAGGATCAAATGCAAGCCATGTAGTCACTGGCAACAAAAACAAAAGAACAAATACCACCAAAGATCAACATGAAACTTGAGACCAACAACCAGGTAAAGGCCCACCATGCTAATAACAGACAGTTGAACTCACCGGCTACACTGCAAAAATCTAGGCTACCAAAACAAGGTAAACAAGTATGGATGCGGAAGGATAGACAGACCATGGCGAGAAAAACACAATGTGACAACAGGATTCCAACAAAGCAGACGGTGCAACCCCAAACCAAGGTAACCAAGCAGATATGGATTCCAAAGAAAATGCTTAGCCAAAACCCAAATGTCACTCACATTTGGATACCAAAGCAAAAGAAAAAGGAAATACCTACGGTACAAGCAACAATGGAAAGCAGACATCTGCAGGCCAACAGGGAGAACCGATATATGTGGATGCAGAAGACAGAAAAACCAGTGGCAAACAAGGAAGTACCAAACCATCTACAAAAGTTGGCAGCACCAAACTACCAATGGAAAGCCAAGTCCATAAGGCCCATAGCTCTCACATCCCAGCCAATTCCATCCTCAGAAACAGCTACGACTACATCAACAGCATCGGCAAAGCAGTTGCCTCTGGCCAAAAAGACAATTAAACAGCGAGCAGTAGAGTTACAGCTGCTACTTGCAAAGAAAGCAGGAATCCTCGACGGCGAATGCCAATAAGCATCTTGCTTATTCCCTTCTCTTACACAGCATTAATTTTTTCATGCATTGACCGAGTATGCATAAAATAGGGCCACATTAATCGGCCAGGCATTAGCACGACTTTTTCAACCTATGCACGGCACATACTCCCATGCGAAACCTTGTCGTCCGGGAGGACTCCGACTAGAAGGGGGGAGGCATTCTCAATGCGGAACCAATAACAGAAACAACAAAAAAGGGCATGATTTTCGACTATTTTAAGGGTTGACGTTTGATTGCGAAATTTTCTGGAGTAACCCAAGTATATATGCCCTTATACAACATGAAGCTACAGGAATATGGGGCCAAACGCCAAATTAAGCCCCTAGGTGTGTGTATATAAGTAGAAATAGCCATTTTTTCAGGCAAAATATTAGTAAAACGGAGAAATCCGGCGATAAAAATTGCATGTGAGTGTATATAATGTGTTGCGGTGATGTTTGTGATCTATTATGAATTTTGGGGATTTTCTGGGTTTGATTTGCTATTTTCCTTTTAATTTTGCTAATTTTTGGTAGAAAAGCTTCAAAAATACAAAAAGCAGGTAAAAAACAGTCGTAATGAAAAAAAAAATATGGGGATGACCAGTGACTAAAGAACAACCTATGGTACAGTGGGGGTGCAATTATGAGACTGAAGCGGAAAGCGTGTTTTGGCCAGGTTTTGACCGAAATGACAATTTTTTGGTAAACAGAGCAACTGAAGTTTGTTGAAATTAGGCTTAAAAGGGACTTAGGGGGGCAAAGGGCAAGCACTGGGATCACTAACAAAGGAAAAATCACCAGGAGACATCGTACGTGTAGGATGTCTCAAGGGCACTTTTTGGCACAAAACCCAACGATTATTGTCATGCACATGTTCTGAATGACATTTACAAGCCCTACACCAAGTTTCATCACATTTGGATGAGATTGGACCTCATATGCATGGAAAAACGCAAGGTTAGGGCATAAAGGCACTAATGGGCCATTGACCTACCAAATCTTGTCCAAATCTCATGAAACTTGCACAACACATTCACATACACATCAGCTAACTTTCTGTGTGGTGAAGGAGTAAAAATGAAGAAAAAGACATCCTACGCGTAGGATGTCTAATTGACCTTCTTGACATAGAGGAGAGGTTTTGTCATTCTAGAATTAATTACCTCATCAACAAGAGCTTATATGTCAAGTTTGAAGCCCTTCTAATCACTTTTGACCCCCAACACCTTCAAGATACATTTTTTGAGCCCAAAAACACCTCACAAAGCCCTACAGGCATCAAATGACATCCAAATTCAAATCCAAGAACATGGCCATGTACCATAGACCAAGGACAACCCACATATAAAGTTTCACGCAATTCTGATGAAAAAGACATCCTACACGTAGGATGTCTTAAGCTTAGATTTAGCCTTCTGTGCAAGAAATGACAACATAGGAGTTAATACCATGATGCATTGAGCCCATATACCAAGTTTCAACCCATTTGGACATCAATTGCTACCCATGATGGACAATCTACCCAAATTGTGACCTAAAGCCTCAATCAGCCTAAAAATCCACTTTTTGACATCCAAATTCAAATCCAAGCTTATAACCATGTTCCATGAGCCTTACACTACCTACATGTCAAGTATGAACCAGTTCTGAAGAAAAAGACATCCTACGCGTAGGATGTCTAGATGGATTTTTTTGGTCAAATTTGCACTGTGAGCACATGCACAGCTTCACAAGTTCCTTTTAAGCTAAAATTTCAATTTTCAAGTCATTTGGATAAGTAAAACTCAATTTAGCAGATGATATGGAAAAAACGTTAACTTTGGATTGCTGAGTGCAATAGGATCTATGGCAGCCTCGAAGTCACCAGCAAAGAAGAAGAGAATGACAATCAAAAACTATCTGGACGAGGTGGAACCATTTGTCATTCCAGAGGGAACATTAAAGCCCACAAGCACCTGGATACAGGAAGATCTACTAGAATCAAACGACCTAAAGATCTACCAGGGAGTGTTCAAGGACAATGACGGCAATGTAATAGAGCTTCCAATACTGCCAAGAGAGCTCAATGAATTTTTCCGAAGAAAAATGGCCGGCTACTTGGAGAAAATTGACCTCCATAACTATTTCGAAGCAATCCAAGCAAAGGTGGACGTCAAAAGAGTATGGCAGTTTGTAACCAGCATTAAAGAAGATGGAGTGGCCAAGGTAACAGATTTGCACGGCAAACCCGATACAGAGATCATTATCACAGAACGGGTTGTAGCCCATGCACTAGATCTCTCCAATTAGGGAGACAGTGTGACAAAGAGAAGGGATGAAGTAAAGGTGTACAAGGAGAAAAAGGCTAATTACACTTTTGAAGACATCGCCAACCCAAAGGTGGCGATCATGAGCCAATTGTACAACCAGTACTTCCACATGTGCACGAAGAGGCCACAGAAGTACAGGATGCCGCCAGGTGCAATTTCCACAACATTTACTTGGGCAATGACGAAAGGCACCCCAAAGATAATCAATTATGCGGCATACATACATGACAGCCTAGTGAAAATGGGAAACAAAAAGCCAACCTACATAGTGCCAGGAGAAATGATAACCAAGGTAGTTTATGCAGCACTACACGCCAAGGGAAGGTGGCCTGACCCCCCATCTCAGAATGACTGGCTAAGGGTAAAGGAAGACAAAGAAGACGAGCCACAAAGAGCACCAAGGGTGGCTACAAGGTTGAAGAGATGACTAGAGCCAGTGGAAGAGGAGCAACCTGAGCAGAAGAAAGGCAAAAAAGAATCTACTCAAGTGCCGGCCAAAGAGACTCGATCACAAAAAGCGGCTAGACTCGAGAGGTTGATGGAGAGTTTCCGAGCAGAAAGAGCCCTCAAGGGCGATTTAAATGAACTATGGAAGCCATCCCTCGAGTCTATGTCCGGATCCTCAAGAAGAGTGCAGAGGGACCGCTTCGAAGACTACATCAAGATTTTGAGATTCTTGATGCTGCAGCGGAAAACATTCCCCACATCCCTTTCACCGAGGAAGAAGTGGAGCAGATACGGCAAACGTTGCTAGATGAACAAGAAAACCAGGAAAGGGAAAGAAAAACGAAAGCAAATAGAGATTTTAAGGGCAAACCTACAACTTTGCCAGATAGCCCTAAACCTAGCCCACAGCCATCACCACAACCATCACCACCTCCTAGCAGCCCGCCACCAGAAGATAAGGAGGCCGGAGACAATCAAGAAGAACACCAGGATGAAGAGCAAGAGCAAAAGCCAGAACCTGAGCCCAAAGAAGAGGCCAAGCCTGCATCTGAGCAAAAAGAGCTTGAGGAAGCATATTATGCATTTTTGGACCTGCTAGTTGCAGGCTATACAAGGGAAGAAGCCGCCACAGTCGCATTTGACTTGGCAAGGATAGGAAGTAAAGAACAGATGCCAGGCATCCGGCTAGTTGAACTTAAGGAAATTGCTACCGACACGGTAGACCTGCACCCGCCCTCGAATGATTGGGACATGGTGATGACAATTATAGCTGGAATAAGGGCACAATCTGTGGCATCAGACGAAGAATTGATAACTCTAAAGGCCACTGAAGTAAAGACCAAGATGGAAAGAGATCTACTGCAAGCAAAAATCCAAGGACAAAAAGAAAGAGAAGCTGACCTCCAGGCCAGCTTGGCCACTGCTCTACAAAACTGCCAAGCAAAGGAAGAAGCAAATGAGGCAGCGGCAAGAAGATTGCAAGCATCTGAAGAAGAGGGCCTGCAACTCTGCAAGTCATTGCGAGATGCAGAAAAAGAAAGGGATAATCTGACACTCCAGCTAGCAGAGGAAACGAAAGAAGTAGAGGCCTTGAGAATGCTAAGGAAAAGGTGGAAATAGAACAAGAAGCAAGCCTGGATGAAGTCCTTAAGCTCAAGGACCAATTAAAAGTCAAAGATCAAACCATCCAGAGGCTGAGAGCATCACCTGCTAGAGTTAGAGCTACAAGCTCGACTCAAATCATTTCCGAGAGTCAAATGTATGAAGAGCAGATGCAAGAACTCCAAAAGGAGTTGACTCTTGGGAAGAAGCAGAGGGTGATCATGGTTGAAGGTTCTATCGCAATGAAAACCAGATCGGAGGATAGCCAGAAATCCCTACAAGAAGAATTGGAGAGCATGAAGATAAAGCTCGAGGAGGCTGAAAAGGTAAATGCTAAACTCAATGACCTCCTCGTGACTATGGGCGGAGAAGCCGAAGCGGAGAAGCAGACACTCCTCAAGCAAATTGAGGAGTTGAAAGGCCAGCAACAAGCAGAAGCAGAGAGCTGAGGGCCAGCTGCCAATGAGGGCATCGACCTCGACAATGTGGCAGATCCTGTGGACACACCCATGCCAGAGGAAAGCATAGCAGGCTCCTCTCAAGAGCCCCAGGATCTAACACAAGAAGAGGAGGAAAAATTGCGAAAAGCAATAGAGGCAGAGCTCAGAGAAAGCACAAAGGAAGCCTTGGAATGGGAACATAGGGTTTTCAAATCAATGACAATTCAGAAAATCCATGCCAGCAATCTCAAGCGTGAATGGCTTCAACCCTCTCTCCCATATCCATTGCTGAAGTATGAGGCAGCAACAATAAATAAGCGAATGAGAGAAGAGCCAACGGTCCCTCTCTACAACGTAGACACCTCGAGGCCAGAAGGAGTAAAGCTGATAGTGGACTCTCAGCCCAAGTGGAGGAAGGCTTGGCTTACCAAGTACCCACAGTACCTAATACACTTGGTAGAAGCACCTAAACACATCAGAGACAACCTTAGATTCTGTCCTCTACCAAGGGTTAGGACATGGAAAGCACAAGAAATCTTACAGAGAAGCCAACCCACTTGGCTGAACTACCCAAAGCTGCCAGGCATGAAGGCAGGTGAGAGAATAAGTGTACAATACATGGTGAAAACCCTAACGGGTTCCATAAAGTTGTTCACTGGCTCACCTGACCTTACATGCATTATGATGAGAAAGATCTGCAGAACCATCTTAGCAGTGTTTGAAACCTTCAAGCCAGGACAGGTGACTGACAGCATATTCTTCTTCCAAGACACATACAGATGTGCTTATGATATGTCAGGTTAGCCTTCCAAGAAGGTGATACATGCGTTGTATCAAAGAATTATGTTTCTTCCATACTATCACCTCCAGGCGTTTGAAGAAGCTTTCTACACGGGATTCTTTACCATGCATACAGATATCTTTAGACCAACAATGCTAAATCTACATGCACGGTATGAATCACTGCTAAAGATGCAGGAGACCATAAGGTGAAGCAAAAGATAAAGGCCATGTCGGGGACAACATGAACAAGGAGGGGGGGGATGTTAGAAGCTAGACACACCCCACGGCATCTAACTACTCGGCGGATTATTATTTTTTGTAATTAATCATTCATTGAGGAAAACCCGGTTTTTCACCTTGTAAATATTGGGACTTACAGAAGCTTCCAGATTGTATCCCAGTTTTGATAGTTAGATGGAGTAGATGGATGATTTTGGAACTTTAGGGTTTGAGAAGTTGTAAGGTATATATATCACTTTTTGACCTTAATGAAAAAAACCTTTTGTCATTTTAAACAAGTTTAATTTTGTGAGTGAGCGTACTGTGTACGTGAGAGAGAGTGTGAGCTTGTCTTGACACTACGTGTGCTACGGCGGTCGGAATCGAGTGCGGAGAAGTGCAGCGTGTTGCCCCCGACTAGAGCTACGAGCCGATACCAACATTGCGCGCGTACGGTCCGGCTTTGGGAGCTCCTTCTACGAGCTTCATCGGTTGTTTGGGTGAGCATACGTTATCTGATTTCGCATTGCAGCATATCCACGCGTTCACATTGAGTAGAGCTACACATTAGGCACTTCAGATTTTGGAAACGAAGACCTATAGATTTCGGCCAGACATCCTACGTGTTATTGCACCGGGTGTTTTGGGTCGTGTTTTTGGTTCATAGACCTTAGGGAGAGTGGCCTATAGGTATTAGTAGAATCTCCTTCAAGTTCTATGGTGTTTCAAAAGTGTTTGATGGGTGTTAGGCTCTAGTAAGCGTTTTAGGAAGCATCCTCTTTTGTTCTCTTGAAGACTGTGACTTAGACAATTGGTAGGGGCCTCTGTAGGAATTAGTTAGGAGTCGGTCGAGTGTAGGTTGACACCTTATGCTTGCTTCCACGCGTCTACGGGTCGAGCTTCGTCCTTAGCGGACATTACTTGTTAGGTGAGTTCTCGCTGTGCTGACGTCCATCGCGGCGTACCCGTCCAACAATCACCCAAACAGACACTATGTACACCACAAAACATCTACCATATGTACACAAACCGTCATTTGCTACTTGCCACTTTTGCTCAAGCGGGTTTCCCAACCCCCTGCATTACCTGTTATCATCCACCTAGGTCAAACACCTTGCATTGGTCTCTCCATCCACCTATAATAGCTTTCCAAAGTGCCACACCAATGCACATAACCAAGCACACACCCAAATTGCCAACAACATACGTCTACCACTCCATGCACCCATTGGCATATTGCCCACTTGCAACTAAGCATCTTCAAACACACCAACAGTGTCATCAATCAAGGAGATACCTGGCCCACCCTCCCAACCATATAAAGTGAGATCCTCCTCAAGAAAATCTTGTACCTGCTCAATATCCCACTGCACAACTAGTTCTATCACCATAGCTTTCAACCACCACTCACAAACCTCCTTGGAAATCTTGGACACCACCACAACTTGGGAATTTCCACCAACCATAGAGCTTGCCTATTGCTTTAGGCACTCTTTCACCTTTCGCTACATGCTTGCCTTCTCACCTGCCATGCACTCAATTTTAGCATCATCAAGATCTCCTTCATCAAGTGACCCTTCAAGGTTGATTAGCACCACCTGCTTATTAGCTTCAGTCACTGTTTTTCAACCACCTCTTCTATCGATGCATCATACTCTACCACCATTTTTTCTCCATCTCTTTTGTCAAAACCCTGTACATGTTGCATTACCATGCCTTTGGCACCACTGCACTTGGAAAACCTCATCTTATTTTGAGTTTTTTCAAAATCTTCTTGGTCCGCCCTTTCGCTAGAGCCACCACTTTTTCATACAAGACCATGCCATCTATCTCGACTTTGTAACGCATTTCCTCATGCAAGCAGTCCATGAATTTACTCAACTTTAAAAAACCAACATTCTCTACAACACTTACCTTGATCAGCCGTCCCCAAAGGTCTTTGAACTCCCATATGAACGCTTGAAAATTGTCTTTCAAGCTCTACTTGAATCTGTCAAGATTTCTCTTCACCTCGTCCAGCTGCGCATCTGCAAAAAATCTACTCCAAAAAGCCTCTTCCAAGGCTTCACAATCCACCTTTTCTTCATCACACATTCCATTGAACCATAGCCTCAATTTACCATGAACCAGGAGCAGGAACACCTACACCATGCCTTATTCTCTCGATACACCACTCTCCAGCACAAACAATCCATAATCTTGAAGCGAAGTTTTTGCATCTTCTACCCCAGTGAAAATGGGAAAACCCGTCCATGCCATCGTTTCTCTAGAAGCACCTGCTCTTCAAACGTTGCACCTGGCATCACCAAATCCACTGCTTCAACTTTAAACAAGATCATCAGATGCTCCTCAATGGGGGCACCAAAAGATGGAGAGGGGAATGGGGAACAAACTTGGCACACAAACAGACTTCCTCTCTTTAGCCCAAGGCATACACAACACCCCAATCCACTAGACTTCACCTTCCAAACTCTCGACCATGCTCGCAGACCACCACCCGCACACAGACACCAACACACAAATGCACTCACCATAGCTATCCACATGCATTTCATAGCTTCCGCACACAAAACAGATCTCTCACTTCCATTTTGCAGCCAAAAAGGGGCCCGGGGGACACACACATTTGCATCGGTACTGCACGCACAAGCAAAAGAAGAGAGAAGGGGGCAGAGGAGGGGAAACAACGTGAGAGAAGCACCATGGAAGTTGTAGAATTGTTCAAACGCCATGTTAAACTCCTTTACATCAAATAACACATCCACATGGTCACTGAGCAAGAAAATGCACACTTGGGGCTTTGTAGGCACACACCTCTACATAAATAAGCCCTTAGAAAAACATCCATATACCTTGGCTCTCTAGCAAACGGCAAGCTAAGAACTCCTATGGCAAAAAGCCTAATGGCCAAAAGCATTAAAAATGATTCAATTTTGACTTTTATAGGGGTGTCCTCTTCAAGTTTGGAATCTAGCCTCTCATTGGTCCACTTTGCATCTCAATTTGGTAACTTTGAGAGGGGGTGCATTGCCTTGTTTTCATCTGCTCTCTTTTGTGCACTAGTGATGTTGCTAGTGCCACTAGCACTTGGTAATTTTTATTTTTATTTTTCATCACATTTTTTCTCTTTTCTCTCTCCCTCACCTACTCCCTAGGGGGGTAATTCAGTCACTTGAATTACCCCCCTAGGGAGGCCACCTTGTCCACCCGACCTTTGACTTGGCCTCTTTGACCATTGTCTTTGAAATCTCCCTCTCTCTCTCTCTCTCTCTCTCTCTCTCTCTCTCTCTCTCTCTCTCTCTCCTCTCTCTCTCTCTCTCTCTCTCATACATTAAACCTCCCCTACCACGGGACAGGGCCCCTACAGACCTACCATGTCATTAGTGCGTGTATCTAGCCGCCATTTTCCACTGTTGCCCATTGCCTTTGCCACAAAATGTTGCTTGGCTTCGTTGGCAGCATGCATGCTGCATCGTGAGGAGCACTGCCATAGCCACGTGAAGTGACAAGCTCTCTCTCTCTCTCTCTCTCTCTCTCTCTCTCTCTCTCTCTCTCTCTCTCTCTCTCTCTCTCTCTCTCTCCCCCTATTGGACTAACCCATATGGGCCACAATCCAGGCCTTATACGCTACCCTTTCTTCCCTTTATTCCACATGTGGGTTCAACACATCACCACGTGGCATCTTGCAAGGGCTTCACCCTTTGAAACCTCCCCAATTCCTTTTAAATTTCCAAAAAAACCTTCTTTTTTCCCCATCTTGAGAGCTTCACCATCTACTGCTCAAGAATCCAATGCCCAAGGTGCAAAGTCCACCCAATTTCCTTGGTTCTTGACTTTGCCCAAGGTGCAAAGTCCACCCAATTTCCTTGGTTCTTGACTTTGATTCAACTTCTGCTTGCCGCATTTTTATTTTCTCGGGCCCTCTTCTGGAGGCCATCCAAATCACCAAAATCAATCTGGCATCATGACATCGCGAACAAATGCCGACTTCAATCTGCAATTCCTTCCTGATACGGGATCTGTTTAGCAAGCAGTGACTTCTTGTGGCCTTCCCTTCACTCATATAACACATACAAACCCTGGCAAGGACTTGAAAACTCCAGATGGCATGCATACTGAGTCGGTCTAACTGACACATACCTACCCCTGGAAAATCTTCCATCCACCATAACTTGCCCTGTAGAGCTCCGACGATCAATCCAAAAATATCGGCATGGTCCACAACACGGGAACTTCAATCCTATCCACTCATACCTTCCCTGGCCATCTTTCCCAACTGGTGTGTCTGTTGGAAATCTGCAAAACCTTTCGACCTTAAACTTGAATACTTGTAAGTCGTTGATGAGTTGTTTGGACCGGCTTGCACAGCACCTCAAACTCCACATTCTAGAGCACCAACATAGCCCTTTGTACACGTTGACCTACCATCACAACTGGACCATTTGGGAGCCCTTTTGACCTAAAAACCGCATCATACATACACTTTCCCTAGCATCTGCTTGCCTAGGTCTTTCACTCTTGCCCTAGCCCTTTGTCCAGCATCTACTAGCACCCACAGCTTGGCATAGATCACTTCCTTGCACATACAAACTTTGGTTGCTCCAACGTCTGGTGTGCCTCCTTGATGCTCGATGAAATAGCACTCATCTGACTAGTCAAGCTGGCCCCCCAAAGTAAAGGATCCTTTTCAAGAGGGGGCTTGAGTCAAGAGGAGGCTATTAACCAGGGTGCGGGCCCCACTGGTTTTCAAAGTATACAAATGCATGAGCGTTGTGTATGGGTTTGTTACAACATAGTTATCCAAGGTGTTGGAACTGTGTTTGTCAGAGAATCTAGTGCTTACTTTTAGATTCAACGAAAATTAACAATGAAATGAGAGAGTTTTCCTTCAGGCTAGAGATAGCAAGGAGAACATAGGTTGTGCGGGGCTGATTCATTACTCAAATGCATATTAAAAACACTTTAACCATGCACATAATTCAAAGAGAATTAACTAATTAAGACTGACAACTCGTTGAGGATTGGATTCTCTTGGAGCCAGTCCCCCTTCCAAAAGGATTTGTATTATAATCCTCTCAAAGATATCTTTGTTACAATACATTTTTGTGCTCTTTTGGATACTTTCTTAAATCAGTAAGATGGTGTACTTCAAGATTCCATGGTATAACCCTCCTTCCCCAACCCTAAACACCCCAACGAGGAGAAAGGAGCTGCAAGGAAAGACAGAGATAAAAGGATAAAGAAGTATTTTTTAAGCAAGAGATCGATTCTTCTTATACACTTGCTCATGGGAAGCTTCTTAGCATAGGTTACTAATACTACAGTAATAGAGATGGAGAAGAAGAAACCTTCATTGGCTTGGATTTGCATCCATATCCAAGAGCTTGAGCATAGAGTTCGTCTCTAGAGCTCCTTTGAGAGAGAGAGAGAGAGAGAGAGAGAGAGAGAGAGAGAGAGAGAGATCTTTTCCAACCTTGGGCAATTAAGAGAGTGTGAGAGGATCTAGAGCCTCAAAAATGCAAGGATCCCTCTCTTATATAGCTATGCAAGAGTGCAACTAGTCTTAAGTTACAATGCTTTACAGTTGACCAATGAGGTGGGAACACCTCCTAATGCAGCTCAAGCATATTCCAATACTTTTCCCTCTTGCCTTGCATTCTAGAACTTGCCCCCCCTTCTTGTGGACTTATCTTTGCAAGTGGAGACACCACACACATTCACACGTACTTGTTTAAGTTCACACTTGTCCCTCTTGCCTTGCATGTTAGAATTCCCCCCCCCCCCCCCCCCCCCCCCCCCCCCCCCCCCCCCCCCCCGCTTCTCCCCCCCCCCCCCCCACCCCCCCCTCCCTCCCGGCCCCCCCTTCCCTGCAGCCCCCACCCCCCCACCCCCCCCCCCCCGCCTAAGTAAACCCCCCCCGGTCAACCGGAGCCGCCCCGACCTTGGACCCCCTTTCCCATTTCATTCAACCCTTTAGCTTTTCCATTTCATTCAATAAAAACCATAAGCTTATTGATTAAGTCGGGCACAAGACCTTTGCGCAAACCTTGGATGCTTATGAAGCTGACACAGGGCTACAACCTATCTGCTAATTTAGGAAGCTGACACAGGGCTCCAACCTTTCTGCTAATTTAGGACATGTTAAATTAGGATAAAATTTGGTAAAAATAAAACTTACCCTTTGGGCTCTAAAACTTTCACCTCCTGCGCCAAAACCTTTAGCACACTGCTTTGGAGGTTTTGCCTCCCAAAACCTGCTAATGTTAAACATTTTGTGGTAAGTTAGAATTTCACCCTAAGGCTTCCTAGACTTCATACTTGGAGTTTAAAGAGTTATTCCAATGACTTGTGCTTAGCACAATCACTTTCTATCTTTAGATCCTATAATTACAGGCTTGGTCATCTCCTTTGTCATGTACCTTTGAACAAGGCTGCTCGGGATATAATTATCCTTCCTTGACATGTCCCTATGACTGAGATAAATATTAGCAATCACCCTTGCTCTTTTATGGACATTCTCCTTTTGGTTCCAAGCCTTGACGGGTTTGGTCCATCAATACTTAATCAATTTCACTTGTTCTCTTTTTATTTTCCATGAACTTAAGTGGCCAATTTAAGTTGGAAAATACTTTTAGAAGGTTAGAAATTACTATTCATGACTTTGTCTCTCCCTTAAAATCATAGTCATTCTCGACTATGGGGTAGGGAAAATAAAGTCATTATTAGTCCTGTTGCTTTGGGTATACTTCAAACTTATGAACATTTAAAAGAAATCTATGATTCAAAACAAGACAAAATTTTTTATAAAATATATTTTTTTCATACATGATTCTTACCTTTGACAGGAGTCATTATAAGTATTTACAAGGTTTACATTATCCTTTAGTTGGATGTCTTTCATTCACCTTGCATCTTCAAAAGGATAATTCTTGAATTTGACAAGATAATGTCGGATATTTTTACCACTTCTTTAAACCTTGTCTTTGTGTCATAGGTTTCTCTCTAGCTACAAGATCTCTTCTTGACCCTCAAACTCAGATGGTTCTTCAATTATTGGTTCTTTGGGTGGCGAGCCCTTATAAGGTTACAAGAGGCTCATATGAAAAGAATTATGAATGAGCCACATACTTGGTAACCTTAACTTATAAGCTATTTCATTGATAGGCTTAAGAATTTGAAATGGTCCATAATATTTCTAGTGACCCGTTGGGCATCCTTGTATTCCCTTGCCTGCAGTATGACTTACGCCTGCTTTTTGAAACTTGAGCAATACCCAATCCTTTTATTTAAAGGTCAAAACTCATTTATGCTTATCAGCAGTAGCCTTTTTCTTTTTTTGCATGATAGATATAGCTTATCTTATCTTTCAAAAAGATTCTTTAAGATCTCTATTATACTCATCATCAACAAATATGCCCCCAAGTATCTTGACTACCAATGGGAACTTGGCTCTTCCTTCAATTCCCTCAAAGGGTGCCTTTCTTGTAGAATTATGGACACTGTTATTGTACGCATAATCTACTAAATGTAAATATTTTCCCCATTGATCTCTTTGATCTACTTCCGTAACATAGGCTTTAAGTAAATCTATGATGGTTGAATTTGTTGTCTCACTTTGGCCATCCGTTTGTGGGTGATAGATAGAGGAGAAATTTAACTCAATACCCAAATTCTCAAAAAGACCCTTCCAAAAATTTCTAGTCATTCTTGGATCTCTATTGCATACTATCGATGTTGGCAAGCCATGGTACTTAAAGACTTGTGAGATAAAGAGAGTTTCCATATAGTGTGCTTTAATAGTCTTTTTGACCGATATAAAATGTGCCTGCTTGCTAAACCAATCTGCTATTGTCCATATTCCTGTGTTCCCATGTATGGACTTGGGTAATCCAAATATGTAATGCATGGATATACTTTTCCAGGGGGAACCAAGTATAGGCCCCAATCCAAATATGTAATGCATGGATATACTTTTCCATGGGGAACCAGGTATAGACCTCAATCTCGGGGGGACTCTCCATTCAGTACCCCCCTATATAACGTGCACTCATGGGGTATTTAAAAAACCCCTCTTTTAACATGTCTAATGAATAAAATGATCCCTTATTTTAGGATTTTTTTTCAAAATTGAATATAAAAACCCTGATTTTAATGTATCTCTGTTTAATTGCTTAAAAGTTTTCATTTTAAAACCCTCCTTTCGAACTCACACTATACATTAGCATGATTACATAGTGCACCCCTTGAGGCCCCAATGGCTAAAGCAAGCCAAACTGCTTCCCTCTATCATACTTTATCTTTTGATATACAATGCATTTGGCAACATAGTCTGGTATGTCATCCTTCATTGTTGGCCAATAAGAGTACATCTATATTCCCTTGAGAGCAACTTGAATTCCTTTATGTCCCGCATAAGGTGGAACATGAGATTTGTACATAGATTATATGTAACGCATATTCTATTGCCATAGAGAAGATAATCATCTTGGACATTATATGGTTCTTCTTTCTTCCCTAGTACAAAAGTGACATTACATATTTGGAGTTTGGATTTGTAGCATACTCATCTATCATAGAGGATAGATCATTGTGAGTAGCTATTGGTACAGTTTTTAGCCTTCGCCTTCATGAAAGTACATCGGCCACTTGGTTGTGCTTACCAGCTACGTGAGCAATATGAAAATTAAACTATGAGATGATATTTGGCCACCTCATTTTCTTATCACTTAATTTAGTTTGTGTCAAAAAGTATTAAAGACTTTGATGATCTGTGCGCAAAATGAATGGAGTGCCTATGAGATAATGCTTCCAAGAATATAGGGAATGTAAGATAGCTAAAAGAATTTTTTCATATATGCCCAGATTCTTTTCTTCGTCATCTAATTTCCTACTTATTTATGTTATGGCATACACTTCTTGAAGAAAAACAGCTCTAAGGCATTGTCCACAAGCATCTTACTGGACCTCAAAAGTCTTTGAAAGGTCTGGTAATATTAGAAGCGGTTGAGAAATAAGCTTTGCCTTTAAATTTTCAAAAGCTTCATTCTCTTTTGAAGTCCATACAATTTTAACATTCTTCTTAGTTAAATCATACAATGGTCCTACTGTAAATGAGAATTTTTGTATGAAACGTCTATAGTATGCACACATCCTATAAAGCCTTCTTAATTCATGCAGATCCGTTGGTATAGGCCATTCTTTTATTACCTCCAACTTTGTTGGGTCCATTTGAGTCCCTGCTTGAGAGATAATGTGACCTAGATACTCTCTTTTATGAAAAATTCACTTCTTTTTATTATTTTAAAGTGTATTGTCACTTAAAACTTGATGTTCCAACACTTGTCCCTCTTGCCTTGCATGCTAGAACGCGTCCCCCTTCTTGGGACTCATCTTGGCAAGTAGAGGCACCACACACTTTTGTTTAAGTTCACACAAACCAAGCATGTGCTACCTTGGACATATGGCCTAGTCAAGCTAAGTAAACAAAGACTAGAGTCAACTAACTAAATGAGGAAGGTCTTATCTAACCTTAGTCTTTAGCTTTTCCTTTTCGTTTAATAAAAAACATATGTTTACCATTTAATTGATTAAGTTGGATGTAAGACCTTTGCACCAACCTTGGAGGCTTATGAAGCTAACCTGAGGCTACAACCTACCTGCTAAATTAGGATAAACTATGGCAAAAATAAAACTTACCCTTTGGGATTTAAAACTTTCACCTCTTGTGCAAAACCTTAGCACAATGCTTTGGAGGTGCCACCAAGTTGCTCTCAAACCCTACTAAATTTAGACATTTTGTGGCAAGTTAGAATTTCACCCTAAGGCCTCCTAGACTTCATATTTGGATTTTAAAGAGTTATTCTAATGACTTGAGCTTACCACAATCATGTTCTATCTTTAGACTCTTATAATTGCTCTTGGTCATCTTCTTTGTCATGTACCTTTGAACAAAGCTACCTGAGATCGTGGGGGATTCACTGTGTTTTCCCGTACGGTACCATGTGCGTGTACAAGATGGGAGTTTTTGGATTTTCTACATAAGTGTATACAATAGGGGTAGCCCCTCATTATTTCATACTTATATTGTATGCATAAAGGGGGGGGGGGGGGGGGGGGGGGGGGGGGGGGGGGGGGGGGAGGGGGGGAGAGAGAGAGAGAGAGAGAGAGAGAGAGAGAGAGAGAGAAGGGAAAGTGAGAAGCAACTTCTATTCTTTCTAGAAGAACATATTTGCACTTTGACTCTTACTCTCTTCGACAAAGGCATTGGGAGAGAGAGAGAGAGAGAGAGAGAGAGAGAGAGAGAGAGATTAATTGCCACCTACTTACCTTATCGGTAAAGGGTTTCACAAATAATCAGTCCTGTGAGTAGCGTGTTGTGAGTTAATGAAGTGGTAGTGGGATTGGGAGTTATCATTAAGGAGGTAGGTGGCCTCACATGAGATATTACTTTAGGCTTCATTAGTAGGCATGTGTGTGTGTTTGTGTGTGTGTGTGTGCACGCATTGATGGTTACTTTCATGGCATGGTCTGTTGTTGTTAATCAAAGTCTGAAATGGAGACTTTTGCAATGCCCTCACACCTGTGCTAGTGATTCAAGGTTGAAGCCTTTCACTACTACATCACCATGATAGGGCAATCCTCGGATGATTTTAGTCACCCCTCTCTGTAGGATAACACTTAAGATGCTTCTAAAATGTATTCATCATGTGTACAATTCTTAGACAAAGGCAAGTCAGGGGCTTGATGCCCTTCTACCCTTCAAACGACTGTCAACCTTGCATAGGAAAGGTTGACTCGTGAAAAACCACACTTGAAGGGATCAAATTGAAGTTTCCCTTCAACTTCAAAGAAAGATAATGTGTCCGATCCGTCATGAGAAGGGCTAGCCACCTTGAAAACCCTTCCTTTACATGTATCCCTTCCCATGGAAGGCAAGGTGGACTAGCAAGTCCTTTGCCACGGAAGGGTGACCATTTTCAAAGTCTTCCATCTTCAAAGTATTCCAAAGGAAGGGCAACTCTGTAAAGTGCCCTTCCAAGATTAATTTTTCATAACTTTATTTTGCCAGAGGCTTTTGAAGGTTGGATTATTGATTGATTTTGTACCTGAAGACCTCTCAAAAGATTCCTTTTGTAAATTCCAGAGAGGTGCGTTGCGCGCTATTCAATATTCACACACAGTAATTTATCCCACCCAGGCTCCAGATTCTATCCCACGAATCTCTGGCAAGCATCAATCCAGTGTCTCCATAGTCTAGCCACCAACGCCCATGGATACCGTGTGTGCATGTGTGTTTTTTTGTTGTAACTCCGACTCCGAGCAGCTAGTGTTTAGTTCCAACTTCCATTATGCATGTTTGATGTAGATAGATAGCATGAGACATTCATCTTGATTCCAACTTCCATGATCCATCATGCATGTTGCACGCAGGTAGAACGACTCTACTGCAGGAGTCATTCTTCATGGATCAAAGTGTCTCACCCAACTTCCATAAGTGCATATTTTTAAGAAGTGATCAATAGTTTGTTGTCTGGACTTTGAAGTTGTCGTCTTATTTTTCTTTGTTGGTAAGAAAAAAAAAAAAAAAAACAAGTATGCAGATTGTGTTTTCATACACTTTAGTTTGTGTGATCCAATGAGCAGATAGTACAGGCAAAGGATAGAATTGCTTTGTTGATCCATTAAGATTCTTGGAGGGATAGAAAAACATTTGTCCTTCGGAGTGAAGGTCAAAATGTATGATAGCCCTTCCAGCAGGACGGGCATGTCTGAACACATGTACAACCCCTAAAACATCATTGTCTCACTCATCGCTCGCGAGTCCGTTTCTTGCTCTCATCTCTGGATTCCGACCTGTTGCCAATGTTGTGCATTGTTGAGATCGTCCCGCTGCTGGGTCTAACTTTTTGATGTCTCCGAGTCATGAGTGCCGACTTGAGTGAGCTACGGTGTCATTGCAATCCGTCCAACCTGGGTGAGCAGCACTGCAGCTTGCCACGAACCTCCTTGTGAGTTTAGAACATACTGCCTTCTAAAGCCGTCTAAGCGTGCTGCAGCCAGAGAGGCTCAGAGCTAAGTCCCCACTTAACTTTCAAGCCTCAAAGTTCAAACTCGTGAGTCTTTAGAAATCAACATAATTTGAATTTGTCTCTTCTTTTGTACTTTTTAGAACTTAGGATTTGTAGATTGTGATCTTTAGAATAATACTGATTTCCCAATTGAAGAAAATAACGGCAAACTTGGAATTCTCCCGTTTTTTGGGTCAAAATTTGAAGCTTTTGCCGGTATTTTCACTAAAACTTGTGTAATTTCTCGATTTTCTTCAAGGGCAAGCCAAAATCTAAGCGGAATTTTACAATATTAGCCGGTTAAAATACATTGGATTCTTATTTTTTTCTAACACTTCTAAGTTAGGGGTCAAGTGTAGTTACTTCAAAATTTAGCAATCTTAAGGCTCGTGCATACTACAGGGCTTGCCAAAAACCTTTTTCCTAACCAAAAAATAGGGACAAACGGTAAACTTAAAGCTATTCCGGTTTTTAGATTGAAGCATTTGTCAGTATTTACACTAAATATTACTCAATTTTTTGTCAACGTTGTCCTGTTTGACTTTGTTCATACAGAAAGTTCAATTTCAATTAGGACCTTGTTTTGTTGACATATTTTTGCACTTGGTTTGGCATTAAATTGGAGCATGAATGGGTGAAGAGTAGCAGTATCCAATGTAGTCTCATGTTGGTTTCTATTGTATGAGCTATAAGAGCCAGGTTTCTTTAATTCAAGTTGTCCTTTTAGTATTTTCAAAGCTTCCTAGGTCTTTAATTTTGACCTTCCAATTTTCAAGTACCAAAATAGTTAATGGCTAACTTTCTTTGAGTGAGTGCCTATATATTATGTTATTAGTATTGAAGATTGGGTTTTTGCTTGGAAAATTGCAGATATTTTTCATGACGACAGTTCATTAGGGCACTAGCTGACCTTGTACCAACATTGAGTTTTGTCAACTAATGTTATTACAGTTCTCTTTTGCCCATACCAACATCTTGCCTAGTGCCACATGCCTTCAAGATGCAAGTGTAGGTGAATACATCTCAAGATACCCTCACTTTGCATCCGTTGAATACAGGCACCTACTGGGCATATCTGTAATCAATACATTCCAAGTGATGACATCCCACGCAAGAAGCTTGTCAAGAACTTTTTGGGCTTTGTGAAGCACACCACATTTGGCATACATAATGACCAAGGTAGTGCCAAGCATGACATTTTTTTCCAATATCCCCTGACTAAGAATATCATCAAGAATTATGTTGACCCTATCGACATCTTGTGTAATGCTACCTTGGTCCAAATCATACTTGACATACATATTGACTAGCATGTTCCCCAAGTATGTGTTCTTCTCAAGTAACCCAATATCGTGCATATCAGTATGTATCCTACAGTCTTGATTCAAATCCTTTCTCTTAGCATAGTAAGGTAGTGAGCTCACAAAATAAAGAGCTATTCGCTTCCTCTCTATGTTTGTTTGTTTTGGGCATATCCAACAATCAATGCACTCCAAGTGATGACAATCCAGACATGAAGCTCCTCGAACACTTTTTGTGCTTTCTGACGTACACCATGTTTGGTATGCCTATCAACCAAGGCATTGCCAACCACGATGTCCTTTTTAACAGTCCTTTTTAGCATCTTATGTAGGTCTATATGCCTTCAAGATGCAAGCTTAGGTGATTGCATCGAGAGAGACTTCTTCGCTTTGCATCTGCTAAAATCAGCGTAGTGCTTGCTGGTCGTGCCGCTATTGCACATACCCTGCAAGTAGTGTGTTTCGAGAGACAACATCCCAGGAGAAATCTCTAAATTACATCTCATTTGACATTACTTGTGTAGTACCACATGCCTTCAAGTCGAAATAGTAGGTGATTGAAAATGGAGAGATGCCATTCCCCTCACATTCACTGAAAATAGCCGAGATTGTGTTGGCCACAATTGACATACATACATCACAATTGACATTGCAGCCATAAAAACTCGACCAACATCCTTTTTTTCCCATGACCTTTCAACTCTATTTGTTGCTACGTGCAGGTTGCCAACATCAACAAGGTGGCTCCATCTCTAGATTGCGGTCTATAATAGGATATAATACACATTACTTTCAAAAGTTTTTAGTGAATCAAAACAATTGACTTTGGTAGATGGTGTGTGTGTGTGTGTGTGTGTGTGAGAGAGAGAGAGAGAGAGAGAGAGAGAGAGAGAGAGAAGATCTATTATTTAAGTTTGATGCAACAAGTGTTCTCAAGTGTAATTTTTTTGTTCAAAAAGTTTAATCTTTTAATGTGTTGTTTTGTAATGTGTTTTGATTTGATAAGTAAAGTTTTCCATGGTTGTTTATGAACATGCCATTATTTATTATTTAGAGAACAATCCATTTTATATGTGTGCCTTAAATCCCATGTGGGAAGCCTGCTAAGTAGGTGGCTAGTATTATTTGTTGTAAGATTGAGATTTTTATCAGTTTACATGGGAAATGTTGCCCATTTTTTGTCAAATTACATTGAATTGATTAGTTTATTTTAGTCTAGTATTTGTTATATTTGTTACTTTATATGGTGGCTTGGTCTCTCAAATGAAAACACAATACAATCTACACTTCTGTTTGTTTGCAATTCAACATGCATTTTTGCAAAAGCACGTGCTTCTAAAATTGTCATCTTACTAGTATAACATAAAATAGTGGGTCGTTACGGAAAAGAACACTCCATTTTATATGTGTGCCTTAAATCCCATGTGGGAAGCCTACTAAGTAGGTGGTTAGTATTATTTGTCATAAGATTGAGATTTTTATCAGTTTACCTGGGAAATGTTGCCCATTTTTTGTCAAATTACATTGAATCGATTAGTTTATCTTAATCTAGTATTTGTTATATTTGTTACTTTATATGGTGGTTTGGTATCTCAAATGAAAACACAGTACAATCTACACTTCTGTTTGTTTGCAATTCAACATGCATTTTTGCAAAAGCACGTGCTTCTAAAATTGTCATGTTACTAGTATACATAAAATAGTGGGTCGTTACGGGAAAGAACAATCTATTTTATATGCGTGCCTTAAATCCCATGTGGGAAGCCTACTAAGTAGGTGGCTAGTATTATTTGTCGTAAGATTGAGATTTTTATCAGTTTACATGGAAAATGTTGCCCATTTTTTGTCAAATTACATTGAATCGATTAGTTTATTTTAATCTAGTATTTGTTATATTTGTTACTTTAAATGGTGGTTTGGTCTCTCAAATGAAAACACAGTACAATCTACACTTCTGTTTGTTTGCAATTCAACATGCATTTTTGCAAAAGCACGTGCTTCTAAAATTGTCATGTTACTAGTATACATAAAATAGTGGGTCGTTACGGGAAAGAACAATCCATTTTATATGCCTGCCTTAAATCCCATGTGGGAAGCCTACTAAGTAGGTGGCTAGTATCATTTGTCGTAAGATTGAGATTTTTATCAGTTTACATGGGAAATGTTGCCCATTTTTTGTCAAATTACATTGAATCGATTAGTTTATTTTAATCTAGTATTTGTTATATTTCTTACTTTATATGGTGGTTTGGTCTCTCAAATGAAAACACAGTACAATCTACACTTCTGTTTGTTTGCAATTCAACATGCATTTTTGCAAAAGCACGTGCTTCTAAAATTGTCATGTTACTAGTATACATAAAATAGTGGTTCGTTACAGGAAAGAACAATCCATTTTATATGCGTGCCTTAAATCCCATGTGGGAAGCCTACTAAGTAGGTGGCTAGTATTATTTGTCACAAGATTGAGATTTTTATCAGTTTACATGGGAAATGTTGCCCATTTTTTGTCAAATTACATTGAATCATTAGTTTATTTTAATCTAGTATTTGTTATATTTGTTACTTTATATGGTGGTTTGGTCTCTCAAATGAAAACACAGTACAATCTACACTTTTGTTTGTTTGCAATTCAACATGCATTTTTGCAAAAGCACGTGCTTCTAAAATTGTCATGTTACTAGTATACATAAAATAGTGGGTCGTTACAGGAAAGAACAATCCATTTTATATGCCTGCCTTAAATCCCATGTGGGAAGCCTACTAAGTAGGTGGCTAGTATTATTTGTCGTAAGATTGAGATTTTTATCAGTTTACATGGGAAATGTTGCCCATTTTTTGTCAAATTACATTGAATCGATTAGTTTATTTTAATCTAGTATTTGATATATTTCTTACTTTATATGGTGGTTTGGTCTCTCAAATGAAAACACAGTACAATCTACACTTCTGTTTGTTTGCAATTCAACATGCATTTTTGCAAAAGCACGTGCTTCTAAAATTGTCATGTTACTAGTATACATAAAATAGTGGTTCGTTACAGGAAAGAACAATCCATTTTATATGCGTGCCTTAAATCCCATGTGGGAAGCCTACTAAGTAGGTGGCTAGTATTATTTGTCACAAGATTGAGATTTTTATCAGTTTACATGGAAAATGTTGCCCATTTTTTGTCAAATTACATTGAATCATTAGTTTATTTTAATCTAGTATTTGTTATATTTGTTACTTTAAATGGTGGTTTGGTCTCTCAAATGAAAACACAGTACAATCTACACTTCTGTTTGTTTGCAATTCAACATGCATTTTTGCAAAAGCACGTGCTTCTAAAATTGTCATGTTACTAGTATACATAAAATAGTGGGTCGTTACATTCCATACAAAATTCATATGAGGGGGGGTGCCTCATTGTGAGAAAGTCCATATCTTGTCCGTATGTAGGGGGTAGGTTAGCATGTAAGATATCGTACATAGGGGGGTTTCTCTAGTTTGGATGCACGCAGGTGACATCTCCCCATTACTAATAGTGAATCCCCCAGGCCCGAGATACAATTATCCTTCCTTGACCTGTACCTATGCCTGAGGTAACTAGTTAGCAATTACCCTTGTTCTTTTACAGACTTTTCCCTTTTGGTCCCAAACCTTGATCGAGTTGTTCCATTAGCCTTAATCAATTTCACTTGTTCTCTTTTTGTTTTCCTTAGACTTAATTGATTTAAGTTGGAGAATACTTTTAGAAGTTTAGGAATTAATTTTCATCACAATGGTTGAATAGCCCCATGAAAAATCTACCATAGCGTGACTCCAGAGTCCCCACAAATCAAAATTTTTAATTTTCGAAGAAAAGTAGAATTTTTCAATGTAAAAAAAAGGAGATACAAGATACTCTTAGGAAGGAGGAAGGAGACCCCATTAGGAGTGGAAGGGAAACCATAACAATAGGGGGTTATACGTCAAGGACAGATATAAAGACCAATACAAAGATACCCTCAAAAAGAGGGAGGAAGACCCAATCAAGAATGAAAGGAAAACCATAACAACATGGAGTTTTAGGTCAAGGACAGATACACAGACTAGTACAAAGGGACAAATAAAGCTAGAATTTAGCGGAAAGACATGAATACTAATATCAATTAGCTATAGCAAGGATGGATTCGAAAACTATGGATTTCAAACCATCATAGCATATGGCCGTCACTTGAAACCATTACTGCCATCAGTGATTTCTTTGAATGTCCTTCATGCTACACGATGGAGCTTCCTTGACCTCAATATGTAATCTTTTGGTAGCATATCCAAGTCAAACCTGATTAGATGTGTAGGGTCCTATTGTTTACTAGTGAAGACAAATGAGCTCTTGCTAGCCCATATATGTCATAGAAAAATACTTCTAACATTAGTATTTCATGTTAAATTGTCCATGTACGTATATTCCCTCAGGACAACTTCTTTCTAAGTGTACAATGGTTTCCACGTGAAGATTGCATCTCAAGCAAGGAGTTGCATTGATTCCAAGCTTTTGGATTTTGCTTCCTATCCACAAGCCTTAATGTAGTATCAACCATTGAAGAGTGCAATGTTTGATGTCGATAGGGAAAGCCCAACTGCCCTACGAGAGATCGATTCACGCACTTCCTACTTAGTCAAAAGCAAAAATCGCCATCATCCCCCAGCTCACAATCGCCTTTGCACAGGACTCCTTATGCTTTAGCTTTTGGCTGAATTCTGGAGCCTTTGAAAAGTGTGAATACCTTGCTTCACAACAATGCAAATTCTTGAGAAGTTTCCAACCACTGTTTGGGAAAGGTGTGCCTTAGTTGACCCTTGAGCTAGTTGAAAATCAAGATTAGCCGTTTGCAAACAATGGTAAGGGAAAGAACTTGATTAGATATATTAGAAAATAGCTAACAAATCCTGGAATTTTGGAAATTTCTACTAGTAGTTTCGGTCCGCTTAAGAAAAAAAACTTTCTTGACATTGTTTCCAATCAATGGATGACCTAAAAGCAAGCAAGAGCTTTAGAAGCTCTCGACATCCTGATTTAAACATGGGCCCTTGATCCCCACTACACTAAGTAGCATCGGGAATCAATGAGTTTGGGACGAACAGGTAGAATCTCAAGGCGGGGCTAAACCCGGGTAGAGCAAAAAGTGAGGCCATTTGGAGGTTCCCCTAACCCAAGCAACCCAAATTTTGAACCCATGACTTGACGGCTAATTTTAAAATCATGAAGGCTAACCAACTCACCCAAGCGGAAGTTGCGTACTCTAATCCATGTTTTATAATTTCAATTTGTGAGCCTACATGCACTGCCCTCATTTTTGGGGTTTAATTGAAGTTTGAATATAGTTTTATATGAGACTTGCAGTTGCGATTGTCCTGGTTTTTGTGTGTGTACCAGTGCTAGAAAAAAACCGGGGTACAATGTATTTTAATCGGCTAAAATCATGAACTCTCAGTTAGATTTTGAGCTTGCCTTGAAGAAAACTAACAAATTTAAAAAAGTTTGTGTAAATACCGACAAAACTTCAAATTTTGACCTAAAAATTTGCCCTTATTTTCTTTAGTTAAACTTTTCTAGCCCTAGTGTGTACTTCCAAGTTCCGACTCATGGATCCTCAATGGCCTTGATCCCAAGTGAGGGGCCTTGTCGGCTAGCCTCGGGACTAAGTGGCACGGGCATGGGAGGGTGGGATCTACGGCCGAGGGATTGTGGGCCATAGATCTGGAATGCAGGTACCCTAGATTACTTTTGTAAAAATTAATATAGGTTGAAAGTAATCTAGGGTTCCCACTTTGGCGAGCATGGGTTTTGAACCCGTGACCTCACCCATGAGAGGCGCATAACCTAACCACTACGCCATGCACGCATTGTGAAACGTGGGGGCCCTAATCTACTTATAACATGTACGCACAAGGGTGGAAGCCAAAAATAATCTAGGGTACCCTAGATTACTTTCTATTACAAAAAGAAATCTAGGGTACCCTAGATTACTTTTGGCGCCGCCACTGGGATCTACGGCCCACAATCCCCCGGTCGTAGATCCCACCCTCCGATGCCCTTGCCACTTAGTCCTGAGGGCTAGCCTTGGCTAGGGAGTAGGGAGTGGGAAGCCAATGATTGAGAAGACATTAAAAGATAAAAGCTACCACTTCCTAAAAGTTCCTAGTTTCACGCAAGTTCCCGAGCTGCTCCCCAAACTCAGGAGTCAATTTTGCACTGCACAAAGTGGTAGGTGCCAGGAGCTACATATCTTTCACTTTCAATTGACAAGGCGTCAAGCTACAAGACAGATGCAAAGCCTTACTCTCTCCTCTCTCTCCCTCTCTGTGCTCTATGCTTGGGGTGAAAACCTTTCAAGAAAGGTACGAGCTGCGAAGTATGACAAGAACCCCTCTCTCTGTGAAAAGTGCAAACAGAGAAAGCAAAGAACCTAAAAGGCTGATTTTGGCTACAAAGAGGGTGAATACCGATGAGAACACATCAAGTGGAATCAATGGCCAAGACGATAATGCAGGATTGACTTTGCCAACAAAGAGAACAAGACAAACTAATCTCTCTTCTGATATTGATGCTAAGAAAGAGCTAATGGCAATGAAAACCCAGATTGCATGTCTAACATCGAGAGTCAACCTCCTCGAGGCAGCCAATCCGGATCTTTATATGCCTCATAAGAGGGCTTGCTTGTGGAAACCTGATGAAATTACTCTTGTGCTTTCTTGACAATGATGTGAAGAAGGTCTTGAATAATGAAAAACAAAATATTAAAGTTTGGCTAGGTCCTCATGCTACCAGGCCTTTCAAAAAGAAGGATCATATTTGCTATTTGAAAGGTTGGTGGTTTTATCATGACATTTTAGACAACAGAGAGGGGTTGCCTTTAGGTCAATTTTGGAAGGAAAAGATGGCCTTTACTCCTACAAATAGAGAGGATGATGAGGAGTCAGGTGAGGAGTGGCACGCTAGATAGAAGACAGTGGAGACAAGTGCTCTAGCAAGAAATTTATCAAAAACCAATTTGGAAAAAGCTGAAAGATCCGTCACAACTTACTTGGGAGTTGATGATGCAGGCCTAATAAATACGGAGCTTTTGAGAAAAGTTGTTGGTTTTTACTTGTCAATGATAAGACCAAAAAGCAATTTGAAAATGCATTTACTTGAAAGGCTTTTTGGTTTTAAATCAGGCAAGGCAAGTCACCATTTATTTTACTCCAAGTCTTATCATTGACAAGTAAAACCGCAACCTTACTCAAAAGCTCCGCATTTATTAGGCCTGCATCATCAACTCCCAAGTAAGTTATGAAGCATATTTTTGCTTTTTCCAAAATGTCTTTGAATCAATTTCTTGCTAGAGCACTTGTCTCTATTGTCTTCTCTCTAGCCTGCCACTTCTCATCTGACTCCTCATCATGATCTCCATTTGTAGGAGTACAAGCCATCTTTTCCTTCCAAAATTGACCTAAAGGCAGCCCCTCTGTGTTGTCTAAAATGTCATGATGAAACCACCAAGCTTTCAAATAGCAAATATCATCCTTCTTTTTGAAAGGCCTTGTACCATGAGGACCTACCGAAACTTTGATATTCTGTTTGTCATTATTCATGACCTTCTTCACATCGTTGTCAAGAAAGCACAAGAGTAACTTCAAGAGGTTTCCACAAGCAATCCCTCTTGTGAGGCAAAGAGGCATATAAAGATCCAAATTGGCTACTTTGAGGTTGACTCTTGATGTTAGACATGCAATCTGGGTTTTCATTTCCCTTAGCTCTTTCTTAACCTCTGCAACATCAGAAGAGAGATCACTTTTTCTTGCTCTTTTTCTTGTCAAAGTCAATCCTGCATCATCCTTTTGGCCACATCTTCCACTTGGTGTGTTCTCATCGGTATTCACCCTCTTTCCAGCCAAAATCAGCCTTTTAGCTTCTTTGCTTTCTCTCGTTGCACTTTTCATAGAGAAAGGGGTTCTTGTCGTACTTCGGAGCTCATACCTTTCTTGAAAGGTTTTCACCCCAAGCATAGAGCATGACAAAAATCTAGGACTTCTGCTATAGAGCATCATCTTAGGAGTAGAGTTTGGTTCCATGTTTGAGTGAAACAAGCGTGGAAACAAAGACAAGTTCAAACATTGTGTGTGTGTGTGTGTGTGTGTGTGTGTGTGTGTGTGTGTGTGTGTGTGTGTGTGTGTGTGAGAGAGAGAGAGAGAGAGAGAGAGAGAGAGAGAGAGAGTCTCAAAGAGATGAATATGTGACAGAATTTGCAGATATGTGTGTACGTGTGTGTGTGTGTGTGTGTGTGTGTGTGTGTGTGTGTGAGAGAGAGAGAGAGAGAGAGAGAGAGAGAGAGAGAGAGAGAGAAAGAGAGAGAGAGAGAGAGTAAGGCTTTGCACCTATCCTATAGCTTGACGCCCTTGCCAATTAGAAGTGAAAGATGTGTAGCTCCTACTGCTTGTAGGACCTAGCCCACTTTGTGCAGTGCAAAATTGATTCCTGAGTTTCTGGAGTAGCCCAAGAACTTGCCCGAAAGTAGGAACTTTTAGCAAGTGGTAGGTTTTATTTTTTAGTGTCTTTTCAATCATTGGCTTCCCACTCCCTACTCCTAGCCGACAAGGCCCCTCAATTGGGATCAAGTCCATTGAGGATCCATGAGTCAGAACATGGAAGTACACACACAAAAGCCGGGGCAATCCCAACCGCAAATCTCATATAAAACTACATTCAAACATCAAAATTATATACGTGGATTAGAGTATGCAACATTCGCTCAGGTGAGGTAGTTAGCCTTCATGATTTGAAACTTCAGCTATCAAGTCGTGGGTTTAGAATTTGAATTATTTGGGTTAAGGGAACCTCCAAATGGCCTCACTTTTTGCTCTACCCGGGTTTACCCCACCTTGAGATTCTACCTGCTCGTCCCGATGTCATCGATCCCCACACCACCCCTCATTTATGGGTGTTATTTAGTGTCATGAAGATCAAGGGCCCTTGTTCAAATCAAGCTATCAAGAGCTTCTAAAGCTCTTGCTTGCTTTTAGGTCATCCACTGATTGGAAACAATGTTCAAGAAAGTCTTTTTTCTTAAGCGATTTGGTTTCCTCCTTGTACAGGTTGTGCAATTTCTTCAACGTGCTCTTTCAAATCCTCTCCTACCATGCTCAACACAAAAAAAGCCAAGATGTGTGTGTGTGTGTGTGTGTGTGTGTGTGTGTGAGAGAGAGAGAGAGAGAGAGAGAGAGAGAGAGGATGTAAAACAGAGAAATCCAAATTTTTAAAGTTCCCATCAACTGCCTACTGTAAAAGAAGGGGGAGAGAGAAATTGAAGATGCACATACCTTGCTTTTTCATGAAGGAGCTACATATTAAGCTTGCTCGTCTTCAATTTTTTGCAAAATCATTGTGGCTCACCATTTCAATAGTATCTTCGAATCCCCTGGCCACCCTTGAATAAGATCCACCTCTTTCTTGATGTCTTTAAGAATCTTCTTAGCAGCCATGATTTTGTGCTTTTCCATTCTTTTGTTAAGTCCAAAAGACTTGGAGTAAAAGAAACGGTGACTTGCCTTGCCTAATTTAAAACCAAAAAGCCTTTCAAGTAAATGTATTTCCAAATTCCTTTTTGGTCTTATCATTGACAAGTAAAACCAGCAGCCTTTGTCAAAAGCTCCGCATTTATTAGGCCTGCATCATCAACTCCCAAGAAAGTAATGACGCATATTTCATATTTTTCCAAAATGTCTTTGAATAAATTTCATGTTAGAGCACTTGTCTCTACTATCTTGTCTTTAACCTGCCACTCCTCATCAAACTCCTCATCATCATCTCCATTTGTAGGAGTAAAATCCATCTTTTCCTTCCAAAATTGACCTAAAGGCAACCCCACTCTGTTGTCTAAAATGTCACCATAAAACCACCAACCTTTCAAATAGCAAATATCATCCTTCTTTTTGAAAGGCCTTGTAGCGTGAGGACCTAGCCAAACTTTAACATTCTGCTCGTCATTATTCATGACCTTCTTTACATCATTGTCAACAAAGCACATGAGTAACTTCATCAGGTTTCCACAAGCAAGCCCTCTTGTGAGGCATATATAAAGATCCGGATTGGCTGCCTCGAGGAGGTTGACTCTCGACATTAGACATGCAATCTGGGTTTTCATTGCCATTAGCTCTTTATTAACCTCAAAAGAGAGATCACTTTGTCTTGCTCTTTTTTTTGGCAAAGTCAATCCTGCATCATCCTTTTGGCCACAACTTCCACTTGGTGTGTTCTCATTGGTATCACCCTCTTTGCAACCAAAATCAGCCTTTTAGCTTCTTTGCTTTCTCTCGTTGCACTTTTCATAGAGAGAGGGATTCTTGTCGTACTTTGCAGCTCATACCTTTCTTGAAAGGTTTTCACCCCAAGCATAGAGCATGACAAAAATTTAGGACTTCTGCTACAGAGCATAGTCTTAGGAGTAGAGTTTGGTTCCATGTTTGACTGAAACAAGCATGGAAAAAAAGACAAGTTAAAACATTGTGTGTGTGTGTGTGTGTGTGTGTGTGCGCGCGCGCGCGTGCACGTACGCGTGCACGTGTGCGTGTGCATGCATGTGTGCGTGTGCGTGTGCATGTGCGTGTGCACCCGCTTATGTGCTTGTGTGCAGGTGTGCGTGTGCATGTGTGTGTGCGTGTGTGTGTGTGTCATTTACCATATACTTCTCTTTAAGCAATCCAGGTAACAAGGAGCGCTGCTAAAAGCCAGGCCATACTCGGAACCATGAAGTTTTTAAGGGAAAAGACAAACCATGTTTAAAGTGCTAGTACCATACCAATATCCAAAGCTATAACAGGAGCAACATCTGCCTGAGTGAATGCAAAAAAACTGTAATGTATATCCTATCCTTTCTACTATAAAGTCCAAGAACTACCATAGTTTGCAACTGTGTTACCCAAAAGATGTGGAACCATCTAACACCCGTATGCAGGAGGGTGAAGTTTTATCTCTTTGTATTTTCAAAACAAGATGCTAATGCAAATAACAAAAAAGCAGCATATCGGCCAGAGTTAGGGAATCATGTTACAAAAGTCGTAACCGAATGCATTTCTGGCAGCTTACCCTAGAAAAGTGATGCCAAAGTAATATAACCCCCAGTCTCAAAAACGCAGACAGCAATAACCCATAGTATCAAGTCCTTTAAAGGGAACACCAACTATTAGTGGGCAGACTAAAACGTAAAGTATAGCATTTTTCCAAAATGAAGGTTCGTTCAGAAACTGCTGTAACATACAGCCTGGCACAAAGCATATAAACACAGAATCGGTGTGCAGAGGGTGGATACCATACCCCCTTCTTTTCCCAGTTCACCATCCAAGCCCAACTATGGTTCAACCAATCAAAAGGCAACAACCCATGTAATCAAGGCATCAATTAGCCGGCCAGTCAGTTACTAGGGTAAAAAGCCATAGCTAAACAAGTGGTCCAGTCACCAATATGCAGCCAGTAAACAGTAAGCTATATAAAAGAACCATTAATATGTTGTTTTTAACAGAAAAACGCAGCACAGATCAAATTCCTCATGTAATAGGCAACCAGAAGACGTTTTTAGCATTAACAGTGCCCTCGACATTACCATAGCCACCATGTCTTGTCATGATAAGACATGTGTGCTTCTCATCTAAGAGTATCATAACCCGAAATCAGAGCAAGTGCAACATGATTCTTTATAATAATAAAAAACATCCTCAATAGTAGTTATTTCAAAAAATGTGCAATCAAAAAACATATGGCCAAGGAAGCGGACATAGGTGCTAGAAGAAGTGAGCTCCATGCTCCAATGTCAGAATACCATGCAGAATTTTCAAGGCAAGGCAACAACAAAACAAAGCTAAGTGAGGGCCAGAGAAGTGCCCTCACCTCTTTATATAGAGGAAGGAGGGAGAGAGCGGTCCGCTAGATCGAAGTTATGAGTAGAATCACCATGAGTGTACGGACTACATTACACGACAGTGAGGCCGCCTATAGTTTCAACGAGAGCCCTTGCGCCTTCACGGTAAGTAATGGTAGTAGGGTAGTACACCACTAAGTAAAAACCTACTAGTAGGTAATAGATATGGGCCCAGTCCCATGGTGTGCAGTTTTTTTCAAAAGCCAAAAACCATACCTGAGTACCACTGTGTTTGTGTGTGTGTGTGTGTGTGTGAGAGAGAGAGAGAGAGAGAGTAAGGCTTCACAGATGTCCTAAAGCTTGACGTCCTTGTCAATTGGAAGCAAAAGATGCGTAGCTCCTACTGCTTGTAGGACCTAGCCCACTTTGTGCAGTGCAAAATTGACTCCTGAGTTTGGGGAGCAGCCCGAGAAGTTTCCCAAAACTTGAACATTTAGCAAGTGGTAGCTTTTATCTTTTAGTGTCTATTCAATCATTGGCTTCCCACTCCCTACTCCTAGCCGAGAAGGCCCCTCAATTGGGATCAAGGCCATTGATGATCCATGAGTTGGAACATGGAAGTACTCACACAAAACCGAGGCAATGCAATCGCAAGTCTCATATAAAAATACATTTAAATGTCAAAATTATTAACGTGGATTAGAGTACGCAACGTTTGCTCGGGTGAGGTAGTTAGCCTTCATGATTTGAAACTTCAGTTGTCAAGTCGTGGGTTCAGAATTTGGGTTACTTGGGTTATTGGAACCTCCAAATGGCCTCACTTTTTGCTCTACTTGGGTTTACCCCGCCTTGAGATTCTACCTGCTCGTCCCGATGTCATCGATCCCCACACCACCCCTCATTTAATGATGGATGTTACGTAGTGTCATGAAGATCAAAGGCCCTTGTTCAAATCAGGCTGTCAAGAGCTTCTAAAGCTCTTGCTTGCTTTTAGGTCATCCATTGATTGGAAACAATGTTCAAGAAAGTCTTTTTTCCTTAAGCGATTTGGTTTCCTCCTTGTACAGGTTGTCCAATTTCTTCAACGAAAGCTAGGTGTGTGTGTGTGTGTGTGTGTGTGTGTGTGTGTGTGTGTGTGTGTGTGTGTGTGTGTGTGTGTGTGTGTGAGTGTGAGAGAGAGAGAGAGAGAGACAGAGAGAGAGGATGTAAGACAGAGAAATCCAAATTTTAAGTGCCCATCAACCGCCTACTACAAAAGAAGGCGGAGAGAGAAAGAGAAGATGCACATACCTTGCTTCTTCATGAAGGAGCTACATATTAAGCTTGCTCTTTTTCAATTTTTTGCAAAATCTTTGTGGCTAACCATTTCAATACTATCTTTGAATCCCCTGGACACCCTTCAATGAGATCCACCTCTTTCTTGATGTCTTTAAGAAGCTTCTTAGCAGCTATGATTTTGTGCTTTTCCATTCTTTTGTTAAGTCCAAAAGACTTGGAGTACAAGAAACGGTGACTTGCCTTGCCTGTTTAAAACCAAAAAGCCTTTCAAGTAAATGTATTTCCAAATTCCTTTTTGGTCTTATCATTGACAAGTGAAAACCAACAGCCTTTCTCAAAAGCTCTGCATTTATTAGGCATGCATCATCAACTCCCAAGTAAGTTATGATGCATATTTCATCTTTTTCCAAAATGTCTTTGAATAAATTTCTTGCCAGAGAACTTGTCTCTATTGTCTTCTCTTTAGCCTGCCACTCCTCATCTGACTCCTCATCATCATCTGCATTTTTAGGAGTAAAAGCCATCTTTTCCTTCCAAAATTGACCTAAAGGCAGCCCCACTCTGTTGTCTAAAATGAAACGATAAAACCACCAACCTTTCAAATAGAAAATATCATCCTTCTTTTTGAAAGGCCTTGTAGCATGAGGACCTAGACAAACTTTAATATTCTGCGTGTCATTATTCATGACCTTATTCACATCACTGTCAAGAAATCACAAGAGTAACTTCATCAGGTTTCCACAAGCAAGCCCTCTTGTGAGGCAGTGAGGCATATAAAGATCCGGATTGGCTGCCTGGAGGAGGTTGACTCTCGACGTTAGACATGCAATCTAGGTTTTCATTTCCATTAGCTCTTTCTTAACCTCTGCAACATCAGAAGAGAGGTCACTTTGTCTTGCTCTCTTTGTTGGCAAAGTCAATCCTCCATCATCCTTTTGGCCACAGCTTCCACTTGGTGTGTTCTCATCGGTATTCACCCTCTTTGCAGCGAAAATCAGCCTTTTAGGTTCTTTGCTTTCTCTGGTTGCACTTTCCAAAGAGAGAGGGGTTCTTGTCGTACTTTGTAGCTCATACCTTTCTTGAAAGGTTTTCACCCCAAGCATAGAACATAACAAAAATCTAGGACTTCTGCTATAGAGCATCATCTTAGGACTAGAGTTTGGTTCCATGTTTAACTGCAACAAGCGTGGAAAAAAAGACAAGTTCAAACATTGTGTGTGTGTATGTGTGTGTGTGTATGTGTGTGTGTGTGTGTGTGAGAGAGAGAGAGAGAGAGAGAGAGAGTCTCAAAGAGATGAATATGTGAGAAAATATGCAGATTTGTGTGTACTTGTGTGTGTGTGTGTGTGTGTGTGTGTGTGAGAGAGAGAGAGAGAGAGAGTCTCAAAGACATGAATATGTGAGAGAATTTGCAAATCTGTGTGTACGTGTGTGTGTGTGTGTGTGTGTGTGTGTGTGAGAGAGAGAGAGAGAGAGTAAGGCTTTGCACTTGTCCTATAGCTTGACGCCCTTGTCAACTGGAAGCAAAAGATGTGTAGCTCCTGCTGCCTGTAGGACCTAGCCCGTTTTGTGCATGATGCATGGTTTTTAGGACCCCTTCTGAAGATGCAATAAAGGCACAGTCAGTTGTTGGGGAGATGAGGATACTCTAGTCCAAGGGATCTCGAAAGAGAAGAAAAATCTACTTCACAAGCACCAAAGAGTAAAAAGTGCCATGGACAGAAGATACGTGGGAACGAGCTCTTATGCATGCCTACAACCTATATCTTACAGAATAGCCCATTCTAGGTGTGAATTTCTAGTGAAATTTACATGAGGATGTTCGTGTGGACTCACAGCATAGCATACTCCGTTTTCACTTTTTTACCGACAGTAAATATTTTTTACCACAGTAAATATTTTTTACCTACAGTAAATATTTTTCACCTATATGGTAAATACAAATCACTTTTTACCTACAGTAACTTTTTTTACCCATGGTAAATATTTTTTACTGCACCATAAGTATTTGGTAGGTAACAGTTCACTGTTACTAGAAGCAGTGATTGGGCATCAACAATGCAGTTACAGGAGGAGAAAAAGAGAAAATCTTATGGTAAAGGTGAGTCAACAGGGATAAAGACTTTTGAGTTGAAAAGAGACATGCTGATTTTTTCAAAGAACACATGTCAAAAGAAGCCATGGTTGAGGATTTTTTGAGAATTTGATATTCAGGAGGACCCAACTGCCACCCCCCCCCCCCCCCCCGCAGGTCCCCCCCTGACATGTGCAGAACCTCCAGTTTCAACAGCCACCTTACCTGCTCTTAAATGCTGGTCAAGGCCTTATCCCCATGTGTCACAATCAGAAAAAATCAGCATTTATCCTCCCCTCTCACATCACTCTAGAGAATATCTTGATGGTGACATATCAGGTGACCTCAATCTATTGACCACCCTAAGCAAAAAGTAACCCCAATCAGCGGATTTAAGCATGTTTATCCCTAATCCTAAACCCTTTCAGAAACCTATATAAGGAGGCCTTCTCTCACTCAAAAACCAACACTTCACTCACTTCACCAAGCAACGAAGCTATGACGACATCGCTCACAACGAGGAGCTATGGATGGAGCTCTACTCTCTCTCCCTCTAGTATGCTACATTACTAGCCCTAAAACCTAAATAAGGAGTCTTCTCTCATGCTCCATGGCCACCAGGTAGGTGTGTGTGTGTGTGTGTGTGTGTGTGTGTGTGTGTGTGTGAGAGAGAGAGAGAGAGAGAGAGAGAGACAAAGAGACAGACAAAGAGAGAGAGAGAGGATCTAAAACAGAGAAATCCAAATTTTAAGTGCCCATCAATTGCCTACTGTAAAAGAAGGGGGAGAGAGAAATAGAAGATGCCAATACCTTGCTTCTTCATGAGGGAGCTACATATAAGCTTTCTCTTCTTCGATTTTTTGCAAAAATCTTTGTGGCTAACCATTTCAATACTATCTTTGAATCCCCTGGTCACCCTTCAATAAGATCCACCTTTTTTTTAATGTCTTTAAGAATCTTCTTAGCAACCATAATTTTGTGCTTTTCCATTCTTTTGTTAAGTCCAAAAGACTTGGAGTAAAAGAAACGGTGACTTGCCTTGCCTGATTAAAAACCAAAAAGCCATTCAAGTAAATGTATTTCCAAATTCATTTTCGGTCTTATCATTGACGAGTGAAAACCAACAGCCTTTCTTAAAATCTCCGCATTTATTAGGCCTACACCATCAACTCCCAAGTAAGTTATGACGCATATTTCATCTTTTTCCAAAATGTCTTTGAATAAATTTATTGCCAGAGAACTTGTCTCTATTGTCTTCTCTTTAGCCTTCCACACCTCATCTGACTCCTCATCATCATCTGCATTTGTAGGAGTAAAAGCCATCTTTTCCTTCCAAAATTGACATAAAGACAGCCCCACTGTGTTGTCTAAAATGAAACGATAAAACCACCAACCTTTCATATAGTAAATATCATCCTTCTTTTTGAAAGGCCTTGTAGCATGAGGACCTAGCCAAACTTTAATATTCTGCTTGTCATTATTCATGACCTTCTTCACATCACTGTCAAGAAATCACAAGAGTAACTTCATCAGGTTTCCACAAGCAAGCCCTCTTGTGAGGCAGTGAGGCATATAAAGATCCGGATTGGCTGCCTCGAAGAAGTTGACTCTCGACATTAGACATGCAATCTAGGTTTTCATTTCCCTTAGCTCTTTCTTAACCTCTGCAACATCAGAAGAGAGATCACTTTGTCTTGCTCTCTTTGTTGGCAAAGTTAATCTTGCATCATCCTTTTGGCCATAGCTTCCACTAGGTGTGTTCACATCGGTATTCACCCTCTTTGCAGCCAAAAACAGCCTTTTAGGTTCTTTGTGTTCTCTGGTTTCACTTTTCACAGAGAGAGGGGTTCTTGTCATACTTTGCAGCTCATACCTTTCTTAAAAGCTTTTCACCCCAAGCATAGAGCATGACAAAAATCTAGGACTTCTACTATAGAGCATCATCTTAGGAGTACAGCTTGGCTCCATGTTTGACTGAAACAAGCGTGGAAAAAAAGACAAGTTAAACATTGTGTGTGTGTGTATGTGTGTGTGTGTGTGAGAGAGAGAGAGAGAGTCTCAAAGAGATGAATTTGTGAAAGAATCTTCAAATCTGTGTGTACGTGTGTGTGTGTGTGTGTGTGTGTGTGTGTGTGTGTGTGTTTGAGAGAGAGAGAGAGAGAGTCTCAAAGACATGAATATGTGAGAGAATTTGGAAATGTGTGTGTGTGTGTGTGTGTGTGTGTGTGTGTGTGTGTGTGTGTGTGTGTGTGTGTGTGTGTGAGAGAGAGAGAGAGAGAGAGAGAGAGAGAGAGAGAGAGAGAGATAGTAAGGCTTCGCACTTGTCCTGTAGCTTCATGCCCTTGTCAATTGGAAGTGAAAGATGCGTAGCTCTTGCTGCTTGTAGGACCTAGCCCGCTTTGTGCAATGCAAAATTGACTCCTCAGTTTGGGGAGCATCACGAGAATTTGCCCGAAACTAGGAGCAGGTTTTATCTTTTAATGTCTTTTGAATCATTGGCTTCCCACTCCCTACTCCCTAGCCTACAAGGCCCCTCACTTGGGAGCAAGGCCATTGAGGATCCATGAGTCGGAACTTGGAAGTACACACACAAAGACCAGGGCAATCGCAACCACAAGTCTCATACAAAACTACATTCAAACGTCAAAATTATAAATGTGGATTAAATTATGCAACGTCCACTCGGGTGAGGTAGTTAGCCTTCATGATTTGAAGCTTAAGTTGTCAAGTCATGAGTTCAAAGTTTGGGTTACTTGGGCTAGGGGAACCTCCAAATGGCCTTAGTTTTTCGTCTACCCAGGTTTACCCCGCCTTGAGATTCTACCTGCTTGTCCAGATGTTATCGATCCCCACACCACCCCTCATTTAATGATGGGTGTTACTTAGTGTCATGGGGATCAAGGGCCCTCCTTCAAATCAGGCTGTGGAAATCGGTACCCAATCATAGTAGAGACACCAATTTTTAAGTCTCGAGCTTAGGCAGCAAATGGCTACAGTCAAAGTGCACCAATTTCATTTAGTATACTAGTCGATCTACTACTCATTCCATAGATTTAAGCCAAACTTGCCAGCATATATTGTTTTTAGGATTTCAAGAAAGTCGAAACAAGGTTAGCTAGTCGACTAGTTTATGAAGCCATCCTGTATGGTAACCCAGGTCAAAAAGAGCATGGTTTAATAGAAGCCACACTCGTATAGGACAGAAAAGACCAGAGTTTTGCCACATCTTTTTCATGAGTAAGTCTTGAGTCAAATTCAGTAAGATTTAAACGGAATGTCTACTACCCAGGAAAAGTTACCCAGCCAAAGGCAAATAACCCAAAAAAATCATCGAGATATTTAACGATTCAGTGACAAGGTCCTACACACATAATAATATTATAAAATTAGTATTTCATTGATAGTCTTCATAGTAAGTCTGGAGAAACATTTCAATTTTTTCTTCAAAACAACATGCATGTAAGCTATAATACTCCTATGCGTTTGTGTGAAGATAGTAAGTGAATGGTACAATCAAAATAGCTAAATTTAGGACGTCCAAACTATGGTAACCAAACCAAAATAGGCAATAAGCCCACTGTACATAATACGCCTAAAAAAACTATGCTTTCAAGTTTCAAGCCTTTTAATAGAAACCCCATTATGCACGGAAAAAATCAGCAAAATTTTCCCAATCTTGGTCAAACCATTTATCATCTCGAGATCTGGCAGCCAAAAGTCAAGTTACGGTTCCCAAATTTCTTCAAGAATATTAGTTTTAAGCATATTTCCCATAACTCTAATCGAGAAAAACAGTCATATTAAATGGGTCTTTACTTACTGCATTTCAACCATTAGACTCTCCATCCATATATTAGCAAAAAACAGTCCAACTCACGATTATGCTTAAAGCATCAAGAGAACATCAAATAACCTGTAGACTTGATGACGATGAATCCATCACCACTTTATCAGTTTTTTCGGCATGATGAGGACACCACAGCAAACCAGAATTGAATGCACAACAGCGGTTACAGAACACAATGCCAAGTGAGCATTAAGACTCACCTTCCAAGCTATTTATAGGTGATGAAGCTACTCCATAGCAGAAGGGGCCTGAATCAAGCCAGGTACTGCAGCCAACGAGGTCCGCATTGAAGACCCCCTATCTAGGGATTATACCCAGCACAGGATCCGGATGCAAGCGGTCAACACAGGATCACTTCATATAATATACGCACACTACCACTCTCTTACTATGCCGAAGAAGCCGTGCGGCAGTAACCTACAGAGAAGGCTTCTCCAATGATTTTTATAGACGTCACAAAGTATTGAGCATCAAAGGACAAATTACCCTAAAGTAACTGAGGATAAAAAACCCAAATAAGTTAAAAGGCATAAACATCATTATAATGAGCCAAATATGCCGGCTTTCGAACGATCGAAAACTCGGTAGGCCGAATCCTAAGACATATAAGGAAGGTGCTTTCTATTTCTTTAGCAAGTCGTAATTTCTCCGAAATCAGAGCTCTTTTGACAGGGTCAGAACAGACTTTAATTCTTGCAGTGAGCTTTCCAGTAACCTGGTAGACAGAAGTAATAAACTAGTGAAATGACATGAACAAAAAGGGAAATTCTAGAAAGTGAGAGTATAGAGTGGAATGGTCGTGCTAGCAACCTTTAACCAGTCAGGTCAAGGGGGACCATTGACACTGTGTGATAGCACCCCTACCTGTTATCATATAATAAATTATATAGTAATAGGCGCTTAAATCTAGAACTAAGGTCTGAGAGAGAAAAACACTTAAGTCAATCTATCTTATGTGTTTATTGTGTGTGTAGCAGTTCTAAATATATACAAATATATACGCAAACGAACTATACCAGTTCACATACCATTAATTCTAGGCAAATACAATGGTTTTGTACAATAATTTATTTGCATTTGAAAATAAATTATGTACAAGGTAGTAAAGATAACAAGTAAAACTTGGGAAATAGTCATCCCAGACTCTGGCGTGAAGTTGCTTCAAGGTAAATGAACTGCCCCCAGTCATCTACCACAAAGAACAGAATGTTTTTATCAAAGAAAGCAACAAGAAAACAATTCGTTAGCACGTGGTTGTACACACGTGATGATGGGCATCCCAGTTGTTATCCATGTCACAATAAAAAAACAAACTGTTCTTCAATATGTAATTTTTTTTTTAAATTTAGAGTTATACTAAGAATTCCCCCTTTTTTTGGAGAGTGAGCCTCCTCTCAAAGCTAATATATATTGATTTAGTTAAAAAAAATCTACAAAAGCCAAACCATAAGCCCTATCCTCATCTGAGTCTCATATTATGCCATAATCGACATATTCTCAAAAAGCCAGTATCACACATAGTTACAAAGTATATTTATAACCACCGATTTCCATCTATATATACCCAATCAAGGCAGGTTTACACATTTTTTACACATCTTTCTGTTTGTAATGTTTTTAAAGCCTACAGGTAGCCGAAACCATAATTACCCAGTAGACCAGGAGATGAAGCAAACCAGTAGGTCAGGTCCTAGGCAGCCTAATAACAAAGTCCGTACATGCCATAAATAAAGAGCTGGACTATGCTGACTCTTTTTTATGAGTAAACCCTTCAAGTATGATATGAGTCAATCTCAGTAAGACCTGTAAGGAAGGTCTAATACCCGGAAACAGTAACCAGGCCAACGACACACAACGAGACCTTCCTCGACTTAGTGAAAGTGAGCAAGAGTAGAAAATTTACATTCAATATTTTAATCAAATACTATAGAGAATGCTGGAAAAAGTCATTCAATATTCTTCCATTATGCAGGTATGCAACCATACTACCATGTATAGATCAAAGGTCAAGTTCAAAAAAAGTCGTTATTTAGGACTCCCTTCAGTGAGTGACCATCACATTTAGGGCAATCAGCCATTAAAGTTATAATCCTGTAAGTAAGAAACTAGGCAAAAATAAGTCTAAAAAAATTATTTTCAAGATTCAAGCATCTAAACCGAAAACTCTACTTTACATGGATAAGAACAGTATCAACATTCATAGAAAATTTTTTATCCTACCTGGCATAATCATAGTAGAGACACCATTTTTAAGTCTCAAGCTTAGGCAGCAAATGGCTACAGTCAAAGTGCACCAATTTCATTTAGTATACCAGACGATCTACTACTCATGCCATAGATTTAAGCCAAACTTGCCAGCATATATTGTTTTTAGGATTTCAAGAAAGTCGAAACAATGTTAGCCAATCAACTAGTTTATGAAGCCATCCTGTACGGTAAGCCAGGTCAAAAAGAGCATGGTTTAATAGAAGCCACACTCGTATAGGACAGAAAAGACCTGAGTTTTGCCACATCTTTTTTATGAGTAAGTCTTGAGTCAAATTCAGTAAGATTGGTTATGGGCAGCCACTATGAGGGTATTTTAATTGCACTCTCCACATTAAGGAGTATGGTGTGGTCTTGGCAACCCGTATCTTACCTCTGGCTGAGCATCCAAACACCTTCTATTACTGTGATAGTTGTTTGTGCGATCATGTAATGGATGGTTTACTTGATATGTAGGGGAGGAAAAAGAAAGGGGTTTTCTTTCTAGAAATCAGGCTTTTCCATTCTAATTAAAGTGGCAAAGTAAGAGAAAAGACACAAGTAGTTTTGTGTGTGTGTGTGTGTGTGTGTGTGTGTGTGTGTGTGTGTGTGTGAGAGAGAGAGAGAGAGAGAGAGAGAGAGAGAGAGAGAGAGAGAGAGAGAGAGCGGATGTAAAATAGAGGAATCCAACTTTTAAGTGCCCATCAACTGCCTACTGTAAAAGAAGGGGGAGAGAGAAATAGAAGATGCGCATACCTTGCTTCTTCATGAGGGAGCTACATATTAAGCTTGCTCTTCAAATTTGTGCAAAATCTTTGTGGCTAACCATTTCAATACTATCTTCGAATCCGGTGGCCACCCTTCAATAAGATCCACCTCTTTCTTGATGTCTCTAAGAATCTTCATAGCAGCCATGATTTTGTGCTTTTACATTTTTTTGTTAAGTCCAAATGACTTGGAGTAAAAGAAACGGTGACTTGCCTTGCCTGATTTAAAACCAAAAAGCCTTTCAAGTAAATAGATTTCCAAATTCCTTTTTGGTCTTATTATTGACAAGTGAAAACCAACAGCCTTTCTCACAAGCTCCGCATTTATTAGGCCTGGATCATCAACTCCGAAGTTATGACGCATATTTTAGCTTTTTCCAAAATGTCTTTGAATAAATTTCTTGCTAGAGCAAATGTCTCTATTGTCTTCTCTCAAGCCTACCACTCCTCATCTGACTCCTCATCATCATCTCCATTTGTAGGAGTAAAAGCCATCTTTTCCTTCCAAAATTGACCTAAAGGCAGTCCCTCTCTGTTGTGTAAAATGTCATGATAAAACCACCAAGCTTTCAAACAAAAAATATCAGCCTTCTTTTTGAAAGGCCTTGTAGCATAAGGACCCAACCAAACTTTAATATTCTGCTTGTCATTATTCATGACCTTCTTCACATCATTGTCAAGAAAGGACAAGAGTAACTTCATCATGTTTCCACAGGCAAGCCCTCTTGTGAGGCAGTGAGGCATATAAAGATCCGGATTGGCTGCCCCGAGGAGGTTGAGTCTCAACGTTAGACATGCAATCTGGGTTTTCATTGCCATTATCTCTTTCTTAACCTCTGCAACATTAGAAGAGAGATCACTTTGTCTTGCTCTCTTTGTTGGCAAAGTCAATCCTGCATCATCCTTTTGGCCACAGCTTCACTTGGTGTGTTCTCATCGGTATTCACCCTCTTTGTAGCCAAAATCAGCCTTTTAGGTTCTTTGCTTTCTCTAGTTGCACTTTTCACAAAGAGGGAGGTTCTTGTCGTACTTCACAACTCATACCTTTCTTGAAAGTTTTTCTCCCCAAGCATAGAGCATGACAAAAATCTAGGACTTTCTCTGGTTGCACTTTTCACAGAGAGGGGGGTTCTTGTCGTACTTCACAACTCATACCTTTCTTGAAAGGTTTTCTCCCCAAGCATAGAGCATGACAAAAATCTAGGACTTTTGCTATAGAGCATCATCTTAGGAGTAGAGTTTGGTTCCATGTTTGACTGAAACAAGCGTGGAAAAAAAGATAAGTTAAACATTGTGTGTGTGTGTGTGTGTGTGTGTGTGTGTGTGTGTGTGTGTGTGTGAGAGAGAGAGAGAGAGAGAGAGAGAGAGAGAGGCTTCGCATCTGTCTGCAGCTTGATGCCCTTGTCAATTGGAAGCAAAAGAGGCGTAGCTCCTGCTGCTTGTAGGACCTAGCCCTCTTTGTGCAGTGCAAAATTGACTCCTGAGTTTGGGGAGCAGCCCGAGAACTTGCCCAAAACTAGGAACTTTTAAGATGTGGTAGCTTGTATCTTTTAGTGTCTTTTCAATCATTCGCTTGCCACTCCCTACTGGCTAACCGACAAGGCCCCTCACTTGGGATCAAGGTTGTTGAGGATCCATGAGTCGGAACTTGGATGTACACACACAAAGGCCGGGGCAATCGCAACTGCAAGTCTCATATAAAACTATTTCAAACAGTCATTAACGTTGAAATTATAAACCTGGATTAGAGTACGCAACGTCCGCTCGGTTAGCCTTCATGATTCTAAACTTCAGCCGTCAAGTTGTGGGTTCAGAATTTGGGTTACTTGGGTTAGGGGAACCTCCAAGTGGCCTCACTTTTTGCTATACCCGGGTTTACCCCGCCTTCAGATTCTACATGTTCGTCCCGATGTCATGGATCCCCATGCCACCCCTCATTTAATGATGGGTGTTACTTAGTGTCGTGGGGATCAAGGGGCCTTGTTTAAATCAGGCTGTCAAGAGCTTCTAAAGCTCTTGCTTGCTTTTAGGTCATCCATTGATTGGAAACAATGTTCAAGATAGTCTACTTTTTAAAGCGATCGGGTTTCCTCCTTGTATAGGTTGTGCATACCAAAAATACTAGTAGAAGTTTCCAAATTTGCAAGATTTGTTAGCTAATTTCTAATATATTTTATCAATTTCTTTTCCCCTTACCATAGTTTGCTCAACCGGCTCAAGGCTCAACCAAGGCACATCTTTCCCAAACAGTGGTTGGAAACTTCTTAAGAATTTGCATTGTTGTGAATCAATTTATTCACACTTTTCAAAGGCTCTAGAATTCAGCCAGAAGTTGAAAGCTAGGTTAAACAAAAGATAAGGATTGAATTGGAGTGCCAAGCAGTGGCAGGACAAATTTTAGTGCACTTGGGCTTTCCCTATCGCCATCAAACATTGCACTCTTCAATGGTTGATACTACATTAAGGCTTGTGGATAGGAACCAAAACCCAAAAGCTCGGAACCAATGCAAGTCCTTGCTTGAGATGCAATCTTCACGTGGAAACCATTGTACACCCTTTTTTTTTAAAAAAACTGCCCAAAGAATCAGCATGCCTTAGACTATTCATCCATACCCCTTCACTTAGAAAGAAGTTGTCTTGGGGGAATGTGACCTCTTGCGGTCGAACTGCCCATTAACACAAGAAGATTTATAAATTTTCTCGTGTAGGAAAACGGAGTCTTTCTCAGTGTTTTTCATACAATGCATAACATCATGAGCTTCTGCTCGAGAGGCACCGCATACCTAGCTAGGTACAATTGGGGGTAGGGGACCCCCGGCCCAAAGAAGTTGTCTTGGGAGAATGTAAGCATATGGACATTTCAACATGAAGTATTTTTCTATGACATATACGGGCTAGCAAGAACTCTAATCAAGTTTGACCTGGTTATGCTACCAAAAGATTACATATTGAGGTCAAGGAAGCTCCATCGTGTAGCATGAAGGACATTTAAAGAAATCACTGGTGGAAGCAATGGTTTCAAGTGATGGCCATATGCTATGATGGTTTGAAATCCAGAGTTTTGAAATCCATCCTTGCTATCACAAGAAGATTTAGAAATTTTCTCATGTAGGAAAATGGAGTCTTTTCCAGTGTTTTTCATACAATTAATAACCGGGGGTCCCTTGCCCCCAATCGTACCTAGCTAGGTATGCGGTGCCTCTCGAGCAGAAGCTCATGATGTTGAGGTAAGTCACAATGTGGGAGTTATTGTGAGAATTTGTCCAAAAAATTTTGTGAATGTGTTAGGTATATTGTGGCCACTAATTAGCCTGCAATCAAGATAAAGGATTGTAACAAACAGCAAGCCACTAATGAATAGGTGAGTGTGCCGACACGATTTGCAGGAGCTTCTCATGCACAAGTGGTTGAGGGTAAATTAGTGTGAATGCTCCTTCATGTTAATTAAGCTGAGATTGCAGATAATGAGTTGAGTTTCTCACAGAAAAACTATCCCCAGAGGACATGGGCACAATCAAACTCTGTGACTTCAATAGCAGAGGACATGGGCTAGGCTTTGACATGGCAGGGAAGTTATGGTGTGAACTAGTGTGTGTGTGTGTGTGTGTGTGTGTGTGAGAGAGAGAGAGAGAGAAGGAGAAGAACCTGCCAGCTTTGAAAAAGATGGTCCCTGGCTCAATTTGTACCTTTTGATTGTTCTAAAATTGGAGCTTGGGGTTGTAACTTGTAAAATGTAATGTCAATTGAGGCTTACTTACGGAGCTTCTTGAGAGAAAATGTATTCCCACTATTTTTGTTTAGAAGGGACTGGTGTGTTGAAAGAGGTTAGACAATGAGGAGAATTTCTTTTGGATCACACAAAACAGATCAAAGCTCTTTAAGAAGTTAAGTGTGAAGGTGGAAGTGTTGTGGTAGATAGAGGTGTACGTGTGCCACCGATTGTGCTAGCACAACATTGAGCAACATTTAGCAATCCGGGTTGTCCGATCGCCATTTGAACTAGGTGTGAACTAAGAGTGAACTCGGAGGTATGTGCATCACACCAAATTTGGTCTAAACTCAACATGAACACGGTGTGAACTAGGTGTGAGTTGGGGAGGGTCTGCACACCACACCAAATTTGGTGTGAACTCAATGAGAATTCGGTGTGAACTAGGTGTAAACTTGTCTACGACGCCATGATCTATAAACTTACCACACACACACCTTTTAACGAACGCGCGATAGCCTAGTGGTTAGAGTCAATTCCGTGGGGGAGAGGGTGGTGGGTTCAAGTCCCGGATCCGAGAAAGTGGGAATCTAATTCAACGGTCACAATCAACCGGTGATCGTGAGCCATTGATCCCACCTCCCAAAAAGAGGTGTCAATTAGTAACGAGGCAAGAACCCCCCCCCCCCCCCCCCCCCCCCAACAACCAACCAAAACAAAACGTTGGGAAATTAATTAGAGAGAATGAAAATCTATACAATCGATAGAAGACATACACTTGAGAGAGAGAGAGAGAGAGAGAGAGAGAGAGAGAGATTACAAAGGCTTATCCAACACTAAAGACACGGGGTCTTTAATGAACCCTAAGCCATGGAATCGATGATGCGAAAGCCACGCTCAAAAATAAAAAACAACGTGCACCATGAAATGTTTTCCAAGTTTACTTTTCCTCGTTTGTGTTCACAATATCAGGTTGTGTCTTACCTAAGGTGCCATCAAAAGCTACACACCCTTGTGGTTAGGGCATCAGCTTGTCATCGCGTAGGTGGTGGGTTCGAGTCACCTCGCGAACATTGATCGCTGCATTTTTTTTACCGTCCAACTGCCTCAAGATTCCCCCTGCTAGGTTGATCCCATCTCTCTAGCTTCATTAAATACCTTGTGGGACTTAGTGAGGTGGAAGGTGGGAAGTGTCCTAAGGTGCCAAAGTCAGGTCGGAGCATTTACAAAGGGCATGCCCATAAGTTGATAATGAGGAGTGTCAATGGTTTCCTATATCTCTTCCATAAGACTAATGGATTTGATGACAAGTTGAATAGCTTCTCTGATCCTAGCCAGGTTTCCAACTCCCATGTCAATTAAAGTGGTATGCTTTTGTTCTTCATATGCAACTTGCTTTTAGGCTTCATCCAATGACTCGTACATGGTTGTTTGGTGGATACGAGCGAACAAGCGTATGCACACCAAACCCGGCGGATACTCTATTTTTTCGGCAAAAACCTTGTAATTCTGCCTAAAATGAGTTGTAATCATAGCGAGATTAGAATGATACTCCTTTTTATTTTCTCTGAGTCTACCCCTTGTAAGAGGTCGGATGGCCATGGGAAAGCCCCCTAACTTTTAAAGTCAAAACCCTTAGTTTTAAAAGGTGGATTATCATTAGCTTGGAGAAGAAAACGTGCACTGCAAAAGCTTCTTGTTACACTGAAAGATGCCCGGCTCGAGAACTACCTCAAGATGAAAGACTATCAGTCCTCTTCATAGAGGGACTGCGAAATGACACGCTCAAGAAGGACTTGCACCTAAAATCCTGTGTCGCCTTTGAGCAAGTCACGAAAGAGGCATTGTATCTTGTAGATAAATGCAAAGCATATGGGGAGGTGACTGAATACATAGATCAGGGGACTAGTAGCACCTCTTCAACTACGAGTGAGTCCACGACACAATCGGGAGGGCAAAACCCAATTGTACCGACGTTGATCTAGTGATCAAGGAAGTGATCAGGAGGATGAACCAAGGAAACAGGACGAACCCAAGCACACGACAACCCCCTACCCAAAAATGCGATACTTGTGGAGGTGACCATCCAACCCAATGGTGCAACCTTCAACAAAGGACAGGAGCTAACGCACAGTGGATATTGAAATGGTGTGCTACATAACAAAAATGGACAAACCATGAAACTCACGAATGTTTCTACAATCGGACCTATGTTGGAGAGAGACAATACGGACCACCTGGAGGAAAACAACTTCCACCCCCTCCAAGGTACCAAGTGGGGTCAAATAACGCAATCTTGGGTCAGGAAAAAGCTCAACCGGTGTTGGGACATCAACCTCCTTTACCCCAGGAAAATAGGGCTATGGTAAGGATTTCTCAACACATAAAACCACCATCTGATCAGAGTATGATCCAGGTAGTCTCACACCGAGAAGATTCTGACGGTACTTATGAAAGGGAAATTGATAGGAATGCATATGATCCAGAGGGATATAATCCAAGGATAATTCCAGAAGAAATGCCCGAGCCCTCATACATAGCACAACCAACCAAAAATCATTACTGGTCGATGAGAATATGCTAATGTTTATGGCAAATCAGGGCTACAAACCTAGAGGCTACCCTCCTAGAGCAGGACAACCAATGGGAGCTCCTCAAGCTTCTCCACCACCTGTAGGACCATGCTATGAATGCGGTGGGGATCACTGGGCTAAAGTGTGTCCAAACAAAGAAGAGGGGTGAAATTTTTTGGATTCTGCAATGGATGCACGACGGACCATCTTATTCCACACTGCCCAAAAAACCCTAAAAATAAAGGAAAAGCAACCATGAACAAAATAGGGATTGTGCCAAGCTCAAGTGGATCAGAAACAGAACAGAACATTCCAATAAAAGCGGTCACTAGAGCCCAAGCACATGAGGTAGGAAAGAGTGTCCCGGCCAGCCAAACAAAGATAGACAACTTGTCTGTCCGAACCCCTAGAAAATCCTGGAAGGCGAAACAAAACAAGATGAAAGCCAAAAGAGAAAAGGAAAAACGGGCATTGGAGACCAAATTGCGGAAAACGGAGGAACAACTTCAAAGGGAAAGAGGCCTTAATGGTAACAATGAGACAAAGAAACTGTCGGAATTGCCATCCGGGGGGTCAATACTAGTAGACAAGGTGGTTGAACCCTTGGATGCAATTCTGAAAGCTTATGAAGCAAGGCTAAAGCCTAACCAAACCCAAGAGGATCGATGGTTAGCGTACCCTCATCTAGGGTATGAGAAAGAGAGGCTAAAGATGTGCAAAGAGCTCATTTAAGCCGCTCAAGCGCTTATGGAACCATCAGTTCCTACGACTCCAAAAATCGAGGTACTCATACGAGAAAAGATTTGGGAGTTAGATGAGAGGGGAATTGAAGTGAATAACCTACCCAATCTGGTCGATGAAACACCTTTGGACACGAGGGTAGTAGCCAATACAACAGATGGAACGCACTCTCAGGTACCACCACCAATTTCGGAGGTAGAAGAACAATGGCCTCAAGAGCTATGGGAACAGATCAGGAATAGGAAGGACGAGAGTGCCACACTTGTGTCAGCTCCTATCCCAGAAATCCACTTGGAGCATGAGCTCTATCCAAATGACATCCAATCATTGTATGGAGATGCAGGCATATCGATATCCGAAGACAGTAAACCACAGTCATTGAAGACTTTACCTTCATTTATTGGTAACCCTGAAACTCGATCAGAGGTAAGGAAAGTTCCATCTCAATGGAAAGCCAATCCTAAGATGATGGACACTAAAACTCTTCACGAGCTGATGTCATCACCTATCCGTTGTAAACTAACTTTGTCAGAGTTGCTGAACATTAGACCGCATCTTTGGGAAGAGGTTGCAAAAAAATTGGAAAAAATAGGGCTTGTATTTCCTTCAACCGAGGTTTCTCGAAACACATTAAAAACACAACCCTCGAAGCAGACTAAACATGAGCCAGTGCCAGTCAACAAGGTAGGGGACTACTGTGAAGGTGAAGAAGGAAATACTACCCTACTTGTAGAGTACAAGGATGTAATATCGATAGAGATATTGGATAGTGGAACCGGAATTGCCATAGCCACCAAAGCAATGTGGAAAGATTGGGAAAAACCTTCTCTAAGGAAAATGAGAATGAAACTTCAACTAGCAGATGGGTACCTGGAGATACCTATTGGCATCTTGGAGCAGATTGTAGTAACTTCTTGTGGAATTGCTTACGAACACACCTTTGCTATCATGAATTTTGATGAGAGCAGCAATTTCAACATCATTCTAAGCAGACCATTTATGCGTCAGCTCAAAATGGTCCAAGATTGGGGTTACGACTATATCTCTCTGAGGAACAAGGATGTCACTACAAAAATTATTGCCAACGATCATAGCTATAAAGACGTAGACAGAGCCCCATGAGAAGACCTGCATTCCACAACTGACCAGGAAGGAGGAATACCAGCCTGGCTCCAGAACAAAGCTTACCAATGGACTAGAGAAGCTTCGGATTCTGGAAGTCTAAAAAAGGAAGACTGCATTCTTGATAGGACTGCACAAGATGAAGCATACATACCAGAGCCTTTTCCAGGGGAGATGTTTGAGCCTTTTGGATGGCAACAGATACTAGCTACTCTTGATGTTTGTGTCAACGAAGTGACCCTCACCAAATTTTGTGACAAGGAAGGGTACGATATCATTCCATTCCAGATGATGAATGTTCGCCTAACTCCGAAGACTGAGGAAGATGTACCTGACAAGGAAGGGATGGCCGAGTGCCGACGCATAGTGGACGAAATCTCTGTAAGGGACCTTGTCCAAACAAATGACGAAGAAGAGTTTCAAGACTCGACTGATAGGGCGCTAGAGGATAACGCGGACGATGAGCTGTCCAGTAGCTCGAGCCAGAGCATCAAACAGAAGGATCGTTGAGTGATCTACTATGATTTCTCAAACCAAAACCCTCGAAGACAACATAGGTATCGAGATAAACGCAGAAACAACCATAACAAGCACCACGAGGACTCCGTACCTTTGTTAACTGACAAAATGTAGTACTTGAGATTAGTCGAAGCGGTTGACTACCTCAAGGACAGGATATCAAAGTGATACATGAAACATGACTCAACCAAAACATAAACCAAAAAAAGAGAAACATACCGAAAAACCGTCTAAGTTGTCCAAAATGGAACGCAAAGTCAAACACAATGATTTAGAACGGGCATTGAAAGAAGATTGGACAACCGAAATGGAAATTGACGAGGAATCAAATGATGATAAATTCGATGCACTATCCCACTATAAGAAGTATACCATTTAGGATAGGACAATAATGGTGCAAAAACCCAAACGAGATCCCAAAGAACCATGAACTTCATATGATGGGCTTGAAAACACAAAATGTATCAACTTAGCAGAACCCGGAGAGGAGCCTCAACCGGCCTATATTGCCACGCACCTTACTAAAGAGGAAGATCAACTTCTAGTCGATACGCTCAGGCAATATAAAGATGTCTTCACATGGTCTTACAAAGATCTAAAGGGGATAGATCCTGAGATATGTCAGCATACGATTCCCCTTAAGAGCGATGCTAGACCACGCAGACAACGTCCTTACACGTACAATGAAACTTTTGCACAAGAAATCAAGGAGGAAATAGACAAATTAAAGGACGCCGAGTTTATCTACGAGATTGAGCACACAGAGTGGGTGTCCCCGATTGTGGTGGTACCCAAAAAGAATGGAAAACTGTGGGTCTTTGTAAATCTCAAGCAAGTAAATGCAGCCACCATTAGGGATAACTATCCACTGCCAATAACTGATCATGTTATTGAGAGGGTAGCAGGGAAAGAGGCCTATAGTTTCTTGGATGGGTTCTCAGGCTACAACCAGTTGACGATTAAGGTGGAAGATCAGCATAAGAGAGCTTTTGCGACAGAGTGGAGTATATTTGCATATAGGGTAATGCCTTTCGGCTTGACCAATGCCCTGGCCACATTTCAAAGACTAATGACCCACGCATTCAAAGAATATCTCAGACAATTTCTGGAGATCTACATGGATGATCTTTGTGTTCATTCCCACCGACGAAGTGACCACATCACTCATCTTGGTAAAGTCTTTGAAAAATGCAGAACATATCGTATTTTTTTAAACCCGAAAAAATGTGCCTTCATGGTGAGACAGGGTAGAATTATGGGCCACATAGTGTCAAAAAATGGCATTTCAACTGATCAAGAAAAGGTGAAGATAATTGTTGCACTACCAAGACCAACAAAGATAAAAGAAGTGCAAGCATTTATGGGGCATTGCGAATACTACCAGTGATTCATATATATGTACGTTGTAATAGCCAAGCCATTGTACGCCCTCATAACTAAGTTTGAATGGACGGAGGAATGTGAGCAGGCTTTCCAAAAATTGAAGCAACATTTGATTTCAGCTCCAATTTTGCAAGCCCCTGACTGGAGAAAAATCTTCCATGTCCATGTAGATGCATCAGCCTATGCCATCGGGTGCATATTAGCCCAGCCAGGAGAGAAGAAAATGGATTTTCCCATTTGCTACTCCAATCGACAACTAAACAACGTAGAGCAAAATTATACCACTACGGAAAGAGAGGGCCTTGGAATGATCTATGCTATCAAGAAATTTAGACACTACCTTCTAGCAAACAAGTTTGTCTTCTTTGTGGATCACCAAGTGTTAAGTATGGAGCCTGATTTACCCCTTGTAATTTTCTGTGTAAAAGCGCACATTTGTAAGGCCCCCATTATGAGGAGAAGCCATCGTGCGTGAAGGAAAATCACTCATCGGAAATAAAAATCACTCGCCGGAAACCAAAATTTTCACGGCCAAAAATTAGGGGCAACTTTTTTCCTTCGCCGGAATATTATGGCCGGACGGCAGCCGGAAAGTGGTCGGAAAACGACCGGTCGGTTGGCCGATGGCCGGTAGTCAATGACCGGTGGCCGGTGGCCGGTGGCCGAATTCAATGGACGGTGGCCAAATTCAAAAGCGGATTTGTCTACACAAGGGCGGCCACACATGGGCAGATTGGAGGGTCCGATTTGGACTTATTCACACAAGGGCGGCTACACATTGCTACCTCTCATAAGAGAGGGCAGCCTTTTTGGCCTATAAAAGGATGCCATTTCTACACACCTTTCATAGTGTGAAGTTGATGCAACAAGGTGAGTGTGAGGTGGTGAGAGTGAAGCGAGGTGGGAGCTCCATTAAGGGTATAATCCCTTTGTAAACTACTTCTTGTTTTGAAGTACTAAAGCCATTGAGTGGCTGCTTTCCCGTGGACATAGCCCACATTGGGTGAACCACGTATATCGTGTGTACTCTCTCTCCATCTTTCACGACTATTTCATGGGAAAGCACCTGTGAGTGTTGATGACAAACTTCTTGATTCATATCTGTTTAACATAGAAATGGTGCCGCAATGGAGCAAAGAGGTCGGCTCTTTGCAAATAGAAAGACAACCATCAATGATCCATCAAACACGGAATCTTATCCTGTTAGCAGGACTGCTGTATAAACACAGTAAGGATGGAATACTGAGACTATGTGTACAACCTGAACATATCACCTACGACCTCAAACAAGCTCATATACAAAACACGGGATTCCACAATGGGGGAATACAGACAAGCCAACGGTTACAAAGACTGGGCGTCTACTGGCCAAAAATGGAATACAGTGTCCATAAATATGTAAAATCCTACAATAAATGTATAAAACAGCCACCAGTGGAACATGCCACAATGTTTCGAGTAGTACAAGCACCGAAATGGAGTGCTCACATCATTGAGTAGTACAAGCACCGAAATGGAGTGCTCACATCATTGAGTACTTTTAAAAAAAAACCTTTCCAGAGAAATGGGACAAATCAAGAAGGAAAACTGTTAAGGAAGAGGCCAAACACTATCTACTCATTGCCAACCAACTATATAGGCGGGGGAAAGACGAACAATTACGGTTGTGTGCTGCAGAAAGTGAATATTATGTCATACTAGATCAAGCACATGCGGGACAACCCGGAGGACACATCTTCACCGATCAAACGGCAAATCTAGTGCTAAACTCATGTATATGGTGACCGACCCTATTCATGGATGCAACAACATACGTCAAACGATGTGACGAATGTCAACGCATGAAACCACCCCTACGGAGAGATGACATGCCACTGAGGCCGATGATGGGAGTTCGTGATTTTTCCAAATGGGACATTGACTTCATTGGTCCCATCAACCCTCCAGGATACAGGACACACACACACAATACATTATTGTAGCAACGGATTACATGACGAAGTGGGCGGAAGCCAAAGCAACCCAAAAAAATGATGCAAGGACTACAGCTCAGTTCCTTTTCGAAAACGTCTTGACGTGGTATGGACTACCAATAGAAATAATAAGCAATAGAGGAACACACTTTGTGAACGACATCATTGAGACTCTCCTTGACGAATTCATGGTGGTCCATCGAAAGTCAGCACCCTATCATCCGCAAGCCAACGGACAGGCAGAGAGCACTAACAAAATCCTATGCACCGTGCTCACCAAAATAGTCAGTGATTCAAAAAATGATTGGGATCAAAAATTACACACCGCTTTATGGGCTTATTGTGTAGCTTTTAAAACTTCCATTGGCACGACTCCCTTCAACCTGGTCTTCAGAATTAATGCGATACTACCATTGGAATTTCTAGTCAAATCCCTAAGAGTGGCAACACAATTAGTTTGGACGGGCCATAAGCTATCGGAGAGACTAGACACCCTAGAACAGTTAGATGAAATTAGACTCAAAGTGATAGCTGAGATATATGCTCAAAAAAATCAAACGAACTCTTTTCATGATCAGCACGTGATTGGTAAGGAGTTCCAGAAAGGGAAATGTATACCCTGAAACAGCACTCCAAGAAACTCAGAAAGCGAGGAATGGGGCCTTTTGTGATCCATGATATATCGCAAAGTGGTTCCGTTAAACTTGCAACATTGGCAGGAGAGGAGATGCCTAATTGGACGAGTGGTTGCAGGTTAAAGAAATATCTTCTTCCGTTGACACCAGACGAACTCGCAACACTCCAAGCAGCAGCTCAATGCAGATGTCAAGCATAGGACATTTGGGAACAAGCACATCAAGAGGCCAAACTCAGAATATTGAAATGCAGGGAAAGAACAACAGGCAGTGGCTAATCAGCATGCTCCGATAGCATCCATACAAATGGCGACTACATGGTTAGGAGGAATGGATCTATGTATTCAGTTATAACTTGCCGATGGCACCACCGAAAGAGCGTTAGTGGATACAGGGGCCAGAGCTAATGTGGTTAACTACTCCACTTTTAGAAAAATCACACAGGAACCTCTAATGCCAAACACTATGGGGTTCAAGGTCACCAACAGAGGTACGATGGACAGTCTAGGCCACATAAATTTGCCAATCAACATTGATGGAACAGTGTATCCACATCAATTTCATGTGGTCAAAGATCATCAGCTCAACGAAGCAGATATTCGCGACGTGCCGTGGATGCGCACTTATCAGGCAACACCAAACTGGCAGGACAACACTTTACGCATCGAACATGAGGGCCAATCTTTAGCCACGCCATTCGTACAAACGGACTATGAATGGGAACCTCTACCTTCGCCACATGCGACAACTCAGCAATCATCCATCACCAAGGTTACGAAAATATGGGTCAAGAAATCAATCTTGGAAACCAAGCCCATGCAATTGTGGATACCTAAATGCCAAATAAATACCCGTAAACCTACATTGCCTACAAAAAATTTAAACCATCATTAATTGCCCACCGCTATTGCCAAACGGCCTAAACCGATGGACCACTCTCTTCGACATCCAACAACACTCAAATGGGTATGGCAACTGAAACAACATCGCCTTCACGATGCCTCTTCTAGTGGATCCACCCCTAGGGAACTTTGATGGCAACCCAAAAAATTCCAACAACCGACACCATCGGCAACATCCAAACTTTTGCAGTTCACAGTCAAACACAGAGCACGCCTTCTACAATTACTATTGTTTGGGCCACGCAGCTTCCAAGGAACCTCGCCACCAGCAACCACTGAACATATTTTTCAGCACCTATCTCTTGCACAGCAATTTGTTTTCCCATGCATATCCTCCATGAGCATCATAGAGCCACACTATACGGCTATGCATAGACACGTGCTTTATTCCCATACACTCTGACACATGCTCCTCGCGGACGACTCACTTTAGGAAGGGGGGAAAGCGGTTGGAGTACCACTTGTATATACCATTACTATCATCCTATTTCTTTTCTTTTCGTTTCCTTTCTTTCCCGTTTCCTTAAAAACACAAGTTTTCGGAGCCTGACAGACTCTTAGTTGGCATAATCATGAGCCATACCGTCACGATCTAATACCAGAATAAGAGTATGTATATAAGGGAGGTGACACTAATTTTGGTCAATTTTTGGCCAACTAATAAACCACTTGTATATACCATTATTATCATCCTATTTCCTTTTTTTTCTTTTCTTTTCGTTTCCTTTCTTTCCCGTTTCCTTAAAAAATACAAGTTTTCGGAGCCTGACAGACTCTTAGTTGGCATAATCATGAGCCATACTGTCATGATCTAATACCAGAATAAGAGTATGTATGTAAGGGAGGTGACACTAATTTTGGCCAATTTTTGGCCGACTAATAATCATTGTAAATAATTTTATTTCACAAAAACGCAAAAAATGACAAGTGATCAACAAAAAATTGATAAGTCGAGCCAGGAAAGTCAGAATCAACTTTTGGAAGCAAACGCCAAAACTTCAAAGCAAGGACTACAAACATGGCAAATATGGAAAAATTCAACACAAAATGAATTTTGGACCAACTTCTGAAGGATCAAAACTGCACATTGGACGCCATTTGTAAACCGAGTGTTAGAATGACGAACGGTTCGAATCGCAACTGATGTGTCCAAAAAGATATGAGCAATGAAGCTAAGTATAAATGGGGCATTCCGGGTAGACTGGGATCATATAGTCAAAAAAGGGCAACAGAAGCTCATTTGCATTCAGAGAGAGAGAGCCACAAGAGCATAGGGTTTTTGGATTTGCTTCTGCCTGCTGCGACCACCTTGGTGGATCTCACTACACCAGATTTGACAGGTATGATCATTAACCTTGCAAGAGCATGTGTGTGTGACCCATACTGCATCAACAGTACCAAAACAATAAATCAAAGCAGTACAAGGTCACAAAATCGGCAAACTCACAGGGCCAATGTGGGAATCCAAAACCCATCAGAAACAAGAAAAACTTCATCAGTAGACCCCAACTCCCTGGCAGAATCAGCCAAACTAAGAACAATAGGAAAAGGTGCTAGTGACATGGATTGCGATCCATGTTCCCAAAGCCCTAAAATCAAGGAAACTTCTATAGGAGCAACTATAGAGGCCCAGGAACAAAGCCCCATGACTTTTTTTGCAAAAAGCTTCCCAACATGGATCACGATCCATGTACCTTTTTGCCAAAATCAGGATCAAAGAGGTTCACTAGCTGGACAATGTACCAATAGTCCTGGGGTTGCAAAATGATCACAAACAATGCTCTAAAGATCATCAGATGCACCTGGATTGCTACAGTCAGTTTGTAAATGGTCTTTTGGTCAAAAGTACTGCTAAAGTAATTTGAAAAACTTCAAACTTTTCTCAAAGTCTATCAACAAGCAATTGTAACCTAAGAATGGTGATGGGATCAAAACCAAGCAAAAGTATACTTGCAAAATGGTGAAACTTGCAAGATTCAGTTTGCCTTTCCAAAAGAATTCAAAGTCTGGGGAAACTTTCCAGGAAACCAAGCAAAGCTATGAAGTACATACCTCAACCATCAGAAATCAATGCAAGGAGAGATTTCAAGCAAAACATGACTCCAAAAGTGGTGGCCAGAAACAGATTTGGTCAAAACGGAAAAAATATGGCCATAAACTAAGAAATGGGGCAAACTATGGAAAAACATGTCCAAAGTTGAAAAAATTTCACGAGTGTATTAGGAAAACCTATAGGAACCAATGTGCACAAGAACTGTGTTCAAATGCTTCCCAACATGGATCGCGATCCATGTACCTTTTTGGCCAAAATAAGTAAAACCCATGCCATTTGATTCAGTATGATCAAGAAAGCCAAGCCATGAAGTGTCAACCCATTTGAATCCCAAAAACCCACTTCCAAAAGCCAAAATCTCTGAGTCTGTACATGATTTCCAAAATTTAGCCCAAGTGCCAAACATTTGATCCAAATCCCAAACTTTTTGGACCAAGTCATAATCAAGATGAACCCTACCAGATGGTATCAGCAGTTTCAAAAATATTGCCCAACATGGATCATGATCTATGTACCTTTAGCTCTAAATCCAGAGAAAATTGCTCAGTAGCATCCCCTTATGCCCAGGGACAACTTCCCAAAGTTAGAATTTTAAAAAGCTTTCCAACATGGATCGCGATCCATGTTCCTTTTTGCCAAAATCTATCTGTTCATTACAGTTTTGTGCCTATAGTAATCCTAGGTGCACTAATAAAATTTGGTCAAATTTGGAGTAGTTTTGACAGAGTTAAGCTAACTTTTTTATTTTATGGTCAAGTTTACAGTTTTTGACAATTTTGATCAATGGCTAAAATCTAATTTCAGTTGCAAATTGGCAGCAGGATGCCTCGAAGGAAAGCACAGAAGGAGTGGCATGTGGCACCCTATGAGATAACTGACATCTCATCAATGAGAAAGCTCACTTCACAGAACAAGAACTTGAAGCAATTCCGGCAAACATTTTCATTGGAAGGTTCCAAGCCGTAGACGAAAATTGTAAAGGCCACCATCTTTCCCCAGGAAATGTGGACTTTGCACCAAAATCCAGAAGTGCAAGCAGGGGTCAGGTGTTTACAGCTCGACAATTTCTTAAGACTGCCTCCTTGGGGAACGGATTTCAGACAGGCTCTCGAACTCATAAGCACAATTCAGTACAATGGGGAAGCAACTCTGACAAACAAGGACGGGACAGTCGTTAAGATAAAAATTACAGCCGAAATCATAAATGAAGCCCTCCATCTGCCGTAGGGGACGCAGAACCTCTTGCAAAAAATGAAGGCAATTGACAATGATAAGGCCACAAGCTGACATATCAGGACCTGATCTACTCAAAAAAGGAACTGCCGTTGCATCTTATATCCCAGCATTTCAAGGTACAGAAGCCACCCATATATACTGAACCTTTGTTGCATATGGCAATGGTGATGGCGATGGGTTTGGCAAAAGGCAGGGTGGTCAGTTGCAACTTTGGCAACTACCTTCTTGACACAATTGTGGAAGCAAATCTAAGGGCGGTCAAAGAAGTAAAGCTTACATGAACAGAGGACCCATGCTCACACGAATAGCCTATCAATCATTGGGCATGATTGATGATCTACCACTTGTCCAAGCACAGATAGACCTAATCCACAGGTCCAAAAGAGCTGTGAGACCAGTGACAGGACCTTCTACAAGACCGAATCCTGGAGTCAAACAAACCAGGAAAAGCCCAACTTTAAGGGATTCGGACAGTGAGAAAACAGAGTCGGACACTTGGAGTAGCCAGGAGAAGGGATCCAACCCACGAGATACTCCTTCTGAGTACCAGTCTTCGGAAGAAGAGAAGGATACCCCTTACACCCTGGGATACACAAGATTAAAGAAAAAGTCTACACATTTGGCAGAAGCTATCCCCATCACTCATGCCCAGAGGACAATGGAAGAGGCATGGGCATTGAGGGAAAAGCTCCGTTAACAAAAGAAAGATCACCAGCAAACCCAAGAAACGAAAGGGGATGACGAGAAAGAAGATGATGAAGTCGAGGATGTTCCGCTGATACGTAGGCAGACAGAGGCCTTGGAAAGGATCAAGCAACAAAAGAGGAAGGAAGATGAAGAGAAAGAAATTGCCAGTTCCATGTGGCAAAGAATTCACAATGAGCTCAAACGAATGATGGAGCAGCGGCAGCAAGAAGAATCAAAGAAGCAACGCGTCGATGATTTAGAATCATCTAACGCATCTGGAAAAAGTAATGAGGAGAAAAGTCTCTCGCAAGGAGAGGGACAGCACGAGACACAGGAAGGCCAAGACCAAGACCTCAGTTCGCCCAAGGATACTGAGACAGTTTCAGAGAGGTCAAAACAAGAGAAAGGGGAAAGTGCAAGACAGTTGGAGCAAAGAGTCGACAAAAAGAAGACCTAACAGCAAGGCAATCAACAAACAGAACCACAGACAAAGCCTGCCATGACCTCTGACGCATAAGAGGGTTTAAAAAAAAAGTAAAAGCAAGCTAAAGTGGTTAAGCATTCAGATCAGCAAGGACCAAGAACGCAACGCACTCAAGCGGCCATAAAAGAAGGAGCGGAGATGGTTAGCTCCTTTGATATTGATATTCACCTAGAGTAGATCAAACTGCAATTCCAATGTCAAAGAGCTCTTTATAACCTCAAGGAGTTGGAATTAGAAGATAACAAAAAGGAGGCATCTCAAGCAACAGCAGAATCCGAGCACTTGAAGCAACCAATAGAGGCACTGAAGAACGCACAAGTCCAGGCGCAATCGGAGCTGCAGAGAGAAAGAGAGAATGCAAGCTACTATTATAAGAAGTGCAACAATTCAATGAGGCGAACTCATCTTTATAGATCAAACAACAATGCCTCGAGGAGGAGCTAACCAGGAAAAAGGAACAGATGAGAAGCTACAAGGCTCGTATGTCGTGGTTAGCAGGTCTCTCACTCAACTCTTGGCAATACAGGAGATACCATCCTCTTCGACTATGCATGCCGACTCTACTTCCTTGAGCCAGGATCAAAGAGTTAGAAGAAGCCCTAAAACAAGAAAAATATGATAGACGGATCATGACAGCAGGTCATAGGGCAGTACAACAGGCAAAGGATGAGGAAATTGAAGAGTTGAAAAAGCAGCTGGTTGAGGCAAGAAAGGAAGTAGAGGATCTGAAAGCACATCAAACAAAGGATCAGCAGGACACAGGAGAATTTGAGCAGGGAGAAAGATTTGATCACTTCAAGTTTGAAACTCAACAAACGAAGATGGAAACTACAAGCACTGTAAAAGGCACTCAAGAGTCTGCAGATCCAACCACGACATCCACCTCAGAGTAGGCAAAAGATGAAATTCAGCGTTGGATCTCAGAAGTCAAAGACCCGTCACACAAGGCATATCTGCAATATGAGTTAAAAGTGTTGGAATCAGTTTCCCTCGTCATGATCACTCCAGATGAAGTTGTAAAAAAATTTGGGCACAAAATGATCGCACTACCGCTGATGCGGCAAGAAGTTCGATTATGGCAGCAAAAAATGCTCCCGAAAATTGAACCAAACAGTAGAGGGGATTACAGAGAGGTTCCAATTACAGCTCTTCAGATTGAAACAATCCTTGATAATCAACCCCTCTGGAGAAAGAAATGGTTCGATCAGCGACCTACTAACAAAAAATATTACAGGAATGCACCCCAACATCTCAAGATCGACCCCACTTACTATCCTATCAACAGGCGGCGATCCTAGGACAGTTTTTATAGTTGGCAAAGCAAAAGGCCGGCAGTTCTGAACTACCGTGTAATAACCAAGCCAATCAATAGCAACCCCCCATCAGAGGATTACATGGTTCAAACTCTGAAAGGAGTCATCAATATGATGAAGGAGATCCCAGATCTCGCTTGTCAAATGCTGGTAAAGATTGCCAAAATGCTCATCACGTGCATTACAGCCTTCACAGACATTGAAGCAGTAGAGCATCCATGGCAGGTGTTTGTCCAGGACACACGGGGTATCTGCTAGAACATGGAGACTGAAATCCCCAACAGAAATATTATCATGGGATTATATGCAAGAGTCATGTTTCTGCCATCTCAATATATGTAGACCTTCGAAGAAGCTTTCATGACAGGTTTCTTCGAAGTGGACTCTTCCATATTCAATCCAATGACGGAAGATCTGACAGCCAGTCACATCGCTTATCAGATCACCATCGCAAATAATCCCTTCAAAGAACTGGCAACCAAAGTTGAGATCGAAGCTAGAGCGCAAAAGTTCAAAAATCTCACTAGAACACTCGAAAGAAGGCACTAAAGTGAACTCCCTCATCTACAGCTTGCACGAGGGCGTGCAATGAATAGGAAGGGGGGAATGCTTGGTGGATACAAGCGAACAGGTATATGCATAACAAAACCTGGTGGATACTCTATTTTTTCGGCAAAAACCCCTTAATTATGCCTAAAATGAGTTGTAATCATAGCAAGATTAGACCATACTCCTTTTTATTTTCTCTGAGTCTACCCCTTGTAAGAGACCGGATGGCCATGGGAAAGCCTCCTAACTTTTAAAGTCAAAACCCTTAGTTTTGAAAGGTGGATTATCATTAGCTTGGAGAAGAAAACGTGCACTGCAAAAGCTTCTTGTGACTACAATTTTAATCATCATTTCTCCTGAACGGGTAATCAAAATTCTATTTCAAATAGTACATTGCATTCTTTGTAACTTACTCTTCGATCTAAGTGTAATCATTTCCAATTCTGTCGTGGTTTGTGATGAGTCGTTTGTGAGCTAAATGCATTGATTTGGGGGTTAAAATAGTTGTTTTTTTATGTTTTAACCTTGGATAAGTGTTTCTATGCTTAAGGTGGATCTTTCCAAGTACTTCTGTTTCAATTTTTTGCACATTTTTTGTGATGGATCTTGATTTATTAACCTTCCCAGATGGTGACAGAAATTGGTAGGATTGAGCCCATAAGTGTTGTAATACCTCTCCTTAAGTTTCATGACATTCCGGATTCGTTTGGATACAAAACGATGTGATTGTGTTGAGTGTTGAGAATGGACGCATACTGATTGTCTGACTAGGAAGTGTTTGATTTGCTTTTGTTGTAAGAACAAGTAGTCTTCAAGTTCACTTTGGTGAGATTGACACTCTCATTAAGTCTCTGTGCCCCACCCCGAGTCGCTTCCTTGCATATTGACATTATGTTAGTACAAAAGAGCTATGTTGCAGACGTCCGTCGTGGCAACCCGCTAACAATGGCGTGGATGTCCCTGATAGTGAGATTCCTCACTTTGTAGGTGGATAGTTCAAAATGCTTGGTGTGAACCATCTACAAGTTAAAATCAACAAACATGTTTCTCATACTTTGGCGTGGTAAGTTCTAGCAAAAGACACTTTATTTCTCTTCCTCCAAATAATCCAACAGAACTCAACTCTAATTCTATTTTAAAGAGGAAGATAAGACTTTGATGGAATCCCCTAGGATGAGTTTCTTCCAAGAAGGGAAAAGGGTAAAGAAGGTAGTCACTCACCTACTCACAATTCCGTGGCAAAACTAAATTGTCATACCTTCGTGTGTGATGCACCCTAGAGTCCACCATGTAGAGGCCATTCTCATCCTGTCTAGACACATTTGTAAACCACTTGCACTCAAAGATAAAGGTATGAAAGGTTCTCAAATTAACCTTTAGTATCCTTTCAATAGTCCCATAGCACCTGGCTTCATCACCATCTATGTCAAAGTTTCCCATGATCGCCCACAGTCCATGGTGTTCCGATGCTCGTCAATGTGGCATGTACAAAAGTGTTGACCCTTTGACCACATAGAGTTAAAGGAAAGGCACTACAAAATAAGAAAATATCTTTCATCAGTTACAAAGATAAAATCAAGAAAAAACTATACATAATGTTGGTTTAAGTATATAAATACTCTACTTTTGGTGCACAACCTCGTGCATACAGTCCCTTTCTTTGTTGGTGTTGTCTTCTCCACGTGCTTTTCGTTCGGTCATTCTCACTTGAATCCACTCGATAGATATGAGAAACATGCAAGGTGTCTAGGCGGTGGGGGTACCCTCCTTCCTCCATGCGCTTGCTTCCATGCTTCCCTTTCCTACAAAAGCCTTGCCTTTTCCATTGTCCACAAGTCCACCCACTTGGTCATAACCTTTGCGTTGAGGATACAAAAGTTATTGACCACTCAAGATAGATTCATATCTATGTTAAACAACTTTTCCTTCCCACTTGGCAAGTGTGAAGTCATCCTTGCATCCTCCTCATTTGACCACATGTGAGGCATTGAGAGAGTGTCAAATACTTTGAGATATAAACAAATGTCTCTTGCACAATCCACTTTTCGGCCATACATGCCTTCGGATGAGACTGTAGCCGCACAAAAAATTTCAGAGTCTTTAAAAACCCATCTAAAAAGAGCATCCATCGTGCATGCACTACTCCACATATAGCGATCTCCTCAACCACGTGCACCAAGAGGTGGATTTGGCTAAGAAGAACCAATCAAGGAAATGCATCCTCAATGGCACACATGGTTTCCACCACAAGTGTTTGAGCAGCAAGGATGGCATCTATTTCAATTTCCTTGGAGCTCACAAACCTACAAGAAAACACACAAGAATACACTAAGTGCTAGTTGAGGGTATTGTGTACATTAAAAAGTCTAGTTGAGTGGATTCTTGTGGTGTACCTTACTAACTCTGCGAGTTTGAAAATATCTTTTCTCACTTTCTTGTCCCAGTATATTCGCATACTCACCGGAAAAATGAACTACAATGTCAAAATAGTAAAGAAGAAAGTGAGATAAAGTCATACACACAAATAGAGAGAATAGAGAGAAAAAGTTACATGTAGCATCTTGTGTCAATCATGGGACTTCAACCCATACAATTGAACGCTTCCACCTTTCTTTGCTTTTGTGAAAGCTCCCTTTAGTGACCTCATGTATCATGTTGGTGAGAAAATAGGCGCAATGGTAACCTTCACTTGATCTAGCTCTTATTTACCTAGCATCCATGGCACTTTAGATATCACAATCTTTCCATTGGGGACTCGGCGTGGAGTGGAAGAGGTGGGGAGACGATGATTCAAGACCCTCAAATCCTCGCTCGTCCCCAATGAGTCCTTTTTGCCAATAATGTGGTCCCACAAGGAATGAGCTACATTCTTGAATATGTTCATGGGATCCAAGAGGTGTTGTATTCTTAAGTCCTTCTAATATGGAATACTTGGACATACCTTTATGTGGAGTAGTCAGAGTTGGATCATTATTGTAGTGCTCTTCCCAAGTAGTTGCCCAATATGTTGTTGTGCGCTTTAGACGCATCTTTCCATTTGTTGGAGCCTTGTATTTTTAATATGACCTTCGGGTAAGGAATAAGCATTGCAGCCCAATGTGGACAACCCTGCACACATATCACATTGTTAGAGAGAAGCTTCAAACTACAAATGGTAACTAGAGAGAAGAATAAAAGGATTCATACCAAAATTCTCTCCAAGCCCAAGATAGTCGTGCATAGTCCACATAAGGATTCCCCTCCCATTGGCTGAATCTCTCCTCCAGAAATTTAATATTCATGTAATTACCACAAATTTTGTGTGATCACCAAGTCTTATTGACACATTTACATAATCACACTGAACATGATCACAAAGATGCCAGTTTAGGGTGACCTGAAACCCCACTAAAAGCCCACCAGGCTTTTATATTTTTCTACGGGTCCGTCGGGCTTTTAAGATTTCCATGTGGGGTCACCGGGGAGACCAATTAGCCCGGCGAGGCCGCATAATTATATATTTAGGGGCCCGATCGGGCGTGCTGGGTGTTTTTCCTTGAGCCATCTTTAGAGAGAGAGAGAGAGAGAGAGAGAGAGAGAGAGAGAGAGAGAGAGAGAGAGATGACCACCTTTACAGGTACGTCGAGAGGAGAGGGGGTCGTGTGGGAGCGTGCTCTGCATCGTAGTGCGTGGCAATAGCGGAGTACCTGACCACATGACCCGGGTATGTGTTGTGTGTTTGTGTGTGTGTGTGTGTGTGTGTGTGTGTGTGTGTGTGTGTGTGTGTGTGTGTGTGTGTGTGTGTGTGTGTGTTATGTGATAGCGTTCCTTTTGTCATATTGCACGGTAGTCATAAGGTACCTTACCACACAATGGGAGTGTGTGCATAATCTGTTCTATGGAACAGTGCTTACTAACGGGGCAGCACCTCGGGGACGCAGAGAAGATGGTGTCCTTGTGGTAAGTATTGGCTTATTGTTTGGGTACTACATCGGTAACACGGAAAATCTAGTATCCTTATGGTGAGTCAACTTCCCTTCCTCTTTCCAAAAAAAATATGGGCATCGATCGGTAACGTGGCTATATGATGCTCGTATGCAAGCCATTATTTCTCCGTAGATTTCGACGGCATTTGGTCGGTAACGCGACTAATTGAGTGTCGTTTGTTAGAAGCATCTAGTTTTGCATAAATGTGGCATTTCGGTTGTTAACCCAGTTGTACGAATGCCATATAATTTTTATGTGCATGTGCAGTTCAATTTTTTAATTATTAAGTATATGAAATACTTGGTCGGTAACGCGGCCGTGAAGAGTATTTCATATACAAATGTTTGAACTATTTGTTATTGTTGTTTTTAAGTGTTCTTATGAAAATATATACTAGCTAATCATATTCAAAAGAATACTTTATTCATCAATCATCATCGCTATTTTAAATGCTACGTTTACATAAATTCTATGTAAGAAAGTATATGCACACAATTTGCACGGTGAATATTCATTTTTATCCTTTTAAAGAAAAGGATGTTTTTTATTATTTCTTAGTCCGGTTTGTATACCTTCAATGTTTTAAATGAGCTAAAATAAAATTGACATTATATACATCAGAATGCATGTATCTTGCAAGAGGCTTTATTTCTAAAGCAAATCGCGATAACCTACAAAATATAAACTCAAGCATTTTGTTCTATCGAAAATTTTTGAATTGTTTTGGATTTTTAACATGTTCTATTAGATCTGGACAATTTTATTAGGAGTGACTTATTTTTATTGTATTTTACACGAGTAAACATACCATTTTAAAGTCAAAATGATTATCAACCTGAATGAATATAATCTTGCACAATTTTTTGAAGTCTTGAAGTCAGTGTATGCTTTTTTTGAACTAGTGTGAAAGTGCATGGTGAAAAATATAAGGTAAAAATTCATAATATGCTGAAAAGTTTTAGATTTTTAACATGTATTGTTTGATCTGGATGAAGTTTTTATAAACTACTTGTTTGCTCTGCATTTTACACGTGTAAACATTGCATTTTAAAGTGAAAATTATTTCCAATGTTTATCAATATATTCATGCACATTTCTTAAAGTTTTCAGAGTGTTAGTGGTGTGCAACCATGAATTTGTATTTGATATGATATTTTTTATTGTCCAGTGCTAAAATGAGCGAGATCAGAATAAAATTATTATGTGTGTCATTCAAAAAGAATGTATTTTGGCAATATCATCAGGTACAGATGATGGCATACAGTAGATTAGTGAAAGCGACGTCTTCATCAAAGACCTCACTAGCGCTATATGGGAGAACATAGAGCACGTAGGCTCGCCACTCCAAATCTACTACATACTCTTTTAACTCCTCAGGATTGTCAAGACTTTGTTGGGTTGACCAGCATGTCATCTACACTTTGCCCATATTTGGTGCCTTCTCATCAAGGTTGAAAATTGCACACATAAAGGGCCTCATTACATGGTATGCATCCATTACACTCCTCCACCAAGCAGCTTTGTTTATGGACCCACATAGACATGTAATTTTCTCTTTCAGTTTTTCTTTTTGCTCAAGCTTCCATTTGTCAAATGCCGTGTAATTGAAAGTGTCAATCACAGTGCACTTATTGCGGCGGAGAAGTGATTCCAATGTATAAGTGCAAAACTGAGTTTCAGTAAGAAGTTTCAACATCACTGACATGTGTGTTCTATACAAATCGAGCACACTTTGTCGTTTCAAGAGAGATTTCACAACTTGTCACATTGTGTCAATTATTTAGGCAAACCATGTGGTTTCTTCTCTAGCGTACCAATACTTCAACACCAAGTTTAAGCTGTGCATTACAACCATTGGCAAAATGTGTGGAAAGCACTTCTTTATTAATTTGCTAGCATATGTACAGTTCTTTGCATTGTCCATGACTACTTGAACGACATATTCAGCTCCAGTTTCTTTAACTACATTAATCAAGACGTCATAAATGTATTTGCCACTTTTAATTGCACCAGAATTGTCAATCACTTTTATGAAAATTTCTCTCCTTGAACAAACCAACATTACATTGATCATTGGTCTTCTTTGAACATTAGACCAACCATCACTCACAATTTGCCCAAGTACACCTTCATTGTGATGCTTAAAAGGAACGCTGATTGACATTTCCTCTCGCTACGCATGCTATTCTGCAAGGTTAGTTGGTGTCACCACAGGATCAATAGAGTTAATATTTGGCTCTGACTACTCTTGACTTGTATCCAAAAACAGAGCTATGTATCCATTGTCTCTTGCCACCCTTTTTGGAGAGCTCTTTTCTCAAATGCTTTGCAATTGCAAGTGCGTGAGGATGTTCGCATTTGTAAGAATTTTTTTTTAATGCTACCCAAAAAATGGTCCCTAATACGTGGTGTACCGCTTGATTTTGTAGTGAAGCAAAATTTACATTTCCACTCCATATATCAATGGTATATGTTGTGAGCATAATCCCACTCTTTGCCATGGCCTTTTTTATTTTTTGCCTTCTTCGTATCACTTGTGCCAAAATTTTCTCCATGCTTTCAATTTAATATTGAAGGCATAAGAACTAGATGTTTGGTTTTTAAAATATTTTTCTTCTTTTCAATATATTAGAAAACCAGTCACTAAGAAAGTAATCAAATCTGCACATTATGAGATTTGTAGTGCACTCTAGTCAATCCACATATCGATTACATATGTTGTGAGCAAACATACACATTGCAATGCACTCTCTACACGGCATTATAAATACAGCAATGCTATGAATTTGTCAATGCAATTATTATTATGATTATTATTTATACATCCTCTTTGATTTGCAAACAATGAGACACATCTGTTTTCAAATGCTACAAAGAATAATCAACTTCTACATTGAAATGATGTCAATTGCTTGCAAAACACACATGAAAGAAATAACATATATGATAGGTCATGTCATGCAGTAACAATCTTTCATAATACATAATTCAAACCCTATATAAACCAATGCATAAAACAATGCAAAGAAATCTTCAATACAATCACACAATTGAGAACTACTTGTACCCAGTCAAGGATTGTAGCCCCCTTATGCATCCAATTCAATATATAAAAGCAATTTTCACCCAGTTAAGGATTATAGCTCTTATATTGTGCAGTGACAATTTATATCAACTCAAACCTATGATGGTGAAAAATGCAAGACTTCAAGGATCTTTATATACCCAGTACACTAGTACAAGGCATCCGACCCTTGACTATCGACTCATCATTTACATATGCTCATCTTTTAAAACCAGCTTGAGTCCTTTTATGAACCAATGGCTTCATTAGGAAAAGTTTGGACTCAAAAATGGGCCGTGTAAGAATTGTTGATGTGGCATAGCTCTCAAAAAGTGGGGATCGGTAAATGTTTTGCAAATAAGATCCAAACTTGTCGGAGGTTGGATATTTAGAATCTACTCTTCAAATGCTATCTATTGATTATAGCATGCATGTATCGGACATTGCCTTCATGTAGATCTAGAAAAAGGTGATTTTAAATTATCCTAACGGTAACAAAACCTGGCTGATTGAAAAAAAATGGCATAACTTTCATAGAAGTCATCCAAACTGCATAACTTTCATAGTCAAAGCACCATGGTAAGTAGGGGTTTTACTTTATATAATTACGTCCACGGGGTATTTAAATTTCTTGTTGGTCCCGCCAGGCAATGTCTTTTACCCGCCGGGCCCGTCGAGAAATTTAAATTTTTTGACGATCCCTGAGGAACATGTTTATACCCGGTGGGCTAACCGGCTCTATTGGTTTCTCAGGTCATCTTAGGATCACGTTAATAATTAACATGATCACGTCTTTTCCTTGTGTAATTATTGGTATTATTAACATAATCACACGATTGTGATTACATCAATCAAATCCTTGCTTGTAAAAATTAGGGGGCATCATATAAGCCATGTGTGGGTGTTCCTTATGCGACACCCAATAATTTTCCACCAAACACATAAAAGCGTCATTGCAGATGTTGCTAATTGCATCACAAATTGTGTCGCTTAAGTGATACAAATTTTGTGATGCTTGTAGTGACATCTACTTACTATCTTTTGTTGCTTAAGCGATGGTGTCACATAAGCGATGCCCTTTAAGTTCATATTGTTTTTGCAAGAAGCCATAGGAAGCCATTTTCTCGTCCTGGTGACTTTTCTTCAACACACACACACACCTATGTCACCATCATGTGTGTCTTACTACTTTGAGAATGGAAAGGTTTTATAAGTAGGACATGGATAACAACTTAGTAGGTTCATTGATGCCTCTAATATGTATTCAAGGCTAACAAATATGTTGTCTTGTTTATAGGGATGTAGCTGAAGACTCTATCTTTACTTAGAATATTTTGGGCTTAGCTACTATCCATTACTATCAAACCTAGTCTCTTTCACTTTAGAGTAAGTTTTTCTTGACTATCTTATGTTTAAAACACTATAATGATACCGTATTCTCACTATGATGTACAAAAATCAATCAAAGATTGAGTCGTTTTTGTGCTAATCATTGTCCTTTGTCTAAAGCGAGCTGTCTTTTGAACTGTTATGTTCGTTTGTGTATAGGTATTAGTTTAAAAACAACATAAATATGTCACTTTCATTTGTGGCTTACTATTCTGAGGATGGATACTTGCTGATATTTAACATTATATGGATGGTAGATGTAAAAAAGGTTTCAAGTAGAGCATAGATAAAAACTGATAGGTTGTAGACACTTGTAATACGTATTCAAAGCTAACAAAACTATTGTCTTATTTACATGGATGCATGTGAGGACTTTATCTTTACTTAGGATCTTTTTGGCTAAGCTGTTGTCACTGTCAAACTTGGCCTCTTTTACTTCAGAATAAGTTGTCTTGACTATCTTATGTACAAAACACTAGAATGATAACTCATTCTTACTATGATGTACAAAAATGAATCAAAGACTCATTTGTTTTTGTGCCAATCATTGTCCTTTGTCTAAAGCTAGTTGTCTTTTAGATTGTTATGTCCTTTTGTGTATAAGTATAAGTCTAAAAACAACAACACACACATCCTAAACACAAGGTTCTCCTAGAATGTTGGGAAACCAGGATGCTGGCTTTGGAGATGTTTGTCTATAGTCTTTTATGGACTCATTGTCTATAAATACTTGTTAGTTTTACAGGTGTTAGGTGGTCTTTCCTTGTCTGTAGATCAGATTCTTTCTCACAACTATTATAGTCTTTGACTTTGCTAGTTTTAGGTTGCATCCTACATGTTAATCCAAAATTACTTACCCTTGTGTAACTATTTTGGTTCTTATGGTTTCAAGAATATTTTATCTATAAAAAAACTACTCTTGGATGGAAAGTTTGTTTGAGGACTATCCATAGAAACTAGTTAAAGCATGGAAAACTTCTACGACTCACTATGGATGGCATCCATACTATTCTCTACTGGCTAACAAAGCCTTAAAACTCCAATTGGACTCTAATCTTCTTTGTTAACATTTTCACTTATATCTTGGATGAGATTCATGGATTTTATAATATAATAAAACTCTTTGACTTCAAAGTTGACTATTCTATTCTCATCAACTTACTGAGGCGGTAGGCCCATACTCAATGGGTCTATTGTCGACTCATTGAGTATGGTGCCTAGGTTAGGACATGCACACACACGCACGCACGCATGCATATATGTCAGTGTCATATGTGACACACACAGATGCATACACATACATGCAAAGAGAGAGAGAGAGAGAGAGAGAGAGAGAGAGAGGGAGAGAGAGCTTCATCAATTTGTTGCTCTTGTGGTAGAGCCCACCGTGCTATCTCAAGTAAGCACCCCCTCTACCCTCCCCAACACACACACACACACTTTAGCACACATGGATTTGTAGACACACATAGATGCATACACAAACATGCACAAAGAGAGAGAGAGAGAGAGAGAGAGAGAGAGAGATGAAATCATATATTAACGTCTTCAAAAAGGCCAAAATGTCGTATTAGACCAATTTATTACAAAATGGTGAATGTGATACCATGTTTTGAGTACAAAAAACATCAAGAAAATTTTTAGGTTATTTTGGGGCATTTTAAGGATGCCACATCATCAAAGCTACACAAAAGAGAGCAACATGGTAACCCCTCCGAATATTGCTCAAAACCCCATGACATGACCTATCATTGGAAAGCTCTTGAAAAATGGATTTTAAAGTGCCAAGGTCCAAAAAGTTTGGATGAGTTCTACAAAGGTTATGCCATTTTTTCTCAATCAACTAGTTTTTGTTATTGTGATAGTAATCTAAAATCACCTTTTTCTATATCTATATGAAGGCAATGTTTGACACATGCATGCTATATACCAATAGATAGCATTTGAAAAGTAGATTCTAAATATCCAACCTTTGACAAATTTGGATCTTATTTGGAAAAATTTTATCGGTCCCCACTTTTTGAAATCTTGCCAAATTAGCAATTTCTTACAAGGCCCAAAAATGAGCTCAAAATTTTCCTAATAGAGATACAAAAATGAATCTAGAAGTGCTACTAGCTGGAACTGTGTGGGGTATGTGTGACCATTGATACAATGGGTGCCCATTACAAGAGGGTGATATAAAGGCTGATGAATCCATCCTCATCTATACTCTAGATGTTGAGATAGTATGGCTTGAATCCTCTACTATAGTCCCCATTAATGGTGTGAAGCTCGTCTCCTTAGTTGTGGCCATCTTGATCTCGCTAGCTCCAATGCTTGTTCAATGAGAATATCATGGGTGTGAGTATGAACTAAGATTTCTAGTGGTGGATGCTCCTCTATGTGTCTAGTGTTTGGTGTAAAGAAATCTATAATTTGTGTCTCAAATTGTCTCTCTCCAGACATCCTGAGTAAACTGTCTCTATGTATGTGTAGCTCAAGTAGATATACTCCAAGTCATCTTTGGTCTTGACAGCTCAGAACACAGGAGAATTGTGCCCTCTCTGAATAAACAGTGGAAGTGACCCTATATCTTGTAATACATTGTGTAGAGACATATATAATGTATCTCTATTTTTGGCTTTGCATGGCATAGATGGCATATCCTACTAGTTTCTATCCCTTTGAATCAATCAATCTCAATCTCAAATTGATGTAAAATATGTCCATATGTGACCAATGGGACACCATAACACGTGATATAGATGTGTATCCATATACCTTGGTCAAATCACAAACACATCCCTTGTGACTTGGATAATATGCTCTATATAGAAATCCATCCTTGTGCCTAACTCATGTCTTGGATCTATCCATGTCATCCTGTTGTCTAATTGTTTCTTGTCCTGATGAATGAGTCTAGGAATCTCCACCTATGTAAGAGATAGTGATGGTGCCTCAAGCGTGATGGGTTGTGGCCTAAGGGGGGTGAAGCCTTTGAGGCATGGCGTGCAGGTGTGGTGCAGCAGACGAGGAAGAGAAAGAGAGAGAGAGCTTGACACAGAAAGAAAAACAACACGCTACTCTTTTGATTATCAATTTGTGTAAAAGGCCTTACAATATATGAAGCCAAAATAGCATGCAGACTCAAACTCTAACTAAACTCCAACTAAAGCTAACTTGCATGCTATACCGGACAGTGCTCACGGGTTCACAACTGCTCACTAAACTCGGGCTTGCATACCCAACAACCCCCCCCCTCAAGCCCAAACCAATGACAATGGACTTGAGATAGACCATGGCAGAGTCCAATCACGTGAAACCATGAGTAGAAGTCCCCCCCTGACAATAACATAGGTGTGTGTGTGTGTACTTCCCTCAAAAAACCATCAGTGTGAGACATACCAGAACCCGACCAAACAACAAAGGGTGGTCTTACCACTTATATTTTGTATGGCAGTGTCTATAACCCGTACAATTTTGACATGATGACAACTGACAAGCATGACAATAACTGACAACAAATAATGTAAAAGGAGGCTTGGACTGAAAGTTTATGATAGTTTTGACAATAGAAAAAAGTTGACGAAACTATGACACTAAACTAGAAAAAATAGTTGGTGAAAAACTTGTACTGTAGGCTCGAAGCAGATTCTTCTTCGTTCTTGCAATTGTCGATGTGTTTGAGCACTTTGTAAAGCTTGCTTGGCACTTGGAACATGCCTATGCACCGCATGTATTGCAACTGTAGTTCTACACCTATCATAGGTGACTTGCTTATCATGTGAGCTATGGTGTTGGATGAGCCTTGTTGCTCTTTTCCGGCATTACTTTTATTAGGCATAATTACCGACATAGCCTCAAATAAGCTGAATGCTTTACAAAACTGCAAAATGTTAATATTGATCCATAGAAGAAATGCATGTAATGGATCGATTCTTGATTGCTGATACTACCAGTGTTGTGGGATTTTGATTGGCCTCTTCATAGGAGACAAAAAACCAAAAAATAGAGGGGACAAAGGCTAAAAATTAAAGCCTCAAGTATGAAATCAAAGTGAAGCTTGCATGGAAGCTTACAAAAAAAGCATGGGCAATCTGTGCCAATACACAGAGAGACGTAGCGGGTTGTAGGTGATAATTCAAGCAGTCTTGTCGTGTCGGATATTCACCAGTAGGGCTAGACGACCAGCATGATGATGGTTATGCTTGATTTGTTGCACATCGATGGGCTCGGTTTTCCCTTTGCAAGCGGCTGCTCCCGCGGTTGAGTTGAGCCAAGCCTCCAAGAGCACCTCGCTCTGATACCAGTTGATGGGTTGTGGCCTAAGGGGGGTGAAGCCTTTGAGGCATGGCGTGAAGGTGTGGTGCAGCAGACAAGGAAGAGAAAGAGAGAGAGAGATAGCACGACACAGAAAGAAAAACAACGCACTACTCTTTTGATTATCAATTTGTGTAAAAGGCCTTACAATATATGAAGCCAAACTAGCATGCAGACTCAAACTCTAATTGAACTCCAACTAAAGCTAACTTGCATGCTATAGGGGACATTGGCCACAGGTTGACAACTGCTTGCCAAACTCGAGCTTGCATACCCAACAAAGGGAACACTGGAAGGGAGACAAGCTATCCATGTTGCACCCAACCATGATGACATTTTTGCATACTAGCATGATGTGTCTCCTCTTGTAAATCTAACTTCTTAGAGGATTCAAGGGCCAATTTGGTATATTTGTCTTTGGCAAGCTATCCATGTTAAACCCATGTATCTAGAACCATGATGACATTTGTGCATACCAGCATGATGTGTCTCCTTGTAAAGCTAACTTCCTAGAGAATTCAAGGGCAAATATGGCATATTTGTCTCTGGTAATATCCGATAAGATGTGCATAATGCAGACCAATCTGGTAAGTGCCTCTATCTTATCAAATCCTCCACCTGAAAAGAATAAAATATGGTTTGTGAAGAATGACATAGTGGAGCTACTAACTCTCATCTATATCCACTAACAAGTGGTAGGTATTGTTCAGGTGAGTGGTGTGTCTCTAAGTGAAAAAAAAATTCCCTCCCACTCAAATTCTCCTACATCCAATCTTATAGACTCAATGTAGTTCCATGCAGCTATCTTTATTTTAGTCCCATAGTTCTCGCACCGTCAGGTGGTGCATCTATTTAAGATCACTACTCTCCCATCTTTACAGAAGGCAATCTCCCCTCTTTCTATTGCTGCCTTAATTAGTAGAATGAGATTAATGAAATGTTACATTCAAAGTCTTCAATTAGGGGAACATAAAGATAAAGATAAAAATAAATAAGGGTACCTAGAGTACATGATTATCATCATCAACATCCTCATCACATAATACATCAGCTCAAAACATATGGAGAGGGGTAGAATCACACGACGGATAAAGAGGTGCACAATGGGGAAGAAGACAATGGTTATTATCCCATGAGCACTCTCATGGATCTCTATATTATGGCCTCATTGTCCTCCATGGTCAGCTCTTTGGGGTGTGTGCTCGATGTTGTTCAATGATTCTCCTCATCCTTCAATTTAGATCTCACCTGTGGTGTGAAGATCCTTACATCCGCAGGTGTCATGAGAAGCCAAGCTGGAGGATCTCACCTATGGTGTGAAAATCCTTACATCCGCAGGTGTCATGAGAAGCCAAGCTAGAGGGCTCAATCAAGAAGAATTCCCTAATGAGGGTGTGACTAGGAAACCTCTGGTGGGCCATCCTGAGTAGTCCATTTGTAAAAAGCAGTGATTTGGATATGTATGGGTCCTCTATGTGTAGGTCCTTTTCTCCTAGAGGTAGTCTCTCTAAGCTTATGTATCTCCATCAAGAAGAGATCAAGGAACCTCTGATCATATTAATCCATGATATGGCATAAGGGTCCAAAGCCTTTCCAAATAAGCAATGAAAACACCCACAAATCTCATAGTATCTTATGCATTGGTAGATATAGTTCTCCTTTTTCTTTGGCTCTCTCTAGAAAACTTAGCATTATATCTCCTCTGGGGTGTACCTCTATATTAACTAGTATCTATCTTCAATTGGTGAGATGAGGTGTGTAGCTGACCAATAACACATCTATTGCCATCAGATAGGTGGTTATCCATATACTTGGTGAAAGGACAGGGGAACTGAACATGCTCATCACCACCAAGCCATGCCCTATATAGGCCCCTGGCCTTCTAAATATAGGAACCCCCTTGATTGCATGTCCGTCCTGGCCCTTGGCCCGGACTGGTCCTACCCTTGTCCTGACATTACTCCCCCTTTGAAGAACTGTTTTCGTCCGCAAAAACACAAGTGATGGTATCTTCATAAGAACACTAATATTGTTTTCTACCGTAACATCCCTCATGGATCCAATGGTTCATTTGAGCGGAACCCGGTTCGATAGGAGGTTCAATGAAACCAAGAGTAACATCTTGATTTTATACATTGTTGTCCATTTGTAACCATCTGATGGTACCGGTTCCTATCTACACATAGTGCGTAGACTCCATTTAGAACTCTCATGAGCATGGTAAACGAGTTTATCACAACATAGGTGTACCAAAAGGAGTACCTCTTGTCACTTTCCATGAAAGTAACTTGCTGACATAACTCATCAGCCAATTTGAAGTCCTTGACTTGGCCCTCTTCTTCATCATCAGTAAACAACCCCACCCTAACGAGTGTTCAAGGTTGAGAACCTGAGCTATACATGAAGAGACTACCTAGTTGCAACATGCGTTAACTGATAGTAAGTAAACTCCAAAAAGTGCAATAAATGCTTATGAAGCTAATGTAAGCACTTTGAATATCCTTTAGCCCAAGATTACACTTTGTAATCTGTCAATCCCCTTGGATACTGACAGTACTGAGGTGTGTTTCCCCCACGGTTTACAGACAGTCTTCCCAGATGGCTGGGAAACGGGAAATCACAATAGCGTATAACATTGTTGAGGAATCAACAATGTGTGGAATAACCATCGTGGTTAACTTAAAAAAATCCACAAACACCCAAACCGAGCCATGACCTCTATTGGTGATTAGTAGACTCAAAGGTAATCTCATAGAGATAGTGCACATAAAGTGCAAAAATGCTTCATAAGCAACAACTTGAGGAATATGCATGCCGTTCCAAATCAGCCTTTGTTAAACACTAGGGCCCATAACACCTAATGTGCATGCATTTAGCAAAAAACAGATCCGAACCTGTATTTCCATGGTAATTCTTGCCAATACTTATGGCAAATGTGATGCGCCTAGCACACATTAACAGGAATGTAAATAGTTCTGAAAAGAAACTAAATACTTTAATTTGCAATCTTTTGCAAGCTTTGCCTAAACGTATGAACCATAATAGAAGATGAAACAGTGATCACTTCTAGATACAACAATGAAACTTTTTCATTTGCTATATGTAAAAACAACCATCTGTAATGTTGTTTAGCAATACTTGTAAGCTAACAATTCATTCTAAGTATCCGACAATTTCTGGCCATGAAATTGCTCCTGATACGTCGTGCTAAAAATGGTCTAGAAAACAGATGTGACCAGCACTTAGGGACTTTGTCGTGACACATATTTGAAATAGGGGGCTCCAGTGTCAGTCCCAGAGACTCATATTCGCCACATGTGGAATATGTCTCAACTAAGGATGTCTGAAAAAGAACATCCTACAAGTACAAGATGTACTTGTGTGTGGAGGTAGCTCTAAACACTTTACGACAAGAGTGAGAGGGACCCTCATTCATTGCTCCACACTGGCTAAACCGAACTCCTTGAGTTCCTAGACCATGTTGTATCCAATGTGACAACATGTGCCAAATTGAACCCTACAAGTAGGTTCGTAACAGCATAAGGTAGAAAGATAGATTGGATACTTGGCCCAAAATACTTTGTGCCGACATGCCCTTGGCATGACTCTGTAACATTCAAGCGTACTTATACGTCTTGAAAAACCAAGCAAAGCATACTAAAAATGGAATGACACCAAATCAATAAATGCATACCTGGAGATTTGAACGTAATGTTCACTTACTTGTATTCAAATGGAGAGGAGCACGTCCCCTACCTGAAAAAACAAACATCATTGCACTGGGAAGCCTGGGTGTTGCCTTTGCAATCCAAGCTCTTGGATTAGAATCTACGTAGTCAAACCCCTTGATAAGACTCTTTGTAGAAATTGCTCAACTAGCAGATAACGATAACCAACATAGTCAACCGTGTACAGGTTGATTGGAATCAACTTGAAAAGTGTGTTCGTCTGCTACCGTGTTGTAGATTGTGGAATTTTTTCCTTGAAAGTATAACTGGGAGAGATCAACGGTGATCCTCAATGCAGATCAAACTGTGATCCTTAATGCGTATTGGGTGATGTAGCAATCACCCGCCGGGTCTTACCCCAAAACAGTATGTCCATAGACACTCTGTAGTGCTATAGAGAGAGTAGGAGATCCACACAAGTGAACTGCCAAGCTCTTATGGACAGCCATGCTGTCACAACTGATTGCTACATCTAGACTTTCTTGTAGAGATCAGCTGCTGTGAGTTGAAGATTATCAAAAACTCAACTTGAGTGTCGCGCTGAAAACAAGTAGTGCAAAAATGACACCCTAAACATCCGTAATGACAAGACTCTTGCTTGTCCATTAACGTCGATGTGTACTTCCGTGGGTATATCTTGAAAACAATCACCCAAAGAATGCCAGTAGTAGGGTCTTACCCTTGTCCGGACATCGGTACTTAGCCTGTTTGGCTCATAGCCCTTATGCAAAATAGTGTTCAATCGACGAACCGATGAAGACTAATTTGAGTAGCATCTTAAGCATGTGCTAGTTGTGAGTTAGAGCACCTTGGCTCAATCTGACTCACGAGCAGAATATGTATCAAAAGCTTGGTATATTATTCCCTTAAAGAGAGAGAGAGAGAGAGAGAGAGAAAGAGAGAAGAAGAGCATGCTGGGCTGAGGAACTTTCCTTAAGGTTGTAGAGTGTGTAGCCAAGATGTGTGCCCTGACGCATCTTATGCCTGACTTGCAGCTTATCATATAAGCAGTCCACAATTTTCTGGTATGACTCTCTCAGCGAGAGAGGTAATAGAAAAACATAAAACTCATTCCGACCCACCTACCTTGTAGGGGTCCAATTGTACGAGGATGACTTGGCATTGGCACTTTGCCTGGGAATCAAGTCCAAATTTTTGGTTCTTTTTAGTGTTGTTGTGTTAACAGCAACCAAAAAAAACTTTAAACAATCCATCACTTAGTCTGTCCTTGACAGAGTTGCGAGTGTGATAGCGGAAGCGTAATCCATGAATTGGTGGAATTCATGCCACCCGGTTAGCATGCCGTGCATGCAGAATTGTAAGCCCTTGGCTACTATAACGGCCTCAAGTAGGAGAGCTGAAACCATAAGTGCCTTGCAGAGTCTGCCTTGGGAGCGATGCATCGTAACGTGTTGTTGCCACACATAAAATGGGAGCAAATTGCAATGGTAACAGTTTCCCAAACTGGCGTGCCAATGCCCTTGATGCCAAGTGAATGGGCAGTATCGTGGCACGCGTGAGAAGCCTTGCTTCATGTGAATTTGTCAAAGCACTTTGCTTTACATAACAGAAAACATTTTCCAATGAGAACATGAAAAACAAACAAATCAAAAATTAAGCTCACCTGGTTATCCCGTTGTTACCCTTCATCCTGAAATTTTGATGGAGAAGAATCGTTCCATAACGGCTCATAGCCTAGTATGCTACACGAGAGAGAGTTGTCATGTGTATATATATACGTCCCTTGTATCATATACATCCATGTGGCATGTAATTAAAGAACCTGCAAGCAGATTACCAAATTCCTTCCAAGTTTGTATGCTCATAGCATATATATGCCAAACGTGGGGAGTCTCAATGCAAGATGCCTAATTTGAAGCCTTTCTAATAGCCAACTGAGGTGGTTGTTGACATGCAGAAATCATGACAAAAAGAATCGACCTTGTTGAGGAATTTCAACTGAAATGAGCTAAGACTGTGTGACCAGCATCCTTTGGCAACGGCTAGAAATAGTGACAAGGAGTCGGCCATGCCGAACAACATGCCTCTTATATCAAGTCCAGAAACCGGATGTGCCTATCTTCTTGAAAGACCAAAACTCTGCAAATTTGCTATGCATTTGCATCAAATTGAATCGTCATCAAACTGTGCTTGATGTGGATATTTCTCAATGATATATGCAGCAAGTATGTAATGCATATGATAATTGTCACAAGCCGTGCCCATTAGCAGTCTTGTACAGAGCCTTACTCATTGCAATACCAGTTTACAGCTTGATTGAACAGTACTGCAAGACACTTTGGCACCCTACAGAAACTATGAGGTAATCAACTTGATAGAAACAAACTTGAAAGAGGGTACCTTGTTGCCGTGATCTCTGTTGACTCTCGAGTCATGCTTGAGGACTTATTGTAGCCATAACCATGGTCCTTACCATGGTACGGTATATCCTTGTCGATTGTAGCCTCAATCAACTCGTGTTGAATCAACCAATAATCATCATCCTTGTCGTAATCTCCTTGTCGGGATTGCTCCATGCTGATTGGCAGCAACCTCCCTTGCCTGTCAAATTTAATCAATGGAATTTGGATGAATCCTGCAATCCGATGACAAGCTGTTCGTCTTGTTATTTATGTTGCCACATGAATGGCATCTGAATTTTTGATTGCCTGTGATTGACAGCTTCATCCTTCTTTGAAACGCTACAGACTCGCCCTTCGTGCTATCCGTGTCCTTGCGTATCTGGCTGCCATGGTTCATCTCCCGGATTGGTTCGAAGCTTTCATAGCCTGTGGGCCAACCCCCCTAATTGGGGGTGGGTAAATTTAGGGTAAATGTACTTTAAAAAATAAATAAATAAATAAATTGTAAGCTCCCATGACGTGCTGCCGCTACAGCGCAGGGGAAAACTTGAACGCAGGGGGCGATGGGGTCATGTCCGGGCCTTGCGAGCGTGTCGAAAAAGCAGGACAATGGCATGGTGCTCCTGTTTGGCAGCACTGCCATTTGATTCTCTGAAGTCGCTGACGGCGGACCTGGTATGCAGGGGACGGTGCCCGCGCGGTCCTCTTCTTCATCATCCTCCATGCAAGCGGCCTTCAAGCGGCCTTTCCCGCCATGCAATCGGCCATGCAACCCTCTTGCACCCTCGTGGGTCATGCCCCCCTCCTTGGCAAAATCCATGCTCCGTCATGCCGAGGTTCACGAACGAGAGAGAGAGAGAGAAAATCCGACAGAGAGGGAGAGAGAGAAGAAAACCATGCTTTCTCCCTGTCATGGCTCCACCTGCCTTCCTCCTCTCCACCTTGCTCTGATACCAGTGAAAGGACAGGGGAACTGAACATGCTCATCACCACCCAGCCATGCCCTATATAGGCCCCTGGACTTCTAAATATAGGGACCCCCTTGACTGCATGTCCATCCTAGCCCTTGGCCCAGACTGGTCCTACCCTTGTCCTGACACTTGGGGTGTAACATAAACCCATCATCTTTCATCTAGAGAGAATATTCTCCATCTTTGTCCCTAATGTAGAGTTAAGGTGGGTGGATTAGTGTGCCATTCATGCTAATGGCATGCTTTAGATAGATTAATGTAGAGCTTGCTAGAGAGAGACTATTGCTGAATACAATAGGGTATATTGCAAATGATAAAACTTACAAATATTCAGCAGAATGTGCCTCTATATAGGCTTTTACGAATAGACAGCCTTTTGACACATGAGCACAAAAGGTGGCTGTCAATGCACAAATACAAGTGGCTTTCTCTTTATACAAAGGTTGCAAGAGGCTTTTCACATGGCTTGACACATAAGGCTTTTCTAGGTGGAAGAGACTTTTCACAAAAGAGATGCAACAAAACCTCGCATCCCGACAATCCTCCCCTATGTGGGTTTTGGTTGCATATCACTCACACAATCCTCCCCTCAAAACACACTAGGATGAGGCATGTTGGAATTAGGGTTGCAGAGAAACACACACAGCTTGGAGAAGACGAAGGAAGCTCAAGGCACACAATAGAGAGTGTGTTACTTAGTGTGCAATGGAAAGATAGATAGCCCTAGAGTGATGGGCATATATACAATGCACGGGGGACAAAACCTCCTAAAGAGGGAAAAAATGCCCCGGCGGTCCTAGTGTGTTCACACACATCACTACCACATGTATATGGTAACAAATCCCCCCTGGAGTGATGCGGTGAACAAGAGCTGGCACATGAGTAAAGGGAAGTGCCATGCCCTGAGGACAGGATCAGTCCACAAAGGGGAGTAAGCCCAAAGCTTTGCGGAAAGCTTCAAGCTTCTCACGAGACAATGCCTTTGTGAAAAGATCTGCAAGGTTGTCCTGTGTTGGCACATAAGCCAAGCTGATCTCTCCTGCTGAGAGCCTCTCCCTGACATAGTGGTAATGCACCTCAATGTGCTTTGTGCGAGCATGAAAAACTGGGTTCCTCGCAACTGCCAATGCGCTCTGACTGTCAGTGTAGATAGTGTTGGCAGTGTCCTGTCCAACACCTAAGTCAGCCATAAGGCGTCTGAGCCATACACACTCAACCGTAGCTGTGAAGACTGCCCTGTACTCAGCCTCACAACTCGAAGTGGCCACAGTAGGTTGCTTCTTGCTCAACCATGATATACATGAACTGCCAAGCATGAAACAAAAACCACTTGTGGACACTCGCGTGTCAAAACAACCAGCCCACCAATCTGAGTCTGAAAAAGCATGTAAGTCTGGCGGCAATGATCCCCCCCTGGGATAAAACAAGACAAGATGTAAAGTGCCACTAAGGTAGCGGAAAATCCTCTTGACAGCCTGCCAATGCTTAGACCCTGGGCTATGCATAAATCTGCTGACCTGCGAGACTGCAAACTGAATATCTGGCCTCGTGTTGCATACATAAATGAGGCAGCCAACAGCAGTTTGGTAAAGAGTGACATCAGCAGGATCACCAGCATCATGTAGACTCAACTTCAAACCTGTTTCCATGGGAGTGGCAATAGGTTTGCAATCCTCAAGTCCAAACTTACATAGCAATGTCTCTATGTAACTTTTCTGACACAAGGCAATACCACCATCACACTGCTTAAACTGTATACCCAAGTAATGATGCAACAGCCCCAAATCTTTCATCTTGAAAGTAGCATTCAAATCAGCCTTAAATTCAGCAATATGTCTCTCATTTGGTCCAGTGATCAGCAAATCATCAACATAAAGAACCACAATGAGAAATACATCATCCTCACGCTTTACATACAATGTGCTTTCTGTTGGACTGTTACGAAAGCCTCGTTTAACCAAATGAGTGTCAGATTTCTCATACCAAGCACGAGGAGATTGCTTCAGCCCATACAAAGCCTTCTTACATTTGCACACTTTGTCCTCTTGTCCTTTTATGACAAAACCGTGAGGCTGCGTTACATAAACTTCCTCAAATATGTCACCATTCAAGAAAGCAGTAACAATGTCTGATTGATGTACATCCCAACCAAAATGAGCTGCCAATGCACATAGAAAACGCATAGTAGTCATACGACAAGTGGGAGCAAAAGTCTCTTCATAATCTATGCCTTTTTGTTGTGCATAACCCTTTGCAACAAGTCGAGCCTTATGGCGATCGATCTCACCATCCGGCTTGCGTTTCAACTTGTAAACCCACTTCGTACCAATGGCCTTTTTGCCAGGAGGCAAATCACATAAAGTCCATGTGTCATTTTCTATAAGTGCATCATATTCTGATTTCATGGCAGCAATCCAATTTTTTGAATTCTGTGCTTCATCAAAAGACAGAGGCTCCTCAACATCATGTAAACTAGACGCAGCCAAATCATAACAATCTGATGCATAAGATGCATGGCGAGAGCCTGAACGAGTACGACTAGATAAAGGTGCATCCAATTTACTGTCACGCAAAGTGTGCACCAGCCATTTTGGCATACCTCTAGCCTGCTCATTTTCAGCCCTTTCCTCATCAAGCACATCATGTACATCTGCATCAGTGATAGGCTGTTCTAAAACATTTTCAGAAACCCCCATAGGCTGTACATTTGCCTCATTGGAACTTACATTCGTATTTCCACCACTGAAAAGAGGCAACAAAGTGTCATAAATGTCCTGTGAGCTTACATTACTATCTCTAGTACATGACAGCAAGGGCTGAACAGAATCTTCCACAAACACTACATCCCGTGAAACCAGAATACGTTTTGTTTGCGGATGATACAACCTGTAACCTTTGCTTTCAGCACTATAACCAACAAAAATAGTACATTTGACAGCCTTATCATCCAATTTTCTGCGCTGCACTTGTGGCACCAAAGCATATGCCAAACAGCCAAAAACACGCATGTGCTCAATAGAAGGTTTTCTATCATGCCATGCTTCATATGGAGTAATAGATTGCAAAGCTTTCGTAGGACACCTGTTAAGTACATAAGTGGCACACATGATGGCCTCAAGCCAAAAAGAATGCGGCAAAGCTCGACTTTTGACCATACATCGTGCCATTTCCGTCAGTGACCTGTTTTTCCTCTCAGCAACACCATTTTGCTGAGGTGTATAAGGCACTCTACATTGGTGTTTTATCCCACGACTAGCCAGAAATGCATTAAATTCATGAGACATATACTCCCCCCCTCGATCGGAACGGAGGGTGCCCATAGTACATTTTGAGACATTTTCAGCCATAGCCAAAAAAAATTGAAGCACATAAAAACTTCGGACTTCGCTTTAAGCGGAAATACCCATGCATGCCTGGAGTAATCATCAACAAAAGTCACGAAGTACAGGTAATTGCCCAAGGACGGAGTTTGCATGGGCCCACAAACATCACTATGCACAAGCTGCAACCTGCATGTGGCCCTAACTGAACCATCCTTTGGAAACTTAGAACGCTGCATTTTACCCAGAATACAGCCTTCACAAACATGTTTTGCAGGTGCTTCAAGAGGCGGCAAAGAAGCAACCATATCAGATTTCTGCAAACGCAGCAAACTGGCAAAATTCAGATGACCAAAACGTGCATGCCAAAGTTTTGCATCTGAAATAGCCCTTGAATCTGCAACCGCATTTGCAAAATTTTATCCACACTTGTCATACAAAGTGAGCTTATACAGCCCACGGCACAAAAGGCCAGATGCAACAATTTCATCACCAAAACTGAGATCATGAACAGTACATCTGTCATCCACAAATTTGACTACAAGTCCAAGTCTAGCAAGTGCGGATACAGACAAGAGATTCTTCTTGATCCCAGGTACATAAAGTGCATCAACAAGTGTGAAGGAACTGCCATTAGCAGCAGTGAGCACAATCTTTCCAACTCCCTGAACTGGATAAGAGGCGTTGTTGGCACAAGTGACTGAATTCCCATGAGGGATAGACTCGAGAGAGGTAAACAATTCACGATGTGAGGTAATGTGCTTTGTAGCACCACTGTCGAAATACCACACATGTGAATCTACAGCAACTGACAAGCATGCATCATGGACAGCAGGATTGTAAGTGCACTCTGCGCTAAAAGCCCATTCTGCATCAACATCAGCATCACAATCTCCTTTCACAGAAGACTCAACAATGGCTGCATTTGTAGTGGAACCAGCATTTGCAGTGGAACCACCCTCTTTCTTCTTAGCCTCTTTGGCCTTCAACTTAGGACACGACTTGATCAAGTGATCATTGGCTTTACAATAATGGCAACGCATCTTCTTTTTGCCCTTATCACCAGAATTTCCAGACGAAGTGCTGCCAGCAGAAGCATTAGGAACAGAATTTTTGCCACTCGCAGCAGAACCATAAGAAGTGGCTGCATTACTGTTACCACCCTTTCTTTGAGAAGCAATAAAAGCCTGTTCAACTGCACGCTGCCTAGTCCTGTTTTTTCTAGAAAGTGACTCTTGCAACAGCAATGTGCATAATGCATCAAACTTGACAACTTCAAGATTTCCTTGGGTCATGAGTCTCCAAGTACTAGCAAAGGTCTGGTAGGAATCTGGTAAGGCATCAAGAACAGTCTGCACAAGGGAACTGTCCGAAATGACTTCACCTGCAGAAATGAGTTGCTCATTGATATCCTTGACACTAGCAAGGAAAGTGTCCATATCATCTTCCTCATGCATAATCTTCGACTCTAGCTCTTTACGCAGCAAAGCAATTTTAGCCTCATTGCGGCTTGCATAAAGACCTGCTAGAATATCCCAAGCCTGTTTTGCAGATTTTGCTGAGCGGATGTGAGGAATAATGGTGCGCTTTACAGACAACGCAATCAATGCATGAGCCTGCGCATCCTTAACATCCCAACGAGCTTGTTCTGCCGTAGGCAAAACAACTCTAACAGCTGCAATCCTTGCAGCAAGACCTGCAACATCCTCAATATCCCCTACATCTTCAGAACCAGGACGTACATCAATGCCCTGCACAATGTTCCAGACACCTTTTGACACAAGAACATGTTGCATCATATAAGCCCACATAGAGTAGTTGTCCCCATCCAACCTGTCCTCAGCAGCAAACATCTTGAACACATCTGTGTTGTTGTTGTCAGCCATGGTTAATGCTGCACCTGATGTGAAAACTACCCGAAAATAGGAGAAATGGAGCGGGAACAACTTGTGCTATATAGCACAAACCGTAGAAGACTATAAGGCACCTGTTATGCAGAAAATGGCACTGACAGAAAATCTGCACAAAATGACGAAATAGCCTGTGCAGTACTGCCCGTAGTGGAAACGGAGGCCGAAATGAGCCCAAATCAAAAATCTGAGCAGACTAAGCTCTTCGAGCTTACCCAAAATATTTGTTGACCTGCGAACGCTCGCCAAAGCTCACTGAAATCGGAGAAAGTGAGCAGGCGTGTGCTGGAGCAGCTGGCGACTAAGCGCGGGAGGACGTGACCTGCTCTGATAACAATTGTTGGAATTAGGGTTGCAGAGAAACACACACAGCTTGGAGAAGACGAAGGAAGCTCAAGGCACACAATAGAGAGTGTGTTACTTAGTGTGCAATGGAAAGATAGATAGCCCTAGAGTGATGGGCATATATACAATGCACGGGGGAAAAAACCTCCTAAAGAGGGAAAAAATTCCCCGGCGGTCCTAGTGTGTTCACACACATCACTACCACATGTATATGGTAACAAGGCAAACAATTCACAAGCCTCCCCTTGGACACAAAGTTGCCTCCCCTAGACACAAAGGGTGTAGGCATACAAAACATCAGGGTGTAGGCACACACAAGCCTCCCCTGACACAAATAGAGGGTAAGGTACACAAGAGAGATAATGCTCAAAGCACATGTCATTTGCTATTTGTTGGAGGATTTTCTCCCCCGCACAAATTTGCAAAAGTTATTGTACTTTGTTCTGTTCGCCAATTGTTGTAGTAGCCAATATGTCATTGTTCTTTTGCCACCTTGTGATGTTGTTGTCAATATTTTGATCCAATGCACAATGCAAAGGAAGATACAATGCACAATATATGTGCAATGGAGGAAAACACCGCGTGGAAAAAAAAACCTTTAAATTATTTAAGCTACACAAATAGGATTATTTTGATAATGGTGAAGACAGTTCCCTAAATTCTATCCCTTCGTATGGATTTCATGAGCTTCATCGCGTGTCGATGCTTTCTTCATCATTTTCATGTTGCTGGTGATTTTCTTTATTCAGGTTGCTGGTCTGTTCTGACAAACATGCAGTCTTTATGGCAAATGGGGTACAATGTAGTGCATCACAAGTGATTGATGTTGTGTAGGCATAACATACGTATCATGGGTGCACGCACACATAGCCCGTGCAGATTGTCTTATCGTCATGATGACAATAGTGTCTAATCCTCTCACAAGGATGGGCATACATGCAAAATCATAGAAATCAATTGTGATGTCGTAGTGGTGCACTAGTTTTACATACGTAGCTCAATTTGGTACCTTTCCAAAAGTGGTGTGATAATTTTGTAGCTTTGGAGGAGCATGAAGCTCATGGGACAAGGCCGAGATGGAGGTTATGGTAAGGGCTTGAGGTTGTGGGAACAATTTCTATGCTGGCATGAGAGATGTATCTCCAAACAGTTTTGAAAACTTGGTGAGAATGGGCCTTAATCTCCAAACAGTTTTGAAAGCCTGGTGGGAATGGGACTTAAAATTAGTTTAATGGAAAATAAAGGTCAAATAACCACCTGCAGATGCCGACGAGGGATGATGATGACAAGGTGATGAGGGAGGTGGGGTCGGGCGGTGACGCGGCCTGTAGGTGATGAGGAGCTGGCTGTAGAAAGTAAGGCGGAGAGCGAGTACGAGACAAAGTAGTGGGTGAAAGCTTTGATGAGGTGTCTGCAGTAAATAAGGCCGAGGGTCATCACAACCCCGTCTGTGTGTAGAGAGTGTGTGTGTGTGTGTGTGTGTGTGTGTGTGTGTGTCGGGCTCAACAAGTTGAGAGTGGCAAAAAACACTTGCAGGGGAAGCGCTAATTTTAGATGATGCAGTTGCATTGGCAGGTGTGGATGAGTCACGACAGCACTAATTTCAAGTGATGGTGAGGCTATCAAATTGTTGACGTTGAGGGCAGACAGCGGCAGCATGAGCGATGTATCAGGTTAATGACAAGGATGGACTTGGGGGCAGGTCGGAGCAGGTACAGGTAGTGGAGGTCGAGTTGCAGTTACAGCCGATCAAAAGCACAGAATAGCGAGGTGCTACTGTGAGTCTATGGAAAATCGGCAGTAGCAGAGGGAGGTAGTGGGAAAATTGGGGGTATCGTGTGAGAGCTCGTTCCTGATGTAGACAGCGTGTGTGCAACCCTCCTCGAGACTCTATATGAAAACCTTTGGGACAGGGTGAAGGTGTTTGTTGGAGGCGTCCTGCTATGGCTTGCAAAACTACACCCCTTCATCAGCTACTCAAAAACGAGGTGATGACAAAGGGAATCACTTAGCGATGATGCAAAAACGACTCTACGCTCAAATGGACAAACTCCTTTTGTTTTATTTAGGAGTGGCTCCCACTAAAAAGTAGCACACACACTACAATCTTTTTCTATCATACACACACATGAAAGTCCACTAGTGACTTAACCTCGTATAATGCAAAAGCCTTAGGGCTCAAAATTATGCACTGTGAGCACACACATTTGAGAACAGTGAAAGTGAGTTCTCAAATTTGCAATAGATCAACCAAGTTAAAATGCGCACAAATTACATAAATATAATATAGTTAGTGATACTAATGACATGTCAATTATGATGCAACTATGAACAACTGTTATCTTCTCTTTTTTAATCAATTAGCATGGGCAGTGGCATTGACAGTACATATCCCATTACTAAAGGACTTGAAAAAAAAGATTAACGATGTAATTGACATGATGATTCATATGCAATGCAAAGTGGTATTGAATTAGCAATGGCTAAGGTAGAGAGGGCCACTGCAATCTAGCATAGTGAGGATGCTTAGGATCTAAAATAGATGAGGAGATGTTAATTAAAGCACGGCTCCCATAACAATTGTAGGGTTAAGGTGGGTGGATTAGTGTGCCATTCATGTTAATGGCACGCTTTGGATAGGTTAATGTAGAGCTTGCTAGAGAGAGACTATTACAGAATACAATAAGGTATATTGCAAATGATAAAACTTACAAATATTCATCAGAATGTACCTCTATATAGGGTTTTACAAATAGACAGTCTTTTGACACATGAGCACAAAAGGTGGTTGCCAAATGCACAAATACAAGTGGCTTTCTCTTTACACAAAGGTTGCAAGAGGCTTTTCACATGGCTTGACACATACGGCTTTTCTAGGTGGAAGAGAATGTTCACATAAGAGATGCAACAAAACCTTGCATCCCAACAATCCTCCCCTATGTGGGTTTGGTTTCATATCACTCACACAATCCTCCCCTTAAAACACACTAGGGTGACGCACACAATTCACAAGCCTCCCCTTGAACACAAAGTTGCCTCCCTTAGACACAAAGGATGTAGGCATACAAAACATCAGGGTGTAGGCACACACAAGCCTCCCCTGACACAAATAGAGAGAGATAATGCTCAAAGTACAAGTCATTTGGTGTTTGTTGGAGGATTTCTTCACCCCACAAATTTGCAAAAGTTATTGTACTTAGTTTTGTTCGCCAGTTGTTGTAGTAGCCAATATGTCATTGTTTTTTTGCCACATTATGATGTTGTTGTTGTCAATATTTTGATCCAATGCAAAATGCAAAGGGAGATACAATGCACAATATATGTACAATGGAGGGAAAAATCGCGTGGGAAAAAAACCCTCAAATTATTTAAGCTACACAAATAGGATTATTTGGATAATGTTGAAAAAAGTTCCCTAAATGCTATCCCTTCGTCTGGATTGTGAGCTTCATCGTGTGTTGATGCTTTTTTCATCATTTTCATGTTGATGGTGATTTTCTTTATTCAAGTTGCTGGTCCGTTCTGACAAAGATGCAATCTCCATGGCGAATGGGGTACAATGTAGTGCATCACATGTGATTGATGCATGTCTAGGGATAACATATGTATCATGGGTGCACACACTCAAAGCCCATGAAGATTGTCTTTTTGTCATGATGATAATAGTGTCTAATCCTCTCACAAGGATGGGCATACATGCAAAATCATATATACAAATCAATTGTGATGTTGTAGTGGTGCACTAGTTTTACATACATAGCTCTATTTGGTGCCTTTCCAAAAGTGGTGTGATAATTTTGTAGCTTTGGAGGAGCGAGAAGCTCGTGGGACAAGGCCGAGATGGAGGTTATGGTAAGGGCTTGACGTTGTGGGAATGATTTATATGCTGGCATGAGAGATTTAATCTCCAAACAATTTTGAAAACTTGGTGAGAATGGGCCTTAATCTCCAAAACAGTTTTGAAATCCTGGTGGGAATGAGCCTTCAAATTACCTTAATGCAAAATAAAGGTCAAACAACCACCTACAAATGCCGACAAGGGATGATGACGACAGGGTGATGAGGGAGGGCGGTGATGTGGCATGTAGGTGATGACGAGCTGGCTGTGTAAATAAGGCCAAGGGTCGACACAACCCCGTCTGTGTGTACTCTGTGTGTGTGCGTGCGTGTTGGGCTCAACAAGCTGAGAGTGGCAAAAAACACTTGCAGGGAAAGCGCTAATTTAAAATGATGCAGTTGGATTGGCAGGTGTGGGTGAGTCACCGCAGCGCTAATTTCAAGTGATGGCGAGGCTATCGAATTGTTGAAGTCGAGGGCAGACAGCGGCAGCATGAGAGATGTATCAGGTTAATGACGAGGATGGAGGTAGGTGCAAGTCGGAGCAGGTGCGGGTAGTGGAGGCCGAGTTGCAGTTACAGCTGATCAAAAGCACAGAATAGCGAGGTGCTACTGCGAGTGTATGGAAAATCGGCAGTGGGAAAATTGGGGGTATCATGTGAGAGCTCGTCCCTGATGTAGACAGCGTGTGTGCAACCCTCGTCGAGACTCTATATGAAAACCTTTGGGATAGGGTAAAGGTGTTTGTTGGAGGCATCCTGCTATGGCTTGCGAAGCTGCACCCCTTCATCAGCTACTCAAAAACGAGGTGATGGCAAAGGGAATCACTTGTCGATGATGCAAAAAGGACTCTGCGCTCAAATGGACAACTCCTTTTGTTTTATTTTAGGAGTGGCTCCCACTAAAAAGTAGCACACACACACTACGTTCTTTTTCTGTCATACACACATACACACACATGAAAGTCCACTAGTGACTTAAACTCTGATAATGAAAAGGCTTGAGGGCTCAAAATTATGGACTGTGAGCATACACACTTGAGAATAGTGAAAGTGAGGTCTGCAATTTGCAATAGAACCAAGTTAAAAGGCACACAAATTACATAGAAATAATATAATTAGTAATACTAATGACATGTCAATTACGATGCAGCTATGAACAACGGTTATCTTTTCTTTTTTAATCAATTAGCATGGGTAGTGGCACTGACAGTACATATCCCATTACTAAAGGACTTGAAAAAAAAGGTTACCGGTGTAATTGACACGATGATTAATATGCAATGCAAAGGGGTATTGAATTAGCAATGGCTAAGGGAGAGAGGGCCACTACAATCTAGCATAGTGAGAATGCTTAGGATCTAAAATAGATTAGGAGATGCTAATCAAAGCACGGCTCTGATATCAACTGTAGGGTTAAGGTGGGTGGATTTGTGTGCCATTCATGTTAATGGCATGCTTTGGATAGGTTAATGTAGAGCTTGCTAGAGAGAAACTACTGCAGAATACAATAGGGTATATTGCAAATGATAAAACTTACAAATATTCAGCAGAATGTGCCTCTATATAGGGTTTTACAAATAGACATCCTTTTGACACATGAGCACAAAAGGTGGCATCTAATGTACAAATACAAGTGGCTTTCTCTTTACACAAAGGTTGCAAGAGGCTTGACACGTAAGGCTTTTCTAAGTGGAAGAGACTGTTCACAAAAGAGATGCAACAAAACCTCGCATCCCAACAATCCTCCCCTATGTGGGTTTTGGTTGCATATCACCCACACAATCCTCCCCTCAAAACGCACTAGGGTGAGGCACACAATTCACAAGTGTCCCCTTGAACACAAAGTTGCCTTCCCCAGACACAAAAGGTGTAGGCATACAAAACATTAGGGTGTAGGCACACACAAGCCTCCCCTGACACAAATAGAGAGTAAGGTACACAAGAGAGATAATGCTCAAAGCACATGTCGTTTGCTGTTTAATTTGCTGGAGGATTTTCTCCCCCGCACAAAGTTGCAAAAGTTATTGTACTTTGTTCTGTTTTCCAGTTGCTGTAGTAGCCAATATGTCATTGTTTTTTTGCCACATTGTGATGTTGTTGTCAATATTTTGATCCAATGCACAATGCAAAGGAACATACAATGCACAATATATGTACAATGGAGGGAAAAACCGCGTGGGAAAAAAACCCTCAAATTATTTTAGCTATGCAAATAGGATTATTTTGATAATGTTGAAGAAAGTTCCCTAAATGCTATCCTTTTGTTTAGATGTCGTGAGCTTCTTCGTGTGTCGATTCTTTCTTCATCATTTTCATGTTGATGGTGATTTTCTTTATTTAGGTTGCAGGTCCGTTTTAACAAAGATGCAATCTCCATGGCGAATGGGGTACAATGTAGTGCATCACAAGTGATTGATGCCTGTGTAGGCATAACATATGTATCATGGGTGCACACACTCACAGCCCGTGAAGATTGTCTTATCGTCATGATGACAATAGTGTCTAATCCTCTGACAAGGATGGGCGTACGTGCAAAATCAATTGTGATGTCGTAGTGGTGCACTAGTTTTACATACATAGCTTGGTTTGGTGCCTTTCCAAAAGTTGTGTGATAATTTTGTAGCTCATGGGACAAGGCCAAGATGGAGGTTATGGTAAGGGCTTGAGGTTGTGGGAACCATTTCTATGCTCGCATGAGAGATTTAATCTCCAAACAGTATTAAAAACTTGGTGAGAATGGGCCTTAATCTCCAAACAGCTTTGAAAGCTTGATGGGAATGGGCCTTAAAAATAGCTTAATGCAAAATAAAGGTCAAACAACCACCTGCAGATGCCGACAAGGGATGATGACGACAGGGTGATGTGGGAGGTGGAGTCTAGCGGTGACGCGGCCTGTAGGTGATGACGAGCTGGCTGTAGAAAGTAAGGCCGAGGGCGAGTACGAGCCAAAGTAGTGGGTGCAGTGTTCGGGAAAAATGTGTCTCAGCTTAATATCGTGCCCTTTTGAATTTCCAAAATGCCGGTTGAGAGCAAGGGGGAAGGAGAAATTACGCCCCAAAAAAGAGAAAAATAGTGTAAAAACCTTAAAAAGTTAACTAATTTTCTAAAATTTCCTCTTGGAAATTTCAAGGAAAGGAATTTTGTATGCTTGGAAAAATGATTTTTCCCGAACACTGAGTGGGTGAAAGATTTGATGAGGTGTTTGCAGTAAATAAGGCCGAGGGTCGTCACATCCCCGTCTATGTGTACTGTGTGTGTGTGTGTGTGTGTGTGTGCGTGTCGGGCTCAACAAGCTGAGAGTGGCAAAAAACACTTGCAAGGAAAGCGCTAATTTTAGATGATGCAGTTGGATTGGTAGGTGTGGGTGGGTCACGGCAGCGCTAATTTCAAGTGATGGTGAGGCTATCAAGTTGTTGAAGTTGAGGGCAGACAGCGTCAGCAAGAGCGATGTATGCAGGTTAATGACGAGGATGGAGGTAGGTGCAGGTCAGAGCAAGTATGATTAGTGGAGGCCGAGTTGCAGTTATAGCCGATCAAAAGCACAGAATAGCGAGCTGCTGCGAGTGTATGGAAAGTCGGCAGTAGCAGAGGGAGGTAGTGGGAAAATTGGGGGTATCGTGTGAGAGCTCGTCCTTGATGTAGACAGCATGTGTGCAACCCTCCTCGAGACTCTATATGAAAACCTTTGGGATAGGGTGAAGGTGTTTGTTGGAGGCGTCTTAATATGGCTTGCAAAGCTACACCGCTTCATCAACTACTCAAAAATGAGGTGATGGCAAAGGGAAACACTTGTCACTAATGCAAAAAGGACTCCGCTCTCAAATGGACAAAATCCTTTTGTTTTATTTAGGAGTGGCTCGCACTAAAAAGTAGCACACACACTACGTTCTTTTTCTGTCATACACACATACACACACATGAAAGTCCACTAGTGACTTAACCTCTAATAATGCAAAAGCTTGAGGGCTCAAAATTATGCACTGTGAGCATACACACTTGAGAGCAGTGAAAGTGATTTCTCAAATTTGCAATAGAACCAAGTTAAAAGGCACACAAATTACATAGAAATAATATAATTAGTTATACTAATGATATGTCAATTATGATGCAGCTATGAACAATCGTTATCTTCTCTTTCTTAATCAATTGGCATGGGTAGTGGCACTGATAGTACATATCCCACTATTAAAGGACTTGAAAAAAAAGGTTAACGGTGTAATTGACACGATGATTAATATGCAATGCAAAGGGGTATTGAATTAGCAATGACTAAGGGAGAGAGGGCCACTGCAATCTAGCATAGTGAGGATGCTTAGGATCTAAAATAGATTAGGAGATGCTAATCAAAGCACGGATCTGATACCAGTTGTAGCGTCAAGGTGGGTGGATTAGTGCGCCATTCATGTTAATGGCATGCTTTGGATAGGTTAATGTAGAGCTTGCTAGAGAGAGACTATTGTAGAATACAATAGGGTATATTTCAAATGATAAAACTTACAAATATTCAGCAGAATGTGCCTCTATATAGGGTTTTACAAATAGACAGTCTTTTGACACATGAGCACAAAAGGTGGCTGCCAATGCACAAATACAAGTGGCTTTCTCTTTACACAGAGGTTGCAAGAGGCTTTTCATATGGCTTGACACATAAAGCTTTTCTAGGTGGAAGAGACTATTCACATAAGAGATGCAACAAAACCTGGCATCCCAACACCTAACTCATGTGACGGAGACAACCAAGTCCTCCTAGTATCCTATTGAATGGATCATTTTTTATAGTCCTATTAATCTTTGAATGTGTGAGGGTGAGGGACGGGGCATCCAGAGGGGGTAACCTATCCATATTAAACCCTGGTAGCTCAAAACAAGATGAGTGAGGGTGAGGGATGGTGCATCCAGAGGGGGCATCCGATCCATATCAAACCGTCGTAGCTCAAACCAAGATGATATAACCCTAAACGAACATGAAGCATCACCCTTATTGGTCAATTGTTGCGACGTCTCAAGCACTAGTCGTACACATCTGTTGCATGGTAGCTCGCTTTCACAAAGTGATGACATGGCATTCCCAATTGGAAGATAAATGGCCAATTGTATAGAAGGAATTGAACATAAAAAACTAAATCCAGAAGGTTTGGATGGGGGGCCTAAAATAAAAAGAGTTAGGGTTAAGGTGTCTGAGCCATACACACTCAACCATAGCGTGAATATTGCCTTGTACTTAGCCTCACAACTGGAAGTGGCCATAGTAGGTTGCTTCTTGCTCAACCATGATATGCATGAATCGTCAAGCATGAAACAAAACCCACTTTTGTGGACACTTGCGTGTCAAACAAACTAGCCCAATATCTGAGTCCAAAAAAGCATGTAAATCTAGAGGCAATGAATCCCCCATTGGGATAAAACAACCCAAGATGTGAAGTGCCACTCAAGTAGTGAAAGATCTGCTTGAGAGCCTACCAATGATTAGACCCTGGGCTATGCATAAATATGATGACCTGTGAGACTACAAGCTAAATATATGGCCTTGTGTTGCATACATAAATAAGGCATCCAAAGAGTGACATCACTAGGATCACTAGCATCATAATTATAAAGACTCAATGTCAAACCTGTTTCCATGGGAGTGGCAATAGGTTTGCAATCCTCAAGTCCAAACTTACATAGCAATGTCTCTATGTAACTTGTCTAACACAAGGAATACCAACATCACACTGATTCAACTGTATGCCCAAGTAATGATGCAATAGCCCCAAATCTTTCAGGTTGAGAATAGCATTCAAATCAATCTTAAATATAAAAATATGTGCCTCATTTGGACCAGTGATCAAAAAATCATCCACATATAGAACAACAATGAGAGGTACATCGCCCTCACACTTTACGTACAAATTGCTTTCTCTTGGACTGTTACAAAAGTCTCAACTTTCTCATACCAAACACGTGGAGATTTCTTCAATCCATACAAAGCTTTCTTACATTTTTACACTTTATCTTGTCCTTTCTTGACAAAACCACAAGGCTGTGCTACATAAACTTCCTCAAATATGTCACCATTCAAAAATCAGTAACAATGTCTGATTGATGTACATCCCAACCAAATGAGCTTCCAATGCACATAGAAAATGCACAGTAGTCATATGACAAGTGGGATACAAAGTCTCTTCATAATCTATGCCTTTTTGTTGTGCATAGCCTTTTGCAACAAGTCAAGACTTATAGCGATCAATCTCACCATCCAGCTAGCGTTTCAACTTGTAAACCCACTTTGTACCAATGACCCTTTTTCTAGGGTGGAAAATCACATAAAGTCCATGTGTCATTTTCTATAAGTGCATCATATTTTGATTGCATGGAAGCCATCCAATCTTTTGGATTTAGTGCTTCATCAAAAGACAAAGGTTCCTCAACATCACATAAATTGGAAACAGCCAAAGCATGGCAATTTAATGCATAAGATGCATGGTGAGAACTTGAACAAGTATGACTAGACAAATGTGCATCCAAGTTACTATCTTGTATCCATTTTGAAATACCTCTAGTCTGCTCATTCTCAACCCTTTCCTCATCAAGTACATCATGTACTTCTGCATCAGAAATTGGATGATCTATAAGTTTTTCCAAAACCCCCATAGGTTGAACATTTTCCTCATTTGAATTTACATTCGAACTTCCACCACTCAAAAGAGGCAACAAACTGTCATAAATGTCATGTGAGCTTACATTATTGTCTCTAGTTCATGACAAAAAAGGCTAAATAGAATCTTCCACAGACACAATATCCTGTGAAATCAAGATACGCTTTGTTTGTGGATGGCACGACCTATAACCTCTGCTTTCAGTACTATAATCAACAAAAATGCACTTGATAGCCTTATAATCCAATTTTTTGTGTTGCATTTGTGGCACCAAAGCATAGGCCAAACACCCAAAAATGTGCATGTGATCAATAGATGTCTTTCTATCATACCATGCTTCATATGGAGTCATAGACTGCAAAGCCTTTGTAGGACACATGTTAAGTGCATAAGTGGCACACATGATAGCCTCAAGCCAAAACAAATGCGGCAAAGCAGCACCATTTTGTTGAGATGTATGCAGCATTGTACATTGGTGTTTTATCCCAGGACCAGCTAGAAATGCATTAAATTCATGAAACATATACTTCACCTCTTGATCAGAATGAAGGGTGCCCATAATACATTTAGACATTTTCAACAATAGCCAAAAATTGCTTGAAGCACATAAACACTTTGGACTTAGCTTTAAACGTATATATGCATTCATGTTTGGAGTAACCATCAATGAATGTCACAAAGTAAAGGTAATTACCCAAGGACGGAGTTTGCATGGGCCCTCAAACATCACTATGCACAAGATGCAATCTACATGTGGCCCAATTTGAACCATCCTTTGGAAACTTTGAACGCTACATCTTTTGCAAAATACAACCTTCACAAACATGATTTGCGGGTACTTCAAGAGGTGGCATAGAAGCAACCATATTATATTTTTGCAAATGCAACAAATTGGTAAAATTCAGATGCCCAAAACGTGCATGCCCAAGTTTTGCATCTTAAATATCCTTAGAATCCACAACTATATTTGCAAATTTCTACCCACACTTTTCATACAAAATGAGCTTATAAAGCGCAAGACATAAAATGCCTAATGCAACAATCTCATCATCAAGACTGAGATCATGAACTATACATCTGGCATTCACAGATTTCACAACAAGACCAAGTCTAGCAAGTGCAGATACAGACAAAAATTTCTTCTTGATCCCAGGTACATATAGTGCATCAACAAAGTGTGAAAGAGATGCCATTTGCAAAAATCAACACAATCTTTCCAACTCCCTTGATAGGCCGATAAGAGGTGTTGTTGGTACAAGTGACTGACTTCCTATGAGGGACATCCTTGAGAGAGGTAAGCAAGTCACGATGAGAGGTAATGTGCTTTGTAGCACCACTGCCAAAGTATCACACATGAGCATCTACAGCAATTGGCATATATGCATCATGGACATAAGGATCATAAGTGCACTCTTCACTAAAAACCCATTCTGAATCAACATTATTATCACAATCTCCTTTCACAAAAGACTCAACAATAGTTGCACTTGTAATGGAGTTGGTCTCTTTCTTCTTAGCCTCTTTTGCCTTCAATTTATGACACTACTTGATCAAGTAATCATTGACTTTACAATAATGGAAATGCATCTTCTTTCATCCATTTTCACTAGAATTCCCAGATGAGGTATTGCCAACAGAAGCATTGGAAATAGGTGAGTTACCACTCACAAAAGAACAATGAGAAGTGGTTACATTGTTGCTACCACCTTTTCTTTGAGCAGCAATAAAGGCCCAATCTTCTCTGATACCAATTGAAATAGGATCGTAGGGAAACCACAGATTGGAGAAGATGAAGGAAGTTCAAGGCACACAACAGAGAGTAGTAGTACTTAGTGTGCAATCAAATATGGTAACACTATTTATTGAGAACATCTTACCAATCATGAATGCCCTCTTGCACACACTAAAACTTTCGCATAGCCATGAGTTTCTACACAACGATTTGCATGCTTGTAACATAATGATACACTTTGGCACCAAGGGTGTGTATGCAAGCAATGTTGATTAGGGATCAAGCACTATTGCAAACACCAAAGAGACATTTCCTCGCTTGATGGAGCTAAGCCCAAAAGCAAGACCACAACAAGAAAGAGATTATCCATGGACATCTCTTGAAAATATTACCACAAACCCCCCTCCTTTCACTAAAGCCTCTGATGTATATAGTTTATGTTGGATTCTTAAACACTTGATTTTGTGTATTCCATAGCCTCTTGAACATGAAAAGCAATATTTTTTGTGCAATGTATTACAACATATCACAAAAGGGAAAGAGAGAAATTCCTTAAATAGGCAAAAGGCATAGGATTTATCACTTTGTATGACTGGCGTCCATAATGCCAGTGATAATATTGTAACTTACTCTAGTTTTATGACCAATTGATGATTAGCCCACTTTTCATAACCTCTGGTAGCACGAAGGAGTCTCCTCCTTTAGAGATTTATGGCTTGCACACACAATATTGGCGTAGCACATGCATGCTATATTCTTACTAGTGTATAGAAAAAATTAAAATCACAACCAGATAGCCATATACTTTGTGCAACAATGCTAGTGTTATTATGTTTTGGGGTACAAAGTAGACTGAAATGATTGACCTAGCAGGGGATGAGTTGGCAAGGGACTACCAACATAAATAAATCACATTCAAGAGACAAATGAAAAAGAGCCTCCACACAAGAAGGATTCACTTACCTACCTGAGGAGACAACAATCCTTGAGCAATTGGCTACCCAAGGCATATATCTCACTAGCCAAGGAGAGACTACACTATCATTGCACACTTGATGCAAAGCACTAGAAGTTAAGAATGTTAGATTGAAGAAAAACCTAGCAGGATATGAAATAAAATTTGGTCCCTTGGAAGAGGATATATCGTAAGCAAGGACAAGCGGATGCATTGGAATAGAAGAGTTTTACCTTATTGCAAATCGGTTGCAATTACACCCCAGATCTAAGATAGATCCTCTCTATGCACAACCCATCTTTTTTGTAATTGCACTTTTGTAAAAACCCACACTTTCATAATAGCCAGATTAATGAAATTACTTATGTTTGAGAGAGAGAGAGAGAGGTGGAGACTGATACACACATACACACACACACACATAGAGAGAGAGAGAGAGAGAGAGAGAGAGATATGTGATACTTAAGGGATTTATTTGATTGATAATGTTGCTTATAAATCATCTAGAGCATCAATCACAGGCACCAAATCATCCACTTCCTCCACATCTGAACAATTTGGATCCACATCTTCCAAATCCCGCTCAATTTAATCCTCAGAGTGGGATTTATTTTCAATTGCTTTGTGGGTCTAAAACCATCCAAAGATTTAATCTATAGCTCGTGTAGCTATCCTTGCCATCTTGTGCATTAGAATCATATTGCAAAAGATGTACACATACTTTCTTAAGATTATTGATGGGTTAAATATGGCAAGTAAACAGGCTTAGTAGGACTTGAACCTACAATATTACCGTTAGGAGTGGTACGTTTCAACCAATTAAACTATAAGCCCACTATTGGCCCTCTCAAGTAATGGAGTCAATAGATTTTTTAAGGCAAAAAAACAAACACCTGAACATGATCCATGATACCGACTATGCAACCCCCAGCAATGACCTAGTAATAGGTAACGCAAAGGTCTCTAAGCAGTGCCATGAAAGACTTAAAGAGTGGTCCGTAGACCTCATTAGTAGATTGATTATGCATTTGAAACTTTGGATCCATCACAAAGCCTGCTCCATGTAAAGGGGTGTGTAATTGATTCTAACATTTCTCAATAAAAGAGTCCATAATGATTTTCTCTCGTATTGCAAATGATTTACTCTCTTTTATCTTGTAAACAACCTCATGCATGTACTAATAAACCCATCCAAACATGAATGCATCTTTGTCAACCAAGCACACTAGATACACAAAATATTGTGTAACATTGATCATTTTTTCACACATTTCTCAAACACACAAGAGAGTTCATAGGTTGAAAGTAGTTAGTGGCTACGGGCTCATAGCGAGGATACTTGTCAATTTACATATCCCATCTTCTATTTGAAATGGTTTCACAAAGAGTTGGGTTAACATGTTGCAACATTCAAGAATGTAATATGCAGTTAAAATCATGTCTTACAAAAGATTTGTAATTTTTTTCTAGGTGATTTAGCTCTAAAAAGAGCATAAATAAAATCATGTTCTCTAATAAACTTGACAGCATGATTAGCATCTATTAAACTCTATCTCACTCACGACACTATTTACAAATACTTTGAGAAGGAAATTCAAATTGTGGGAAGCACATGGAACCTAGGTAAGCTCAGGATACTTGATTGATTGCACACTCTTCACTTTGGTAGTTAGATGCATTGTCTATGATGATGGCAATAACATTTTTAGGCCCATCAACTTTTTGAATTGCATTCTCATAGATGTCTGCTAGAAAATTGCTTGTTTTTTCTTTCAAAGATGTATCAATTGCTTCAATAAAAATGGATCCCCTAGGAAAAATCACCCTCACATTTATCAAGGGTTTTGTTTTTAGAATTTTTCCATCCATCAAGAGCAATTGTATATCCATACTATGATTCGTACTCAAGCACTATGCACTTCAAAATACTCTATGATGAAGCTTTGAATTTATCTAGATACTTAGTATGCATCTTGTTGTAATCAGGTGCCATGAATCTTTTCTTCGTTTTGTTCATTAAGCATCCTTGAATATAGGATTACATTAAAGGGGATTTTGCAAGCAACAAAATCTTGAGTCCACTTGAGCTCACACACACACATGGTTCACCCAATGTAGGCTACGTCCATGGGAAAGCAGCCACCCAATGGCTTTAGTACTTCAAACTAGAAGTAGGCTACAAAGGGATTATACCCTTAATGGAGCTCCCACCTTGCTTCACTTTCACCACCTCACATCAACTTCACCACGCACCACAATGCCTTTTGTTTGTGAAGAGACCTCTTTTTATAGGCCAAAAGGGTTGCCCTCTCTCATCAGAGGCAGACTTGTGTAGACAAGTCTAAGTTGAATTCTCGCATGCGCCCATGTGTGGTTGCCCTTGAGAAGAAAAAATATCCTAGAAATTGGCCACCGGCCATTGACTTACGACCATCGTCCAGCTGGCCATTTTGTCGCCGACCAATTGATCAACCGATCGGCCATTTTTTGATCACTTTTTGATGGCTGACTAGCCATAATAGTCCAACAAAAAGGGAATATTTTGGCAAATGATTTTCCTTACACATGATGGCTTCTCCTCATAATTGGGGCCTTACAAATGTGTGTTTTTAAGACTAAAAGTTACAAGGGGTGAATCAGGCTCCATACTTAACAATCTCCCACTTGGAGATTGACCTCCACACCAAACATGTGACTGATTTCCATCCTGGCTTCTCATCCTTGAATGCCGATTGAAGATGACCAAAAGATCAACTTCTCCTTGTTGACTACCTTTCTAAACACGTTTGTAGGATTCTCACTTGTGTGCACCTTTCCTAGCTTTAGTTGTCCCTCTTCCAAAAGAGTACACATGAAGTGATATCTCAACTCAATGTGCTTCGTCCTTGAGTGAGAGGCTAAATTCTTCATAAGATGAATGGTGCTTTGAGTGTCATTGTACAAGACACAATTTTCTTACTTGTATCCAAGCTCCTTTAAGAATCTATGAAGCCACATAATGTCTTTGCTTGCCTCCATCATTGCTATATACTCTTCTTCCGTAGTAGAAAGTGAGACCACTTTCTGCAGATTTAAAGCCCAACTTACTGTTGTGCCTCCAGCTGTGAAGACATAGCCAGTAGTGTTACTTGTTGTCTTGAGACTCCGACTCCTTCTTCTTCTTGGACCAGCAATCCTTCTTGATGTGGAGCTTCTTACTGTAGTTCCAACATTCAAGAACTGACTTTGTGCGTGACTTTCTCTTCCTTGAGTGATCACAACCCTTTTGATTTTGGAACCTCTCCTTTGATCTTCCCCTTGTTTCCACTGACAGTGCAGCACTTAATGATTCACCTATGCTTCTCCTTTGCATTTCCTCTCTTAGGAGAACACCCACAACATCACCTAACTTAAGAGTCTTTGTGTCAAATATAGAGCTACTTACAACCATCACAACGTTGTTCCAACTATCCAGTAGAGATGATAGTACAAGGAGGGCTCACACTTCATCGTCAAAATTGACCTTCATTGATAAAAGTTGATTTATGATGGTGTTAAATTCATTTAGGTGTTGTGCAATTGAACCACTTTGTACCATTTTTAGATTTCACAAGCACTTCATGAGAAATACCTTATTGGATGCCGATGGTTTCTTATAGAGGCCGTAAAGTGACTTCATCAAGTCTTCCACGGTCTTCATCTGCAAAATGTTGAAGGCCACCATTGATGCCAAGTTCAGCTGGATTGTTCCTAATGCCTTTCAATCAAGGACAATCTATGCTTCATTAATCATTGTTGCAAGCTTCTTTGCAAGAAAGCGTAGTGATAAACACAGGCCCTTTTGATAGATATAGTCTTTAATCTGCATCTTCTAATGTTGGTATTTTTTTTCGTTGAACTTCTCGATCTTGAGCTTACCTTCCTCTGCTATTACTCCCATTCAATTCAAGGAATCCTTTCCTTGAGATACTTTAGCTATGAGCAAACCTTGCTCTGATACCAATTGTTAGGAAATAAGTTGTAGCTAAGAAATATTAGAGTAGTTTACTTAATGAATAGAGATAATTTTTGCACATGAGAGATTATAGAGTAGAAAGAGAGAGAGCACATATGATATATGTGTCTCACCCAATGAGGGCTACGTCCATGAGAAAGAATCCGCTCAATGGCTTTAGTACTTCAAGCTAGAAGTAAGTTACAAAGGGATTATACCCTTAATGGAGCTGCCACATTGTTCCACGCTCACCACCTCACATCAACTGCACAATGCACCACAATGCCTTTTGTGTGTAGAAGAGGCCTCCTTCTACACACCAAAAGGGATTCCCTTTCTAATGAGTGGCATTCATGTGTAAACAAGTCTGAGTTGAATTCTCCCATGCGCCCATGTGTGGCCACCCTTGAGAAGAAAAGTCCACCTAGAAATTAGCTATCGGCCATTGAATTCAGTCATCGTTCAAAGACTTCCACCCATCGGCCATTGGCCATTGACTTCCAACCACTGGCCAACCGATCGACTGTTTTTTGATCACTTTTCAACTGCCTACCATCCATAATATTCTTGCAAAAAGGGAAAATTCCGGCGAGTGATTTTTCTTACACACGATGGCTTCTCCTCATAATGGGGGCCTTACAAATGTGCATTTTCAAGACTAAAAGTTACAAGGGGTGAATCAGGTTCCATATTTAACACTACGTAGCTTCACTCATATCCTTTAACCATATTGCTAAGAGGTCTATGAGCATAACAAAACTATCTATCAACATTATATATCAAATTAGTTCCAATCTCTACAAATCATTATTGTATTTAAAAATCAAATCATCACCAACGCTTTCTTATTTAAAAATCAACAAACATTTACTATTTACAATGTCCACAACCATAAGCATAAACATTTCATAATATATTGTTATTTAAATCTTAAAAATTCATTTTCATTGTGATCTTTCACTCTACATATGACAAAGAATTCCTTAATCTACATCTATGCAGCTTTCAAGTGTGAGTAAACTCTGCACATAACAAGCAATCTACTAAATCTATTTGAATGACCTTCAAATGTGAGACAATCTCTACACGTGAGTGGTAATTTTTAGTTACCCTACCTAGATCACTTCCAAATGTGAGTCAAACTCTACACAAGGAAATTGATCGCTATTTTGCTTACAATAATCACCTCAAGTGTGAACATTCATCTACACTTGCCAGGCAATCACTAACTAAGTCTACCTAAGTTATTTTTAAGTGTGAGCATGACTTTACACAAAGAAGTAACTACTAATTAAATTAAATTAAATTATTTCTCAGTGTAATTTTTTCTACACATGGTAAGCATGAACACTAAGTTGACTCTAACTCGTCTACTATTCACAAAGTATATTAACCAATGGATCTAAATATCAAAATTTAAACTCAATTTTACATTTTCTATTTTCACTTAAATAGGCTTTATTTGTAACTAAAAGCTCAATCATCAAAACAATTTATTTTTTATTTGGTTTTGGGTTTAAGAGTTCACCTTTAGGTTGAACTCAAGGAAAATTGTTCAATAAAGAAACCCACAATGGAGAAAGGCTCGTGGCTCATTCTTAAACAATATATTTTGATCAAAAGATAGTTTGATCAAACTATATTTCAATCGCACTACTAATACATTTAATGATACGGTGAGTTTGATGATGTGGCATTGTATTATACATCCGTTTAATTGATGGTGTTGTATAATATGCATGTTTAAGTATATTATACATACCCCATATAATTTGCAATGCAACTTAGCCTGTTACAAGCTATCGGTATCCTAAGGGAGAAAATAATAGAGGACATCATAGAGTACCAACAACTTTTGGATGAGGATTTGGAGGCTACCATATGCTCGCTATAGGAGACGTTGAAACTTATACGCCCAGACAAGGGCTCTTCTTGAGACCCTCAAGTAGGATGAGCACATTGATTGAGTCTCTTTTTATGTAAAGTTGTGTATGTATGTATATATATATTGTGTACCTAAGTATACCATTTCATCACCAAAATGTGATAAACTTGTGATAATAGCATAGCTCCTCTTCAAGAGCCAGCTAGCACTACTCAGCCACCATCTAGTACAGACTACTCATTAGATGGAGAGCTCACACAAGAGGATCAAACTACACGGTATTAGTTTAGTCTCTAATTATAAAAGTATAATGTTTCCATAAGCGTTCATCTAATTACCTTTTTGTTAATTCATGCACATAGTGTCTCTTTTTGACAAGTTCGAGCGGCATATCTCTATGGCCTCAAGACCTTCTCCGACCCCAACACCCTGTCTATCGATGACCAAGGATCATTTCAAATGTGCATCTGCCCCTACAGCATCGCGTGCGACATCAACACAAACGGATGGGTTGTGCCCATCCTCGTGCCCATCAAAAGTGAAAACCTATTTTATCAATGCATAGGACAAGTGCTGGAGCTTTACATGCCTTGACTACACATACTTTGTTCATACATATTGATGTGTTTTTTTAAGCGTTTCATAACTATTGACTTGTTTTGATGTATCTTATTGGCATCAAAAATATCATTATTTTTGTCAAAATCCAAACCATAAATTTCTTTCATCTATCATAACAATTTGAACCATTGTTACAAAGGAATCTCATGCACTTAGTTGACATACATGAGATTCCATGAGAAGGTAGGTGCACATATTTTTCAGCATCATAACTAGAACCTATCACACAGACATGATTATAAGCATTCAATATGAAAAAATCAAAATTGATATTTTGTAACAAATGCTTCAATCAAGAAGGAAACAAATCGATTAAGCAAAAAACTAATAGGATCAAATATACACGTGTACATTTCAAAAAAATTGATACATGGCCCAGAAGTGCATGTTTCATGTTTACATTTTACATGTTTAATTTAGATGTGGAGGTGCTCTTTTTGGCCTATGGAATCCACATTTAACTAATAGTTCATCACCAACATGTAATGATCTAATGGCATTAACAAGAATGTATCTTGAAACATCTATGTTCATGAATTCTAGTTCATGCCCATTTTTGCATTCCACAAATGTACAATTGGTTCTTTCGTTCCTTCCCTAACTCCTATTAATTAGGCTGGCTATGTTTCCATGTGTATATGGTCTAGCATCTACATAAAGTCTTTGGCTTTCTTCATGGATAATGCCTCTATCTGAAAGGGAGGCTGCATTGAGACATAATCCATAAGTGGTCATGATGTGGATGTAGCACCCCAATTGAAGCCAAGGGCCATGGGTCCAAAAAACCATATAAGAGTCACCTCTGAATGTGACGCAACTTGTAGATTTTGTGCAATGAATAGGCCATGCCCTCCATCCAAAAGGTAGGATCTATCATGTAACGAGCACCCCAAAAGCTAGAAGCCTCTCCATCTCTAGGAAGAAATCTTCCATGCCATCCCCCATAGTGTCTTAGATCATATGTCTGCATTAAAGACATTAGTAGACAATTGGGCAATGCATAATCACAACCAGTCTTGCTCTCAAGATAGGGAGGCAAAGGTTGTTGCAAGACGTTCGTTTACAATCCTTGGATGGTAGTGTTGAGTGTGCGAATGACAAGAAACTTTGTCACAGATGGCATCCTCACCATCAACTAGAGATGCATATTCCTACGTACATGTGAAATGCTATTTATATTATTGTCATAGCTAGCTATAAAAATTTAGATAAAACAGAATAAATAATATTAAATGTAGGTTGATCTCGGTGTACGGATGTTGGTGCATGAGCATAATCACCCCAATTCAACTCATGTGAATGACACTAGTGTTGCAGCCTTTGATGTAAGCCTTGACATCTATCGCATAAACCTGGAATTTGCTCCTCTTCATAATAAAACAAAGTCTCTCTCTCTAAAGGTGTTAATGTCTCTTCTCATTTCCCATCATATGGGAGTGGTCTCCATGATTATAATAAGCAGGCGGCGATGGTGTACAAGAGAAATTTGAATCTATACAACAAACGAAGAGGTTAAACTTCATTTGATTAAAGTACTAGTGTAAAGTGTCAATTAATATAAAACTAACATAGTATATATTTCTTCTTATTAGTGTAAAATAAGTGATAATCGACATATAACTAACATACTACATTGTTTCTTCTTGCTGTGTGAACACAAACAACAAATATGATATGGTTCCTAAAAATAAGAGACTTGCAGGATTCCGTGACAAGTCATGGACCCACTTTTGATGCGAGATGTGGTTATGGGTAGCATTCCTGCAACAAAAGTATACCAATTTACAATTTGAATTTTGAATTAATTTACTTATATGTATTCACATATAATGTAATTTTTATATTGTTTTATTTTTTTAATGAATGCAATGTGTAGGAGGCAACAAAGTCTAGGGTGGGGAGAGGCCACACATCCTGCTTGGGTGGCATGGGTAGACATGACATGGGTAAGTATATATTTGTGGTTTTTCATAGCATAGTTCTTAGGATTATGCAAACAAGAACAACCCTAAACTTTGGATCTGTTTTGTTTAGACCAAAGATCATGGCCAACCTCCAACTGCAACAGAGATCGAGATAGCAATGTACCACGGATATAGAGCCTTACATAGCATACTTCCACTTGCATGTCCTTATTTCTTTCTTTTAGTTATCTTTTTAAGCTAAAATGATTATTGAAATATTGTTTACTTGTCAATCAATTCAACTTAGCTTTTATTGCATGTAAGAGGCTCATGACGAGACAGATTTTGAGCTTTTTGTGAGAAAGGAGCAAGGCAAGGGGAGAGAGGAGGAGCAGACATGCACTGCATCATCACAATAGCCATCTCCATGTACTGAGACATGATAGGACGATGAGTATGATACTGATAAATAGCCAATATTGGCATTTCATTGTATTTTAGATAGATTAATCATATACACACATTGACATTGTATATACACATATATTGATGATCCATATATTCAATCTACTTCAACTAGTTCTAATCTACTTACATAATAATGTAAAGTTTATTCATATTTAGTTAGTTTCAAAAAAAATTATTTATTTGCATAGTGTCAAGGAAAAAGGAACCATTCCATGATCATTCATACTACTTTTGATTTTGTTTTTGCTCAAATTCACCAATTATGTTTCATTGTAGTGTTTGTAAAATCTTCCCAAGTGTGCGCTGTTTGCTTCAAATCTTGTTGTTGAGCATGAATTGTGTGTGTGTGTGTGTGTGTGTGTGTGTGTGTGTGTGTGTGTGTGTGTGTGTGTGTGTGTGTGTGTGTGTGTGTGTGTGTGTGTGTGTGTGTGTGTGTGTGTGTAGCGAGAGAGAGAGAGAGAGAGAGAGAGAGAGAGAGAGACTTCTCACCTTATATATAGAAAATGGTCAAGACTTTAGAGCTCCCAAGCCTCAACGTCCAAAAAATAAAACCGTTCAGTGTTGCTTAAGCAATGTCCTTTAATTTTGCAAATCAAAAAATTGGTGCATTCGTGAGTCTTTCAACCATTTTGGCATCCGAAGCACTCTATGGCTTCCTCTAGACATGCTCTATCTCTAAGTTGCATTTATACATCCGTATAACAAAAATTATACATATAATTCGGTATTATACATTGTATACCTGTATTATACATGTATCTTTGAATAAACAATGATTTTTTTATACATCCGTATAGCAAAAATTATACGTGTAATTCAGTATTATACATTGTATACCCGTACTATATGCGTATCTCCGAGTAAAAAATATTTGACTGAACAATATTTCGATCAAAATATAGTTTGGTTTATAAAAAAAGGCACCGCAACATTTCAAACGAATTGTCGTGACAGTGACATCGCCAATAGAGAGAGAGAGAGAGAGAGAGAGAGAGAGAGAGAGAGAGAGAGAGAGAGAGAGAGAGAGTAGAGATTGACATCGTCAATAGAGACACTGACATCATAATAGTTACATTTTTTTATGTTTTTTTCTCTGAAGATGTATTTGCTAGCACTATTGTTGTGGAGCTTTGCTCGTACCTCAGTGTTAGTTTGCAAGTTGTATTTGCTACCCCTCTTGTTATGGAGCTTTGCTCGCACCTCAGTGTTAGTTTGCAGGTTTGTCACTCTCTTTGGTTGTGTTGATCCCCATGTCACACTGCAAAGATAGAGAATTTAGACAACCGTCCTTGGTTGTGTTGATCCTCGTGACACATTGTGGGGGTTTAGACTTTAGATGCTTCATCCTTGAATGTTGCTGACCTCCATGTCACACTGCAAGGAGTAGCTTAGGATGTGCAATTATATTTTTTGTCTCTAGTGTTGTTGACCACCGCGTCGCACTGTAGGGAGGGATTAGCTATCTTGCATTCTTTCTTCCTAATTGTTTTTGACCATTGCGTCGCACTACATGAAGATTGGGTTTAATAGATTCTTCATCTATGTCTGTTGCTGACCACCGTGTCACACTGCAGGGAGGGGTTTAGGACCCCGATTTGTTGAAGGGCATTTTGCAAATGCGAAACAAGTTTCATTGGCCCATCCTCTCTTCAAAGATCCTGTCTATGCGGCAAAGATCTACAAGGACCAGATATGAAACAAGCCAACTTTACAAACATTGCTAGAGGAAGCAACTGCTACTACTGTTCAGCACCGTGGTAGGATATTGCCCCATGCTCTTGTTCTTCAAGCTTTGGAATGGAGGTCACCTTGAGTAGTGGATTCAGGCATGTCATCATGATGGAATCAAGCCTGCAATCAAAGAGTTTCATCACACATCTGGAACTATAAACAATTCATAGAAAACATTTTGCCAATTTACAATTTTATTCTGCAGACGATGAAATTCGTGCATATTCAGGACTTCATTCACAACGATATACACACTAGAAATATTCTACTACATTTTGACGAGCGAGGAGTGTATGTTAGGATCATGGACTGGGGACAAAGTACACCATCAAACACTTTGGCAACATTTTCCAAGCTGCAAAATCTCAATCCTCAAATTAGAGCTCAATTCAAGCAAGATTATCCATGGACTGCCCCTAAAAATATCAGCACCAATCCTCCTCCTTTCAGCAAAGCATCTGATATATATAGTCTCTCATATATTCTTAAACATTTGGTTGCATGTATTCTAGAGCCCTCTAAGGTTCTCAAGTGCAAATTTTTACAAAATGTTTACAAACATCTTCCCTGAAAATTTCTCCAAACCCTTAGGTAGGCCTAAAATATGGGATCTAAGCCTTTGTTTGAATGGAACCCATAATGTTGGCTATCATGTTGTAATCAAATCTGGCTTGGGGCCTGTTGATGATTAGACCAGTAACAATACTTTTTTCCATTAATGGTGTGCAATGTGGTGATATTTCAAACTAGATCTTTAACCATATTTTCAGTTATGTCTTTAAAGTTCTTCAAGTTAGGGTTTAAAGTATTTCAAGTTGGATCGCCAAAATCCTCTAAACCATCTCTCTTTTCTGTGTGCTAAGGCTTTGCTCATTAAAGTTTATTGTTTTTCATTTCAAATATAACAGATATTGCTCTCGACCAGAATACATAGTAGCCTAATAATCCTTTGCTTAATCATGCATTGGCACAACAAATTTACAAGAAGGAACAGATTTGGGTGGCTCAAGGAGACCTTAGTGCTTTGGCTGCATCCCAAGAGGACAAATCAAAACTTCAATGGGAGCCACTGAATTACAGGCAATGCAGACAGCTATATCCAAATAATTGTGAACGCAATACATTATTTTGAGTTAGTGAATATGCTAAGGCTTCTGCTCCCTTGAAATTTTCAGATTTGCAACACATTGTCCTTGCAAGAAACATCCTTTCAAGATTTACCCAAGTATATAAATCACCACCAAATAAAGTGGAAATTTCCTTTGTGCAGCAATGCTATTGTTACTATGTATTGCGACTCAAAGTAGATTGGAACGATCGTCCCACTACAGGAGGTGTCGGCAAAGGATGCTCGATTGAGAAGATTCATGCACGAAAAGACAATCAAGAAGACCCTCCTTGCAAAAGAGGTTACACATAATTTCTCAAAGAAATTGTAGTCATTGAGCAGTTCGCAACCCAAGGTGTGGATTTGGAAAGTCAAGGAGAGGCCCCATCCATACTGCATGCTCGTATAGCAGAGCTAGAAAGAACTTTGGCATGGTACAAGGCACGATATGGGCCTGTAATTGAAGAAGAGATAGGCAATGCAGATCCAAGGAATTCATTTGGCAATTCAAAATTTTGCGTATCTGATCTTTTAGGGGATCCAGCCCTTGATTTAAATTAAATCTCCCAAACAATAATGAGCTCTTTTTGTATCTGAAATATCTAGATTTTGTAACTAAAACCTCTTTTTGATATGTAAATCTCTGTTTGTTGGAAGTGTTGCAATTGTGTAAGTCTTATTCTCTCTCCCTCCCTCTTTCCAACAATGATAGAAAGAAGATGGAGAGAAAGAGGGACAATATGAGAGAGAGAGAGAAAGAGATACATAGATTTAATTATTGTCCATGAATGTCAGATATGACCTATGGGACCAAAACAAAACATTACATCTGTTCTTGTGGGGTGGAGGTGTTAGATACATATTATCTAAGGACTAAGGGTCCATTAAAGAGGAAGGAAAAAGGGTAGAAACAAGATAAAAATCGGGAGAACTGGCTTGGGAGTTTGAAACTCCTAAACAATGTCTTTACCACCACCCCATTTACCTTGTTTACAAGCTTCATGCATCTTCTTGAGCTTGCTTGCTTTATGCTTGAGTTGGTTTGTAGTCAATTTCTCGGCAATCCAAAGGTTTATCCCCTTCAGGCGGTAGGATTGGTGTGGCGTAGCAGTCTTGTCCATTCTTCTTTGTTTTTGAAAGCGAGGATGCATTGGCCAGGTGGTACACGCCTATGCGTGTTGTCAATCCAAGAGACAGCATCGGGCTCGATGTTGATTGGTTGAAGATTGTCATTGAGCTTGGTGATGGCTTCTTCAAGGGTTTCCTCCTTAGTGCACCATAGTGAGGAGAGTCCTCCAATTCTAACCTTGAGGGCAAGGGATTCTTGTAGGCAGAATTCTTGTAAGGCTGCTTGGATTTCACTGTTGATCCTCTTATGTGTTGCTGCATTGGCTTCTTGTTGAGCCGCCTTGACAGTCTCATTGAGAGAAGCTTCAATTTCTTCGTGTTTTTTTTCCAGTAGAGTTTCATTCTCCTTTGTCGCATCCTTGAGCTTATCCAATTGTTCTTTAAGTGCAGAATTTTCCAAAACAAGTGTTTGGACATGAGCCTCTAGGGCCGTGATCCTCGCCTCCTGACGAGCAGCGGGATCCTTCTTGGGTGCAGCTAGAGAGAGAGAGAGAGAGAGAGAGAGAGAGAGAGAGAGAGAGAGAGAGAGAGAGAGAGAGAGAGAGAGAGAGAGAGAGAGAGAGAGAGAAGAAGAACAAGAAGAAGAGAGAGAGAGAGAGATTGTGAAGCTAAACTCCACACACCTTTCGCATTACAAAATTAATTGATAATATAGTACAAACTTTAAAGCTCATTCGTCCCCTCAATCACAGGCACCATGTCATCAATTTCTTTGACATTTGAACATTCTAGATCAGTACCTTCCGGGTTCCATTTCATTTCATCATTGGAGTTGAGCTCATTTGCAATTGCTTCATTGTTATTTGAAAGCGTTCGAAGCTTTCTTCAATGGCACATGTGGCTAACTTTGTTGGCTTATGCATAAGTCGCATGTTACAAAATACATACACCAAGTTTGCAGCTCATTTATGACTTAATCAATCTTTTACATTTGTTGTATATTAATGATAGAAATATATTTTTTTGTAATTATATGTTTATACTTACAAAAAGTCTTATTGTTTTTTTTGCAAAATCTGACATATATGCCGCTTGGACGCGATGAGACGTCTGATTAGACGATGTCAGTCTAGCCGTAGCCAGATAGCATTAGTTTTCTTTTGTCATAGAATGTATAATGAGATGACGTGTGTACGTCTTTTTGTAACTATTGAAAAATGATGTACTTTTTCAATAATGACAATTGTTGTAACTATTACATTTGCAAAGCTTAACAATGAGATGACGTGTGTACGTCTTTTTGTAACTATTGAAAAATGATGTATTTTCTCAATAATGACAATTGTGTTGTAACTATTACATTTGCAAAGCTTAACAATCAAGTGATTTTGCCTATGATGTGTATAATTGCCATTGATTTACTTTTGTCAATTCACTTTCATCCAATTACTTTTGTCAGTTTTGTATCTTTATTCTGCAAAAAATACTATGCATGATGGAGTTAATGGTTATATTGTCTTGTGGGTAACTACTTTGGATCTATACCTTGCGCTTTCTTTCAAAGGTGAATGTGTGCTTATCTTGGATTTATTTAGGAATACTTTATTCTGGAAACATTCAATATGGTTGATGGGTGACAGGTGCCCTGCCACCCAAAAGATTTTACTCTCGGGCATTGCTATAAGCATATAAGGTTCTGCACGTCGCTACAGAAGAATTGCAATCGTTGCTATAGGCGTCTCTATATGCGTCACTAAATAGCGACACCTATAGCGATGTTCCTATAGCGACGCTCTTAGGACGGTGGTAGCGACGTCGGGGAGTTAAAAAACCCAATGTATTTTGTCGCTAAAAGCGTCACAAGTGCACATGACCTCTTGTAGTGTAGATAGGCACGAGTAGAAACACACTTTCAACGTGAGAAACTTACATTAAATGGAAGATCTTTCACCTTCAAACGCATTGGTATGCTCAAAATAGCAATGCAGCACAGTACAAGAGAGACACGAGGAATTGAAGAAATAGTAGACTCACGTTGAGCTTTTGTAGTAAAGACTTACCTTCATTATCCAAAACTTAGGTTTACAATTACCAAAGTTGTTTTCTATACCTTAATCAAGGTTCAAAGAATGCATTCCTAGCTATTTGTGCTTCATACAAGGCTTAAAATGCATAAGATTACAAACTTGGAGGTCCTCAACCCCTTTAGACTCATTAGCAATCAATAATATTACAATTGCTTTAGACTTTGCGGGATTGCTCATTAATGCAAAGGGTTTAATACAATCAATTGGCTTAAAAAATGAGTGGAGTCCCTTTTCACACTCTTCCTCTGGCTCTTGTTAGCTGAGCAGCTAGCATTCCCCCCCTCCTTGCATGTGTCTTACGTGATACAACTACTTAGGGTGCTAAGTAGTGGTCGGGCTTCCTCGTTTCAATCCTTTTACATGTTGCTCGAGACCTTGTTGGTGCCAGAGGTAGAGATCTTTGTCTTCAATTGACATAAATTGCATGGTGATTTTGTTTTTTTGCTCAATTGTAGAGTAACTGACAAATCTTGCTCGCAGGTTGGTGATGACAGTTCCAAAGATCTTGAATCTGTAAGTGAAGAAGCCCGTATAGAATGCTTCTTTAAATGTAGGATGGTAGAAATATCACCATTCCATAGAATCCATGGAGCACTTCCTCCGAAGGTTGTCCAGATAAATCATAGCATAAGCCCTTGGTGCCTCAAGGGATGACATCCATGATGCATCTGTTCGCTCTGCGCAGCGAAAAGTCTGCAAGCAGGTTAGGAGCATTTTAGCAATCTTTACCAACATGATGCATGCTAAATTTGGAATCCCTCAAAATAGATAAATGGTTGAGGATAATGTTTCCACCATATATGTTTCTATGGGTTGCTTATTTTGGGTTCGTGGAAACTTGGGGTAGTTGAGCCAAGTGGGCCTCTTTTGTTGGATGACAGAATGTTGTTGCCAGCTTCTAACTCTAGGTACCGGGAACTACACAGGATTTGTGCCTTAGTAGGGTGGCTATTGTAGGGTTGTCCTTGAGCTGATTTAGCAATGTATTCTGGTCTTGGCATCAAGCTTTTGATTGTGCCAATTGAGTATTTGTGATATTCAACTCAAATCTGTAGCCGGTATATTGTGGAAAGATGACTCTTGTAAAGCGGAGGTGGCCTCTTTGAATGACTGTTCTTGCTCTTGATTCTTTGTTTGGAGAGCTTCCAAGTCCCCTGCAAACTTTACAGTTAATCACTTGAGTCTCTTTGGTGTGGTAAAGTGCATTTGAAAGTAGTCATGCATGAAAGAAGTGGACCATTGTGATGTGGCTTTGTGAGGGGTAGGGGGATCATGCCAACGTGAAAATGTGTGCAAAAAAATGCTTCTAACCTAGCAGCGCGCCTAAGATAAAATTTATAATTTATTATAATTTGGGCCCTAATCTTGCCCCATATAGCCTCTACTAGGTTAGTTATGAAGGTTGAAGCCCTTGGTTGTGTTTCTTGCACTTGGTGTTGTCCCTGATGAGGTTGACATTCCTCTTTTTGAGCCGAGCTTTACTTGGAGTCATTAACCACTAGTTGCGTGCCCACTAAAGGTTAGTAAAGGTCCAATGTATTGTATAGAGTGGCCCCTTTAACTTTGAGGTCAAATGGATCAATATTTTGCATTGTGGTGCAAAATGTCGCTTTGCAGTAAGAATATGCTCATTTTTTCTACACTGATGATTGGGCATCCAATGTGTCCCTAATTCTCCACAGTTTATTAACATGATGGTCCCAACACAAATGTGAAATTTGGTCCAGATCTGATCTCTTCATCTTTAACGCGCCGAAGATACTTAGGTCGATTTTCTTGTCAGATATTTCCCTATTAGTGATGATCATGCGCATGGTTCATTTTTTGTGCAATTTGGATCTCTAGTGTGGTCGATATTATTGTTACCAATCCGGAAATTTTCCAGATTGTCTTGTGTTGCCGTGCCCCCTACAGCTCTTGTGGTTGGCAATGTGACAGTCAAATTGCTTCTAGACACAGTTAGGAACTTACCTATCATAAGATCTAATATCTAACTAACTCAAATGATTTTTCTCATATTAAATTGATTATTTAATATGGGAGAATAAACGAGAACAAGGGTTAGAATAGAGACATGTGCTATTAGATTTATCTCATCATGGGACCAAAGGCAATGGGTCCAAATGGAAGATGGTCTAGCAAAGAGCAATGCCAGCTAATGGAGCTTAAAAGACCTTAGGGTTAGCTTCATTAAAGACCTCCAAAGGTTAGTGTTAAACGTCCTTAGACCTAGGACCTTAGGAAAGCTAGGACTGAGCTTGAGGTGGAAACCCAACCCAAGCTTGAGGTGCTTGGTGTGCTTGTTGATTAAGGTGGTTGAGGTGCTTGTCGTGCTTGTTGACTAAGGTGCTTGTCATGCTTGCTGACTAAGGTTCTTGAGGTGCTTGTCATGCTTGTTGACTAAGGTGCTTTTGAGAATCTTCCCATGCATGAAGGGTAAGGTGTTTAAGGGGCTTGAGTCAAAAAGAGACCCTACAAAGGAGGGGGCAAGACCCAAAGCTAGGGGAATCTTTGACTTAACCTCCCACTCACCCAAAGGCACCCCCTTCCTCAAGGGGCACATGGACACATGTCAGGATCTCCCTATTCTTAACCACATGGTGTGCTTGCATCCTATTGGTTGGGCTAAAGAGGTATCCAATGAGCTTTCAGCTTAACTCAAGAATTATCTAGATATTATCAAGCCCTCTCTCTCAAAGGGGTAAGGAGGACACTTGTCCAAAGTCTACCCTTGTTGCTTGATATGTTTTATACATGTGATTGGCTAGTCTTAGAGGGGTCCAATCATAATCAATCTTGAGCTACAAGGGGGGATCAACCAAGCTAGTAAAGGGGCTTGCTTAAGGGGTATACACCCTCTCATACACTCATTTTCACATTCTCACTTTGTAAAGTGCAAGAGATCCTTTTCCAAGCTTGAGAAGTTGAGAGACTAGACCAACACTCTTGGCTATGGAATGCAATCCAACCAAGAGCCATGCTTCAATGCTATGCTTGCTATCTAATTCATCTCCATTACTATGCTATGCTGATCTCTATGAGTAATGGTGTGAGAGGCCACTACTTCTTTCTCGTATGTTACTTCTTCTTTCTCGTCCCTACCCTCATTCCTTGCTAGCTCTCTCCACCTTCGAAGGTGTTGAGGTCTTGGGATTGAGGCCCGGGACAAGTTAATGTATTCATCAGATTAAGTTATGGGCATAATGGTGGTGCATGAAGCTCTCTATCTTCATTGCACCATCAAGGTCTCAAGGAACACAAAACTTGTATTATACCAATTCTCTCTTTATGGGAGAAGCTATAATACAAAATCCTTTTGGAGACGGAACTGGCTCCACATAAATCCGATCCTCAATTGTTGTCAAGTTCTCTAATTCTCTCTTTTGCAAAGTATTAATCATGCCAAGCTAATTAAGTATGATGGTTATGTTGCTACCTCTAATCAAGTTCTCTCTCTATTTTTCTCAAAGTATTCTCATATAAATGCTCACTACAATTCTCTAAATTTTGCTATTCTCAATGTTCATAGTCCAATTCCGTTACATATCCCTCATGGCTGGAGTGAGTAAGAGCTGGAAGACGGTGCGTACGAGAGCATGGAAGGTCGTCAAAATCCACAACCAGGAGTTCTCTTTCTAAAGGCTAGAATGCAAATAAGAGGGAAAAAGGCCCAAGGGACCATACATACGTGGACTTTTTCGACACCCCCCATCCCAATACCTACCCAATGAGCTCATTAGGCCTCACAGTGTATTCTCGGAACAAAAGTTTTGAAAACTGACATCCTTGGACCTTTTTGTCGCAATTTGTTCCAGAGATTAGTGAGTCAGAGTGGCCGCCAAGTCTTTTGATCGGAATTGCCCCAAAAAAATTTGGACTTTCCGTTGAGCGTCGAGATTTTGCGTTTGAAGTCCAAATCCATTTCTAACATTCTTGCATTATTATTGTTTTATTTATTTGGTTTTTATTAGATTTTATTGGCAAAAATTAAAGAAAATTAACGAGACTAGTCAAAAAATTCCATTCTATGCTCAAAAATACTAAAACACTTCTAATTTTATTATTTGACCTTTTTTTTGTGGGTTGCTCCATTTTCATCATGATTTTGGCCAACATACATACCATACAATGAAAATTTGCACTATTTTATGGCTTTTGATAGATATGTACAATATATACACACACCTAGGGGTTATCCTATTGCATTTCCCATTCATCTTGTTATTAGGCCAATTGCCTTATTTGTTCAAGAAAGATCATACATTAACACACAATTACTTCAAAAATTTGCCCTTCTCTCTTCCAGATTCATATGCTTCTGTCCATATTCAGGTTGTCTCCCCCCCTCCTTGCTTCAATCCTCTGGGATGACTAAGTACCCTGGTTGTGTAGTATGTAGGTTATCAAGTCGTGTCTATGCATGGCCTTGATTGGCCCTATAATGCTATTGATGTCAATGCAATTAAACACACTATGTTGTGCAAGAGGTGGGTCTTGAGTATTGCACTCAAGGGTTTTTTATGGCGAGGTATGCTATGATTGAACTTTCTTGAAGAGTAAGTCTTGTAGCAATTGAGCTCGTTATTTTATGGTGCAATATGCACTACCCGCTATGTGATGATTGAAAACAATGGTCACAATTGTGTTTGGTGGTTTGACCTTAGGTACCCACTTATACCTTATTGAGGTTGTTTAAGTTGCGGTGGGGTCTTTGGTACCCATAGTTTGACTTGTCTTCTTTGGACAATTGGTCTTCTTCCCTTAGATGTATATTTCTTCTTTAGTTGCCATATCCACTTCATCTTTAAAAACGATCATTTCTATCGAAAAGGTGGATGCGATGGCTTTACCTTAAGATTATTGGCAGTGTACAGAAACTTTTTGGGCACCCAGATTTGATGAGGTTGGTCGATGAGTTGACTTTTGGGTATCCAAACTTGTCTAGTTCCTTGCATAAGTTGAGTAGAAGAAGTCCTTAGTGAAGCAGTAGTTGTAATTGTGGCTGATGACTCATGCTTCTTTAATTGGAAATCACTCAGAGATTCTTTCTATTCCTCCTTGCTGTATGGGAATGGTATTTTTAGTTGTCCTTCTTTAAGTGTAAGTTTTAGAATTCTAGCATCCCAATCTTGAATTGTTTTATAGGTTCTCATCCAAGGAACACCTAATATAATGTCCTCATTCATATGTTCATCTGCTATACATATGAATGTAGGTGGGCAAGAGAATCCAAGGAACCCTAATATTCAAGTTGATTTTTCCTAGAGTTGGAGTGACTCTCTTGTTATGGCCTTTGACAGTGGCTCGACAATACTCAAGTGGTTGAGTAGTTCCTTTGTAACGAGTTGAATAGCTGAACGCATTGACTCAGACACCTGTATTGGCTAAAGCCTTGACTTCGTAATCCTCATTCAGATTCACGGTTATTCGCATATCAAGACCATCCATCCACTTATCATCAGTCTCGACCTCATCCTCTGCTAAGGGTTGAATTTGGAGAGTATTGAGTGGTACATCTTGGGTTATAGGTTGTCTTGTAGCTTTTCATTTTAAAAATTGAATTGCACCTCTTCTTGAGCCTCCTCAATAACATGTTAGCGTTTAAGCTTCCTGTTATTGGATGGATGCATTCTCTGCAAAAGTTCATTAGTCACGGGAAGGTTGTATTTGTGGAGTCGATATCCACTTATCCAATTTTCCATGATTTTCCCATTCAAGGTGGCTAACTTGATGGCCCCACTTGGTGAAACATCCTCAATGACAAAAGGACCATGTCCTTTTTTCTTGAACTTGGGTATATGTTGTTTCAACGAGTATACTAGAACTAAATCCCCTGGTGTAAAAACTTTAGTAAGCAAATGTAAGTCAAATAACTATTTTTGTTTTTGTTTTTGTTTTTGTTTTTGTTTTTGTGAGTATATGTTGGCAATGGCCATTAAACGTTGTTCATCTAAGCATTCTAAGTCCTCGTTCTAACAAGGATAGTCTTGATTTTGACCAACCCTGCATATCTTTAACTGTGTACTCTCAACGTCAAGAATAACGTAATGCTCGTCGTGATGCAGCTATGATCTCACAAGAGGAGATTGATTCACAATAGATAGAGCAATCTTTTTATGCTTAACAGAATCCATTTCAACGAGGAAACCACAATGGTGGTCGTCGCGATAATAGTTTCTCTCGTCTCAACAAGCATTGTTCTCACTGCAACAACAATGACCATACTGAAGATGATTGTTGGGCACACTAATATGATGAAGAACACATTATTTATCACTAAGCAACCAAGTTTATCTAGAGATTCTTCTTCTTGTGATTATTATGGACGATCTGATCATCCCACTCATATGTGCTATAAGCGTCAATTCAACACATATCACAATAAAGCATATGTTGTTGAACATCGTAACAATATGACACCAAAAACAAGCTACATCTTATGTTCAAGTACTCCAGACAGAATACTTCATGTACATGATGGTTCACTTTTCATTATCAATTCTCGTTCTACAAGAAATATGACATATCAGTCTAAGTGGCTCCACAATTATCATCCACTACCAATTTAATGTGTTGTTTATCTTGCTGATAATACGACTTGTCAAGTAAAGGGTATTGGAAATCTATATCTTGGTACCTTATCTTCTTCCACTCGAGTTTTGCGAGGGGTGCTATATGTTCCAAATCTTCTACGTAATTATTTTTCAATTGCTAAACTTGTTGATCTTGGTCTCTTTGTTGGATTTGATCATACCAAATGATGTATTGATAAAGATGGAAAAACTATAGCAACTGCTTCTTGAAATGGTAATTTTTTTTAACCCTCTCCCAATGATGTTGTAGCAAATATTTTCACTGCTCCAGGTGATCATGATTGCAAGGTCCCTCTTTGTTCATGTTGATTTATCAAAACTCCTTGATCTTCATCGTCGTCATGATATTGTTTGTGGCATGGACCTTAAAGCTCATCCCCATATGGGAATCTGTGAGTTTTGTGCTCTTGAGAAGCATAATCGTAAACCCTTTCCTCTCTCAAATACAACTCATTCTCATGATATATTGGATCTTGTTCATACTGATATATGTGGACCTCTACCTTCCTTGAGATCACAACATTGTTATTTCATTACGTTTATTAATGATTACTCACGGTATACCACTATTTTTCTACTTAGACAAAAATATAAGGCCTTAATCTATTTTCAAACAATTTCACAAGGCTGCGAAAGTTCAAATTGGTCATGACCTCAAGAAGCTTTGCAGTGACAATGGAAGTAAATATATTTCTCAAGAATTTGCGAGCAATTGGTGCTAATAGTGGCATTCATCGTGAACATACTATTTTGTATTCACCTCAATAGAACGGCATTGCTAAACAAAATACTCGCACTATCTTCAATTATGTAAGATATATGCTGATAAATTCTCGGTTATCTTGTGTTTTCAGGACTGAAGCTACTTTGACAGTAGTATTTATTCAGAATCATCTTCCTACTACTGCACCTTTTGATAAGATATCCATCATAGCATAAATAAGTGGCATTGCTTTTGTATCTCAGTTTTGAACCTTTGGATTTATTGCTTATATTCATGCTCCCAAAGAAACATGAACGAAGCTTGAGCATATCTCGGTTTCACGAGATGTTGTGTTTGTGGAAGATTCTATTCAACCCTTACTGTCATGTTCTAGAGAGAGTAATGTAAGCTCACAGAGCATTTATAACAGTTTTTTGCCTCTTTTCAGTAGTGGAAACTTAAATGTAAATTCCAATCAGGCAAATGTACATCATATTTAGGTTTTTGAAATGCTAAGGATCATCCTATTTCTAATGTAGATATACATGAAGTACTTGATGTGGAAAGGGCTGAGAATGAGTAGGCTAGAGGTTTGCCAAAGTGGATGTTGCATGCTTTGCGTGACAGTAAATTGGATGCACCCTTGTTTAGTCATACTCATTCAGTTTCTTGACATGCATCTTATACATCAGATTGTTATGCTTTGGATGTTTCTAGCTTATGTGATGTAGAGGAACCTTTGACTTTTGATGAAGCGCAAAATTCAAGAAATTGGATGGCTGCTACGCAATCAGAATATGATGCACTTATTAAAAACACAAGGACTTTATGTGATTTGCCTCCTAGCAAAAAGGCCATTGGTACGAAGTGGGTTTACAAGTTGAAACGTAAGTCGGATGGTGAGACTGATCGCTATAAGGCTATGCACATTAGAAAGGTATAGATTATGAAGTGACTTTTGCTCCCACTAATTGTTGTATGACTATTGTGAATTTTCTATGTGCATTGGCAGCTCATTTCAGATGGGACGTACATCAATCAGATATTGTTACTTCTTTCTTGAATGGTGACATATTTAAGGAAGTTTATGTAGCGCAGCCTCATGATTCTATCATTAAAGCAGGAAGATAAAGTGTGAAAATGTACGAAAGCTTTGTATGGGTTGAGGCAATCTCCTCGTGCTTGGTATGAGAAAGCTGACACTCGTTTGGTTAAATGATGCTTTTGTAACAATCCAACAGAAAGCACTTTCTATGTAAAGCGTGAAGGTGATGTACTTCTCATTATTGTTTTATATGTGGACGATTTGATGATCACTGGTCTGAATGAGACACATATTGCTAAATTTAAGTCTAATTTGAATGCTACTTTCAAGATGAAAGATTTGGGACTGTTGCGTCATTACTTGCGCATATAGTTTAAGCAGTTTGATGGTGGTATTGCCTTGTGTCAAACACGTTACATGGAGACATTGCTATGTAGGTTTGGACTTGAGGAATGCAAGCCTATTGCTACTCCAATGGAAACACGTTTGAAGCTGAGTTCTAATGATGTTGGTGATCCTGTTGAGATTTACCAATGGATGCCTTATTTATGTATACAATACAAGGCCGGAAATGCATTTTACAGTCTCACGGGCCAGTAGATTTATGCATAGCCTAGGGTTTAAGCATTGGTAGACTGTTAAGAGAATCTTTCACTAATTGAGTGGCACTTTACATCTTGGGTTGTTTTATCCCAAGGGGAGATCATTGCCACCAAATTTACATGCTTTTCAGACTCAAATTGGGCTAGTTGTTTTGACACGCAAGTGTCCACAAGTGGTTTTTTCTTCATGCTCGGTAGTACATGCATATCATGGTTGAGCAAGAAGAAACCTAGCATGGCCACTTCTAGTTGTGAGACTGAGTACATGGCACTCTTCACAGGTACAATTGAGTGTGTATGGCTCAGATGCCTTATGGCTGATTTGGGTATCGTAGCAGAATGCAAATATCATCTACACTACCAATCTCAGAGTGCAATGACAGTTGCAAGGAACCCAGTTTTTCATGGTCACACAAAGCACATTGAGATGCATTATCACTATGTCAAGGAGAGACTCTCAGCTCGAGAGATCAGCTTCGCTTATGTGCCAACATAGGACAACCTTGCAGATATTTCCACAAGGCCTTGTCTCGTGAGAACTTTTAAGCTTACCACAAAGCTTTGGGCTTGCTCCCCTTTATGGGTTGATCATGTCCTCATGGCATGGCACTACCCTATACTCTCTATGCCAGCTCTCGTTCACTGCATCACTCCCAAGGGGGATTTGTTACCATACATATGTGGTATTGATGTGTGTGAACACACTTACGACCGCCGGGGCATTTTTTCCCTCACTAGGAGGGTTTTTCTCCCGTGCATTGTAAATACGTCCATCACTCTAGGGATAACTTATCTTTCCATTTCACGCTAAGTAATACTACTCTTTGTTGCGTGCCTTGAGCTTCTTCGTCTTCTCCAAGTTGTGTGTGTTTTCTTGCAACCCTATTTCCAACAGGTTAAAAGAGTTCCATTCATGACTTTAAGTGCACAATAAGAAAATGTAGACCCAAGTAAACAAAAATGAGAACATTGTTAGAGTTAATTTGAAAAAAAATAGTACAATGGCTCTTATTACTAGATGTGAATGGGGCCTTGTAGGCTTGCATCATCAGTGTGTCAATAGCAAGACTCATGGAAATAATGCAAATGATTTATGGGAGTGAATGTGGTCAGGCCAACTAGTGGGATCTCTCTCTCTCTCTCTCTCTCTCTCTCTCTCTCTCTCTCTCTCTCTCTCTCTCTCTCTCTCTCTCTCTCTCTCTCTCAAAGAGGGTCTTTGATTTTTAAGTCCTAGTTCGTTTGGATTTATTGTTTGATATGTTTTACAATGAAACTTGTAAAATTCTTTTATTTATTGCAAGTTCCAATATAGAATTCTTGAAATTTTAGATTTGTATGGACTTGAAAAGAAGAAAGATAATGAGTTCAATATGGAAAAGGATTTTTATTGATAAAAAGAATGCTTGTTATTTTGTGAGAGGGAGTACTAATTGTAAAAAAAACTAATGTCAAGAGCATTGCCATGTTGTGCAAGGAGAAATATGTGAACAACAATAATGTAAGTTGGGGGTTCTACAAAATGGCAAGCGAAGTTTTCCAAGCGATGAAAAAAACGAGCGAGTTCCTCAATACATCATTTGTGAACTAGAGAGATTTTCAAAAGTGATAAGGAAAAATAGACATAATAAATGTGATAACACTGTGATATTTAATACATTCGTCTATTCTAACCATGATAAATATTTACTACATTCAAGGCAAACATTTTTATACCCGAGATGGCAAATATATTATTAAACCTGCAACTATCTGCTTGCTCTTGTCCAAAGAGCTTGTTGCATCAAAAATAAAACAATTGCCAAAAAGGCTTAAAGCAATCGATCAACTGCTTGTCTTTTTAAGGGTGACCATAATTTATGGGCCAATGCGGGTCTGCTAGATAGAAGAAAGTGAGAGGGTGGATCAACAATATCTACGAGAAAGGACGGAGGAATGGCTATGAACTCCCTTGAACTGCACATCATGTAACTCTTGCTCTCTAGCAAAAATTAGATGTGTACACATTTACAAAATTATAAAAAATCAAACGGCTTTTGAGACACATGTCCATGGAAATTGTGATCACCTCGCATCAATCCATAGGAAGCAGTGTGATCTTGTTGGCCTCCATTAAAGACACTCGTAGGATTTTGTTTTCTAACGTAGCATTATGAAATGCAATCAAATTCAATTTCTCGAGAGTAGCCCAGCTCTCTTCTCCACAGCCGGACACTTGAAGTAGGTGAAGACCCTTGTGGTCTTTAGGATGTCCTCACCTCTTTCCGCATGTAAGTGGCTATCATCCCCCTCATCCACGCATGGAGCCACCTCGGGCGCTATGTGAAAAGGCACAAGCTCCAAAGTAGCTTCTTACCTAGCTATTTGTGGTTCTTTAGCCAGTGAACACATTCCTATGTCTGTAATCTCACTCTCATTAGCATACTTATCGGATCGTCAAAATCTTTGGTAATAGACCCTAAACTTACTTCATCACTTTACAAGGAGGACCGTGATTCAAGGAAGCCATTCTCCATTTTTGAGAACCACGATTAGTTGTTGGACTACGTAATTAATGGCCCCATTGTTTCAATATTTAAGTTTTACGTGTATGAGACATACACTTTCCTTTGGCCAATAACATGAACACATTTATATGAATGTATTAATGTTCAATGAATGTATTAAACTGGACAAAATCCCCCAGGCATGTTGGAGAATCTTGACAACTACCAAAACACCATAGACCTGTTTCAGCAACTATTGGGCTTTGCATGTTTAGGTGGGGGTTAACCATGCATAATTGATGTAACTTTGCCCAAATGGATAGAGTTTGCCGAACTTCATTGATTAAATATTCCAGAACACATGCCCGACAATTGTGCACATCAACAACGTTGATTACTACATAGGGAGCCAGCTTGAAGAGGCGCAAGTTCTGACCATTTTCGGTGCTACCTACGCTCAAGGTAATATACTCTCACCTCCATGCCAATTTCAACTTGCATCTTCAAGTTGGCGAGGCATCAGTGGTGGGCATGTGGCAATCTCCTCACTTGTATAAGTTGGTCAAATTGCGGGGGTCACTTGCACACAAAGCATCAATTGGATTCGGCGTGGGTTTACTTTAGTGATCAACATGGGTTGAAAAGTAATGTGAAACTCCTCTTATGCAAAAAGTAATCTAGTTTAACCAAGAAGCCAATTTATAGGAAAGAAACAAAAAATTGCCGCAACATCGCTTGGATTTGCCGCCATTAATGATGGCGTCGCCTCGTGTTGAAACCGGTCCGCGCCGACACGGTCTAGTTTGGACCAAAGCCGGCGTGGTAATTATCTAGCTTCGTATTATCAAAGACAACTAATTTTATTTAAAAAACAAGTAACGTGCTTTGTATAGTTTGATGAGGAGCTGCTTTGGATAGAGTGCAAAACTTGCTAGAACCAGTCCGCGCTAGTTTCGTTAGGTTTCACAAGTCCTCCCAATAAGAAAATCTGCAAGAATCCAACACACTAAGAAGGAAATGGAGCTGAGAATAATTGATGGGATTTTCTTAAGATTGGGGAAGACCTAATCACTGCTAGACATAATATTGAAAAGGATGTGGAAGAGTCAGTGCACCTACGTATACAATAAGTACATTAAAGTTGTAGTTTTCAACCCAATAAAGACTTAAACAAAGTTGGCTACTCGTATAGGCTCCTTTGACATCGACTATTGTCGCCAACTTGCAAGAAAAAGCACATGGCCTCAGTGTTCAGGAAAGTATTTTTTCCTAGACGGCTAGGTTTCCTCCTTGCCAAAATGCAAACTGGAAACACTAGTAGACTTTTCTCGATTTGTAGGACTTTTGAACTCTTTTCTTGTATATTTTACCACTTTTTATTCCCTTTACCTTGGTTTGCAACCGGCTAATCTTGATTTTCAATCGACTCAAGGCTAAGCTACGGCGAACCTTTCCCAAACATTGCCTGGCCTATGTGTCCCATTAAAACGAACATGCCTATTAGTCTTAATAAAAGCACTTAGCCTATGTGTCCCAGTAAATGAAAAACATGTCCATTAGCATAAAAAAGGTCCATCGTGTCAACCCTAAAGCAATGCTTCGATAAGGTTCTAAAATGCAATGCTTCTTGTTGGTCATTATGCTTCTGCCCATTTAATGTAAGGCAAGAATTGTAAGAGCATCCAAGCTTCGGTTGATGAGGAAAGGGATTTTAGATTAGAGGGCAGAAGACCTTAGCTCTCTACAATGGCACTATTCCATTGGGCCAAAGACTAGAGGTTTATTTTTGGACACACCTAAACACGCCAGGTCCTCTCATTTTGTCTTGAGAGCATGCAAAGCTTTAATGCAGAGAAAATAATATGGAAGAGCATGTTTATGCTATTGATCATGAGGTTTCTCAATTCTACAAGGTTGTTCAGTCTAGTTTCCCATTCCAAAAGCGATGTCGGTTTCAAAATTTCACCAATATTAAAAGACGACCTCCAAGACAACATTTATAACTGGGCAAGTGTTGATGATATCATTAAATGCCTTCCATTGCATACTAACATGCCATTACTGAGGAAATATCGAAGGAGGATAGCCATAGGCCGGAGTATACTATAATCATGAGAGCGGTTGGTGTATTTGGGAGTGGTGAGCATGAAGGTTGCACTTTGCAACATATATGGCATGAGATACTTGTTAGATGGAGATCAAAACTAACAAAAAAATTTCAAGAAAAAATTACACAGAGAATAAGCATGCTAGCCACATTGATGTGGGAGGTAATTGTGGTCACCAATGCATCACATGTGTTCCGTGTGAGTACAACTGGGTCATTCGAGAAAGGATTTACTTATGCTACACCCTTGCCAAATTCCCTCATTCATCTGTGAGGATTTCGAGAGGCATCAACAAACATGCCACATATGTGCCTTGCAAACACATTTACTACTTTGTGTTGTTTCACGTCCTTAGTTTGAATGATTTCATCCCTATTCAGATAAAGCAAATTCAATTATTGAAGCATGGCAAATTTCAAAGATGGCATTTGAAGCGAAGGCAAAGCTTTTCAAGGTATATTTGAAAATGCAACTCACAACAAGGCTTACCATGAAGACAAAAGAAGTCTCAAGCTTAGTCAATAGGCTAAGAGCCTATGCACTCAGTTGATCCACATCATGGTTCAAGTTGATGAAGATGATAAGGTAGCCATTCTTCTCTAAGAATTTTCCTCAAGAGTCACTACTTTGAAGGAAGAGCAAATACCAAAATTGGAGGATGTCTTCAATTGTATCACAAAAAAAGCAAGGAAGATCAAAGGAGGAGCATGGAGGTGCACTTACAACCACTTCAAATCAAAGATCCAAATCACTGTCAACATTCTTATGTGCACCGAAAGTCATGAATGGAACCCCAATAATTAGTACAGTCTGTCCACATACTTCTATCATCCTACATCATACCTCATATTTTCTCTTTTGATGTCCCTTCTCTCACAACATCAAATCATTGGCTGGAAATGGCATTAGGCTAGCAATTGGAAAGTGTTACAAACATCACACTCCAAACCATGCCTCGAGATTCTCATGTGGTCTCCCATGCCCTCGATCCTAGACCGCATGCAACAATCTTGACAAATAGTAGCTCAATAGTGACAACGGCAACACAAACAAGGTATAATGCTGTTAAATCTCAAACATGTTATCATTTCAAACTACAAATATAAATATCACGGAGCTTACAAAAGCTTCTTAATGACACAAAACCGTTCAATACATGGTCGGATCAGGTGGCGGACCATAGACAGACCTCCAAGAGTAAGGGACATTCCATGTTTGAGGTCTCGAACCTACAAGTTAACCACAAGGATTAGTCATATCAGAGCAGTGAATCTTGAATATATTATGAGAATTATCCTAGCAGGTATACCGATTGTGTTCAGTGAGCGAAAAATTTGTAATGCATCCCCCAAGAAAAATGCATCCTGTATGTTGTCTCCTTCAGAACAAAAGAGAAGTATGCAAACTGCTTTTAAGCCTCTAGCCTGCAAAAACCCTTTACCGAATCCAAATGATCACGGAAATAAACAAAAAAAAGGGAACAATAAAGAGCTCAATTATCAGGCTAGTCTTTGAAGACAACTTGAGTAAAGCAACACTTGAAGGGAAAGAGACAATGAACAGAAAGAACCAATCCTGCTGACACTGATTGATTGTAGGGCTTGCCAGCATATCAAATTACCTTGCAGCATGAGAACAGTGATGCAAATGGTAGACTTGGATAGTACATCTCATCACTCATTTGTAAATCGGTATCCTTCAGAGCTTCATCTTCCTCCTGTAGAGATTGCGCATCCAGTTTTCTCCAGGCATCGCTCGAGGGTAAATAGTCCTCGAGTTTCTTCCATCCCAAAGCTTCACACCTCGGATCTGTGCCATCTGGGTTGGCAGTGGAGATGTATCGGATAGGTGAGCTGTAATAAAGTCACTAGACGTATTTCATACCTGGCATGTGATGTACAATGAAAAGCTTTGAAGGCAACATAAAATGTGCTTGAACCTGCAACCTTGGTACTTATCATTCTACTCTTGTTTACAAGTTTAGCACATGAATACATCCTTCATGTTGATAATTTAAGAAAATGGCATGCAAAAACTTCAAAAATCATGCATTGTTTCACACACAACAAAACAAACGAAACAGCAAGTAAGAAGAGAACAACCATCCTAGCTTGATTCATACATTACATTGTGTTAGTAAATTACTGCTCATTGAATAAACAAATCAAAGAAAAGAGAGTATTTTCAGAAAAGGGATTGCTGCTTAAAATTTTCACCCATGAAAAGAAAAAGAGGATGGCAGTATGCCAACCTTCCTATATCTCGCATTGGTCGCTTGCCTGAATCCACACCCGAAAGTATGACAACTTCACCTGTGTTGTTACTATTGGCCCAATTTGAAAAGCTCCTGGAAAACTTCAGCATCGATCCCTGTCCTCCATGTTTTTTGAGAAAAGACCAATGAGAACTCTCTCTCTCTCTCTCTCTCTCTCTCTCTCTCTCTCTCTCTCTCTCTCTCTCTCTCATTATCTCATACATACATACATACATACATACACACACACACACACACACACACACATATATATATATATATATATATAGGTATACATGTGCATGTATAGGTATATATATATATATGTATATGTATACATAGATATATACATATATATATATATCAGGGTAAAAGTGAAACAGTGCTAGTGTGCAGCAACTGGAGCTGCAACTGCAGGACATGTAGGGAGAGGGGGCTTGATGGGCTGCCGAAGTACCGGACCGCAATGGGAAGACGATAATGAAGCCAAATCCAAGCCGATCCGGCGAGGTAAAGGGCTGATATCCGAAAACGCTGGCTGACTGCTGAAATCTGCAAGCGCTAGGGCTGATCTGCAGTTGCACGAGTGCTAGGCTGAAAATCTGCAAACACTGGCAGATCTAGTTCCAAAAATACCAATCTGCTCTGTCTCCAAAACGCTGGGCTGCTCCTGGCGCTTATTGCAAAGCCTGGAAATGCTAGGCTTGATGCTCCCTTTTAGGCCCAATCTACTAGTTATAAACTCCTTTACGTTGAGGTAGGGCAAAATGTCCACCAACCCAACAAATTAAATCATTACATGATTTGGGCTACGTTCCGAGTGAAACTGTCGCACATCTCTTGATGTGGGAATCCGATCGACACGGGGAATGGCTCGTTGGATTCCTCTAGCCTAAAACTACATGCACGTCATGCCAGATGCCCACCGTGTTATAACAACACCTGTCAAAACGCATGCACAATCCATTTATGCAAAAAAAACGGGAAAATTGGCTCTAGAAGTCGATCAAGCATGTCCACGTGGCACATAGAGCCATTTGCACGTGACATCCCCTCCTACTTAAGGTGAGGTACTGGCACCGAATTCCATGCACGCCATAAGATGGTCTCGGATGAAGTTCCTTCTAGATGATATCCTCCATGGCGACTTGTGAGAGAGGAAATGTCCAAAACACAAGGATGGTGATGATGCATCTACTCACAAACAATGGATTGCCTCTTGGACCAACGATGCCCTTTTTGGTTAACGGGCAAACAATAACCTTTGTTGTCCCAACTCGGATGGAGTGAACCAAACTGCAAACTGGATGGATGATGGTTGAGCAAATGGCGGGATATGCAAACGCCAATGTCCACAAATGTTACCGGTAAGCCTATGTTGCCCCTACATGGGAAAATTGGTGAGAGCAATGCCGAAAGGGAGATAAAGATGGATTTGTCCTTGGGAATGCCCACGAACCATGGCAAGTCCTCTGTATGATGTCTCATGAAACCGCCAAATAATTCCTCAAAGATAGAGGCTCCTCTTGGGGCTTTGACTAGATTGCCGTATGATGGAAGCTCTAGATGAATCCTCGTCTCTGCAACGGATATGGTTGCAAATGTAAGCTCACGATGCCTGCAAACTCCCGCAGTGGTTGCCTCAAATTGGAACCCTTTGGCTCCGGATTGATGGCTACCGATTGCTAAGAAGATGCAGATGGTGTGGACCCGATGTACTGCCAAAGACGTGTACAGATCGATGACGATGCAATACCTCTTTTGGAATGATGAAATTCTCCAAGCAGATGGGAGAGATGTGCAAACAAAGCTAAGACTCCAAAGCTAATAGGATGATCTGGACGGCGCCTTCCTTTGTTGCCATAGGCCGCTAACAAATCCTGATACTCACAATCAACATCTTCATGTTTCCAATGCAGGTCTTCAATGATGCGATATGTGTCACGAGGACGTGGCAGTTATTAACCATGTCACAGAGATGTGGCAACTGCTAACATTGGTTGTTGGTTTCTTTCCAATGGGGTTTATTTTATTTGTTTTGAGACCCTCTTTTTGAAGTAGCAAACCGTCAGACATTGTATGGCCAATGTGAACGGTAGATTCACTCGCAGACGGGAAGTGGTCGGCACTGGAATTCGTGTGGTAAGAGGATGTCTAGGCTCAGAGCAAGATCATATAGGTGCCCCCGTCGCACTTAGCAAGTTGGTGGATACTAGGAAGTGAACTCAATTAAGGCGTAAAGTCAAGGTGGGACTACCAACAAAAAGTATCCGACATTTGGGTCACATTGCACTTTTGGATGCGGTCCCAATGAGGATAGATGGTCAGAAGACCAGTGGGAGCCCAACGGAAGCATCTCCTAAAATTTAGGGAACTGCTATTTTGGGCCGAGAAATGTGTTTGCGTCATTACCTCCGGTATGACTAGGGGAACATTTTATAACTCTGCCGCGAAGTCAACTGACGCGTCGGTTGGGATATTTTTAAGCGGCGAACCCGAAACGGGAAAATACTTGAAAATGCGCCAAGTGTCGAAATTTCATGCAGTTTCCTCTTGCAGAAAAATAGGCGCTGATTTTTAAGCTGGGAGAGGCCTCATTTCAGCATTGGTCACAGGTTAAGAGCTATGGAGTGCTTCCTTTCCCTCTCATGTACAGTGTGGTGCTAGGAGTGATGCCCTGCACACTACACACTGCTCTCTCTCTCCCCTATGTGCAGTTATGTGATGCCCCACAAGAGGGCTACTCATTTGATTGATGTACAGTTGTGTGGGTTCATGCTTTTGAGTTGAGGCAAGAGCCTCCTTGAGCAGGAACAAGGGTAGCTAGCTGCTACTCCAAAGCAGGCACTGGTGAGGGTCATAACCTCACCATACAGGTGCAAAATCAGCGCTGTGTATGCGCTGTAATTTCACTGTTTTTCAGCCATACGGACACCAGGACCATTGGGAATCGTGCCCCATTGGCAGAGGACAGTTAGGGGACTGTTTGGGGCTGAAAACAGGGCAAAAACCAGTAAATACAGCGTGCTGAATTTACTGTTTTTGGGCAGGAATCAGACGGTATACGCCAGTGCAAGTGAGTTCCATCAGGGGAATTGGTTTCGCGCAAGTTTTGGGGCTGTTATGCTGCCGAAATTTGGCCAAACCAAATGGTATCTAGTGGGATACAATCAAAGGATTCCCAGGACCTTACCTTGTAATTTACCCTCCTAAAGAATAAAGAAATACCGAAAGGGGCGCCAATTTTGGGGCCTACAAGTTGTCGGTGTCTGCTCGGAGCATTCTAGCTTCCGAGCCGTGTGTATTCACGTGTTAATTCCCGTCGCAGGTTCTCTTTGTAAAGTGCTCTGTGTTTGAGTCTAAAGTAAAGAATTTCGGGTGAAAGCCAACGCCTACCGCCCTACGGGCCGGTTTCATGGTTCCATTGCCGGGATATCAATCACTTTTTCCTTAAAGAGTGAGCCTGGATTGTTTTGGGATAAAGACACAGAGTGCAGGAACGCGGGGATTACACTATGGCCGACAAGGGGAAGGGAATTATGGAAGAGGGTTCCTTTTCAAAGGACAGGCAAGAGATTCCTATGGTTTTTGAGATTGGCGAGAGCTCACGGCCGCGTCAATCTGTACCTCCTGTCAATGTGAATGTCCCTCCAGTAGTACAAGGCTTTATGACTGGGCAACTTGAGGATGATGCGTTCAAGACTCAGTTAGTTGCAGCGGTGAATGTCTTTTCGCAGCTGGTGCAGAATCCGAGGTTCATGGAATTCTTGCAAGCGCCACTAGTGCACAGCAAAATAGGCAACCTACGCCGCGTACGGAGCTTGTTGAAGCTCAAGCCCAGGTACTTCATGTGGTGCAGGAGGAAAGGGAACACTCGCATGTTGCGGAGTCGGGGGCTCCAAAGCAGGTTCCTCCCGTGCTTGAACAAGTGGCTAGAACGCCTATTCCACAGGTTATGCCAGTTCAGCCCGCCACCTTTCAAAGCCAGCATGCTGTCTTGAATGGACAAGGAGCTGGATACCAAGCTATGCACTCAGTTTTTCCACCACCCACGGTACATCCTGGGTATTTCGGGGGTGGATCAGTGTTCCAAAGTATGGCTGGTTATGTGCCTGGAAGTCAGCCGTGCATGCCAGGAACAGTGTTCGGGGGTATGCAAGGCATCATGCCAAACCCCATGTATGGTAGTATCGGCATGCAGCAAGGTTTCCACTGCAACCAGGGCCAGTTTGGGGTGCCACAGGGTCATTTTGGCATGGCTGGTTTTTCTGGACAGCAGCCAGATATCGCACCTCTGACGCAAAATGTGAATGGCAAACACGTGCCGATCATGCCTAGGACAGTGCCCATGTTGCAGACCATTCCGTATGACAACTTGGGGGCACTAGAGAAGCCGAAGGCTTACAAACAAGGTGGTGCAGCAGTAAAGTTCAGTACCTTCAGTGGTTTCGAGGATAAGACAAGGCACTCACTTTCCTCCAGCAGTTTGATACAGCTTATGCGGGAGGGAATTTTACAGAGGCCTCGAAGGTCAAGAAAGCTGCCACTTTCTTGAAGGACAATGCGCTTACATGGTGGACGACATTGTTAATGCAAGGACAGGCACCCGCCACTTGGGTTTACTTCAAGCAAATGTTTGCATCTACTTGGCTATCAAATGAATTTGAAGCCGACGTCCTGACAGATTGGCACCGGCTTACTTCAGCTTCGTGCAAGAGCTTGCTGGAGTACAATAGGAGGTTTTGTAAAGCGTTACTCTCAGTGACCTCCTACAGATTTGTGCCATTGACAGAGCAGATAGAGAAGTACTATTGTGGGCTGCCTAAAGGGCTTCGCGATTACTGTACAAAGAACAAAGTGGCTACCCTTACTTAGCTTATGGAAGTTGCGAACACTGGTCTTGCCTTGTTGAAAGGAGAGGATAGTGGATTTCCGAGCAGTGACAAAGGAGGGCAGCAAAAGAAAAATTCAGCGAAGAAGCCCTTTGTGAAAACGGCTCCTGATGCGTCACAGGGGTCAGAAAAGGCCACCAAGACAAGGATTCAGCCGAGACTTCTGGAGCGCAGGCAAAGAAACAGAAAAGGAAGCCTTTTGTGCGTAAGTCGCTCGAGGAAAAGAAGGTCCTAATGGCTGAGAACAAATGCTTTATATGCGAGCAGCTTGGTCATTTTTCTATCAATTAGAGGATAAAGAAGACCAGAAAGGCAAGAAGCCAAAACCCACGGTAGGTTTAGTGCCAGACATGGTGGGTGACAGGCCCAGCACAGATGCCAGTGAGTTATGCAGGGCATGGGGTAAAGTTAGGGATCAGACGGCACTCATTTTCTTTGATCCAGGTGCCAAAGCCAACTTTATCTCGCCAGAGTTAGCTATGAAGCTGGGCATCAGAGCTGAAGAGATGGGGTACACACCAGAGGCAGGGTTGGCATGTCCTGGCTACTCAGAGTGTGTTACTCCCATCATTGGGAAACTGCGTCTGCATATTCAGTCGTATGTGGACACTGAAGAGTTTTACATCATGCCGCTGGAAGGTTGTGACGCCTTGTTGGGGATCCCGTGGATGTTCCGAGTGCATGGAGTCTTGGATGCCTACAACAAAAAGATCATTGTACAGCATAGGGGCAAAACTCACATCTTGGATGTAAAGCTTAAAGGAGAGTCAGTCCCTATTGTATCTGCTTCTGCTATCACTTCTGTAATAAAGAATCATCTTTCTGTGTACTTGATTTTTGCACGTGATGTCTCAGATAGTGATCAGTCAAATTTATTTGTGTTAGATAAAGAAAGGTAAGCATTTTTGCAAAAGTTTAGTGACTGTTTTTCTGATTCATTACCGTCGCAATTGCCGCCAGAGAGACCTGAGGACCATCGGATAGATTTGGTGCCAGGGTGTAGCCCACCAAATAGACCTCCCTACAAGGTTAGTGCGGCGCAGCAGAAAGAGATTGTGGGCCAGGTTGAGGAGTTATTAGAGAAGGGGCTGATTCAGCCTAGTTCTTCACCCTTTTGCTCCCCAGTGCTCCTAGTGCAGAAGAAGGATGGCTCATGGCGCATGTGTATTGATTACCGTGCGTTGAATAAGAATACCATCAAGAATAGGTTCCCTATTCCTAGAATTGATGATATTCTCGATCGTTTAGAGGGTGCTGCAATTTTCAACAGGATAGACCTTAAGAGTGGGTACCATCAGATTCGTATAAGCCCAGAGGATGTGCACAAGACTGCGTTTAGAACGACATTTGGTCTTTATGAGTTTCTAGTGATGCCGTTTGGGCTAACAAATGCTCCTGCCACGTTCAACAGAATGATGGACCGGATCTTCCGCTCGCATCAACAGTTTGTTGGAACGTTCTTCGATGACATGATAGTGTATTCGAAGAATGAAGAGGAGCATAAGCGTCACTTGACCATTGTGTCCGAAGAGCTGCGCAGTTACAGGTTACTTGTCAATCCTAAAAAAGTGAATTCTTCCTCGAAGAGATCCACTTTCTGGGCCACATAGTCTCAAAGGATGGTGTTAGAATGGATCCCGCAAAGGTCGAAGCTATCAAGACATGGCCAAACTTGAAGACTGTGCACGATGTCAGAAGCTTCTTGGGATTGTGTTCCTACTATAGAAGGTTTATCAAAAATTTTGCAGAGATAGCATCGCCTCTTCACGCATTGCAAAAGAAAGAGGTCACTTTCGGATGGACCCAAAAAGAGATTTCAGCTTTTGGTCTCTTAAAGGAAAATTTGACTTCAGATCCAGTTATTGTTTTGCCAGATCTCAGGAAGTCATTTGTGGTTCAATGTGACGCGTGTGGCAGTAGCATCGGAGCAGTGCTAATGCAAGATGGACGGGTAGTAGCTTATGAAAGCCAAATTTTGCAAGGGCCAGAGAGGACTATGCAAGTCTATGAGAAAGAGCTCTTGGCCGTGATTCATGCGCTTTCTAGCTGGAAGCACTACCTCTTAGGTGCTGATTTTGTTGTCCAAACAGATCATCGGACCTTGCGATACTTCTTGACACAGTCAAAGTTATCCGAAAAGCATATGCGATGGGCAAACATTCTTTCCATGTTCCACTTCCAGATTATGCATGTGGAAGGCAAGAAGAACGTTGTGGTTGATGCGTTATCAAGAAAGCCACAAATTTCAGCTGTGTCAATTCCTTATCATCATGAGTTAGATGACATGAAGGAACAGTATACTGCTGATGAAGATTTTGCAAGGATCTTTGAGCAGTTACAAGAGGGGCAACATCACGAGCACTACCTCCTCAAACATGGTTTTATGATGATGCATGGCAGACTTTGTGTCACTAGGCCATTGCGACATAAGGTCATGGAAGAGAGTCATGGCCCACCGTATGCAGGGCATCGTGGCATTGATGCAACAGTTAAAGCGGTAGAGACGTTCTTCTATTGGCCTACCTTGAGGAGAGATGTGGATGCCTTTGTGCGAGCATGCATAGTTTGCCAAAAGGTCAAGTTTGACAGGAAAAAGGCACCAGGGTTGTTACAACCACTGCCGATTCCAGATAAGCCATGGGAAAGCATTGCTATGGACTTTATCTTTGATCTTCCAAGGACGCTAACAGGGAATGATGGTATATGGACCATTATCTGCAGGTTCAGCAAGCAGGCCCATTTTATCCCTGTCAGGAAGAAGATAAAATCTGATCAAATGGCACGCTTGTTCATGTACAATGTATTTAAGTACCATGGTATGCCACAATCGATTATCAGTGATCGTGATCCTCGCATGACCAGTTCGTTCTGGAGAGGATTGTTTGAGAACATGGGTACTACGCTCAAGTTCTCGTCTTCGTTTCATCCACAAACTGATGGACAGTCAGAAGAGGCTAATTCTATTGTCTTAGATCTGCTGAAATGCTGTGTGTCAGATAATAAGGGCAAGTGGGAACAGTATTTGCCTATGCTCGAGTATGCGTACAATAATACGGTGCATTCGTCTAATGGCAAAGCACCTTTTGAGATTGTTGAAGGCGGCAAAAAGGTTCCTCCCATTTTGCATACAAAGGACAAGATCTTTGAGGCAGATCGATATGTTGAAAACATGGATGAGATGTATAAGAAGATCAAAGTTGCCTTGGAGAAGACTCGGGCAAAGCAGAAAAAGGCTGCTAATCGTCACCGTCATGAATTGCTACTATCACCTGGTGATTGGGTTCTGTTAAGGTTCGAAAAGGCAAGGTTAAAGAAGATGAAGGGCAAGGAACGGCTGTTTCCTAAGCTCAGCATGCGTTACTATGGGCCTTTTCAAGTGCTTGACAAGATCAGCGATGTGGCTTACAGGCTGAAATTGCCTGATGCATGGAAGATTCATAATGCGTTTCACATGAGTCTTCTAAGACCCTTCGTGGGTGATGTGCCAGAAGATATGCCAGGTGAGGATCAGCCAGAAGTTGAGGAACTTGATGAGATCCTGGTACCTGAGCAAGTTTTGGCACATAAGGACAGAAAAGTTAAAGGACAAGTTGCAAGACGCTATTTGGTGAAGTTCAAGAACTATCCGCCTATGGATGCAAAGTGGATGGAAGAGTACGAACTGTCAGAGTCACCAAATGTATTGCAGCTTTACCTTGAAGCCTTTGGGTTACAACCTACTTATGCCCCAACCCAACGTGTGCAAAGGAGGGGTAATGATAAGAGCTAGTACATCAAATGTACATATGAATTCAGTGCCATAGATGGAAATGGCAAAAGTATGAAGGCCTCATTGAGTCATTTGTATCTATGTATGTTACGACCTTTCTTGCGGATACATGCGATGATAAAAGAGTGTTGATAGCACAAGATCATCAGTGGCGTGTATTTATGGTATGCAATTGAGGACGTTTGCGATTTCAAGAGGGGGGTATGTCACGAGGACGTGGCAGTTATTAACCATGTCACAGAGATGTGGTACCTGCTAACCTTGGTTGTTGGTTTCTTTCCAATGGGGTTTATTTTATTTGTTTTGAGACCCTCTTTTTGAAGTAGCAAACGGTCGGACATTGTATGGCCAATGTGAACGGTAGATTCACCCGCAGACGGGAAGTGGTCGGCACTGGAATTCGTATGGTAAGAGGATGTCTAGGCTCAGAGCAAGATCATATAGGTGCCCCCGTAGCACTTAGCAAGTTGGTGGATACTAGGAAGTGAACTCAATTAAGGCGTAAAGTCAAGGTGGGACTACCAACAAAAAGTATTCGACATTTGGGCCACATTGCACTTTTGGATGCGGTCCCAATCAGTGTAACCGCGAAACGTTTCAGACCTGAAACGTTTCACCCCGAAACGGGGGCGTTTCACCTGAAACGTTTCACCCAAGAGAGGAGCCTCGGTGAAACGTATGACTGAAACGCCTTTTTAGGGTGTATATAGTATTATATATATATACATAGTAGGTGTGCACATGTTAAAAACCCCCAAAAATTTTAGGCGTTTCAGCAGAGGCGTTTCACCTGCATGCTGAAACGTTTCAGGCGTTTCAGGCGTTTCACCCTTGCCGAAACGCGTTTCGCGGTTTCGCTGGTCCCAATGAGGATAGATAGTCAGAAGACCAGTGGGAGCCCAACGGAAGCATCTCCTAAAATTTAGGGAACGGCTATTTTGGGCCGAGAAATGTATTCGCGTCATTACCTCCGGTATGACTAGGGGAACATTTTATAACTCTCCCGTGAAGTCAACTGACGCGTCGGTTGGGATATTTTTAAGCGGCGAACCCGAAACGGGAAAATGCTTGAAAATGCGCGAAGTGTCTAAATTTCATGCAGTTTCCTCTTGCAGAAAAATGGGCACTGATTTTTAAGCTGGGAGAGGCCTCATTTCAGCATTGGTCATAGGTTAAGAGCTATGGAGTGCTTCCTTTCCCTCTCATGTACAGTGTGGTGCTAGGAGTGATGCCCTGCACACTACACACTGCTCTCTCTCTCCCCTGCGTGCAGTTATGTGATGCCCCACAAGAGGGCTACTCATTTGATTGATGTACAGTTGTGTGGGTTCATGCTTTTGTGTTGAGGCAAGAGCCTCGTTGAGCAGGAACAGGGGTAGCTAGCTGCTACTCCAAAGCAGGCACTGGTGAGGGTCATAACCTCACCATACAGGTGCAAAATCAGCGCTGTGTATGCGCTGTAATTTCACTGTTTTTCAGCCATACGGACGCCAGGACCATTGGGAATCGTGCCCCATTGGTAGAGGACAGTTAGGGGATTGTTTGGGACTGAAAACAGAGCAAAAACCAGTAAATACAGCGTGCTGAATTTACTGTTTTTGGGCAGGAATCAGAGGGTATACGCCAGTGCAAGCGAGTTCCATCAGGGGAATTGGTTTCGCGCAAGTTTTGGGGCTGTTATGCTACCGAAATTTGGCCAAACCAAATGGTATCTAGTGGGATAAAATCAAAGGATTCCCAGGACCTTACCTTGTAATTTACCCTCCTAAAGAATAAAGAAATACCAAAAGGGGCGCCAATTTTGGGGCCTACAGGTTGTCGGTGTCTGCTCGGAGCATTCTAGCTTCCGAGCCGTGTGTGTATTCACGTGTTAATTCCCGTCGCAGGTTCTCTTTGTAAAGTGCTCTGTGTGTGAGTCTAAAGTAAAGAATTTCGGGTGAAAGCCAACGCCTACCGCCCTATGGGCCGGTTTCAATATGTCATGTCAAAGAAGTTATGACTACAAAAATGCATGCTAGGATTCTTTAGGTCGAGGTGGTCGAGTGCGCACACAAAGCAACTACCCTCTCGCAGGCGCACCACAATTGTAACCCTCACTATACAATGTTTGCAGTTCTTACGCTCAAGGCGCACGGTCTACCGCAATGGCAGGTCTTGCAGTTCCCTAAGTGAGAGAAGCGTCCTTGGGCGAAACGCTACAATACATATCAAACACTAGAGAGAAAAAACAAACTCAAAGATTAGCATATTAGTGCAAAATCAAAGCCCTGATACCAATCTCAAGTGCAGTGGAATTGAAATGGTGAATTTACACTTCCACAAATCTTTTACTTGTTTTCCTTGTGTTAGAGATTGCCTTTAGCTTGAATAATGGTTCCATTCACTTTTCCCGGGAATGAGAGAGTGCAGTAGAGATGTGTAGAGAGAGAGAGAGAGAGAGAGAGAGTGTGTCACGTGACACATCCAACCCTATGTGTCCGTGGACAAGCTACAGCATGATCAAAGTTCAGTTCAGTCAAGTCAGTCTAGATTAGGAAGTGATCTGGCACTTTTGTGAGTCTGTTCGCAGACCGTGCATGTCCAGACACTTAGATTAGATGCATATCCTTTGGTTGCACACAGCATAACCATCAGATTCCAGTTAGATCCCATTTTACAATGCATAGGCCATTTTTCCCTATTTTTGACATTTTTCACTTATTATTTTTAAGTGACTTTTGTTGGAAAGTAGGTAGGGCAATTTTGCTAAGTTTGTATAAATATAAACCTAGCGCTAGCACTTTCTGGTAGAAGAGGCAACAGGAGCAGCTTGCTCAACAGGCAACTTCTCAGCAAGACCAACCCCCGCGACTACTCTGGCGTTTTCTCCACAAAAGACCTAGCTTTTTTGCATCAGATCAGCCTTGACGATTTGTGCACAGCAGATCAGCCCCGGCGTCGTCAAGACACAGCAGATCAGCCTAGCGTTTTGCATTTACAAGACATCCGGTGACAGCAGAAGACAATTTCAACCCTAGCGTTTTTGGTTTGCATCACAAGCTCAGCGTTTTTGCAGATCATCGCGACGGAACATCAACAACCACCAGCATTTTCAGTTTTCAGCCCTTAGACACCGCAGATCAAGTCCCGAACCTCGCAGATCTCACCTTCCCGCAGCAATTCCTCGCCGCACGGTCAGTTTCCGCAAGGTTTACAGTTTCAGCCCGGAAAACACAGATTTCAGCATCTGCGTTTTCAGCACGTCGTCGTCGCATCGTCGCCATCGACATCGTCATCGACATAGAGTCAGAATTCAACACATACAAGATTTGCAGATTTCAGCCATTAGCGTTTTCAGATTTCAGGCCGGCTCGTCGTCGTCCTCATCGTCATCGACATCGTCGGCAAGTCCAAGCATTGTAGAGATTTGTGCAATCATAAGTAGACCGCTCTCGCCATAGAGAGTGGGGCCTTCGGAGGAGGGTTTTACAACGTCTCTGGTGTCGTATTCTCTTCCCTCTCTATCTCTCAGACTCATGCACCTTCATTCACAATGTTTATCCACTTGTTTGTGTCCATTGCACTCTCTCACTAAAGGAACGGAAGGCTCTTCCTTCCGTAAGTAAAAGGAAACCTTGAGCACAGTTCGAAGCACTCATCTTGAGCAAAGTTCAAACATTCATTCCGTTGCACCTTACACACACACACACACACACACACACACACACACACACACACAGAGAGAGAGAGAGAGAGAGGCACCCGATGGGGTCCACCCAACCCTCTCAAGGGGTCCCCCACACCGTTGCCGATGTGGTATTTTCTTTAGATTACGTAAATGGAATGTACACACATGCACTACCTCAAATGCAAACTCTATTGACTAGAATGGTGAATGTTGCCGCGGTAACTCCTCAAGACGAGGCACCTCCGGGGCTGATTTGATGCACCTTTGGATCCTTGAGAGGAATGAAGGGCTGAAAACGCAGATCTTGATGACGATGGTGGACAGCAATGGAGCACCCGATGACGGTGAGGTAATGGCCGAGAGGAGGCTCGATGGGCTACTGACGTACCATACCATAATGGGAAGACGCTAACGAGGCCAGATCCAAGCCGATCTAGTAAGGTAAAAGGCTGAAATCTGAAAATGTTGGCTGGCTGTTGAAATCTGCAAGCGCTAGGGCTGATCTGGAGTTGCACAAGCACTAGGCTGAAAATCTGAAAACGCTGGCAGATCTCGTTACCAAACCTCGTTTGCTCTCTCTCCAAAACGCTAGGCTACTCCTGGCGCTTGCTGCAATGCCTGGAAATGCTAGGCCGGATGCTCCCTTTATAGGCCCAATCTGCTAGTTATAAACTCCTTTAAGTTGAGGTAGGGCAAACTATCCACCAACCTAACAAATTAGACCATTAAATGATTTAATTTATGAGTCTTTGACCAGGGCTAAGTTTCGGGTGAAACTAGCCCACATCTACTAATCTAGGAATCTGGTTGATAAGGGGAACGGCTCGTTGGATTCCTCTTAAACCTAAAACTACATGCACATCATGCCAGATGCCCACCGTAGTTTAACAACACTCGTGAAAACGGGTGTACAATCCATTTATGCAAGAGGGTTCCAAAATTGGAAAATTGGCTTCTAGAAGTCGATGAAGCATGTCCACATGGCACATAGAGCCATGTGCACGTGCCAGACAACCACCATTATCAAAATGACCCTTCACATGCGTGTTACAGACCTTAAAGACATTGGAATTATGGAAGAAGTGAAAGAACTCTTGAAACATATGGGCATTACAGACCTTAAAGACATTTGAAATATGGAAGAAGAAGTGAAAGAACTATTGAAACGTATGGGCATTTCTCACATAGTTACCCGGAACCGGAAATTGGAACGGGGAACGTGGAACGGCAACATGCATGAAATGTCATTCCTGATTTCGGATACTCACGTCTGAAACACGGAACGGGGATCCGGAATAGGAAATTGGGATGGGAATGGGGAACCGAGACCTGAAAATGGCCATTCCCTGTAACTATGATTTCTGAAGCCACACACATGGGTGCATGGAGAATAGGGAAGAAAGGAAACGGTGGGGAAGGAAGTTCTAAGGAAAGAGCACTCATTTTCCCTTTCCCTACTATGGAAACTAGGAGAGAACTCTTGAAAAAGAAAGCAACTCTTAAAACAATATTCCCTGGCAATGACCTCACTCTAGCGCAAATTGCACACATGCAAGAGCTGATGCCAGAAATCAAGGCCATGAGGCCCAAGGGGAGAAGGGAGAAATTGCTTTCTATAGAGGGGGGACAGTGGTGACCTTGGAAAGACCTGTGGGACCCGAAACCGGCCCATAGGGCAGTAGACTTTAGCTTTCACCCGAAACTTTACTTTAAGTTTTAACACATAAAGAAACCTTGCAGAAGGCAACTGTAATGGGAACTAACACTTAAAAGCACACACGGCTCGGAAGCTAGAATGCTCCAAGCAGACGCCAACAACCTGTAGGCCCCAAAAACTGGCGCCCCTATCAGTATTTCTTTATTCCTTTAGACGGTAAAGTTACAAAACTAGAGCCCTGGGAATCTTCACCTGTATCGACTAGATCGCACATGTTCTGGTAAAATTTCGATAGCATAACGGTCCCAAAACTCGCTTCGAACAAATCCCCCTGCTGGAACTCGCTTCCAATGACATAAACCCTCTGTTTTCAGCCCAAAAACAGCAATTACAGCTCGCTGTATTTACTGGTTTTTACCTTGTTTTCAGCTCTAAACAGTCCCGGAACTGTCCTCTAACAGTGGGGCACTGTTCCCAATGCTTCTGGCATCCATGCGGCTGCAAAACAGTCCAAAAACAGTCCACTGTTTTCATGGCCCGGAACGGCCAAATGTTCTGCAGGGGGTTTTGGTACCGGAACAGCTCGCAACGGCCCAGAACGGCTGGGAATGGCAGATTTTCAGATTTTTGAGCTTTATCTTGTGAGGCTCCCCCCTCTTAAATTCCCTTCCCCCCACCCCTTCCCTTCACAGTGCACACAAGCTTTCAAGGGTCAAGCTCTACCCTCTCGAGTCTCGAGTCTTGACTCTCAAGCTCTAGCCTTGTTAGTCTAGACTCTAGACTCTAGAGTCGACAAGGCTCTCTCCCTCTCCCCCTCTCTCTCAAGCTCTCTCGGGAGTCGAGTCTCCCACTTTTAAGCGCTCTCTCTCTCTCTCTCTCTCTCTCTCTCTCTCTCTCTCTCTCTCTCTCTCTCTCTCTCTCTCTCTCTCCGCATCCCTTCCCCCTCAAGCTCTCAAGTCTATACGACACACGTTGGCCATCGTAAGGTTGAATGGTCTTCAAATCAAGTTTTTGTGAGTATTAGAGTCAAAGGATTCTGACACTACTATTATTAAAATCACACAAAGCTTAAAATTGCTTTTTTTTTGGGTGTTTTTATGCCTCCCTTTCCGCGTCGTTCCCATTCTGGACCCCTCACCCTTCCCCCGTTCCGCGGGGATCCCGTCGCCGTTCCCATTCCGCGTTCCGGGTAACTATGGTCCAAGTGCCCTTATATATTTCCATATATCATTTATGTTGGGTCATGGGGGATTTTCCCAGGCTTAGTCCTACCTCACCTTGGGCACCTATTTATGGGGCCAGGGGAGTACCCACTTCCACACTATCAAGTCATTGTGTAGTGGGTCTTCTGCTCATGGTAGTCATGGGGGGGCCTCTTCTTCTTCTTCTCCTCCCCCCCCCCCCCCCCCCCCCCCCCTCTCTCTCTCTCTCTCTCTCTCTCTCTCTCTCATGCTCACTCTCACAATAATGACTAAAAGGAACTAATACTTGACAAGGACTGTGTCAAAGCCGTCAAAGTAGCCCCACCAACCCTGATGTTGTGGAAGCGTAGTATAACCTCTCATAGCCCCGTCCCACAAGTTTGGAATGGCTCACTCAATTTGAGGAACCCTATGCCAAATCCCTCTACGGGTATCATACCTCTCTACCAAGATATTTGCCGTCAACAAACTATCACGACACCAAGTGCTCATCGAGCTCGCCAAACCAGCATCCCAAATAGCCCAATCAATGTGTAATCGCTTCCCTAGCTGATGGGGTCCATCTCCACACTAACTGTGAGTGGATAGGGATGGTGACCAAAGAATTCCATACAAGAGGCTGTCGCTCATCTCCGCTCTCCTCTCGAGTGAGGAGTACATCTGGCCAAGCACTGTAACAGAGTTTCAAATCTAAAACAATGAGCGCACGAAAGGAGATGGATGATCTCGATGTGTCTCTAACACCATGGATGGGAGGGACTGTAGCCAAGGTGGACTAAATTAACATCTTCCAAGGTTCATTGCCCAAGAAAAATCCCCTAAGAATGAGCTTGATAAGAAGTGCACGGCTCTGCAACTCAATACCCAAACCACCCTCTGCACAGGGAAGAATCATTGTGGACCATCGAACTCTAGCCCGAGCGTCACGAGTGCCGTCTGATCCCCCCAAAAGGGAAAGTCCCAATCAAGCAAGTTCAGAACAGCCTATGTCGCCTTCAAGCAAGTTCGGAACAGCTTCAAATCTGGCATACCATCCAACACAGCAGGAGGTTGGACTTTAATGGACATGTCAGAGATATCTAAAGGCAAAACTCCTGTTAGACACATCTCAACATGAATAAGCATTTTTTCATCGAATGTTCTGAATGTCCATAACCACTTTGCCCCACCATTTAGGTCATTATGCATAATCAAACAAAGGAATGCACTGTTCATCTATCCAAATTAATGGATGCCACCATTTTGCTGCTTTATGCATTATTCACAACGAATGCATTGCAATGTTCAGAGATCCAGGTGATGATTGCAACCCCTTCTTAGACATACACATACACACAAACATTTCCAAGAATATCTTGAGTTTTACATTTTGCTGCTTTATGCATTATTCACAACAAATGCATCGCAATGTTCAGAGATCCAGGTATGATTGCAACCCCTTCTTAGACATAAACATACACACACAAACATTTTGAAGAATATCTTGAGTTTTACATTTAAAGCACACAAGACATGGAAACTATTTCATAGCAAATACAAGACTATTGTCAGGTATGATCTATCACATGAAAAAAAAAAACAGATCCTTCAAATGTGCACTACGTATCCATTTTTGTTGCACAATTTATTCATGACCTTGGCAAATGCCAGTCAGCATACCTTTATAACTGGAGCCCTCTGTTGTACAATTCTGAGATCGTCATCCTGCTCTTCATAAACTGTTAAAATGAGCCATGCCATACTCTAGGACCCAAAATGAATCAAAGCATCTCTCTCTCTCTCTCTCTCTCTCTCTCTCTCTCTCTCTCTCTCTCTCTCTCTCCGGCTAGATCTTTAAGGTCTCTTGGGATAGTTTCCTATGACGTTAAAACTCTCCTCTTCTCGGGTGTGTGTGTGGGTGTGGGTGTGTGTGTGTGCTAATAAAAAGAGGAAAATGGTATCACCTTTCCATCACCCAAGTGTGGTAGATTGGTTATGCCATTTCCCTCTTGAATAACAGCTCTTGAGTTCAAATCTCCTCATCGACTAGATCTTCAAGGTCTCTTGGGATAGTTTCCTACGACGTTAAAACTCTCTTTTTCTCAGGTGTGTGTGGTGTGTGTGTGTGTGTGTGTGTGTGTGTGTGTGTGTGTGCGCGCTAATAAAAAGAGGAAAATGGTATAACCTTTCTATCACCCAAGTGTGGTAGATTGGTTATGCCATTTTCCTCTTGAATAAAAGGTCTTGAGTTCAACTCTCCTCGTCAGCTAGATCTTTAAGGTCTCTTAAGATAGTTTCCTACGACGTTAAAACTCTATTCTTCTCCTCCTCCTCCTCCTCCTCCTCTCTCTCTCTCTCTCTCTCTCTCTCTCTCTCTCTCTCTCTGTGAAGAGCCTGTTGTAGAATCCTGGTAGAGAGCATACTTCAGAGCAACAAGCCAACAAATCTAAATAGCTCAATGTAGAGAACACAAGAAACATGGATGACAAGAAGCACAATGAAGAAAACAGGAAAAATACAAGAAACCAAAGAAAAAACAAAACACATGATCGAAAAAAAACCTTATCCACACCCATGCATCCATCTTCACACACACACACACACACACACCCGAAAGTCAGTTTTAAAAGCACCAAGAAAAGAAAGCTTGTGCTAGATCAAATACTCAAATTAGCTAGAGTAATAGAGCATTGCTCATACTGTAGCTAACCCATAATGATACACTTATTACTTTCACACAGGGTTAATCAAAAGGACACACTCCTTGTAACAAACTTGACACTCCAAGTCAAGATTCTACCGCGACACAGCAGAGATTCACTTCAAAACAGTTCACAATTCACACTTGAGTAGACACGGCCCGGCGTAGTTCCGTGCCAAGAGGTATTGGCCCCAAAGACTAGCACCTCTTTCGGTATTTCTTTTTAAATTAATCTGTGTTCGAAGTACAAGAGAGTGGGAGGGTGCTCACTCTCAGACTCTGCGCCCAAATGCTCTGAGAAGTGAGGGCCCTACCCACTTATTTATAAGTTACAAGGGATGCCCAAAAGCAGAGCCCCAAAAGCAGTAAGTGAAAAGCCTTCAAAAATAAAATAACTTATTCCCAAAAGCTGCCAATTTTTCAGCCAGCGTAAAATCTGCAATTCCGTACGCTTTGCCACGTCATCAGCTCCGCAAAAAGCGGGATTTCCGTACGGTACTGCCACGTCAGCACTTTCAACGTGAATTGCGAAAATCTGCCACGTCAGCAAGGCTGTGTATCTGGGTGTGTGTCCCCGGGTCTGCTGCCCCAATCTGTGAGTGTCCAGGGCCATGCCACGTCACCCATTTGTGACATACCCCCCTCTTGAAAGCATTGTAATCGCCCTCGATTACGCCTGCAAAACAGACAAAGACCATAAACTGTCTTAGCAGACACTGACTGTTAGTACCAACGCACTAGGAACAACATATCTAGCACATGTATCAATCGACAGTCCAATCACATGACATCACAGGACATCACAAGACAAATCACATTCCAATCTCAGACCATGATTAATCAGCAACGTATTTAGCAATCACATCTAGATCCAGTTGGGACCTCACAGATGCCCGATTAACTAATCCTTATTGCAATCATGTCTATAGAGATTTATCAAACCAAAATGCTGCAGTCATTTCGTCTATCAGTTCCTGCACTTAAACAAGTCAAGTACAAATCAATATCATATTATCAGGAATTCCAAATCTTAAAGTCATTACAGCAGAATACTGTCAGCTCACAATATCCCCAAAACCCAATAGAGACATCAGTGACTTTATTATCAAAAATCGGGACAATTTGTTGAGTCTTGACAAAGGAACAGAGTGACTCCCCTCTTGTGCAAGCCCGCTGCACCAAATTCCGCCCAAGCTGAAATCAGGGTTCTATTGGAGTAGACTATGCTAAACCGAATGCTTCAAGGTAAAGATTCACAATCTCAGGAGTATCTGCCAGGTCCTCCTCCATCCACTTCGCATCCAACGCGGGATAGTTCTTGAATTTAACCAAGAACCGCTTTACCTTTTATCTTTCTATCTTTATGTGCCAATATCTGTTTTGGAACGAGTATCTCCTCGCTTTCCTCCACTTCGGGTTGCTCATCTGGCTTCCCATCATCGGGCAAATCACCTTTAAAAGGCTTTTCAGGAGACTCACATAAAAAGCATTGTGAATTCTCCAAGTATCAGGCAGCTTCAATCTAAAGGAGACATCATTTATCTTTTCGTTTATCTGGAAAGGTCCATAGTATCTCATGCTAAGCTTTGGAAAAAGGCGCTCCTTTCTCTTTTTCTTTCTCAGGCGTGCCTTCTCAAAACATAAGAGCACCCAATCGTTTCCTTTAATTTCAAATCACGACGATGTCGATCTGCTGCCTTTTTGTGTCTTTCCTGAGATTTCTCTAAAGCCTCCCGGACCTTGGTAAAAGCTGTGTCCAAGCCCCTCATATACTGGTCGGCTTCAAAAATCTTATCTTTCGTGCTTAAGAAGGGTGGAACCTTCGGAGCACCTTCAATAATTTCAAATGGCGCCTTCCCCGACGAAGAGTGGATCGTGTTATTGTAGGCAAATTTTACCAAAGGCAAAAACTTTTACCATTGAGTCTTTCGATCTGAAATGTAAGACTTCAATAAATTCAGTACGACTGAATTTGCAATCTCAGATTGCCCATCTGTTTGCGGGTGGAAAGATGACAAGAACTACAACCACGTGCCAATGTTCTCCCAAACAGCCTTCCAAAACAAACTCGTGAATCGAAGATCTCTATCAGAGACAATTGTCTCAGGCATGCCATGTAGTCTGAATATCTAAGCAATGAACAGTCTCGCTAAGTGATCCGGCTTGATTGTCTTCTTCACTCGAATAAAATGAGCTTGCTTGCTAAATCTGTCAATAACAGTCCACATACCATCATGCCCACTCTGTGTCTTCGGGACATCAAAAATGAGATCCATAGCAATACTTTCCTAGGGGCGGGTGAGAATGGGTAAAGGCTGTAACAATTCATGTGCTTTATGCCTGTCAAACTTGACCTTCTAGCATACCAAGCAATTGCGTACAAAATCGTCCACGTCCTTCTTGAGTCTCGGCCAGAAGAAGTATCTCTCCACACATTTCAAGGTGGTATCAATGCCGCGGTAACCCGTAAATGGTGGACAGTGGCATTCGGTTAGAACATTTTCCCTCAACGGCTGTGTACACACAACATCGTTTTCTTTATCAAGTAGCCATCCCGAAAGGAATATCCCGCTACTACCTCCCCATTCTGTATTCGACCGAATACATCTACAAAATCTGGATCTGTGACGTACTGATCGACCATGTCCTCGAAGCTTCTATGGTGTATCGCCGAAATAGCCAGAACCAACGACTTCCGGGACAAAGCATTTGCCACCAAGTTCTTTTGTCCTTGCACATGGACAATCTGGAAGTGAAATTGTGACAAGATGTTTGCCCACAGCATCTGCTTTTCCAATAGCTGCCTCTGTGACAAGAAGTAGCATAAACTCGTGGTCTATGAAGACCATAAAATCGCTCCAAGTATGTAATGTCGCCACTGAGTAAGGGCATGGATAACCGCCAAAAGCTCTTTCTCATATATCCGGCCTTGAAAACAATCGGCTCTCATAGGCAATGACATGGCCTTCTTGCATTAAGACTGCACCCAGACTACGACCACAAGCATCACAATATACCTTGAATGACTTCTACAAATCCGGCAGAGTCAAAATTGGTCCCATAGTCAATTTCTCTTTCAAAGTCTGAAAGGCAGTCACCTCTGTGGGTCCCCACAAGAAAGGGACTCCTTTTTGTGTCAAGATACGCAAAGGGAAAGCAACCTCTGCAAACTTTCTAATGAACCGTCGGTACTAAGAACATAAGCCCAAGAAGCTTCTAACTTCACGGACATTCTTCAAATCGGGCCAATCACATATAGTCTCAATCTTGGCCGAGTCCATCTGCACTCCTGCTCCGCTCAGACACTGTGTCCCAAAAAGTGTATCTCTGGTAGGAAAAATTCACTTCTTTGCATTGATCACCAACTTGTAATTGCGCAATGCCTGAAAGACCTATGTCAGATGATGTCTATGTTCTGCCTCATCCTTGGAGAGACAATAATGTCATCAAAGAAAGTGTCAACAAAAGATCTTACTCTCTGAAAATCCTATCCATCATTCGGTCAAAGGTCCATCATTCGGTTAAAGGTCGTTGGAGCATTGGTAAGGCCAAAAGGAATCACCAAAAATTCAAATAAACCGAAGGTCGTCCGAAAAGTTGTCTTGTAGACATCTCCCGACGCGATTCGGATTTGATGATATCCGCTCTTCAAATCGATCCTACTGAAACAAGAGGATCCCTGTAGTTGGTCAAGAACATCATCAATCCTAGGAATCGGAAATTTGTTCTTGATGGTGATTTTGTTGAGAGCTCTATAATCAATGCACATTCTCCAAGATCCGTCTTTCTTCAAAACCAACAACACCGGAGAGCAGTAAGGTGGAGTACTCGGCTAGATAAGACCCTTTTCAAGGAAGTCTTTCACGTGGTTCATAATCTCTTCATTCTGCGCTCGGCTCACACAGTAAGGTGGCCGGTTCGGAGGTGTGCTTCCAGGTTCAAATCAATAGTATGATCCTCAGGACAAGCTGGTGGCAACTTGCCTGGCAGGCCCTCTGAAAAGCAATCAGCATGAGTGTAGAGAAAATCTTGCGTTCTTTATCAAGGTCAAAACATATGTAACCTTCAATCATCATTCACTTCTCTCCAGAACGGCAATGTTCTTATGGTACCAAGGGATTTCCAGGACGACGTCACAACCTCCCAAGGGCATTACGTAGAAGTCATCGTGCCCCAAACACCCCTGACATAGCAAACGAAGATTGCCAATGATCAAAGTAATGGCATGATCCCATCCGGGTGCCGCTAGAACTATCTCCACCTGTGGCCTCAGCTTGTTGAACGTAATTCCAAATCGAGCCACCAATTCAAGTGAAAAAAAGTTGGCCTTGGCTCTGCCATCAAAGAAAATGAGGGCTTCCTTATCTTTCACTTTGCCCTAAGTGCGGCAAAGTTTGTACTTTCGTTCATCTGATTCGGTTCGGGCCCCACGCAATGTGATACCAGTTTTGTTTTCATCTGCCTTTTCTGCCACATTCCTCTGCTACTCTAGAACTCTCTATTCTTGCTGTGCCTTTTTGGGGCACTTTGCGGAGATGTGCCCATGTTCTCCACATCCAAAACACTTCCCCTCTTTGAGATAGATAACCCTTTCTCTAAGAGTCTGTCGGGGACGTCTATCTTTCTTTTCTTTATTCTAGGAACTCTTTCTCTTTCTACTTTCATTGTGAGAGGTCTATTGGGTTCTCTGAGTCAAGATGTTATCAGTGGGGTAAGTCAAATTTCCCAAATGTATCGCAAAACCCCGTTTCACATGACCCATCAATGCTTCAAAAGAATTCAACTTTTTTTCCAAGCGGTAGTCTCGGATCTCTGTAGGAAGTTCGGAGCAAAACCGCTCAATCTGTTCTTTAAACAAGACCTTCGTAAATGAAGAGGCTTGTGAAAAGAGTTCCAAAATCTCTTGCAATAAGCGTCCAAAGAATCTCCCCTGGTCATCCGAAGATGATTCCAAGCAGTTCGTAAATCTCGTTCGTACTCCCGAGTCAGCCAAGAAGAAATAAAAAGCCTTTTGAATTTCAACCATTTAATCGGAGCTTCCTTGTTCACTAGAAGGGTGGACCACCATGTTCGAGCATTTCCCTTGAAGAAAGAGGTAGCCCTCCGAATCTTGGAGTGCTCTGTGTCACTAAGTGATGACGTGGCTGCCAGAGAAACCATAATGCTGAAAACCCTAATTTCTGCCAAAAACCCTAACTGCTTGAAACCCTATTTTTTTTGGAGGCAAAAATGACACATGGCAGCAGTACGGACGCCCGAAAAACGCGCCGGAAATTGCGGCGGATTTTGTGCTGGCTTTTACGGCAGTTTTTGGACATTGCTTTTTCTACGCGATATGAAAGAGAGAGAGAGAGAGAGAGAGAGAGAGAGAGAGAGAAAAAAAAACTCTTTTGCTTTTATTAGGGCACGAGAGAGAGAGCTTTTGATTTTAAGCTTTTGGGGCTCTGCTTTTGGCATCCCTTGTAAACAAATAAATAAGTGGTTTGGGCTCCCACTCTGCAGATCATCTGGACGCAGAGTCTAAGAGTGAGACCCAACCACTCTTGTACTTTGAACTCAGATTAATACAAAAACAAATACCGAAAGGGGTGCCAGTCTTTGGGGCCAATATCTCTAGGCACAGAACTCCATCGGGCCAGTGTAAATCAATTGTGAACTGTGAACTGTTTTGAAGCGGTTAGTTGGTGTTGTTGCAGTAGATTCTTGACTTGGAGAGTCCAAGTCTGTTACACTCTGAGTAATGTCCTCCGGAGAAAGCTATATCAAATTGCTGTATGAAGGCCAAAGCCCTTGAAGCATTGCGGAATCCAAAAAAAGTGTCAAACTTAATTGATTGCCCACCTTCTTTAAATTCTTGAACTTTCTTGCTTTTATCTTCGAAGAAATCATATTGGTTGGCTTTATAGAACTGCTTCTTCTTTGCGTATAGTTTGTGATCGTCGGAGTCCGAACTTTTTGAGATGACTCCTCTGTAGAACTGTCAGAAACTGAGCAAAATCTAGGCTTCTTTGCCTTTTTCTTGCCCTTTCCAAAGCTTTGCTTTTTGCTTCGCTTGGCCGTGTCTTTCTGCGAGTACAAAATCTGCTTTTCTGCACTCATCTGTCTTTTCGGCTTTACTCCCTATCTGAGAAGAGAAGCAATGGCCACACGCCATCTCGAGTAAATCTTATCAATCGGGTAATTCTTTAAGTTATCACCCATCTCGGGTCCCTGGAGTACTTAATCAAGCTGTCCACACATATGCCAATTTGTAGTTGACATTTGTACTCCTTTTCTGGCAAATTTGTCCGAAAAAAAAATTTGCCCAAATCTTCATTCTTTTCTTCAGTTCCCGCGCCGGATCTTCAAACTTTTCTTTGCCTTCCCATTGGAAGGTGTCATCTCTGTCAAATTCTTCACAAGAACCCATGTGTAATCTGGGATTCTTAATGGCTTTATGCCCTGTAAGACAGAGCGATGAACACAGGAGCACGCCCGATGCGCGATGTATGGAGGGTGGGAGTGGCTAATAAGTCCGGGGTCGGGACACAAAGATTCTTTCCCAAACGCTGTGTGCGCTATAAAAAGGATTGGATCCTTCGTAGAAGAAGAATCTTTCTGCGCTCTGATACCACTATAACAAACTTGGACACTCCAAGTCAAGATTCTACCACGACACAACAGAGATTCACTTCAAAACAAATCACAATTCACACTTGAGTCGACACGGCCCGGCGTAGTTCCGTGCCAAGAGGTATTGGGCCCAAAAATTGGCGCCCCTTTCGGTATTTCTTTTTATATTAATTTATGTTCAAAGTACAAGAGAGTGGGAGGGTGCTCACTCTAAGACTCTACGTCCAGATGCTCTGAGAAGCGAGGGCCCTGCCCACTTATTTATAAGTTACAAAGGATGCCCAAAAGCAGAGCCCCAAAAGCAATAAGTGAAAAGCCCTCAAAATTAAAGCAACTTATTCCCAAAAGCTGCCAATTTTTCAGCCATCGTAAAATCTGTAATTCCGTACGCTTTGCCACGTCATCAACTTCACAAAAAGCGGGATTTCCATACGATACTGCCACGTCAGCACTTTCACCATGAATTGCGGGAATCTGCCATATCAGCATGGCTGTGTATATCGGTGTGTGTGTCCGGGTCTGCTGCCCCACTCTGTGAGTGTCCAGGGCCATGCCACATCACCCATTTGTGACACTCCTATTAACTAGGAGAGAGCTACACGACCAAATAAAGCAAAGTTGTATATTAATGCATAACCTACAATACACAAGAAAGTACCCTTTATATAAGAGCTCCTGGTAGGTGGTCACGCCCTATATCAAGGGATCAACTAGATCTAATCTAGTGTGTTGTTCGAATGAAAAGTAGATGTGAAAAACAACCAACAAGATCCTAGGAGTAGGCAAAGTGATTTATGGTAGAATATATACAGTATGTATGCGGCCTATGCCAGGAGTAAAAAGCCTATGGATATAGGAAAAAACCTCTTGGCTTATTTGTGGTTAGAAGTTCATGCACACCTAAAATACTTGCAGGACTTTCAAGGTTTGTGTCATAGAATATGTGATTGTCTCGACTCTCCTAACAATCCCCCTTCACTCTCATATTCAACGAGTCATACAAGGGTTACTATTGGCAAGGATACAAATCCAAGGTTCTCTTATGGATACACCTTTGGATGGTTCTCACTCCCAGAGAATACATGTACTAAAATCCGAAAGTATGTGAGATTTAAAAAGGATTAAAAGGAAAGTACCAGACATTCATAGACATAAACCCATTCATAGACATAATCCCAAGCCTATGCTGCCCAGCTGCCCTCTAGGAACCCATTGATGACTCCCACTGGCTATGTAGAGTGTGGATAATATCCACCCAAATGTCTACGAGGATGTCCACAGTAGAGGAGATTGTAGCGCTGAGAACATGACGGCAACAAGCTCGCCAAATGTTCCACAATGTAATGGAACTAGCACGCAGAACACCTCATCCTGGAACTAAAGAGCATCATTCTGCATATACGAAGCCTGGCTGAGCACACCAAAAGCCAAAATGGAAGACCACCATGAGTAAACAACCAATGGAAGTAAGGAATCCGCCGGGCCATTCTCAAAGCCCACAAAGTAGACCAAAACTCATATATAAAAGAATGTGATCAACCTGCATGTAACCACTCTCTAGGTCGTTTGGGCATCCGACAATGTTTCCTCACAAGTAATGTGCGACCTATCCTAACAGAAAACTCAAAAAACGTGACTAAAGCATGTCCTTGTACATCCGATGGCCACTGCCACTCACCAAGATCCCAATATAGTTGAGATAAAGAACGACTTGAGATAAAGGACAACCCTCCCAAATTCAAAGCCTCCAAGAGGTAGCCTCCTCTGCAGATAGAGGAAGATCCATGCATTGCTTTTTGCCACAGGAACCCACTGCTCTGATTGAATGCCAAGCAAGGCCAGAAAGGGCAGGCCTTTTTTCATCAAAGTAAAAATGGACCCGTATGTGTGCGTTTATAGGGAATGGCCATTTTCAGGTCTCCGTTCCCTGTTCCCCTTCCAACTTCCCATTCTAAATCCCCGTTCCGTGTTTGAAACGTGAGTATCTATAACAAGGAATGGAGTTTCATGCCTATTGCCGTTCCCCGTTCCATGTTCCAAAATCCCATTCCGAGTAACTATGGTGCGGAGGAGGATTGCTCTTTAGCAATAATAAACGATAAGGACTGATTCTTAACAAGAAGGGCTATGCCAAAGCCATCAAAGTAGCACCATCAACCCTGATGTTGTGAAAGCCTAGTATCACCTCTCATAACCTAGTCCCACAAGTCTGGAATGGGAGACTCAGTTTCAAGAATCCTAGGCCGAAACTGTAATGGGGACGGGCACCACATGCCAACAGAAAAGAACAAACTGAACAACTTTAAGCACTTCAAATAACAACGAAAATGATAGAGATAGAAACACGAGACGGGGAGTGACGGAGTTCCACCCCGCGAGAGCACTAGCCCCAAACCCCTTTCAGTATTTCTTTATATTGCTTGAGCTCAGTACAACGCCGATACTCCAATCCTACTCCACCTGTCACACAAATCAACCCTAGAAAGTGGGGGGCCCTTCTTTTTATAAGCCAAGGGATTGGACAAATGAAAAGCCAAAGGTCGAACAAATGAAAAGCCAAAGGTCGGACAAATGAAAAGCCAAAGGTCAGAAGCCAAGGGTCAAGAGCACCCAAAAGGCTAGGCTTTTACCCATATAAAGACCTCTTAAGGGCATTTGTGGGGATCATCAGTTTTTGGGTGATCTCTCTCTTTGAGCATTTCTTGAAGACGACAAAGGCTTGAGTTGTGAAGATCAAGAAGGCTTTTGAGCACTTTTAACAAAAACTTGTATTGGCCATCTTTAGCAATATAAAACAAATACCCTTCGAGGGCACTCGTCTTGAGGGACAACACTTCTAGGGAAGGAATTCCGCCTTCCTGTGTCTCATGCTCTCTCTCTCTCTCTCTCTCTCTCTCTCTCTCTCTCTCTCTCTCTCTCTCTCTCTCTCTCTCTCTCTCTCTCTCTCTCTCTATTTTCAAGTAGAAGTGTTTGTTATTGCGATTCACCTTCTGTGCTTAGCATACATAAAGGTTTTAGTGGAATCAGAGCCCAGTTGATTGTTCTTCTACGACCAATCCGATCCTTCCCACAGTAGCAGAGCACGATGGTTTCAGAGTCTTCCTCTCACGAAAGTGAAGAGGAGAACAACAATGAAGAAGTAGAGCTCAGGAATGACATCAAAGAGAAGGATCTTGTAGAGGATGTTTTCTCTAAGGCAGATGATGAAGAAGTAGCTAAAACAGAAACCATGCAGCTCGTGCAAAGTTTCTTGTTGCTACTAAGGATCCAAAGCTTTCAAAGTTCATTCCAGCAAAGGATCTTGATACGGCGGTAAAGCAGTGAAGACAATCAATCAACAACTTTTGGCAAGGGCGACTCAAGAAAGATTGGTTGCAGTAGAACATCAAAGACAGAAGGCCCAACTCAAGATGGGGTCAGACAGATTTATGGGGAGACAATCTATTTTCCTTGAAGCAGCTAATAATTTGTGTTCATCTCAAGAAAGACGAGGTTTCTATGATGCCCATTATGGAAATCTTTAAGACGACGCAAGTGATCATTTTGCTATGCATATGGGAGATGAGCCACTTGGATTTGGAAATGCTTATGGACAAATATATGCCATTGGTGGAAGTTCCCCTATAAAAACACAATCCGTACATCAAGGAAGATCCCATTTAAGATTGTTGATTTATTCTCTCATTTTGACTAATGTCTTATTGTTTGATTTAGTATGATTGGATGGAATGACTACAACATTCTATCTTGATGATGCATTAATTCATCAAACATCCGTAAAGTTCGACTTAGAACTGGATGTGATGATTAGTATGAATAAATCTAGTGCATCAAAAGTTCCAATTTGGATGAGATACACTAAGTATGTGGTTTAGTGCATCAAGACATCCGTCAAAGATCGGCCAGATCTGGATGTGATGGCTAATATTGCTACTCCAGAATATCAAAAGATTTAATGAGAATGAGATGGTTGGATAGAAATCTGATTGATCTAGTGCATCAGAGACATCTGTGGAGTTCAAGATAAGAACTAGATGTGATGACTAGTTTGATTGATTCTGGTGCAAATGGAGTATATGAGAGTTCAAGATTGAACTAGATAGTTATGCCTAGATACATGTGATGCATGCCATGTGGTTTGTACCATTCATGCATGTACATGATTGATTGACTAATTGATAAATAATATTGTGTTACCCTTGTTCTGTTTGCAAATGTAATCGAGGACAATTACTTTATTTCAACAGGGGGGTATGTCACAAATCAGCCCTAAAAGTGAGGCGCATAACACAAATCAACCCTAAAAAGTGGAGTGTCCTTCTTTTTATAAGCCAAGGGATTGGACAAATGAAAAGCCAAAGGTCAGACAAATGAAAAGCCAAAGGTCGGACAAATGAAAAGCCAAAAGGTGAAGGGCACCCGAAAGGCTAGGCTTTTACCTATATAAAGACCTCTTGAGGGCATTTGTGGGGATCATCAGTTTTGGGCGATCTCTCTCTTTGAGAATTTCTTGAAGATGACAAAGGCTTGAGTCTTGTGAAGATCAAGAAGGCTTTGAGCACTTGTGACAGCAACTTGTATTGGCCATCTTTTGCAATATAAAAGAAATACCCTTTGGGGGCGCTCGTCTTGAGTGCCAAAGCTTCTAGGGAAGGAATTCCACCTTCTTATGTCTCGTCTTTGGTTTCTCTCTCTCTCTCTCTCTCTCTCTCTCTCTCTCTCTCTCTCTCTCTCTCTCTCTCTCTCTCTCTCTCTCTCTCTCTCTCTCTATTTTCAAGTAGAAGTGTTTGCTATTGTGATTCACCTTCTGTGCTTAACATACAAAAGGGTTTCACCACCCGAGAGTAAATCACCAAGCATTGAACCCAGTATTAAAACCAGAGTCAAACAATTCAAATCGGCACCAAGACAAGTTTAAAACAGATACCGTCCATTTCAAACAAATTCCAAACAGGATCACCAAACAAGTTTTCAAACAAACTGCTAAATCAAACTGAAAAAGCATTCTTGACGTAAGTCAAACTCGAAAAGACGACGAGCTTTCCATTCTAAGACCTGCACCAAAAAATATGGTAAGGTTTCTTCCACAAATTTGTAGCCGACCGCAGCATGGTCCATAAGCTCTTGGACAAACAATGTTCCTGTAGCGGTGATGGTAGTCCCAAGACAAGCAATCACACTGGACCTCCAAGGTTCTTAGCTCAGGAAGAGACGCATGGTGCGAGATGTCCGAAAAATTTCAAGTTGTAATCTTTTAGGGTTTTCGTGGCAAGCATTTCAAGATACCCCACTCTACCAGAAGCTGCACTCCGAAGAAAGCATGTAACTTCAAGCAAAAAATTTCTTGAAACCTTGCCAAGTCCTTGCAGTGTTCGACTTGCTAGCTATATAGACTTCCACCACTACATGGCACTGCTTCTAGGAAAAACAATGGCTTATGCCCCATAAGACAGAGGGATGAAGGCGGGAGCACGCTTGATCTACGATGGATTAAGCGTGGGAGTGGCTAATAAGTCCGAGGTCGGGACATGAAGATTTTTTTATAAACTGTGGAAGCGCCATCTTGCTCTGTCTGCTCTTTGGTCGGACCGCTATGCTTTCAAAAAAGCACATGCCTAAAGCTTTAATACCACTGTAACGGGAGGGGCATCACGTGCCAACGGAAAAGAATAGACTGAACAACTTTAAGCACTTCAAAGAGCACTAAACTGAAAGAGATGCACGACACATGAGGCGGGGAATGGCGGAGTTCTACCCCAAGAGAGCACTGGCCCCAAACCCTCGCGCCCCTTTCGATATTTCTTTATATTGCTTCAACTTAGTACAACGCCGGTACTCTGTTCTCTGCACCTCCACGCGGAGACGTATTAGAGATTGAGCCCATGGCACATATTTAAAGGCCCTTGGCCTCTCAAAAGCAGTTACATGAAAAGACATAACTTCCCAAAAGCATCTGGCCCAAAAGCTGGCGCTAAAATCAGCCAGCAAAAAATAAGAAAATCCGTACACCTGCCACATCAATAGTCACAACGCAAACTACGGAGGTCCGTACAAACTACTACGTGGCGTTGTCAACGCAAAACGCGGGCATCCGTACGGTTGCCATGTCATCATCCATTTCGCAAGTCTTTGTGTGTGTGCGAGTATTTATTGAGTATTTATTGTCTTTAGGTCCCTTGGGCCCCATCGGATGGGGTCCCATAAGTTGGTGGGAACTTCTGCTGTTGCTGCTTCTTAGGGTTTAGGTGTCACAAATCAATGACGTGGCATGCCCAGATACACCGGACACAATCCCAACAGGCAGACAGTCCCAGAAATTCCACAGACAGTGACACGTGGCAGATTCCGTGACTTGCGGCGCAAATTCCGTTGACTTGCTGACGTGGCAGTGCGTATGGAAATAAAGCAAGCTGTACGCAATTCCAGCTTTTGCGCAAGCTGAATTCTACGTTGGCTATTTTTAAGGAAGCTTTATAGCCAGCTGCTTCATTCTAAGAGCTTTTGAATTGAGAAGCTTTTGGGGCTCTGCTTTTGGGCATCCCTTGTAAAACTTATAAATAAGTGGGCAGGGCCCTCACAACTCAAAGCATCTGGACGTAGAGTCTAAGAGTGAGAACCCTCCCACTCTCTAGTACTTTGAACTCAGACTAATACAAAAAGAAATACCGAAAGAGACGCCAGTCTCTGGGGCTGTCAAATCAATTATGAATTGTGAACTGTTTTGAAGTGAATCTCTGTTGTGTCGCGATAGAATCTTGACTTGGAGTGTCCGAGTTTGTTACAATGGTATCAGTACTTCCTTGTTCAATAGAAGGGTGGACCACCATGTTCGAGCATTTCCCTTGAAGAAAGAGGTAGCCCTCCGAATCTTGGAATGCTCTGAGTAATGTCCTCCGAAGAAAGCTATATCAAACTACTTTATGAAGGCCAAAGCCCTCGAAGCATCGTGGAATCCAGAAAAAGTGTCAAACTTAATTGACTGCCCACCTTCTTTAAATTCTTGAACTTTCTTGCTTTTATCTTCAAGGAAGTCATACTGGTTGGCTTTATAGAAATGCTTCTTCTTTGCGTAAAATCTGTGATCGTCGGAGTCCGAACTTTTTGACATGACTCCTCTGTAGGACTGTCAGAAACTGGGCGAAATCTAGGCTTCTTTGCCTTTTTCTTGCCCTTTCCGTAGCTTTGCTTTTTGCTTCGCTTGTCCATGTCTCTCTGCGAGTACAGGCTCTGCTTTTCAGCACTCGTCTGTCTTTTCGGCTTTACTCCTGAGAGGAGAAGCAATGGCAATACGCCATCTCGAGTAAATCTTATCAATTGGGTAATTCTTCAGGTGTATCACCCATCTCGGGTCCCTAGAGTACTTAATCAATTGGTTCACACATATGCCAATCTGCAATTGACGTTTGTACTCCTTTTTTGGCAAATTGTCCGAAAAAAAATTTGCCCAAATCTTCATTCTTTTCTTCAGTTCCAGCACCGAATCTTTTCTTTGCCTTCCCACTGAGAGGTGTCATCTCTGTCAGATTCTTCACAAGAATCCATGTGTAATCTGGGATTCTTAATGGCTTTATGCCTTATAAGACAGAGCGATGAAGACGGGAGCGTGCCCGATGCATGATGTATGAAGGGTGGGAGTGGCTAATAAGTCCGGGGTCGGGACACGAAGATCCTTTCCCAAAAGCTGTGTGCGCTCTAAAAAGGATCGGATCCTTCGTAGAAGAAGAATCTTTCTGCGCTCTGATACCACTGTAACAAACTTGGACACTCCAAGTCAAGATTCTACCGTGACACAGCAGAGATTCACTTCAAAACAGTTCACAATTCACAATTGATACGACACGGCCCGGAGGAGTTCCGTGCCTAGAGATATTGGCTCCAAAGAATGGCGTCCCTTTCGGTATTTCTTTTTGTATTAATCTCAGTTCAAAGTACAAGAGACTGGGAGGGTTCTCACTCTCAGACTCTGCGTCCAGATGCTCTGGTTGTGAGGGCCCTGCCCACTTATTTATAAGTTTTACAAGGGATGCCCAAAAGCAGAGCCCCAAAAGCTTCTCAATTCAAAAGCTCTTAGAATAAAGCAACTGACCCAAAAGCTTCCCCAAAAACAGCCAACGTAGAATTCAGCTTGCGCAGAAGCTGAAATTCCATACAACCTGCTTTATTTCCGTACGCACTGCCACGTTAGCAAGTCAGCGGAATTTGCACCGCAATTCACTGAATCTGCCACGTGTCACTGTCGACAGAATTTCCAAGACTGTCTGCCTGCAGGGAATGTGTCCGGTGTATCAAGGCATGCCACGTCACTGATTTGTGACATTAGGCCCCTCGGCTAGGATCTGCATGCTGGCTCCGTTCTTCGGTGGCTTGACACGTCATCAGTTTGTGGCATTTATGGACGAGAGGAATGAGCCAAACTATGCATTGTATCTTGCAACTCATTCAAGGAAAAAGAAGCCATCAATTGCAGTTACACGTCTACAGTCACTCGCCTCCTAGTGAAGTGTCAGACCTGGTCTCTAGCCTGTAAGACCTCTAGAGTGACTGCCTCTGCTATGAACAAATCCTCATGGAAATCTGAAGCAATAGATAGCACTCGATCCGGCTCTATATGCAACACCCATACAGAATCCTTGATTGTACGCATCGTAGACCCTGGTGGTGTCTCTCTCTGCATAGCAAAAGAAGTCCTTTTTAATCCTATCCCCTCTCGAAATCCAATGGGACACCAAAGCATGAGAGTCAAGGATGCCCTAGAGCCGGCGTGGCTCCTATAAAATTTGTGTGTGTTGTCTGCAAAGTATGGAGAGTCCTTTAGGATGCGCTACGTAGAGCTGAGGGGAGCACATAGAGCACCCTCTCTGTGTTGAATCTCTCTACGAATAGAGCATGCCGTCTCCCTACACAAGCGACTGGACTCCATGATACAAGATGCTAATAATTGTGAAGGTGAAAGCAATAGATGGCGCCTTCTATCACAAAACAAGCACCACGTGCCAATGGAAAAGAACAAACTTTAGAACTTCAACAAATGAACTGAAAGAGAGGGAGCACAAGCGACACGGAGTGGCGGAATTCAACCTCAGAGAGTAATGGCCCCAACCTTGGCGCCCCTTTCGGTATTTCTTCATATTGCATCAACTCAGTACAAGCCAGTACTCCACACTATGCACCTTCACCCAGAAGAGTGCCAAAGAATGAGCCCTAGCGTCATATTTGAAGGCCCTAGGCCCAAAAGCAATTTACATGAAAAGCCTTAAACTCAAAAGCTACTGGCCCAAAAGCTGGCGCTAAAAAACTGCCCAACGTAAATCACGGAAATCCGTAGAAGCTGCCACGTCAGCACAGTCAGTGTGGAATGCGGAAATTTGTACAGTTCTGCCACGTCAGCAGTCAGCGAAAAATTCAGAATTCCGTACAGTCACCACGTCATCAATTCCACGCGCACGTGTGTGTGTGGGTCCTGCCTTATTTTATTCTCTTGTGTCACTTGGGCCCCATCGGACGGGGTCCCATAAGTTGGTAGGAACTTCTTCTTCTTCACCTGCTTATTCTTAGGGTTTAGGCCCCTCAGCCGAGATCTGCACAGTGGCTCCGTTCTTCAGTGGCTTGACACGTCAACAGTTTGTGACATCCCCCCTTCTTGAAAGAAAATAATCGTCCGCAATTACAGCATATCTGCAAAATAACTCAAGTTAGCTCAAAAATTTTCGAGGGACATTCGTGGGACAATCAATTTGCTCTTTTTTTTGGTTAAGGAGTTGGCTTCTCCTTTTCGGCTCTTTTAATCAAGGAGTTGGCTTCTCCTTTCGACTCTTTTGATCAAGGAGTTGGCTTCCCCTTTCGTTCAGATCGGAACTCTTGATATTCCGGCGTAGTAAAACTAGGCATCACACCCAGACCGCATTGATCTTCCACGGGTGTCTTGACGCACTAAAATTACATACCCAGGCAATCTCATCCAATTAGGAATATTCAATGGTTGACACATCACAATGCAACACAAATGCTCACATATGCATGTTACAAGACACAACGAACAGCATTGTTGAGCACTCCCCCGAGACAAACGGTCTGCGGTATGAAGCTACTCAACGACTACCTCATCACTCCCCCTGCAAATAACCTAAAAAGGTTCAGGCCATGAGCTCAGAGGACTGTACAACCAAACGCTCCCCAGACTGCAATCTGTGTCGCTTGGAGGTTCAAGCATACAACCAAACGCTTCCCAAACATCGGTCTACGTTGTTCGGAGGTTTTCTAGCATAAAACGAAACGCTCCCAGACATCGGCTTGCGTTGTTCCGAGGTTTTCAAACATATAACACTCCCCAGACATCGTCCTACGTCATTTCGAGGTTCAAACAATACCAAAACAATATTTTTCACTTCTCCACCCGTGAGTAAAATCACCAATCAATGAAACGAGTATTAAAACCAAAGTCAAACAGTTCAAATCGGCACCAAGGCAGGTTTAAAACAAATAGCATCCATTTCAAACAATATTTTCTCAAACACTATTCAAAAGTATCCAAGTATAAAACAACTAAAGAGTTCATTCAAGGTTTTGTTTGGACAGCCGAACTTTGAGGACGACTGGATTGCCCTTCTGCATCACGGTGATGGTTCGGTTCAGAACTTGGAGAGTCGCATCATTCTTGTAGTGCCAAGGCATGCCCAAGAGAACGTCGTATTTGCCCAACTTCATAATGTGGAAATTGGCTTTTTCATGATAATCTTGTATAGTCACTGGAAGAGCACCAATGAGCGGTACCACTTTCTAAGTTTGCCCCGTGGCTAGCTCAGCTTCAATTTCTCCACCCTATGCATCATAATCAAAGTGCATCTGCTTCAAGAATTCTGCATGGATGATGTTCTCTGTAGCTCCGGGGTCAAAGAAAATAAGGGCTTTCAAGCCATTGACTTTGTCGTATGCTCGACACAATTCATTTGTACTTTCAGGCGTATGCCATAGATATAAAGGATTAGTTCAATAGCAGATCTAGCCCTCTTAGTCAGAGGTAGCCCTGGGGATCTGTCTGACGTGGGAGCTCTAAGGATGTTGATGCTCGCTCAGGACATGCATTGAACGTATGCCCTCTTTGGAAACATTCGAAGCATCGGCCTTCTTGTAACAAGGTGTCTCGTTGGCGGTGTGTCAGACGAGGCCGTGGAGGCTGGTTTTCACAGGATTCCCAAGAATTTTTTCGTTGTTGCCGGTAGTTCTGGTTGATGGCCGGAGTTGCTTCCGTGGTAAACTCCAACTTTCCTTTCATCATTTTGTAGCCGACCACAGCATGGTCCATAAGCTCTTGCATGGTTGAAACGTGCTGTAAAGTGTGAGCTTTGTCCTAGAATATGAGTCAAGGAGAAAAGAGTGGATTTATCCCACATGCAGTGGTGCAAGGTTGTAGAGCTACTTAAAGCTCGTTTCATGAATGAATAAACACAAGTCTATTTTGCATTACATCTCCCTTTGTTTATGGTGAGCTTATGATGGCTTAGCAAATACTCAAAATCGTGTTTACGAGTCCAAGTTAATTGATCTTGGAACCTAATTCGGTTGAATGATAATCTAGCCAGCACGCACTCACTTGTGTACACAATGTTTCTCTTTCATCTACCCTAGCTATTCCTATCAAGTGGTATCAAAGCCACGGGTATGCTAGCTAGGTTTGCTATTATGCATTTGTATGTTTGTACAATTAGCATTCCTTAATAATCATTAGTTAGATCCATTAGGTTTTATCTTCTATTGAATATCGCATGCCTAATTAGTACTCCATTGGCTAGCATGAGCATGTTCTTGAGTTAAAGACTCTTGGGCCACTACTCACTCGCCAATTGGAAGCCTAGTTAGCATTAGAGTGCATTAATTTGCCTTCAAGAACTTGCATTTTGCATTCAATAGCTGCTCCTTATTTTAGAGAAATTGGCATTTGCAATTCGTGTGTGTGCATAGCCTGCCTTGAGAGCTTTCAATCAAGCCCATCCACACAAAATTTGAGCTAGATTATGTGTGTGTAGAGGTGGGTGGTTTTTCCTTTTGCATTTAATGCTCGTCCTTTTATTCTTCACCACTGCCCTTTTTTCTCTCGAGGAAATTGTGGTGGGACTGCCCTCTTTAAGGAGATCAACCCTCAAAGGCGGTCTCCACACATAAGGACGCCCGGCGGATCTCAAAGCGGCGGTGAGCTCGATTGCGAGGGACAGGCGAATCCGCCACCGATCGGCAGAACTGCTCAAATGCCGTCCGGCGGCTTTGTGCACTGGCGACCGACCGCAAACGGTGGCTGTCTCCAATCCAACCACGAACTTCACTAAGGCGCAGGTTGCATTTAAGGTCCAAATCGAGTCCACCTCAGGGAGGCCCCCCTTCCCGCGCGGTGCCTAAAGCTCCTAACCTCCTAAGAGGTGTTTCCCCAAGGCCCCCCTTTCCGAACTGCTCCGCTTAACCCCTTTACTTCCCATTGGGCCCTCTCGAGCTCCCGTTCCCACATACAAAGTTCAATTGAGAGCACTCCCTTGGCAAGCCTTTCCACAGGCATTGTGAGTCCCAAGGCTCTCACCTGTTTGGCATGACCTCCCACCTGCAAACAAAAGTAAAAGACACTAAAGAGAGTGTTCAGAAGACTTTTCCAAAGGCTATCAAAGCTTCAAAGCATCCAAATTTTTCCGAGCTCCAAGCCAAAAGACGAGCTAGTCAAGGCTTCGCACCCAAGGCAAACCAAATTGGGAAGAGGAGCTTCACTCCAGTGAAGAGAAGCTTCACAAAGTTGGAAGGAAATTTGCTCTCTCTCTCTCTCTCTCTCTCTCTCTCTCTCTCTCTCTCTCTCTCTCTCTCTCTCTCTCTCTCTCTCTCTCTCTCTCTCTCTCTCTCAATTAAAACTCTTAAATCTTGAAGCCAAACACAATACTTAAAATAAATCATTTCTAACGAGAATTTGTGCTCGTGTAAAGAGGTAGACACTGGCTAGGAGAGTCTCCTAAGCTAAGACCCCTCTATTAGCGCAATGGAAGAGAAGGGGCTTGGGAAATTTAACAGGGAGGGCTTTTATACTTGGCAAACCAAGTTGAAAGGCTATTTAATGAAAAAGCAGTTGTGGGGAATAGTCAAGCCAAGGCTCATTGATCCGACATCTACTACAAGTACACAAGTTCTGACAAGAGCTATGAGTGCACAAAATCAAGCCAAGAACAAGCAGGCATTAGGAATCATAATCACTGCACTACATGACAATTATGTACACTTTATTGATGATTGTGATACCTCATCACCTGCATGGGAAGCACTAGAAAAGAAATTTGGAGCTAGGAAAAAGAAAAGCAAAGTAAGCTTAAAGAAAAATCTATACAAATTGCAAATGGAACATAACGAAGATACTGCAAGCTTGGTCAATCGCCTCAAAAGCATGACCACACAACTAACTTATGTAAACAGTGCAATGTCAGAGGAGGACAAAATCGCAGTCCTCCTAGCAGCCTTACCACCTAGCTTTTCCAGATCATGACCATCATTGAGGAGAAGGATCCAACACCAGATTTTCAAGAGGTCATCAACTCTTTAATGTCCGAGGAGAAGAAGCAAGGGAAGAATGCTTCTTCAGGGGGAGGAGCTTTTGCAGTTGGCTCTAGTAGCAAAACTTGTTTCAAGTGTGGCAAAGAAGGTCACATAGCAAAGGATTGTCTAGCATCGAAGACTTGCCGCATTTGTGGGAAGAAGGGTCACCTTCCTTCCAAGTGTTTCAAAGGCAGCACCAGCAGAAATCCAAGGCCGAAAGCGTATTTGGCAGAAGAAGACAAAGATGAAGATGAAGAAGAAGGCGGCAATAGCCTTCTAGTCTACGATGACATTCTCTAGCTTTTGTTTTGGCATTTCCCCTTCAATTGTATTTTGTATGGAGATAGCTTGGTCTTAGTTTTATACATTTGTTTGAGGGGAGATGTTTGAGCATCTCTTGGATTAGAGATAGTTTGTCTCCTGAATTAGGGATGGTCTCCTGCATTGGAGATGTTCTTTTGCTCCTGGATTGGAGTGTGCCAGAGATATTAGTTTCTTCAATTTCTTCCTAGTCCAAACCTCAAGGGGAGGATTGTAAAGTGTAAGCTTTGTCCTAGAATAAGAGTCAAGGAGAGAAGAGTGGATTTATCCCACATGCAGTCATGCAAGGTTGTAGAGCTACTTAAAGCTCATTTCATGAATGAATAAACACAAGTCTATTTTGCATTACATCTCCCTTTGTTTATGGTGAGCTTGTAATGGCTTAGCAAATACTCAAGATCGTGTTTATGAGTCCAAGTTAATTGATCTTGGAACCTAATTTGGTTGAGTGATAATCTAGTCAACACGCACTCACTTGTGTGCACGATGTTTCTCTTTCATCCACCCTAGCTAGCACAATCGCATTCCTATCACTTGCTTGGACAAACAATATTCCTGCAATGTGATGGTAATCCAATGGTGTAGCGCTCGCAGTGTCGCACTAGTCCTCCAAGGGAATGAACTTAGAGAAGGACACCGGAAGGTAGACGTTGAGAAACCTTTGGTTATAGTTCTCCATGGTCTCTGTGGCACCATTCTGACCTAATCTAGACTTCAAACATAGAAGTCGTGTAGCTATATGCAAAAACTGTCTTGAAAGCTTGCCAGGTCCTTGGAGCATGCGGTTGTGTCGCGATTAAGCTCCACCACTGCAGAGAATTATCTTTAAGAAATCCTGCTACTCGAGAAATCTTGGATTCTTCTGTATAGTTCCCCAAAGCATAGATGTTGTCGAATTGTTGTAAGAACTGCATTGCTTCTTCCGATCTTTCACCCCGGAAAAAGTGAAAAAATTGACTTGCGTGCTGTCATCCTTGAAATCTTTGGGTTGGTTAGGCGCGTATCCCAGGTACAGATAATAAGGGTTTCTATATGGGCTCCAACCATTGTAGCCTGGTGGCGGTGATGGTGGGGGAGGTGGGGGCAATGGCACCGGCAAAGGTGGTTTCACTGAATCAGGGTTAGATGGCTGCACCATATTCCTGAAGACTCCCGTTCGGCACAGGCGGCTGGGAAGGTTGCCGGTTAAAAGCCCTCGTACTTTCTGGTGCCATAGGAGGAGGTACCACCTGAGGCATCAGAGGGGGTAACATGTAATTCAAAAATTGTTGAAAGCTTTGCAGCATCAGAAGATTTTGCTGAGGATGCCGCGAAAGAATGTCGTGAAGCTCGTCGAGAAGAAACTACAAATATTTCTATTGAATCCATGAACGCCATGTCTTGGGTTCTTTATGGCTTTATGCTCTGTAAGGCAAAGCGGTGAAGATGGGAGCGCGCCCAATGCGCGATGAAGTAAGGGTGGGAGTGGCTAATAGTTCCGAGGTCGGGACCCGAAGATACTTCAAATAAAATTCTAGTAGTCTCTGGTTTGCTCTGTCTGCTCTTTTGTAGGACCGTTGTGCTTTCAGAAAGCACACACCTGATGCTCTGATACCACTGTCACAAAACGGGCACCACGTGCCAATAGAAAAAGAACAGATTGAACAGACTTTTAACACTTCAATAACAACTGAATTGAAAGAGAGAGAGCACATGCGACACGGAGTGGCGGAATTCCACCGAAGAGAGTATTGGCCCCAAACCTTGGCACCCCTTTCGGTATTTCTTTATATTGCATCAACAGAGTACACGCTTTATATTGCATCAACACAGTACAAGCCGGTACTCCACGCTCTGCACCTTCACCCAGAAGAGTGCCAGAGAATGAGCCCTAGCCTCATATTTAAAGGCCCTAGGCCCAAAAGCAGTTTACACGAAAAGCCTTAAACTCAAAAGCAACTGGCCCAAAAGCTGGCGCTGAAAAACTGCCCAACGTAAATCACGGAAATCCGTACAGGCTGTCACGTCAACACAGTCAGCGTGAAACGCGAAAATCCATAGAGTTCTACCAAGTCAGCAATCAACGAAAAATCCAGAATTCCGTACAATCGCCACGTCATCAGTTCCACGCGTGTGTGTGTGTGGGTCCTGCTTTATTTTAATCTCTTGTGTCACTTGGACCCCATCGAACGGGGTCCCATAAGTTCTTCTCCGGGATCTGCACAGTAAATTCGTTCTTCAGTGGCTTGATACGTCAACAGTTTGTGACACCTTCTCGGACCAAAGGTATTGTAAGTGCTGATGAAGATCCTGCTCTAAAAGAACTCGCTCTAGAATCCGAGCACCTCTACTCGAGGGCCAAAGGAACCCCAAAAGAGATGTAAAGTGATACAGGGAAATGATCCGACAATACAACACCTGCCCAAATGGATGTGGCACCACCCCTCGAGGCTGACAATACAACACCTGCCCAAATGGATGTGGCACCACCCCTCGAGGCTGCCCAAGGACCAACGTAAAATCTATCCAAACACTCCAATAGTCTAGCTGCCCCCCTAAATCCCCATGAGTAGTAAAGAGATCCCTAACGACGACCAAACGCTAGAATATGCCAAAAGAAATCCGTAGTGTGTGTCACTAAAAGAAACCTCTGCCATGTCTACTGCTCCAAAGGTGAAATCGATGATAATACTAGCCTGCATGCTGAAAACCAATCCGATTCAGACTCAACATCGTTGAAATCACCACCAATAACCCAGAATCGAGGCAAAGAAGCAGTCGAAGCAGTCCACAAACAAGCACGATCATGTGGCCTATTGGGAGCTCTGCCCGCTACCAAAGTGCCTTGGTGCTTTATTGAAGCAAGCAAGCGTGGACCAACCAAATGCATACACCACAACTACAAGACAAGTATCCACTTGTTGGTCCCCAAAAAGTCTGCGAACCAGATTTTATAATATTCCAAAGGTGCAACAATTTTATGTTCTTGAATTAGCAAAACATCCACCTCACCAACAACATATCTATGCAAGTCCCATATCAAAAGCATCCGTCTAGACCCTCTCAATCTAGATGTTTGCAACCTGTTAGTATTCCAAGTCATCACATGTATATCCATAGCATAAACGATCAGCACAAGAACGTTGAACCACCCCAAAAGCATACATATCCAAACATAAAGGGAGGTCTCTCCAAGACTGTCGCCACAAGGAAAATAGCCCATAAGGCACATGGGCCAGGAAGAAACCACAATATGCATCCATAGAACCACTATAACCATCTTGTAAGGTACATACTCTACATGAGACCGATTGTGAACTATACCACATATAACATAGCCAGGATAGCCTTTATCCATAGCCAGTTTACATAGAAACCATGTAATCCATCATGAAATGTGCATGAGCAACAAGAGCCATTTGTCCACTGCAACATCTAAGCATACATTAACCTAAACGCATACTGCAAACTAACAAGCTAGTGGCACTGCCTCTATCACTGTCAAAAGTTGAAGCATCTGGGGGCAAGAGTGGGGCACGTCTGCCCTAATGGAAACCTATAATCTTAGTGTACCATGTGTGTAGCATGACCTGTTTGCAAGATAAACCTCCTTTTTCCACATACTCGTAAGTACGGAGGCAAAGGTGAACCAGTAGGCAGCTTTTAACCCGCAGTATTTTGATTGGTCAATCTTTGAATCATTGCTTCTAAGTTCTTGCAATCTTGGCAATGAGCATCGATCAAGTGTCACTTTGTGGTATTGACATTTGCAATCATATCATCATACGGGTCATAAATAAGTACATGTACATGGTAATAGATATTGTGCGATTGTCAATGTACAAGTCGCAAGTGACAAGCGACTTGATTGATGTTCAAGGCAAGTAGGTCTCTCCAATATATATATACTCAGATGAATCCAGGATAAGCCCAGATTCACCCTTGAAGGAAACTGCAAGGTATAGACCTATGGTAGTCACCCACAAGACAATATAACCATCAGCTCCATCATGCATAGTATTGACTAAATACCACGACATCCCCACTAACGTCGTCAGTGCCCAATAGTGGGGAGTGATACACTGATAGTCTATATGTTCATAGGATTCTATTATGAAATTCCCATTTTCTTTATTTTTTAGGTTTTTCTACCAAAGTTTAGTATTTTTGCATACCTTAAACCTCAATCCTTACCTTACATACCGTATTTTAAGTATGGTTCCACCTTGAACCATTGGTATACCATGATACAATGTGCAAATCCATAAGGAAAGCACTGGAACAATATCTAGCACATCTACATAAATTTGTCTAGCATATTTGCAAAGTCAAAGATTGTCCCCTCATGGCCTACTTAGCAGCTCGTCTCCATCGATCAACATGTCTCTATCCAATGGAAGCGACTCGATTTTGAAGCCAAGCCGGAAAAAGAGAGTTGCATACATCCATTTGTCTAATAAGTATGCAAACATGCAAGAGTCAAGTGCTACTACAACAGACTCACGAGTCCACTCCTATTCCCTGGGAGAATATTCCCAAGAAGGATCTAAAGAAAACTAAAAAACTACAACTCATATAAACAAAAAAGGGAACTTGCGCATGATGGAGCACGAGAGGTAAGGATATCCACAAGATTATCTTCAAGCCAGGTACAAGCAACCTCTGATGTATGATATGGAACAAAGTGAAGAACTCCTTCCTTGTAAAAAGAAGGCAATATAGCATAGACCTCTGGCAGCTGCCCAACAAAGAAATTGAACCTCCAAAATCAGCTATACGTGCAAAAGCACATAAATTGGACAAGGCCTTCACCACTCATAATAGCTCTATGTAGTATGAACTCCCAAGATAGCGAACTAAAAAGGCATTCCATGAAGCAACCATCAGTGCAATAGGTGCCAGCCACTTAGTGGTCTGCCATCTAAAAGTGTGGAGATATCAGCTGTTACCAGTCATCAGGGCCAATCCACAGTCTTTGATACAACCATTTCACGGTAGATACTCTTTTTAGTTGTATGTTATGACATCTAGTTGACAAATACACCTTGTGTACAGTTTTACCTCGTATAGACTAGTTCTCTTTGACCTCTACGAGACATTAATAGAATCTCTCTCTCTCTCTCTCTCTCTCTCTCTCTCTCTCTCTCTCTCTCTCTCTCTCTCTCTCTCTCTCTCTCTCTCTCTCTCTCTCTCTCTCTCTCTCTCTCTCTCACACACACACAAACAAATAGCAAAGAAACAGGGACGACCTTCCAATGCCACTGCAAGCTCTCCCTTGTCGACCGCGTGGTACGGGTCATTTCCAATGCAAGGAAGGATGCAGGGGTCATCGAGGTAGCCGACCTTGTGGGTTTGCAATGAGGCGATCAGAAGGTCCACTGCAAGTTGTCCCACGTTACCAATCGAAAGAGCTGGCTGTCGGCATAGCTTCCGTTTCAGAACAAAATCAGGAGAGAATGAATGGAATGTAGCTTGCAATTACTCACCGTGAGGAGAGTCATGGGCTCTGCCTTCATACTCCGCTGCTCCACGGCGTAAAACTCCATCGTCTAGGAGAGTCACGTCTTACACGTAAGAGTTTAAACTTTAGACACAGAGCTCGAACGTCAACGAGTTGTGAGGGCTAATATTTTATGGCAGTTTTCCTTATCGAGCACAACCTTTTGTGAGGGTTATAGTGAGGTTTTTTTGAAGCAAACATTGGGGGCCATGTTACGTAGTGTGAGGTGATTAATTTGTTGGAGATGGCAACCTCGCTTTAGGTCATATATAGGTGGGTTTAGGTGCTTATTACATGTGTTGACTTGGCAAGTGTTTCAGTTAGTTTGAATTATTCTGCACTCACTTTATAAACATTGTCGTTTTGTCGCAAGTTATGGGTCCTATTTTTGAGAATTGTGTTGCAATATTGTCAAAATATGCATGAGAGAAAGTAGCACTATTTCCTCATATCAAAATGATCTCAACGTTAATTTCAGCTAGTTGTAGGCTCAAAAGCTAAATTTAGATGAGAAAGTGGAATCACTTTGCTTATTGTTCTCTCTATTTTCATCATGGGACACTTTTGTTCATGCCGTAAATAATTATGCAATTGGTAATACCCTGAAATTTGATGAAATAGCTAGTAGCAATTAAGCATAATGCAGCACCATCTATTGACAGAGGTAGAAAAATTGAGGGGGAAGTCCCGTGAAAGAAACAAGTCTTGTTGCAAATGTAGTAAGTCTAGAGACAAGAGAGAGCTTGAGTGTTCTGAATGCAAGAAGAAGGAAAAGTGTGATGAAGATAAGAAAGAGGACAAGGATAAGTCAAAAGTAGAGAGGTCAATGTTGTCACAAATATGGATGATAGGAATATCCCATTCACATCTTTGTTACCTGCACATTTCTTGATGAGCAAAAATGGCTCATTTACCAGATACTAGGTCCTTTTTGGACTCAGATTGGGCTGGGCTGATTGGGCTGGTTTTTGTTTCATGTTCTACAATTTATGCATATCTTGGTTAAGTAAGACGCAACCTACTATGGTCACCTCTAGTTGTGAAGCTCAGGCATGGTAACTTTCATAGCTATATGTGTGGCTTTGACACCTTATGGCTGATTTGGGAGTTGGATGTGAGTTTGTTGGCACTTTCATCTACACTGATAGTCAAAGCTCATTGGTAGTTGTGAGGAACCCAGTCTTTCATGCTCGCACTAAGCACATTGAGGTGCATTATCATTATGTTAGGGAGACGCTCTTAGCTAGAGTGATCCGCTTGGCTTATGTGCCGATACATGACAACCTTGTAAATATGTTCACACAGGCATTGCCTCGTGAGAAGTTTGAAGCTTTTTGCAAAGCTTTGGGCTTGCTTCCCTTTGTGGGCTAATTATGTCCATATGGCATGACACTTTCGTATACTCTATGTGCCAACTCTCGCTCACCGCATTACTCTCAAGGGGGATTTTCTACCATGTATTTGCTAGCATGTATATGGTAGTGATGTGTGTGAACACACTTAAGACCATCGGAGTATTTTTTTTCTCCTCATTGTGAGGTTTTTTCCCTCCGTACTTTTTATATATGTCCATCACTCTATGGATATCTTATCTTGTATTTGCACACCAAGTAATAAATTCTTAGTTGTGTGCCTTGAGCTTCTTCTCCATCTCCAAGCTGTGTGTGTATTCGTCAACCCTAACTCAAACAATTAACACACTAAAAAAACACAAATTTTGTGTTTTGTGCTCTTGACCTTCTCCTTCATCTTCTTCATCTTTAAGGACATTCCTGCAATCGTATTTCCAACACATCATAAAGTGAGAACCACTTTGTATGAGGTGAAACATGAAAGGATAGCCCCCTTGGGATAAAATAACCCAAGGCACATAGTGCCACTCAAATAGCAAAAGATCCTCTTAACTTCTTGCAATATTGAGACAAGTCTAAGGCCCTTGGCTATGCATAAACTAAATATATGGCCTTGCATGATACTACATACTAAATATATAGCCTTGTAATACATACAAAATGAGGCAAACAACAGTTGTCTACTAGAGGGTAGTACCTGCAAGATCTTCAGTAACATGTAGGCTTAACTTCAAACCTATCTTTATGGGAGTGGAAATTCACTTGCAATTATCAAGTTTAAATCTTCTTAGTAAAGTTTGCACATAATTTGTCTAACATAATGCAATACCTTCATCACATACTTAAATTGAATGCCCAAACAATGACGTTTTGAATGTGGCATTCAAATCAGCCTTGAATTCAGCAATACTAAGCATGTTGTAGCACAACATTTTCAAAAACATGCATAATTTCATCAAGATTTCATTACGCATGCATACACAAATTGAAAACATGATGAGAGAGAGAGAGAGAAAGAAAATTTGACATTCGATCTAGTCCAAAAACTACGGCCCTCAACTCTCCTCTAAAAGGACTTTGTAATAATTGTTCTCTTCAATCAAAGAGCATCTGGTTACTTATAATGCTAATCTCACTTCCCGCTAATTGACTTAGAGAGATGGGGACTCTAGAATTTGACAAAATCTTGTGAGTAGGCTTGATTTGCAATTAACTCATAGGACTCAATCTCAAGGCCTTAAACACCTCACGATGTTAATATCTATGGAGATTGAGTAAGAACCTAGGTTTGAAAAGAGGAATACATAAGCATTAAGAAGTAATAACATGCTCCATTTTTAATTAGCAGAGGCATTATAAGTAGCCATCGAGACTCGTGCCCAAGAGAGAGAGAGAGAGAGAAGATGATGAGCCTTGAGAAGAGCATTGAGACTTTGCATTAGATCGAGGATTCAATGGAGCTTCAAGAGCCATGAATGAGGGGTTGGAGAAGCATGTGCGTGTGTGTGCAAGAAGGGGAAGGAGAAGATAGAGAAGTGAGAGAGCAAGTCTTTTGGGAGAAACACATAGCTCAAAGGAGTTGTGTGTGCATTAGTATGTATGTAAGAAAACATAGCTCAAAGGAGTTGTGTGTGCATCAGTATGTATGTAAGAAAACATAGAAGGGTCAATGATTTAGAGAGGGTAGGGGGTGTTTGGGTAGCCACAAAGGCCTTTAGCCCAACAATCTCCCATTTAAAGGCCAATGTGGTCATAAGTGGCGACTAAACCTACTATGTCTAACCGTGAAGCGTGATACCTTCATCTTTGTACAAATATATTCACCTTATAGCCATTGACTTAATGCAATGTGCAAACTGCTCCGTAGCTAGGCTCTTCTTAATAGCATCTGCTCGGTTGTCATTAGTGTGGACCTTGGCAAGCTCCAAGCGCTTATGCATCAACACATACCGAATGAGATGATACATCACCTCAATGTGTTTTAACTAGTAGTGAAACACGGCATTCCGTGTCCTCAATGGCTATCAGAACAAACATTGTACGTTGTGTAGTGCTTGACCATGGGTGATACAATTTCATCAAAATCAACTTCCTTATGGTGCTTGAATCCCTTAGCAACCAATTGAGCCTTGTACTTGTCACGGATGCGAGCTCTTAGAAGGTTTTAGAAAGTTCTAGAAGCTTGAAGAAGAACTTAGTAGGTTCTTAATCTCCTTAAGCTTGAGGAAGAACCTAGAGTATTCTTAACCTCCCTAAGCTTGAGGAAGAACCTAGAAGGTTCTTAACCTCCTTAAACTTGAGTAAGAACCTAGAAGTCTCATAAGTATAAATAAAGGTTTTGGGCTATAAGCCCCTCAGTCTTACCAAACTATTGTGAGCGCATCTCGAGCTAGAAGAGAGAGAGAGAGGCGGCACTCACAATATACAAGATCTTGAGACTTGATTATAAATTTAATCTTGATTACATGGCTTAATACTTGATTAAAAGGACTAATTACTAAACTTTGACTACAAAGCTTGAATTACAAAGCAAGACCTAATTACAAGAACAAGGCTTGATAACAAGACAAGAACTAAATCTTGGATGCGAGCTCTTAGAAGAGTTCTAGAAATTTCTGGAAGCTTGAAGAAAAATCTAGAAGGTCCTAGAAAGTTTTAGAAACTTGAATAAGAACCTCGAAGGTTCTTAACCTCCTTAAGCTTGAGGAAGAACGTAGAAGATTCTTAACCTTCTTAAGCTTGAGGAAGAACCTAGAAGGTTCTTAACCTCCTTAAGCTTGAGGGAGAACCTAGAAGGTCCCCAACCTCCTTAAGCTCTAGTATAAATAGATGTATTGGGCTACAAGCCCTTCGAACTTGCCCAAGACTAGTTGTGAGTCTCCAATGAGGTAAGCCCTCTTCCAATTCTTGTCTTGTTATCAATCCTTGTTCTTGTAATCAAGTATTACCTTGTAAATTCAAGATTTGTAGTCCAAGTTTTATAATCAAGTTCTCTTAATCAAGTATTAAGTCTTGTAATCAAGATAAAGTCTTAATCAACTCTCAAGCTCTTGTATATTGTGAGCACCTCCTCTCACTCTCTTCTAGCTCAAGACACGCTCATAATAGTACTTAGGCTGTGGATCATCGGATGTAAACTTTTTCTTGTAAACCCATTTGCAAGGTGAGGCGCGCTTACCTTGTGGCAATTCAAACAAGTCCCATGTCTCATTATTGACAATTGAGTTGTACTCAGATTGCATGGCATGCTCCCACTTGACGTTCATCCATTTGCATGGATTCTTTGTAACAAGAAGACTCACCGCAGTCAATTAGCATGACATAGTCCAACCTTTGCTGAAATTGCTCAGGTGAATGTGAGGATCTAGTAGATCGTCACAAAGCCTGACTACTGCTCTCTCCTTTTGAGTTTTCAAAGATTTTGAGGGAATGTCCTTGAATATAATATTTTGAATTACTTTGCGAGATTTTGGGTGCTAGAGACGGTATCCCATCCCTCTATCTGCACCATAACTAAGGAAAATGCACTTGTGTGACTTTGAGTCTAGCTTTTTTTGCAGCTCTTTGGGCACATGTGCATATGCCTTCTTACATCCAAAAACATAAAAATGATCATAATGTGCTTTCTTTCAAGACCACAACTCCTCTAGAAACTGGTAATTCAATGGCATACTAGGTGACCCATTGATGATATGTACTATTGTCAGTACTACCTCTATCCCAAATCCTTGAGTTAGATTTGCAACATAAAGCATGGATGTGACTTGCTCTTGAATTGTACGATTCATCTTTTCTACATCTCCATTCTGACTAGGTGTGTAAGGTGTAGTAAAGAGCCTCTTAATACCCCTCTTGCTACAAAAATTCTTAAACTCCTTGGAGACGTATTCTCCACAATTATTAGTTCGCAATCTTTTGATCTTCTTGCTAGATCGATTTACTACCGATGCTTAGAATTTTTAGAAAGTAGAGAAGCCCTAATCTTTCTGTCACAAAGGATAAACCCACACCTTCTTAGTGGAATCGTCTATGAAATTCACAAAATAGCTAGCTCCCTTTGAAAACTTGGTCTACATGGGACCACAAACATTGCTATGGACAAGCTCTAGTGGTTGCAAACACTTCTTATTCAATGGTGATGAGGTGATCCTAGTTTGTTCACCATAAATGCAGTGCTCACACATAGAAAAGTTGGCATAACTCAACATAGGCAAGTAGCCAAAACGAGCTAGCTTTTTCATTCCCTTTTGGATCATATGGCCTAGCTGGCTGTGTCATACCTCAATAGATGGTAGCTCGGCTATGGATATACAATCCTCTTTTACACACAAAACAAACATAGAGTAAAGTGTTCCATGTTTTTGGCCCCTAAGAATCACAGGGTTTCCCTTATGAATTGACCATGAACCATTCTCAAAGGTGTTTGTGTAACCAAGTCATCAAGCTACCAATGAACATCGAATTCGCTAACTTAGGAACATGTTTGACATGATGTTGGTGATCCTGCTGATGTCACTCTTTACCAAACTATTGTTGGATGCCTCATTTGTGTATGGAACACGAGGCCGGATATTCAGTTTGTAGTCTCACAGGTTAGCAGATTTATGCATCGCCCAGGGTCTAAGCTTTGGCAGGCTGTCAAGAGGATTTTCCGCTACCTTAGTGGCACTTTACATCTTGTCTTGTTTTAATGTCCAGAAGTGGTTTTTGTTTCATGCTTGGCACTTCACGTATATCATGGTTGAGCAAGAAACAACCTATTGTGTCCACTTCTAGTTGTGAGGCTGAGTACCGGGTAGTATTCACAGCTACGGTTGAGTGTCTATGGCTCAGACGCCTTATGGATGGTTTGGGTGTTGGACAGGACACTGCCAACACTATCTACACTAACAGTCAGTGCGCATTGGCAGTTGCGAGGAACCCAGTTTTTCATGCTCGCACAAAGCACATTGAGGTGCATTGCCACTATGTCATGGAGAGGCTCTCAGTAGGAGAGATCAGCTTGGCTTATGTGCCAACACAGGACAACCTTGGAGATCTTTTTACAAAGGCATTGTCTCGTGAGAAGCTCGAAGCTTTCCACAAAGCTTTGGGCTTACTCCCCTTTGTGAACTGATCATGTCCTCCGGACATGGCACTTCCCTTTACTCATGTGCCAACTCTCGTTCACCGCATCACTACAGGGGGGGATTTGTAACCATATACACGTGATAGTGATGTGTGTGAAAACACTAGGACCGCCGGGGCATTTTTTCCCTCTTTAGGAGGTTTTTTCCCCCCGGGAATTGTATATACGCCCATCACTCTAGGGCTATCTATCTTTCCATTGCACACTAAGTAATATACTCTCTATTATGTGCCTTGAGCTTCCTTCATCTCTCCATGCTCTGTGTGTTTTCCTGCAACCCTAATTCCAACATCATCTATGAATAATTTAGCATGCTCATTTAGGAATGAATGAAGATCGCTTTCTACTTTTAATGAACCATGACATGAGATAGTATTATCCATTGGAATATCTTTGACAAATATCATGTAAGTAGAAATGCAATTCTCCATGGGATACAATGTGGATGGTACACCCTTTTTCATTGACTTGAATTCATATCTCTACCCTTATGCTAAACTTAACAAACCTTTCAGGAAATTTGACAAGGGCAGCCATATGATCGAATGATGGTGCTCTAAGCAGTAATCTTCGTTCTTAAATGGACAGATTCCACATAACCTTGAACATGTAGCCTCATGTTTCCAATGGAGTGATTGGAGTCTCTAGTCCTTCAAAGGGTCCTTTTGTTGGATAGGATTGTCCCATATCATGAGCATGTATTTCCAATTTTGATGCTAATACCACATATCTGTAGTTGTGTGTGGAGCTAGAATCAAATAGGGTTAATGTGTCTTGTCCATCCACTTTGCCCCATGCATAGTATAAAGGAGTTTCAATTGGTAATATTCCCTCTAAGTTGTTGAGTATTCCATTGCACCTCTAGGGGTTTCCTTCTTTGCATGCTTTTGAGAGCATGTGCCGTAAAAGTGGTTTGTTGTTCGCATTTAAAACATTGATTATCTTGATGATAAAACTCTATATCTTTAGGAGATAATCAATTTTTACCTTGGTAATTAGATTTGTCTTTGTGCTTACCACTTTTGGCAAAAGTATTTTGTTTTCTCCCTTTCTCCTATGGCTTATCTCTCCCATTCTTTGGCTTTGATGCCTTCTCAGAACCTTGAAATGGAAGGTTGAAGGCTATCATTGAATATTGGATAACTTCCAATATAGTGCAAGGTCTTTGAGTGTTGACATAATCTCTTTAATTATCTAGGATCCCATCATAGAACTGTTATTTTTTCTCAAAAGAATTGATGTGCTTATACATAGTTTCTTTGAGATGGAAATCCCAAAATTTTCTTGATGTATTTCTACATGTGAAGGTGCTGCGGGAAGCGTGTGCGAGTGTAAGAGCGAGAGCAGAGAGAGAGACCTGCTTTGGGTGGAGTGCACAACAACGTTATCATGTTGCAGCTCCTTATTCTATTGTATTAAAGAATAAGTGTATACATGGGTTAAGTAGTAGATGGGTTAGTAGTAAGTGGGATGTTCGGCCAGCTAGCCTGAATCCCAACAAACTCCCACTTGAAGGCCAACGTAGCCCAAGTAACCTAGTTCAAACCGCGCAGGTGGACGAGAGACTCTAGTAGACCGTCTCACTCCTTGACCATTGCTATCCGCTCCCTCTGGAGCATTGCTAGTGGAAGGTACATCACTAGCCCGTTGAGTTGATTTCACTGTCTCTAAGGTAATATCCTCAAAAGTGACTCTTTGAACCTCTATTTCCTTGATAGGTTGTTTATGCATCTTCGACTCATTGAAGATCACATCTGAACTACGGATGACTTGATGAGATTTTGGGTGCCAGAGAAGATATCCCATCTCTCCATCTGGACCATATCCAATGAAAATACATTTGTGTGACTTTGGCTCTAACTTCTATCGAAGTTGTTTAGGCACGTGAGCATAAGCTTCACAACCAAAAACACGTAGATGGTCATAGTGGGGCTTACGTTTAGACTATAACACTTCTAGAATCTCATAATTCAATGGCATACTAGGCGAACGATTTATAATGTGCACTGCGGTCAAGACGGCTTTTGCCCAAAAGCCTTGTGTGAGATTTGCCCTAGAAAGCATGGTTGTGACTCGTTCCTGAATCGTACGATTCATGCGCTCAGCAACTCCATTCTGAGCTGGTGTGTATGGTGCAATAAACTGCCTTTTAATCCCCCTTTTAGCACAAAAATTGTCAAACTCCTTGGAGACATACTATCCACCGTTGTCAGTCTGCAACCTCTTGAGTTTCTTGCCTCACTGATTCTCAACAAGTGCCAAAAACATTTGGAACACAAGAAGAACTTGTTCCTTATGTTTCAAAGTATATGCCCACATCTTTCTAGTAGAGTCATCTATGAATGTCACAAAATAGCTAGCCCCCCCTAGAGATTTGGTTGACATAGGACCACAGACATCACTATGTACTAAATCTAGAGGTTCAGCTCGCTTTTGACCCAATGGTAAATGAACGGACTGTCTGTTTGCCATAGATACAGTGCTCACAAACAAGAAAGTCAACATAAGACAAGACATGTAAGTAGCCAAAATGAGTCAGAGTTCTCGTTCCTTTTTGGCTAATATGACCTAGCCGACAATGCCACAACTCAGTAGACGGCAGTTCAGCTATAGATATGTAATCATGACCAACATCTGACACATGCATGGAATACAAGGTACCATGCTTTTGACCTCTGTGTACAACAAGATTACCTTTGCGTACTATCCACAAACCATTGCCAAATGTGGTGTTGTAGCCCAAATCATCAAGCTGGCCAACAGAAAACAAACTCTTAGTCAGCTTGGACACATGTCTGACATTACATAAAGTAAAGTGTGTGCCATGCCTTAGATGCAATTTGATGTTTTCGACACACTCAATGTCTAGTTCATAAGCATCACCAAGTATCACTTTGCCAAAGAGTGAGAATAAGTAAAGAACCACTCTCTATGTGGTGTCACATGGAAACTTGCACCAGAATATACTATCCAATTCTGTGTATACTACACATCTTTTGTAACAAGAGCCTCGACAGGTAGATCTTCTGTGAAGACCAATACGTCAAAGGTAAGTGGCATAACAACCACTAGAAGCGTTTTTACAATAGGAGCATTTGAAGACTCTAGCACATTGATCTGTTCTAACTTTGTTTTGCCCTTGTTTGAATCATTAGACTTAGAAGTGTCACCGGATTGTTTATCCTTCTTGCTTTGCTGCCATTTCCTGCAATCCTTCTTCACATGCCCTTTTTTATGGCAGTGATAGCAGTCAACATTATGCATAGAACCCCAAGACTTATTGTGTGAGCCTCCACGTTCCTTGCTTTTGGCACGACTTTGAGTGCGACCCCTCTGTCTATCACTAGCAACATACGCATCACCATCCTTCTTGCCTTCGAGATATTTCCTGCAAATATCCTCGATAAACAGACTCCCAAGGACGTCATTGTACCCTAGACCGGTACCAGGTGCTGAGTTGCTAATCGCAGTACAGAATGTATCCCAAGACGAGGGTAAACTACATAGCAAAAGGATGCATTTGATTTCCTCATCGAAGACCAAACCCTGAGTGGTCAACTGAGTGAAAATGATATTGAACTCATTAATGTGAGTAGAAATAGTGCCCTCTTCCTTCATACGAAGGTTAAACAGCTTCTTTATCAAGAAAACCTTATAAGTGGCACTTTTGTTCTCATAACTAGAACACAATTTATCATATACATCTCTAGCAGTCCTTTCTCCAACTATAGTAAAGTACACAGATTCGGCCAAATGTAAATGGAGGGTAGATTTGGCCTTAACATCAAGTTTCTCCCACTCAACATCTGTATACTCGCCCTCTAGGCGCTCCATGATAGGATCCAATTGGCCTTTTTGTATAAGAACATGTTGAATCTGCTCTTTCCAGATAGCAAAATTCATCTCATCAAATTTTTGCATATTGTAAATATCCTTTTCACTTCTAGATGACATGGCTGTAAGCTAAAGATAATATGGCAATAAACACTGGTAATTCTGGGGAAAATTTGTCACAGTTTCCCTAGAAAAACTGACAGAATCTCAATCCAAAATTGTCACAAGAGATCAGTAACGCATCAAAAGTAATGCTCTCAGAGCATAAGACAGGTGCATCAACCACTAACTGTGCATAAAAAGTCAAAAGATGATCCAAGACTGCCAACATGGCATCAAATGCACCTAGCCCTCTCTATACATGTCCTATGGCGAGGCCACGAAAAAGGGGTACTCCAACAACTTGTATCACCGCAAGAATCTCAACATTCAAGAATCCCACAGCTTAAGAAAACCCACGCTATCGACCTTCACAAAAGGTTATGCAGAGAAGAAACCATCCCAGTCTCAAAAAGGGCCTCCGAACCGAATCTCAGAAACGGTCGGGACTGCCAGAAACAAGCCAAATCGGCTCAACAAAAGGTACATATGGCAGTTTTCGCAACTCAACATACATCCACTGTCAACAATACTGCAAGGTGCAGTATACGCGCTCAAATAGGCACCAAACAAAATGTGCAAGCAGTAAACAAATCCCTGCCGGGAGTAAAACCGCTCTCAAAAGAGCTCAAGCAATATCAAAAGTGCCAAAAAAATGCATATGCGCATCAAGTACTCCCACTGAAATATGTGTTGATGCTAAACACTGCAACCTGTAAGAAACCTGGATGTCCTATATGTATGCAAGAACCTGTGAGGAGATGGATGCTTGAAAAACCCAAGACAATGTCGATGCCGAAAAGTGCTCCTAATCAGTCCATAAACACCATCTCAATAACACATAATAGCCATAAATGGACTATATACCATCCCAAAATAGTGTCTAAATAACCTCAGCTGTGTCCTGTACCTGTACCTGTACCTCTAGCAAAAGTGGAGTTGAAAAATACAACTCCTGAAGCATAGCTCAGATGAAGCTTTCGAATGCACAAACAACTTTGAAAGGGGGGTAAAACTTAAGGATACCTGCTGGAAATGCTCTCGGAACGCTGAATTTACCGATGTTGAAATTGAAAACCTATTTGCACTTTTGAAAGTGCACGCGTGCGGACGCGAAAACGGCAAGCACAAACCTTGCTCTGATACCAGTTGAAGGTGCTACGAGAAGTGTGTGCGAGTGCAAGTGCGAGAGCAGAGAGAGAGAGACCTGCTTTGGATGGAGCGCACATCAACGTTATCCTGTTGCAGCTCCTTATTCTATTGTATTAAAGAATAAGTGTATACATGGGTTAAGTTAGTAGATGGGTTAGTAGTAAGTGGGATGTTCGGCCAGTTGGCCTGAATCCCAACAGCATGTTCTCTCCATCCTCCAGTTTCAAAGTTCTCCATGTTGTCAAGATGTGATATGGAGCCCCACTTGATAGGAATTCCTTCATGATAGCAACTTGGCACGTCTTTCATGTTTTTAGAGCCTCTCCTTTGGAGCATAGACTTGCCCACCATTGGTGAGTTGATTTTTGAAATTGCATAGCAACATGTCAGAGTTTGGAAGACTCCAAAAAAATCCTCGTCTCCAAAAGCCACATCAAATTGTTGGATGAAAGCTCAAAACTTTGTCAATATTTCGAAAGGTTCCATCAAAAGAAAGGAAGGTTACACTTTTTCCTCCTTCCTTGAACTTTCACAAGTGGGGCAAGCTCTCTTCCATGCTACATAAGAACGTTTAAGGACTCTTCCTCTTCACTTGGACTCTACACATGCCATTATTATCGACTTTAAGTTCTTTAAGGGTGTCAAATTTACTATTTCAGGCCTCTTGGACTCCCATTGTTATAAAAAACCCTTGAATACTTATAACTACATCCCTTAAATTTATTGGCACCCTTACACCAAAAAGAGGCCTTCATCATCAGAGAGCTCAAAGGGTTTATTATTCAAGAAAACTCTATGAAGGGTTATGTGTTTCTCTACAACCTCTTCTACCTTCGCCTCAAGGCTAAGGGTTATCCTCCAAACTTCCTCCAAAACGTGTTCAAAAACTCTATGATGGATTATGTGTTTCTTTTCAACCTCTTTCACCTTCGCCGCAGGGCTAAGGACTATCCTCCAAACTTCCTCCAAAACATGTTCCAAAAGTTTTTCTATCTCACCCGCTCCTCTCTCCTACTGCATTCACCTCCAATAGAAAGAACGCCACCCATTTCTTTCAAAATCCCCTTCACACCCTCCTCAAGAAGATTTCAAACCTCTCTTTGTATTAGCAACCCCATCATGATGGCTTGCCAACACGATACCACCCTTTCCCACCTCCATAGACCCACTACATGTTGGACTTTTGGGCCAGTCTTTTAGTGCATAACTTGCATCCCCCCTCTTAAACTCACAAATGTCTTCTTTGATGCTCTATTGTTTTCAATGGTCCTAATACTTTCAAGTTTTTTATGAAAAAAATTCAATGGTTAAACCACACCCCCTACTTTGCATGCTAGACCCTCTTTTTGTTATGGCACACCCTACCTCCCTTTTTCTTGGTTACCCCACCTTGTATAATAATTCTAACTACCTATTGTGACTTAACCAACCAAGATGATCCCTATTTTTTATGGGGCATAGGCTACTATACTTCTCTAGAAGGCTACTCGAAAGTTATACCTACCTAATCTTATTAAATAAGAGTCACTTAAAATCCCCCCTCCTCCCCTTCTTAATTCATCATAAAGCCTACAAGCTTTGCCTATATCCGTTCCTAAGATTTTTTTTGCAAGGACACCAAAGAAAAGCGAAGGCTAGCATAAGTAAAGCTCATTTCTATTGTTAAACTTGCATGCAAGGTAGACTACACAAAATCTCATTTTTACTCCCACACTTATGGAAATCCACCCAAGATGGAATACTTCCCTCTTTGACACCCTAGACACACTCCTTGAAAAAATATATGTAGAATTTTCCCCTTTATGACACTTCTTTGCCAGCCTCTCTTTGTCATAAAGAGGCTATTGGAATTAGTACCAATGTTTAATCCACACCTAACTATCCTTTGTACCCGTAAAAATTATATTAACTTTTCCCCATGGTACCTTGGTACCCCCAAAGGTAATGCTACACTTCCCTCCAAAAATATCCTACCTCAAGAAAAGAATGCTTAAGCACCCTTTATAAACACATATCCTCTTCACTCCAAACTATTACAAACCTCTACCACCACCACTGAAGAGCTCGTTATGAGAGAATTGTGTTTGGTGGAAACCGAAACCACCTCCCTACTTGTAATACACCCTTCTCGTATAACTTTAATAATGGCAATCAATCTTGGATCTTGGGGGATTCACTAGTACCTTCCATATGTGGCATGTGAGTGCACAATAGGGGGGTTTCTTCAGATCTTCCATAATCATATACATTAAGGGGTGTCCCCAAATTTGGGGATGCATATATCGTACGTGAGGCGGGGTTGTGGGTTCACCACCCTATAGGTTTTTTCACAAAATTAAGGGTGTTCTAGGAATTTTCCTCCCAACGTGTGCCATCAAATGGCTAATTTGAGTTTTGAACCGGCTCTAGGCTAAGTTAAGGCAAACAATGGCTTATAATGCAAAATCCTTGCTAGATTAAAAGTTTTTCTAAAAGATAATCGGTAAAAATTGTATTAGTGTTTGTAGCAAATACAAGTAAATGCTACAAATTTTAACTTAAAGGCCGGCATAGTTTTAAGCGTGTCTTTTCTCCCATTGGTTATAAGAAGGCAAGTTACCTTTTATACTTTGAAGAAAGGCCCCAGTGAAAGGATACATATGAGGCTATTAAAATTTAGTCAAGGGCTGCCTATTTTCCATTCAAGATGAAAATAAGGTTAGTACACTTAAGGTAGGGGGCTTTCTAAATACTCAAAAACCCATAGAGGTTTATGTAAGTTATATGGTCTCCATAGATAGGGGCTGGTCAGTATGCTTGCACGTGGCGTCCCCTCCTAGGTAATAGTGAAACCCCAGAGTCTTGGATATAATCCACAACTTTTAGAGTCATTTTGCATGCTTATGATTTTGCATTCATTTTATTCAAAAGGAAGAGAGAGAAGTTGATGAGCCTTGAGAAGAGCATAGAGACTTTGCTTTAGATTAAGGATTGCATGGAGCTTCAAGAGCTAGGAAGATAGAGGTACCCTCACTCTATCCAGTGTAGTCCCATATAAAAAGGAGAAAAAAATCCCTTTTGCAGTCCTCAAATTGAAAAACTATGAGTTTGAAAGTTGTTAATCTCGCCGTTTGTAGTAAGTCATGTGGCCCTTATTTTTTTGAGTTATTTTAAAAATACTCACACTAAATCCTTTAAAAGTAGTTTTCTATCTTGAGAACTACTCCTCTTACCTTATCTTTTGTATAGGAGTCTTGTGGACCCTATCCCTAATCTCCACTATTTTAGGTCTATATGTGTTGATAAGAACACCTTGGATCCCATTCCCACCTTTTGGTTAGCCATACTATCCACTTTTGGAGATTTTTGGATTTGTTTCGGATTCTTTTAGACTCGTAAATATCCCATTTTTGTCTCATAAGACCTTGTTGAATCCTTATCAAATTTACTTGGAAATTCTGTAAAAATGCATTCACCTTTTAGAACTTTCAAGTTTTGAAATACATTTTCCTACCCATTTTACATTATTAGCCCTTTTGCTATTTTTTGAAATTTCTCTCACTAGAAAAGCCAATCCTTAAGAGAGAAAATCAGTTTGGCAGATCAAAAATAAAATTTGGTGACATAAACAATAGTCATTCAACAAGTGGGAGAAGAAATTTTTCATAATGATAGCCCTTTTGCCAAGCATAACCTTTTGCAATAAGCCTTGCCTTGTAGTTATCAATACTACCATCCGGCTTACATTTCACCTTATAAATACCAATGGCCTTGTAAGGCCAAGGGCAACCCAAGGGGGTCACTGACCTAGGCTAAGGGTCTGACTGCATGGCAAGGATAGGGAATCCTAAGATAGACTAGGGCTAGGAGTGTTATTACTTAAATACAGGGCAGAAGGGAGGAGGATTCTCAAGGCAGTTCCCTTGGGTCTCTGAGTGGTATCAAAACCTCAAGATATCTTGGGAAAAGGGAGGGCGTGGTCCTCAAGAGTGAAGGGCTTTGCATATTCGTGCAAAGAATCATGGAGAAGAAGAAGGCGAATCTATGGAGGAAGAGCCATGAGAATGAACGCCAAGCAGAGAAGCTGCGATGGCGAGCTTGTACGGTGGGAAACAATCCTAGCACACCCATTGTGTGGAGATTGACATGTACAAAATCGCCTGAAGTCGGGCTTGATAGATGCACATTGGGAAGGGTAAGCTTTTTCATTTTTGCAGCAACAAAAGAGGAGCCTTCTACGGCCTGTCATCGCCTCTTCCTCCTATGTGCAATATGTCGCCCTTGTTTTTCTTTCCTTGGAGTTGTTTTCACACAACCAAGGTCAAAACCATTAAAAAATTAGGTCTTTTTCATGGTCCAAAGGGGGATTTCCCTCCCCACAATAGAGGTTGCGTAGCCCATGCAAGGTGGTTCTACTACAATGATTGAGCAAAGGTGGTAAGATAACCGACCTTTAGGGTTTCAAAGCCGAGTTGCAGCAATTTGCAAAGTATACAACAAATCGAAGGGTTGCCTTGACTCCTCGTGGGAATTATTTTCAAAATGATAAAGAGGATTACTCACCAACGGCCTCAACAACAAGGAAGTAATCCAAGGGATTACACTAAAGCAACACGGCCTTGACAAGAGTCAAGAATACGGCAAGAGCCGTTTCAAGGATCACCTCAAAGAATATCATAAATTGCTTCTACTCTTACAAGGACAACGACAAGCGGCCTTGGTAAAGCATCTCACCAAGGACAGGGTCCTCTAAATTTTTTTAAAATTTCCTGGCACAAGAAGTGCAGCTTCTTATATGCATGGAATCAGACAGAGAACATCGATTATAAATTATCTTAAGGATTGAGATTCGTGTTCGTTATGGGATTTATAGCTTTATGTATATTTTTATACTGCAGGATGTATCCTAGGAGATTTCAGAAGTTCAAGCGAAAGATCATCAGGAACAATTTGTAAGTTATTCCATCACAGTCAAGCAAGTACAAGCAAAGCTTGTGGCTTGAAAGGTAAAGGTATTTGGCAGGGCCGATCACTTATCGGAATTCAAGATGTTCACAAGCATTTACTAGGGCATGGCTCCTAGGAAAACTTTCTGAACTTGACAACCCAGTGTTGACAAGTCAAATTTGACCGGTTTGCATGGGTGATTGACAACGGGTCCATGTAAGCAATCATTGGGAAAATCAACTCTTGGCAACATTCAACACAAGCAAACCACCCAAGGGGTGCTCCAAATTTCAATACCAAGGATGACAATTGAAAAAAAATCGATAGTCAAGTTATAGTTTCAATTTCACTTTGGTTATGGATTCATTTGTATTTCGTTGTTGTTTGTGAATTCACCTTATCGTGAATCTGAATGCAAACTTGAGCATTGTTTACTGCCCAAGGGCTATGTCTGAGCTTGTTGGGCATGGTTTGGTGGTCATTACAGCAAGGCTATTATTTGACTTAGAAGCCTCCATTGATCTGCATGAATTTGTGACCATGCATGATTGTTAATTTTTTGATTGCACATGCATATCAATTAGCTACCTGAGGCATGGTTTAAATATACAAACTTTATTTTATATATGCCATGATGCATCATTTTTTCAAAGTTTGTAAAGCATTTAAGGCCAGCCATTTGCCAAAACTTGTACAATAGGGTTGTGCATTGCTTATGAAGCATATTCTTCAAATGGAGGAAGAGCAACACCTAGTGTTTGACAGTAATGTCAAGGACAATAACATTCACTTTTCACCACAGATAGTGGGGAAGTGTGTGATCAAAATAACTTTCTAGATGGCATTGAAGGAAAGTACAGATTATCTGAAATAGAATTTGACAGGGCAAAGTGCCAGAAACTCTGGTTCAATTGCTTGGGACCACACCAATGAAAGCCTTATCCATAGGAAAGGCATAACGATGATTCAAGCAAGGTGGTAGCCAAGTTAAATTTAGTTGTGCACTTTTTAAAAATTTTCAAAGTTTTCTACACAGGTAGCTTGGCAAGCAAAGGTTGCTTTAGTCAAGAAGGGTTTGCATTTGAATGAAGTTTGATAGCTAAGTTTCCTAAGCTATCTACTATCAACATTGGATGATCTAAGAAACTTTTATGAAAGTTTGACGGACAAGGTTGATTCTCTTTTTCTTGACATGTGTGTGTCAATCTGGGGGGGGGGGGGGGGTCACTTAATACTTATGTGACTATCACATGAGTGCACCAAAAGGGGTTATTAAATTTTATTTTTTCTCACATTTTCACATACAAAAGAATATCATAATATGAAACTAAGGAAAGAAATTAGAGATTGAATAGGAAAAAGGTGTCTTTTTATACACAAAATTCACAGCTAAGGAGTTTTAGGAATAGTCATTGCACGCACGTGATATACACAATTTATGCATAGTGACCACCCCAAGGTGTGAATAGGAGCATATGTTAGCTACAAGCAGTCAGGCTGCATTCTGTCTCAGCTTTTTGCTAACCTTGTGCAAAGCACGACTTCACTTTACGGCATTTTTCCTAGAAGCTTCCAAAGTTTGGAATATGCTAGTAGCATACAAACTTGGGGAAACTTAGCAACACATTTACTTGCTTTTCATTGGAGGTCAGTATGAACCAAGTCACGAGGGCATACAAGGTACATCTGATAACACTAATTTTCTCAGCATACATGGATACTAGCCACATTCAAGTGAAGGAAACCTCTCAGAGCGGCAACAAGCAAAGTGCTTCGATAGAGTTACTGTGAAGCAAGGCTTTTATTCCGTACCACAATACTATCCATCAACTTAGGATCAAGGATAATTGCACAAAGGTTTGTAAATAAGAGGATATAAGCTCATAGATATGGTTTGCAATCACCAACTGTGGTGCGTCCATGCCAGTACACATCGTGCAAGGCACGTATGACATATTCTTACAGTGTGGAGACCGTCATTGAAGCCAAGGGCTTTTCACACTATTTTATATATATATATGCATGCATGATGACATGCCAGTATTGTGGACTTATTCCAGTAAAGCATGGTTTATGCTTTCGCTATAACATCACCTAATCTGTTTAAACAGAGTTGAGGCTAGTATATTTGCTTGTGATTCTTGTATATGACTAGAGCGACATGTAATTTCTATGCATACGGTGTTGGCAATACATGATGCTTTTTGTGGATAGTAAGTAGGCATGTCCTTGCTATCAAGCAAATAATTCATGGGATGACATGAATAGATTAAGAGAGCCTCAAAGTAGGTGATCTCTTGGTTGAACACTCAAGAAACTTTAGTATGACTACCTTGTTTGGGGTGTTAATAGTTTTTCTCTTTTGTTCATGGAGACATATTATTCCTTCAAGATTTAGTTGTGAATATGATTCCAAATTTGAGACGATCTATGCTTGGTTACAACATTGATTGTGCCTCTAAGAGTGGTAATTTTAGGGTTACGACCTAGATAATATACAATCACTCCATAGGCATTGAGGGTCACAATTTAATCTCATCACAATTGTACTTTCAAGGATAGAAGTTTGCAATTTGCCAAGGGGTAGTGAAAAACTTTAACTTTCCAAGTTGATTCCAATCAATATTAGACCCGGTAGACTGTGTGGATCACTGTTGACTGCTAGTTTGAGCAGCTTTTATACAAAGTCTAACCAAGGGATTTGACATTACAGATTTTAACCAAGGGGTTTGGATTGCAAGGACAACACACAGGGTTATCAATATAATAATACTTTATTTTCACTAATCTTTCAACGAATGTTACTATGCCTTTTTAGGTAGGAGATTTAGTCATGTGCATTTGACTACGAGTAAGTGAACACTATGTTCAACCTCCAAGTACGCATATGATTTGGTTTTATTTCATTTTAAATACTCTTTATTGATTTTTCTAAGTAGGATGTGATAAGCTTGAATGTTGTCATCCATTTTGCTCTTCAAAGACATGACAAGGTCATGTAGGAGCAAAGAATTTTGGGTTGTATTGTCCCACATACATTTTTGCATTATGCAGTCATGGACCTACATGGTAGGGTTTTGTTTGGCACATGTTGTCACACAAGAGGAGCAACATGGTCTAGGAACTCATGGAGTTTGGTTTATTAGCCGGTGTGGAGCAAAGTTTATGAGGGTCCCTCGTATTTAGTTGTTTCCCAGTGGGCTGTGAGCATAATGTTAGCCATAAGCATTGGCAAGTATGGTCATGGATATGTAGGTTCGGATCTGTTTTTGTTAAATGTATGCACACTAGGTGTTATGGGCCCTAGTGTATAGCAAAGGCTAATTTGGAGCGGCATGCACATTCGTGACGTTAGTAGCTTCTAAAGCATTTCGCACTATATGTGCACTATCTCTAAAAGATTACTTATGGACCTGTGAATCAACAATAGAGGTCATGGCTCAGTTTGGTGGATCAATTGAATGAAGTTAACCAAGTTTATTGTTCCTAACATTGTTCATTACTTAGCACTGTTAGGAACATTGCTAAGTAATGGTGGGTGCTTGTAGATCAGTTGAATGAAGTTAACCAAGTTGACTGTTCCTAACATTGTTGATTACTTAGCAATGTTAGGTACATTGCAAGGAATTATGATCCTTGTTTATGAGTCATTCTAGGGGACTGTCTATAAATGGTGGGGAAACACACCTCGGTGTTGCCAATCATCCAGAAATGATAGACAGACTATAAGCATTAATCTTGTGCTAAAGGATATTCTAAGTACGTACGTTAGCACCAATAAATCAAATTAGAAATGTTATTCCTTAATTGGAGTTTGATTACATGAGGCAAAGCATGGTGCAACTAAGTTTAGTCCCTTCATGTTTAAATCAGGCTCACATCCTCAATCACTAGTTATGGTGGGGTTGATTATTGATGAAGATTGATAACAAGTCAAGGACTTCATTTTGGTTGATGAGTTATGCCAGCATGTTACTTTCATGGAAAGTGAGAAGAGGTACTCTTTTAGACACCTCTTAGTTGTTGTAACTCATTTAGCATACTCTAGTGAGTTATAAATAGAGTTTACATATTATGTTGGATTTAGGCCGGTACACAAAACAATTGCAAATGGAGAACAATGTGGAAAATCAAGATGTCATTCTTGATGTCATTGAACCTCCTACAAAACCATGCTTTGGTAAAATGGACATCTGGATCCGTGAAGGATGCCACTATGGAAACTTTATTGTTCTTGAGACAAATTTTTCCACTTCTGTTTTCGAGGATGAAAACACTTCTCCAAGGGGGGAGTAATGTAAGGCCAAGGGCGACCCAGGGGGTCACGAACCTAGGCCAAGGGTCTGACTGTGTCGTGTGGACAAGGAATGCTAAGAATAGACTAGGGATAGGAGGTATAGTACTTATATAAAGGACAGTAGGAAGGAGGATTCTCAAGGCACTTCCCTTGGGTCTCTCATGCCTTCTTACCGAGAGGCAAGTCACGCAAAGTCCAAGTATTGTTCTTCACAAGTGCATCCTATTCTTCTTGCATAGTAGCCATTCAATTTTTGGAATTTTGTGCTTCATAAAATGTAAGAGATTCATTCTTGTCACACATACTAGACACAACCAAAGTATAATAATTTGATGCACAAGAAGTATGATGAGAACTTGAATGAGTATGACTCGACAAAGGTCCATGCACTTTACTATCATACGAAATATTCACCAACCATTTTGGTATACCTCTAGCTTCTTATTTTCAGCCATCTCCTTGTCAATTGCATAATTTATATTAGCATTAGAAATAAGCTAATCTATGGCATCACTTGAAAACATCTTGAAAAGTAAAGACACGTTTTGACTATAGATGACTTATAGCCCTTGCATTTAGCACTGTAACCAACAAAAATGCATTTGACAACCTTATCATCCAATTTCTTGCATTGTTATTGTAGCACACAGAGCATAATCCAAGCAACCAAAAGCACACAAGTGACCAATAGATGGCTACTTATCATGCCATGCCTCATATAGACACATAGACTATACACTTGTTAAGTATATGGGTTTTGCACATGATAGCCTTTAGTCAAAAAAACATATGGCAAAGTTTGGCTTTTGACCATACATCATGCCATCTCCATAAGTGACATGTTTTTTCTCTCAGCAACACCATTTGGTGAGGTGTATAAGGCATTGTACATTGGTGTTTTATTCCACAACTGTCTAGGATTGCATCAGATTCTTGTGACATATACGCCCCTCCCTCCATCAGAATGAAGGGTACCGATAGAACAATGGTATACATTTTTAGTCAATAACAAATAAAATTGAAGTCCATAAATAATTTGGAATTAGCCTTAAGTGGATATATCCATGCACTCCATGAGTAATCATCAATGAAAGTCACAAAGCACAAATGATTACAAAAGAAGGAGTGTGCATCGAGCCGCAAACATCTCAGTGAAAAAGCTACAACTTACAACTAGCCCGCATTGAACCATCTTCCAAAAACCTAGATTGTTTCTTTTACCCCAGAATATAGACAAACATGCATAGAGGGTGCCTCCAAAGGGATAATAAGGTAACTATATCAAATTTTTGCAAACGCATCAAACTAGCAAAATTTAGATGCCCAAATGTGCCAACCATAGTTTAGCATGTGAAATAGCTTTAGAATCCATAGATACATTTGCAAAATTATCCTGACTTGTTATAATAATTGAGCTTATATAGCCCACAAGACAAGGTACCCAATGCCACAATAGTATCACCTGAACTAAGATAGTGAAACAAACTTTACAATAAGATCAAGTCTTGTCAATACAAAGACAAATAGCAGATTCTAAGCACAAACTATACATCAAAAAGTGTGAAGGAACTGCAATTAATTGCAATGAGTATAATCTTTCCATCTCCCCGAATTAGATAAGAGGTATTGTTGATACAAGTTATAGCTATCCCATCGGGGAAAAAATCGACAAAAGTGAACAAATCACAATGGGATGTAACGTGCTATGTAGTACCACTGCCAAATGCCACACATGTGATGAGAGAACTAAAGGGCCTAAGCATGACTCTTCTATAGCCTCACTCATGTATGCATTATGGACAGACAATTTATATTGACAGTACTTACGAAAAACTCATTTTACATCAACAACAAGATTTGCAGTTTTTCCAATGGTAGTATTCAAAGAAGATTCACTTTCTTTCTTATGTGCCCCTTTAGCCTTTAGCTTATGACATTGCTCAACATATTTGCAATAGCTGTAATGCAATTTTTTCTTTTCTTGTTCAGTGTTCAATAGATTTACTAGATGCACTGTTGTTCTGGGAGGCATTTGTCTCAGATTGTTTGCTACCTAAAGAAGGAACATTGGAAGTAATAACATTCTTATTGCTACCCCTTCTTTGTGCAACACCAAAAGCTTAATCAATAGCACATTTCTTAGCCCTTTTTTAAAAGAACTTGACATAACCTCTTGTGATAGTAGAGTGACTATTCCGTCAAACTTAATATCATGATCATTGCCCCCTATCAAGCCTCAAAGTAGAAGCAAAAGTATGATACAAATCTTGCAATGCATCAAAGACAGTAGATACATGAGTGAATGGTTGGGAATGACTTCACTTACAATAATAACACATTAATGAGTTTCTCATTGATATCTTTGATTTCAGTAAGAAAAATGTCCATTTCATTCCTCATGCATGAAATTTGATTCTAGTTGTTTGCACAAAAATGATATTTTGGCCTCATTGTGACTTGCATACAAGCCAGCTAGAATGTCCCAAGCTTGTTTTTTTGTTTTGATGAAACAAATGTCAAGAGTAATGGTGCTCTTGATAGAAAACATGATCAATGCATGCACTTGCACATTTCTACTATCCCAATGCACATGTCTAATTGTTGCTAAAATATAACTAGCATTAGGAGAGAAACTACTTAACTTACAACATCCTCCACAAAACCTAGATCCATAGTACTTGGGCATACATCAAACCTTTCACAATGCTCAATACACCCTTGGAAACAAGTACATGCTACATCATGTAAGCCTACAATGGATAGTTTTCTCCATCCAATTTGTCATCGGTAGATAACATCTTGAAAACATTATTTCTTATTGAAAGTTGAACCTAATGTAGAAAATGGCTAAACCAAGTAGAAACTGAAGGAAAACTGCATGTTCTATACAACACAAACCACTATAGACTATTGAGACTTGTTATGCAAAAAATTGTAATGGAAGAAATTTGTACGAAAGAAATAAATTGTGTGCGTTGGACTTGTAATAATGGAACCGAAGGCCAAAACAAACCCAAATCAAAATATTGAGCACACAAGGAAAAACAATATGATAGTCAACGAAGTAAAATTTTTATAGGCTGAGAGTTCCTTAAAGAACTCATTGTATCAGAGTCAAAATCAAAGCATATATTTCTTAGCTTTCTTACTTAGCTAGTTGGAATTTAATAACAGTTAGTCTTATAGAGTAGATAGGCAAATTTTAGTGAGGTCCAAGTCTGTAGGGACAAGAGATCTTTTTCATGATGTGCATAAGAAAATCATAACACACTAGGTGTGTGTGTGTGCGCGCGTGCATGCCCACCCTTACCCAAGCACCATACTTAATGCTTTTGGTAGTAGGACCATTGTGTATGGGCCTACTACCTCATCAAGTTGATGAGAGTTTTACGCCAACTTTTACACTTAAGAGCAAAGGTGATAGTAAGACTTATATCGTGCCTTTTGAATCCATTCTGACAAAATTTGTTGTTTAAGGAATGTATTTCTCAAAAGATTATCAAACTATTAGAAGAGGAATACAAGATTAGATAGAGCATACCAAGACATGTATTTATTGCCACTTTGGTTTATCTATTACTTTTATTTTGTACAAATTCTATGGGGTTAATGTTTAATTTGTCCCTTTTTCAAAACAATCTAAGTTGGAAGTCTATGAGAAAGAGAGAAAGTAAATCGATGGAAAGTTAAGCAACTAAATCAAAGTGCAAAAAAAATTCCTTCTCAAGCTCAAATCTTGAGGTAAAGGTAAGCTCAATTTTCAAGAAATCGGGGTAGATGGAAGTGAGCTCAATGTGAAAATGTTTGTTATTAATGCTCAACAAGTCATCCATGTAAGAAAAGGCAAAGTTTTTGAAGAGCAAGTTTATTAGCGATGTTTTCTGTAAACCACTTGTATTTAAAATATGGTAGGTAAAGATTGCACATTCCAAATTGGAATATATTTTTCATTCTCTAAAAGAAAGACCAAGCTCTTGTTCATCAAAGTGTTATGGGAGGTTTCTGAATAAATCTATTTATCAATTTGAGGTTTTAGAATATCCTTGGAGCATAATAGTATGAAGTAAGTAGAATGTTCTCTTAGTATTGGGTAATGCCTACAATAAAAAGATGAAAGACTTTTTTGAGACAATAATTGAGTTTGAATTCAAAAAGGGATGTGATACCCTTTGTAATTCTAATGAGTAATACCATTTTTTTGAGAGAATAAATGAGTTTAAATTCAAAAGGGATAAGGCTAAGATGGGATGTAATACCCTTTGTAATTCTAATGAGTAATACCATTTATTTGAGAGAATAAATGAGTTTGAATTCGAAAGGGATGTAATACCTTTTGTAATTCTAATGTTGAGTTTGTTAAAGACAACCAAAATACCTTCAAAATCCATCTAAACTTATGTTTATGGATTTTGTAAGTTGGAAAAAGGACAATTAGTTTTGTAAAGGAAAGATACCCATTTTGAAGAAAGAGGTATTGGCAAAAAGTAAATGTGGAGGAAGTGATGCAATTTTGTTAAGAAAACATGTTTTCACACATTTAGCCAAGTCCAATTGGAATGTAAACTCCACTCAAATTGGTCAAACAACCAAGTAAAGACGGAAAAAGCAGATGCTGATTTTTAAGAGAAATTAAAATATGATATAAGCCTTTAGCAATTATCTTTATTACCTTCACATTATCAATAATCCTTAATTCAAAAGTGCATACATGTTTCACCAAAGCATTTAAACTTTCCTTCATGCAATTATTTATGCAATTGCACTCAAGGATAACAGAATTTCTCAAAAATCTGACATTGTATACAAAGTTTTTAATAGATTTGAGATAAGTTCATCCAATCAAAACATTGATGAGAAGATCATGGTTACCCAAAAATGCATCCAAAAAATCCTACAAAATACATCTAGCTAGAAATAAATCCAAAAGATTGTTTTGATGGCACCAATGTACAAAAACCATATTTTTCTTGCTTGTAGCTTTGAAAATGCTTCTTCTTCCACATGGCCCAAAAATTACCTTGCAATCATACCAAAATTACATTTCAAGGAGGTGCTTAATTAGAGGACTCCTTCCTTTTCCTTTTGTGAAGCTCTTGGTATCAAGGATATGAATGAGCAACTCATTTCTGTAGGCAAAGTCATTTCTAACAGTTCACTTGTGTAGACTGTTCTTGATGCATTGCCAGATTCTTACCGGACTTTTGCTAGTACTTAGAGACTTATGACCCAAGGAAATCCCGATGTTGTCAAGTTTGATGCATTATGCATGTTCTTGTTGCAAGAGTCACTTTCAAGAAAGAACATCGTAGAACAACGTGCAGTTGAATAGGCTTTTGTTACTGCTCAAAGAAAAGGTGGTAACAACAATGTAGCCACTTCTCATGGTTCTTTAGCAAGTGGAAAATCACCTCTTCCTACTGCTTTTGCTGGCATCACTTTGTCTGGGAATTTTGGTGAAAAGGGCAAGAGGAAGATGTGTTGTCGTTATTGCGAGGTGAATGATCATTTGATTATGCAGTGTGCCAAGTTGAAGGCAAAAGAGGCCAAGAAGAAAGAGGCTAGTTCCACTACAAGTGCAGCTATTGTAGAATCTTCTGTGAAAGGAGATTGTGATGCTGATGTAGATGTAGAGTGGCCATTTAGTGCAGAGTGCACTTATGATCCTTCTATCCATGATGCATGTATGTCAGTTGCTACTGCAAATTCACATGTGTGGTACTTTGATAGTGGTGCTACAAAGCACATTACATCACATCGTGATTTTTGTACCTCTCTGGAGTCTATCCCTCATGGGAATACAATCACTTGTGCCAACAATGCCACTTATTTGGTCCAAGGAGTTGAAAAGATTGTGCCAGCTCCTGCAAATGGAAGTTCTTTCACACTTGCTGATGCACTTTATGTACCTGGGATTAAAAAGATCCTTTTGTATGTATCTACACTTGCTAGACTTAGTCTTGTGAAATTTGTGGATAAAAGATGTACAATTCATGATCTCACTTTTGGTGATGAAATTGTTTCATCTAGCATTTTGTGTCATTGGCTGTATAAGCTCACTTTGTATGACAATTGTAGGCAAAATTTTGCAGATGCAATTGTGGATTCAAAGGCTATTTCAGATGCAAAACTTTGCCATGCACATTTTGGGCATCTAAATTTTGGTAGTTTGCTGTGTTTGCAGAAATTTAATCTGGTTGCTTTTTTGCTGCCTGAAGCATGTTTATGAAGGTTGCATTTTTTGTAAGATGAGCGTTCAAAGTTTCCAAAGAATGGCTTAGTAAGGGCTACATGCATATTGCAACTTGTGTAAAGTAATGTTTGTGGGCCTGTGCAAACTCCATCCTTAGGCAATTACCTATACTTCATAACTTTCATTGAGGATTACTCCAGGCATGCATGGGTGTATCTGCTTAAAGTTAAGTCCAAAGTGTTCATGTGCTTCAAGGAATTTCTAGCTGTGGTTGAAAATGTCTCTAAATGTACTATGGGCACCCTCCGTTTAGATCGAGGGGGAAGTATATGTCTCATGAGTTTAATGCATTTATGGCTAGTCGTGGGATAAAACACCAATGTATAGTGCCATATATACCTCAGCAAAATGGCGTTGCTAAAAGGAAAAATAGGTCGTTTATGGAGATGACAAGATGTATGGTCAAGAGTCAAGCTTTGCCACATTCATTTTGGCTTGAGGCTATCATGTGGTACTACTTATGTACTTAATAGGTGTCCTACAAAAGCTTTGCAGTCTATGACTCATGAAGCATGGCATGATAAGAATCCATCTATTGATCACACACGAATTTTTGGTTGTTTGGCTTATGCTTTAATGCCTCAAACACAACACAAAAAATTGGACGATAAGGCTACTAAATGCATTGTTTTTTGTTACAGTACTGAAAGAAAAGGTTACAGGTTATACCATCCGTAAATGAAATAATCTTGGTTTCATTAGATGTTGTGTCTGTGGAAGATTCTATTCAGCCTTTATTGTTATGTATTAAAGACAGTAATGTAAGCTCACAAGACATTTATGACATTTTTTTGCATATTTTTATTGGTGGAAACTTAAATGTAAATTCCAATGAGGTAAATGAATAGCCTATGAGAGTTTCTAAAAATTCTACCAATCAACGTATTCCTATTACAGATGTACATGATGTACTTGATGTGGAAACGGATGAGAATGAGGAGGCTAGATGTATGCCAAAATGGCTGGTGCATACTTTGCGTGATAGTAAATTGGATGCACAAATGTTTAGTCATACGCGTTTAGGTACTCGCGGGGATGCGTATGGAGAGAGCTTTTGGAAGGAGCTTTTGAGGGAGCTTTTTCAATCCTTTCACTGGAGTACTGTTTGCAAGGAAAAAGCTTTCCATGCCCTCATTAGAGAGAGCTTTCTGGAGGGAACTATCTTTGCTATTTCACAAATCCAATTGAACCTTCAATGTTACATGTACATTACGAAAAGAAGTATTGTTTGAACTTAGGGCTAGGACAAGAAGATACACGCCACCCTGCAATTCTCCAAAATGAATTACAATATTAAATTGACATCTAGCATGTAGCAACCAAAAAATACAATTTACACATAGTAGATCAACATTAAGACACAAGACACCCTCTCAAATCATGAATTTCCACAAAAAGAATTACAATATTTAGTTAGCAATTAATGTTCGTGCCATACAATTAAATGTGGTCACCAAGGGATTTGGTCAAAATAATTTAATTACAATTCTGTTTTATGATGTACGATAACAATTGAAGACACGAAGCGGATTCTCATTTGTCAGCTTGCTCTAATGGATAAACATATTGTGGTTTAAAGCCAAGCTGAAGTAGTGAATGAAGATGGAGTAAATATGGTTGCATGCCATATATGGTTTTCTTTGTGCTACTTGTTCTGCAAAGTCGTCACACGTACACATTGGACTACTTGCAAAATGAACTTCATACCTCTTGCCCCAGACTTGTGAAGAAGATGTCTCTACCATGAATTTTTCATGCATGCCTTCCTTCATGACAGCATGTTCACAATCCGAGCTTCCATGGTTACTACCGACTCAACTCTCATGGAGGCTTGTATTGATACTCGTGGTCGATAATGCACATTATTTGTTTCCTTAACTGCAACCTTCTTTACGTGAGGCCTCCTGTCTCCAATTCTAGCAACTCTGAAGTAGTTATGTTTGTTTCCTTTTCCACTGGCTGTGTACTTGGGACTCTTACAGGGCATTGAGTGATTGTGTTACAGATTGGGGACACCATCCGACACATTGTCCAGCTCATAATTGCAATCTCCATTGTACACCTGAAGAACTTCACCTACCTTTTTCTTAATGGAACACCTAGAAATTGTTCGGCTCAGCTTGGGGTTTATGGCTATGAAGCAAAATGTACTCCAATGTGCTCTATGTTTTTTCCACCTGGTTTGAACCCGAAGATATTTTTTTGTCTTCCCTTTCTTCTTCTAGCCAAACTCCTTGCGTTGACTCCTGGTAAACATAATAAGTTTGGTGAAGTTTCTTGGTTGAGTTTCTAGCCAAAAAACCTTCTTTTTCATCATTAGAGTTGTCAAATAACTCCACAATTGAAACCTTTGTTCTTGAGGACATACCCACACCCATATTTGTGACCAACATAAACTTTGTAAACAGGGTTCAATCCAGTACAAATTGAAATTGATCACCTGATGTCACATCATCTTTCACTTGAGTCTAAATGTCGCCATTCAAAGCAAAAATGATGGCAAAAATCTCGTTGGTACTACAACCCCCATAATATTTAAGATTGACCATGGAAAATCTTGTAGGGCAATCAAGTAACAAAGGTTCACTGCAATTAGTATTCAAGAACAAAACTCACCTTATATGACAAGACTGAAGCTATCGTTGGGAGAATCTATTGGAGCTTACAGGCTATCCAGATGTATTTCAGCTGACACCTAAGCCTATATTTATAGACAATCTCTATTTTCCCAAATGTCTCTCTCCCCTTTCTATATCCCTCAAGATCTCTATTTTCCCAAATGTCTCTCTCCCCTTTCTATATCCCTCAAGATCTCTCTCTCTCTCTCTCTCTCTCTCTCTCTCTCTCTCTCTCTCTCTCTCTCTCTCTCTCTCTCTCTCTACGTATCTCTATCCCTCTCTATCTTTTCTTCTCTCTCTCTCTCTCTCTCTCTCTCTCTCTCTCTCTCTCTCTATCATTCCATTTGTCTTTCTCTCTCTCCTTCTCCCTCCTTTCTTCTCACTCTCTCTTCCCTCTTTTTATTTTTTTCTCTCGTTTTTTTCATGTGCTTCTCTCTCTTTCTCTCCCTCTATCTCTATCCCTCTCTCTATATTTCTATCCGACTCTCTATTGCTACCTCTCTCCTCTTTTCCGCTCTTTCTCTTTCTATCCCACCAATTCTCTTTATCTACCTCTCTCTCTCTCTCTCTCTCTCTCTCTCTCTCTCTCTCTCTCTCTCTCTCTCATCACCACAATTTTGGAGCATCGAGAGTCACTCATCAGCCATACACATACTACATCACATGTAACTTTAGACCCATAGGTCATATTTGAGCCTCCGAGGATGATAATAAAATCTCTCTCTCTCTCTCTCTCTCTCTCTCTCTCTCTCTCTCTCTCTCTCTCTCTCCTTCCTAGTCCTTTCTCTATCGCTCTATTCTACCACTCTTTAGAGCCCTCTTTCTCTTTATAAAATTTTCCAATGTAGACTTTATTTTTTAAATCTAAAGTATATATAAAAAACATAATCTAAAAAGCCCAAAAAATATATTAAAAAAGCAAAAATCACTCTCTCCCTATTCAGCTTGGTGCTAGCGCCCATGCTAAGAAAGATAGCATGAAAGCTTGGCTTGCACATGAATGTGTGTGTGTGTGTGTATGTGTGTGTGAGTGAGAGTGAGAGTGAGAGAGAGAGAGAGATTGAATTATCGTCCACTGAGGTCATATATGACCCATGGGACCAAAACATAACATTACAATAGTTCCATCCCGATGAGGGCTGATACATATCGGTTAAGGACTGAGGGTCCATCAGGAGGGTGTAAAGAAAAGGATCGAACAAAATCTAAGGGGGGTCAGCTGAGGAGATAGCTAGCTTGGGATTTCGAAACTCGTGGATGATCGCTTTGCCACCTTGGTAGACTACCCATTTGCCTTGCTTACATGCTTCATGCATCTTCTTGCGCTCACTTGCTTTACTCTTGAGTTGATTCGTTGTCAATTCTTCAACAATCCATAGCTTTTTTCCCTTGATAAGTCGAAATTGGCGTAGCAGCTTCATATGCTCATCTTTTTCCTTGAAAGTGAGAATTTATCCACCAAACTACGCGTTATTTTGGAAATGCAAGCCCGTTGACTGAGAGAGATTCAGGAGTGAGACAAGAGACATGGAGATGAGGTAGATTGTGCCCTGAAGGCAGTGTGTCTATTGGAACCGCATGCAAACATTGTGGAGTTAGATTCATCGGCCCGTGACTTAGAGTAGATATTTCAAACAACACCTCTTATTTTATGTAAACTATTGTAGACGATCGTTTTTAACGTTCTTTTGAACAAAGAGATGTGCTTATTCTTAAGTAGTCTGATCTTGTATATAAGTGGGTTTTTTATATTCCTGTATGTCTATCCGTGAATTGTGAGAGAGATGTATGGATTTGTCTGCTCTTATAATTAAGTGGATTTTACGTATTCTTGTAACTCTTTTGATAAATTTCAGTCACTATGGCTGTCCTTTTTTAGTAGTTGAGAACTCACTCGTGGTTTGTCCTATCTCGTCTAATTTATGTGTGTGTTTAAGTATGAAAATCCCCTCATAATTTAACCATACTTAGACAATTGTATTGAAAAATAAATTAAATAACAATTTTTTTTAAAACAAGATGTCATAAAACTCGATTAACATTTCATATAATCAATACAACATTCTGTATCTAATGGGTAATACAGTCTTTTAGATCAAAAATTTGATCTTTGATCATTACAAACTGATATCTTAATGTTGTATCTCTGTGTGTTCACCCTGTTGAATGAGCTTCCACTACATCTACATGGAGAAGGATCCAGTTGTTACCTGCATCCATACAAAAACATTCAGTTAGAACTGGCTATTTTTGTGCATATTGTAGGTGTCCACACTAGATCCATTTGTCATCCATGTCACACCTGTAGACCTAGTTTACAGCCTACCCTTAGGATTGATCATGAAGTTGGGCTTTTAAGTAAGGTAACTGTTAATTGTCGAATCATGTGTGGCCCAATATTCATTGAGTTTCCCCAAAGAAATGATGCTAATGACTACTACCATTTATGATGCAGATACCTATGTATTTTTGGTATTTTTGTTTCAAAGATTATTATAGACCTCCTGACCAAAATGGGCAGCATCTCCTTTGTAATGTGATCAGTATTTCAAATACTCAGTTTATGCCATCTCTCAACGAGACCCTCACAGGAGGTTTATGGCTTCTTTAATGCAAAAAAACATGTATATTATGTGTCAAAACCTAGCAATACATCACATGTCACTAGCACATATAACCATCTTTATAAAAGTATGGTAGCATCTTTTTGTATCTCAAAAAGGATTTCAAAAAGCATATCCTCGATTCCTTATATGTCTATATGTTATGCAATGAGAACCGTTCCCAAGAAAAACACAAACCTGTAGTATCATAAACACCCTGTAAGACTATGAATAAGATGACTGATTGAGGAATTATATTTCTCTTGGTTTACCCACACACACAAGTAAGCAAGTTATAAGATATTTACCACATCCGATAATGATGTTTGTCATCCAAATTTAGAATAACTAGAGTCTTAGAGAAGCTTGCAAGACATCATCCCCAAAAAACTATTGGGGAAAACTTTCAAAGGTTTCTCAATAGGACCCTTCTCAGGATGATTACCCTTTTTCCTGAGCTATAAGTCAATATGATAATTGGTGTTTGACCAAATTTCGGCAGAGTCTTGTTTGTATTTTGGGGAGATTTTCAAAAGAAATAGTATATGCCATCTCACAAAGAGACCCTACACAGTAGGTTTGAGGCTACGATAACACAACCAGCAAATATCCCGTGTATCAACATGCATCGTACTTCAAGAAGACTCTTCCCAAGTATCATCCATCAAGTCTAGATAAAAACGTATACTTGTAAAGTTCTCCACCTACCTTATCCTTCATATTCATCATTTTATGTGAGATAACTTCATCACAGCCAGGTCAACTTTCAACAATAGAACCAAAAGTGTGTTACATATTAACGGTCTCATTTCTCCATGATTTTGTTAATCTATGTCATGCCATTTTAAGGAAATATGTATTTTAAACCATCCTCAATTTGCAATCAAAGCTCTTTTAAAAAGAAAAAACAATTAGGACATATGTACCATCGTAAATCTGCAATACTACCATCCCACAACCAATATTACAATCTTCAAATCCACAATACTGCACTCAGCAATCACAAAATGGTCTTTATGCAAAAAATTAAAGATTTCATACACATAAATTCTATTTTTCAATTCGTTAGGTCAAGCCTATTGTTGCAAAAATAGTTCAAAGAAAAACCAGAAAAATTACTGATATGATCATGTTTAGATTCTAAGTAGGTGCATGGGCACCTCCTGTTCATGGAGTTGACCATATATTCTGTAAAAATTGATTCCCAGATTTGAGTTTCCATTGAAGCCTCTAACGACAAAGTTCACATCATAGCGGCCGCAATCACTCAAAGTCCTGATGTTTGTGTTCCTGCTCCCATATGGTCTTGATGATTGATTTTTATGATGTTGACTCCACTGGCTTGAGTATTGCAAGAATTGAAGCTGCTAGCAGATAACAATAGCTAGCAAGGATGAGGATTATCCTAGCTGAGTACTTGTCCCCCTTGTTTTGCTTATCTACGAGGATCAAGGGATGTGTGTATGCGTGCATGTGTGTGTGTGTGTGTGTGTGTGTGTGTGTGTGTGTGTGTGTGTGTGTGTGAAATGATTGAAAGGGCAAGGGGTGTACTCAACTTACTACTGCAAGGTTGAAGCCAGAAGAGATGCATAGAGGTGGTGAGAAGAACATGAACCAGAAGGATTGCCAATTATGGACCACCATCAGCACGGCTTGCAATGAAGTATTCGAAAGGGTTTTCCCATAGCTACGTTCGCAAGCAAAGCAAGGGCCATCATCGAGGGCTTCAGAGCATTCATGAACAATTCCAATACACTGTGTGTGTGTGTGTGTGTGTGTGTGTGTGTGTGTGTGAGAGAGAGAGAGAGAGAGAGAGAGAGAGAGAGAGAGAGAGAGGAGGAGGAGACATAGGGAGGGTAGCTCACATCCTTGTGAAGTGTGAGCCAGTGTGTTTCGATCGTGCGTGTGTGTGTGTGTGTGTGTGCGTGTGTGTTCTGAGATTGAAAATGCAATAAGCACTTTTATTGTGTTTGTGTGTGTGTGTGTGTGTGTGTTTTAGAGAGAGAAAGCGTAACCCAAGATGAAATCACATATATCCTGTTTATAAGTAATCAAGCATGTGCACGTGCATGAGAGAGATAAAGAGAGAGCATGAGAGCTAGAGAAAAAGGAGGATGCACCTTTGTATATAAGGTGTTTCAGTTAACGAAATCTGACCTAGTCTGGAAACATTATGTGTAGCCAGTAATAAACACCCATGTGCTACTCAAGCAGGGTTCACCTACTAATATGACTAGTATTGAAGGCCTTGTCTTCTTTTTGCATAGAAGTAGGTTCAGTGTTGAATGTGCAAAAGATGCATGGTTGTGTGTGTATGGTGGGTAATCAGTATGTGTGTGGGTCCACGCATGCTCCAGTTGAGCAAGAAAAAAACATTGACGGCATGCGTTGAGTCGGAAGGAAGTAGCAGCAGCGAGTTGGACAAGTGGGGGTATAAGCAATGGTAAGTGTGAGCATGTTAAGTCTCGAGCTTGTTCTACGACTTTAGGAACTCCGATCCTTTAATGCTCGTGGTTCTCATTAACCTCATACATGTGGAGACATCCAGTTGAGCTCGTAGGAGAGTAACAACGTTACATACTATATCTACCTAACATGTGTAGTACATTGTGGTCAACAATTGGAATGTAATGAGTGTTTACACGCCTCAAAAAGAGCGAGAGAAATATATTTGTAAACTACCAGCTAGTATTGTGTGTGTGTGCACTGAGGACATAAGACTTCCTCTTCTTTTTTTTGAACAACATTTTGAATTGGTGGTTTTCTTTAAACACTATTGTCAGATGTTTAAGATGCTCTTGGTGAGTGTCACATGTTCGCTATGCTCCAACCACCCTATCGCGGAATAGTTAACCGGCTTCTCTAGCTAGATAGCAGTAAAGTAAGGTTACATGACCTTACCCTAAGTTAGTGTGTATTGGAGAAATTACTAAAAGAAACAATTGCAAATGGAGCATGAAGGGTCTTACTGACACAGACACATACACCCTCTGCAACACTTGTCTTTACATGTATTATACCTTGTTTGTAGTCACATTGTTAGAAGTGCACATAAGACCTCCAATCACCCAACCATCACTCACTAGTGGTGTCTGTTAATGTTGCAACACAATGCTTCATATCATGTCGTTTTCAATTTCAAAAATGCCGGTTAAGGGCAAAAGCAAAAGGAGAAACATAGTGTAAAACGCGAACACTGGAAAGTACGCTAGTGCCATACATCACAGACACACTTTCCTTGCTAATATAGATTTCCTTGAGGTCTAGGAAAGAGTGTAACATTTATTCTCATTCAATTTTAGTCAAGTTTCAGTGTGAGATCTAGGTTAAATACTTAGATTGCTTGAAGTTATGGTAGTGCAATATAATCATTCAAAATCGTCAAATTTTCTCCCCATTTTGCTATACATAGCTCCATTTTCACTAGTCTTAGAATAAGCAACTAGTAGTGTGTGATTTAGGCTTCACAATTAGATTAATTTAGGTCATGAAAGTGTATCAACCATTCAAAATGGCCAAATTTTCTCTTTGTTTTGCAACACATAGCTCCAATTTTTTCACTTATCCAACACCAAATTGCACCAAATTTCTGCACTCACACATAGAATTCTATATAATGGATGATCGGAAGGAAATTACTGGGTCCATTCTCGGATACATTAATTACTTTCCTAGTAAGATTTTCAAAATAGCTTGACTAAGGCTCAGCTGGAGCCGATCCACATGCTTTGCATGTTTCCCCCCAAATGCTCCCTTCCCCTCAATCAGCATGTCTCTCATTGTGTCTCTGTCATCGCCGTCACAGGAACAATCTCAATCTCTTTCTCTCCCTCTCTCTCTCCCTCTCTCCCATAACCTCGTCTTTGTCTTGCTAGACCTTTGTGTTGCCACAAAACCCTCTTCCAGCAAGGCGAAACGCGGATGTCTCGCAGGCAATAGCAGGGAGAGAGAGCAAGATGGCCAATGGAAAAAAAAAAGCATATGTTGTTGCTGCATCGAGCTAACCCTACACTCCCACCGTCCATCCGCACACAAAACATCTCGCACTCACACCACAGGGATCGGTCCCTCTTCCCCCCTCTGTCTGTGCAATCTTCATGCCTTCGCCACCTCTACATTTGGCCATCACCATTTTTTCGCAACTCTGAGACGCAGATTATCAACTGCGACAGGGAGTACAACCTCGAACTTACGGATGGGGTCTCTCTCTCTCCTCAGCCCTGTTGGCCTGACACACCCGACAGCTGGCCTCTCTCTCTCTCTCTCTCTCTCTCTCTCTCTCTCTCTCTCTCTCTCTCTCTCTCCTTCACAGAAACCCTCCAATGTCTGCTTAATATCGTCCCATTTTCAATTCCAAAAATGCGGTTGAGGACAAGGGGAAAAGGAAAAACTATGCACCAAAATAGAGGAAAACAACGTAAAAACCTTCAAAAAAATTAAAAAAATTTAGAATTTCCTCTTGAGAAAATCAAGGAAAGAAAAAAACACTCGTCAATCCATTCGTGCCATTTGGCTTCGCGCATCAACTATTTGGCTTGTTTGCTTATGTCCTGCTATCGCCTCGATTAGCTAGCCCTCCTCACACAACAATCGAGCATCGAACTTGAAACCATAGCTCGCGATGGCACCTCTCCCTCTCTCTCTCGCTCGTCCACATGCCATCCCACCACCTCTAAAGCAAATAAACTCTTTCACAATTAAAAAAACTGTCTTAACTTCTCTTAACGAATAGTAAATAAAGAGTAAAAAGGCATCACTCTTGCTTCTCTCAAGCCGAAAGCATCTTCCGAGATTTCTATCAAAACTAATGAATACAAAATTGAACGGACATATTTAGCTCACTCCAATCTTTTTATGGTATTAAGTAGCAACTTAGGATTTCTAATGCTAATTGAAGGTTTAAGTGGAGAGTTGTAGTAGAAAGACGTGGTCTCAACTATCATGTGGACAATTAGCGTACATTATTTTGTAGAATATACATGGATCTCTAAAGGAAACATAGATGTACAAACAAAGTTTTACGTTAGAACAATTCAATTTCTCATAAACGAGCATAAAAAAGATGGGGGGATAACCAATTTAGTTATATTGGGGTCATATCCTTGACTCTTCATCATGCTAGCGTGGAGAGAGAAAGTCTATCGTATCCAATGAGTCTTCTCTTTGTGAGACACAAGCCTTTCTGCAACGTCAACCTTGGAATCTTTCGGTTGACCCTTGGTAGCAACCAATGTTACGATATAATAATAGTGATGTGTGTGTTACACCCATCACTCTAGGGAAATTATTTGCTTTGTGTTAGCACACTCAATAATACAATTTTCTGTGTTGTGTGCTCTTGAGCTTCTCCTTCATTTTCTTCATCTTCTAGTGCATTCTTACAACCGTATTTTCCAACAATTGATATCAAAGAAGGCTTTGGCATCTTGAGAAGCATTGCCAACAATCTCCTAGCTCACTTTCTTATATTGAGGTTATTTTTGGTGAATTTTACCTTCAGGTGAGCTCATAGAGTAGGGTATCATCAAAATCTAGATTTGAGCTCATTTTGACCTCCGTTTCCACAAATGGCAGTATTGCATACATCTTTGTTTTGTTGTGTAAGTCTTTTGGCAATCCAAATTTCCTACACGATAGGCATTGTATAGTTTTTGTGGATTGTGCTATATAGGACATGCTAGTTTTGTGCAATTTTTTCCTCTATGTAGGCAACATAGGCCATGACTGATTACAATGGTGTTTTTTACATGTTTTGAGGACAAACTTGATGGAGATAGCTACACACTTTGGGCATACATGATTCAAAATCTCATGTTGATAAGGGAATTTGGAACATTATCTGTGGTTATACTGTAAGACCATGTTCTATGGATATAGCCTCAATGTAGACTCTAATAGGTTTGTAGCAGTTCCACTACTAGAGTTGATTTGCCCATTGCTAAGCATACACATTGTGATGCTAAAGATGCACATGCTCATGTTTTGATTGCATTTTATATCAAGTATCATTACTCCACACATCTTCTCAGCACAAGCAACAAAACATGGATAGGATAGACTAGCTTCTTTGTATGTAGGTCCTAATTTGAAAAAATTTCCTTACCCTCATAAAGTTTTAGAGTTATAGGTTATGCACGAGGAGGGTGAAATGTTTTTTTTTTCTTGTGGACATTAAAGATATCAACAAGAAATTTATTGTGATTGGTGAGATGATTATGATACTTCTCTTGTGCAGTTAGTTCTTGATGCTTTAGAAGATGCTTGTGATATACAATAAACTTGATAACGTAAAACTTTATGATCGTTTCTATATTGTTGAAAGAGGCCGAGTCTTAAAAAAACAAGGCTATGCAACATGTTGTTGGGTAGGCATTTTGTGGTTACATAGCAAAATAAGAATACCTAGTTGTTGCCTCTTATGCTTCTACAAGAAGTAGGCTTGCCCCCCGTGGTTGGAGGTGATAAGTGATATTGAATGGGATAATAGATTCTTGTGTCTCTTACCCATAGCCAATATACAGGTTCAACCTTTCACAATGATAATAGGACCAATCTCACCTTAAGAAAGAAGAGAAGGCCTCATGCTTTGATACCAACGTTACAAAATTAGACTTATTCTTAATCTGGTAAGGTATTGATCATGGGGCACTTATTAACAATTTAGAGAGTTTAGTGTCCACGAACGAGAGTGTTAGCTAGTAGGTAGATTGTCTTCTATTCTTGAAGAGGTACTTGACACATTCCAAATCTAGTTTTAAAATGGCCTCAACATCTTGTCAATTTGAGTCCGATGGAGGCACCAGTTTGAAGTAGGAATTTCATGCTCACCGACCATTTAAGATATGAGCATGGGGCTCATATTTAAAATGTGTCGATGGAGGATTATCACATTAGGATTGATAACCATGACATAGTGTTTATTGATGAAGTCTTTAAAAACATGGAAGGGGACTTTTATATGGATTGGAAAGGGCTACTGTTTTATACCTCATGTTGTGGACAATTGGGGAGGTTGCAATACAAAGAACTCCTTTAGAGGAAATACTCAAAAACCCTCCTCAATTTGGACTTGAGGGATACACCTTGCAAAGATTGGGAATAATGCGAAGGCTTAAGATCGATAATGAAAATAGTGGGCTTACTATTGGGAAAAAATGCAATCAACTGAACTCTTGTGGAACACACATCCCTAACCCTTCTTGATAGCAACATTATTTATCTTTCTAGATAGGAGGAGTCTTCCATGTTACCACACTATAGGTTCCAAAATAAAAAGCTATATCATCATGATTGAGATGGATATTGAACAAACTCTCTATAAGGGACTCTATTTAAACATTGGATGCCAAACAAGAAAAGTGAAGTATATTCAAAAGAATCTTGTTATTTTTTTAGGGAGCAAGAAAAGTAAGAAGGGATCTACTTAAAATCAAATAGAATTGGATAACAATGGGGATTTTATCCCTATGGATTTGATAATAATCATTCCAATAAAAATAAAATAGGTGATGTAAGGACATGGGTCCTATGGGCAAGGCCATCGGCACAGCCGGACAGCGTGTACGTTAGGGGGAGGTTATAAGATAGCACGGTTGGGTGGAGACTAGCACACGCATTACCACCGCCCTTTCACTGGTACTCGAGCTATTTTTGGGAGGAGGCAAAAAGCGGGTTGCATGTGCGTGCGGCATTCTGCTTCTCTCCCATTTTCCACAGACAGCAACATCTTCGCTGTGCAGCAAAAGAAGACATGCACGCTTTCCTGTGCGTAGCATGTGGACATACAACGACAGCCGACCGCGGCCGCCCCATCTATGCCCTCCACAGCGGGCGACCAAGGCAAACTCGACCGTCAACTCGATGGCACCGCGGCTCTGAAGGCTTCCGTTGGCGCCGTTGGCTGCGTGCGTAGGAAGGTCGGCTTAACCCTTGTATGAAGGAGGGTTGGACCCACCCCATGAGGGTAAGAGGCCAACACTTTACCATCAAGCTATTGACCCTTGTTGTGTATAACAAGGAAAGATAGTCTAAGTGTGTTGAAAGGAAAACTAGAAGGAAAGGGAAAGCTGCAAACTTCAAGGAAGTAGCTTTACCCTTCCTTTTCACTTCTTGGAGGAAGACAAGTTTTCCTCTAAAAAATCTTTTTTCCTCAATGAGGTAGCTTCAAAGTGAACAAAAGCCTTCACAAAAATGACGGGTTTTTGTGAAGAATCATGAAAGGTGTTCTTACAACAAATGATAAGTGAAGCGCTCAAATTCTCGCAAGGCAAGGTTCGCATGCAACGCAAATCGCGAAGCATACAAAAGACAAAGACTTCAATTTCTCAAGGTACAAGTTGTCTTTTTTTTTTCTCTCTTTACATTAGTGTGTGTTTACCATGGCCAGTGAGGATATCTCACCTACACACTAATGCAAAGAGAGAAAAAAAAATGACTAGATGCTATTGAAAAAAAAAATCTACGTGATCTATTGGATGACTAGCCAATAGATGCTCATCCTCCGTCTTGGGCTGCATTTCAAGCTTCTTTCTCCAAAGAGTTTTCGGACTCCAATGAAGAAGATAAGAATTGGTTAGCATGGGATGAATGCCGCATGTCTGGCCTCTCTCTCACACAGTACCTTTCAAAGTATCGGGAAATCATATTAAAACTAGAAGGTCTAGATGAATTTTAAAAGATACGGGGTTTTAATACGGGTCTTGACAAAAACTATCGTCTTCATGTCAAGACCCAACATCCAAAAACTTTGGAAGAAGGCATCAATCATGCCCAAAGATATGATGGTGACCAAGAGAGGAAAGGAAATGTTTTCTACACTAAGACTAATTTTGCTACGAGCAATGTGGCTAAGAGCCAATGGCGAGATAGATCTCCCACACGTTCCAAGAGGAATAAGAGACAATCTACCTCTCTACGTCCACAAGAGGCTAAGAAGCCTAAGCAATCACGAGATACTCCACGTGGGTCTCTCAGCACTGCTGATTTTGAGCGTGCAAAGAAACACAATTTGTGTTTTAGATGTCTTTTGAACCAATATAACAAGAAAGATTGTCCTCTTTTGCAAGGCAAAGAAAAGGCCATGCACACGGTGCAACTCCTCACATTAGATTCATCTCCTAAATATTGTGTTGTAGAGGTTCTTCATATGAAGAAAAGCACAAGTGTTGTGTGCCTGCTTCAATGTGGCAACCCACCTTTGGCTCCCATGATTTGATTCGCATGCATGGGACTATTAACGGACAACGTGTTCATATTTTAGGGGATGATGGTGCAACTCATAACTTCTTGAACTATAAGCTAGTCAAGAAATTGAAGCTTACACAAACTCCCTGCTCTCACAAGTATGTGGTGGAGCAGATGTCTGGGCATAATAAGGAAGTATGGGACACGGTAGTTCAAGGGGTTGAGCTTATTGTTCAAGATCATACGGTGACCCTTGACTTCCAAGTTATGAACATGGACCGTGCTGATGTAGTTTTAGGATGGGAGTGGCTGCATGGTTTAGGAAACACATTGCACACTAGTTATGAACACAACTCCTTATCCTTTATGTCCAATGGTAAACATGTGCTTTTGCTTGGTGAGAAGAATATACCATCTGCACCTCTTATATGTACAGCCGAGCTTTCTATTTTGCAGAAAGCAAATTTAATAGATGAAGTCGTTTTGGGTTACCGCTTGTCTCCAAGTCTTGTGAATTCTCAAGAGCAAAGTGCGGTGAATTCTAGTAATGGTATGCAAAGTGCAATGAATTCTACTGATAAACAAAGTGTTAACAAGTCTAAGGAGCAAAGTTCTCTCAATTTTAATTTTATCGAGCAATGTGCAACTGTTGTAAAACAAACATTATAGGAATTACAAGATTATCCATCCCTGCATAACTCTAGTTTACTTTCTCCTTTTGCATGGCAAAAGTTGACTCACTTACTCACGGAGTATAGTGATGTGTTCTCAAGTGATTTACCATCAGGTTTACCCCCTACACGTGATGTGCATCATGGCATAGATGTCATGCCAGACACTAAACCAGTGAGTAAACCACCCTATCGTATGAGTGCTAAAGAAGCCAAGGAGGTTGAGAGTCAGTTGGCTGACTACCTTGTCTGTGGTTTCATTAGACCTAGCACTTCGCCTTGGGCATCACCAATTCTATTGGTAAAAAAGAAAGATGGTACTATGCGCATGTGCGTAGATTATCGCGGATTAAACGCCATAACCATCAAGAACAAGTATCCTCTGCCAAGAGTAGATGAGTCGTTTGACCAACTCCATGGGGCAAGATACTATACAAAGATAGATCTTCGTTCAGGATACCACCAGGTGCGTATCCTTTTACAAGATATCTCCAAAATTGCCTTTAGAACACGGTTCGGGCATTTTGAATTTTTGGTTATGCATTTTGGTCTAACCAATGCTCCAGCTACATTTTGATGATGGCTACTTACTCCACAAAGGTAGAGTATGTGTGCCAAAGGACTTAGACACTAGGCGCCAAATCTTATTTGAGTGTCACGATAGTCCAAGTGCTGGTCATCCAGGTATTCGTAAGACGTATGCCTTAGTTCGACGGCAATTTTGTTGGTCGGGCTTATGATGTTCAAGAGTACGTACTAAACTGCCAACAGTGCCAAGTTAATAAGGCAGAGCGCTTCAAGGTAGGTGGCTTCTACATCCCAAAAGCTCTAGAAATTCAAAGAGGGAGGAAAGAGTATCTCTTTTCTCACCTATGATGGCACCTTTGGTGCTATCAACAAAGCATTGGCCTTCATCCAGTAATTTGACGTGGCCTTTGGAGACGAGGGCTTCACAGAGTCCTCCAAGCTACGTCATGTAGCTATGCACTTCCAAAAATCTGCTCCTCAATGGTGGGCTAGCCTTCATGGTAATGACGAATCCCCAAAGACATGGAAAACTCTATGAGTTTCCATCATGAAGCAATTCCTTGCAAGCGATGCAAAAGACAAAGTGCTTACCAAATAGTGGAGTTTGAAGCTGCTCTCCAACGATTCTATCCACAAATATATGGACAAGTTTTGGGATTTACATCTCAAGGGTACTATCTTTCAAAAGATAGACTTTGCCAAGGAAAAGCAACAATTGTGTGCGGGATTGCCTGAAGAAATGGCTGAGTATGTCAACTCTGAACGGCCTGGTTCTATCACCGAAGTAATCCACCACACTATGGTTGCTTTGTGCATTAATTTCCAACAAGGGGCTAAAAGGAATGCGAAGCCCATGGAAAACAAATTTCGAAATGAAGCAAAGGGGAAGAACAATGCCCAAAACTCTTCCCAAGGAAATTCCAACTCCAACAACAATAGCAACAAAAACAACAACAAACGGTCCAAGGAGAAGGGAGTTTAGGTAAAAATAAACTCTCTCTTGAAGAGCTAGAAGATTTTTGTAAGGACCACAAATGCTTTAACTGTGGGGAGCAAGGATATGGCTATCGTTCTTGCCCCAAAAGCAATGCCCACAATGAGACTCCTAGAGCTTCCACGGTCGAAGTTCCAAAAGAGGATGCTCATTGCAAAGGATCACCTCTGTCCTATGCTTGGGGAAAGGAAAGGGAGCATGATTCCTTCATCTTGTTTGACCCTGGCTCTACTCACAACTTCATATCAACGGAGTTGGCCACTAAGTTGGGCATTCAAGCTTTTGACATGGGAGATATTGTAACTGCCGGTGGAGATTTCAAGGGACATCAAGCCTCCATTACTCCCTTGATTGGGAAGTTGAGGCTTCATATCCAAAATTACGTCAACAAAGAAGACTTTTTGATCTTGCCACTCCAACATGAGGATGTTATCCTAGGGAGACCATGGTTCAACTGCATGGCTGTCAATATGAAGTTCCTTGAAAGGAGAATCTAGTTCACCTATAGGGAAAAGAGCATGTATATAGATGCTAATGAGTCCGGTTGTACTATATCACTTCTAAATTCACCTGCTTTTGATAAGTCAATGAAAAGCTCAATTTCCTCATACATGATTTTTGTCAAAGAGTCTCTAAATGATACTAATGATTCAACAAAACAAAGTGGTAGGAATCATGAAGAATTAGACTTGTCTAATTTTCTAAATGGATTCCAAGATGTTTTTATCGATGATATCCCTATGGACTTACCCTTAAAATGAGGGGATGATTACCATCAAATTGATCTCCTACCAGGAAGCTCACCGCCTAACAAGCCTCCTTATCAAGTTTCCCAATCTCAACAAAAGGAGATCATGATGCAAGTACAAGAATTGGTAGGACTATCAAGCACTAAACATCACTATTAAAAACACATTTCCCGTATCGCGGGTAAAAGGTCTGTTTGATAAGCTACAAGGTTCAACCTACTTCAGTAGGATTGACCTTAAAAGTGGCTATCGTCAAATAAGGATAGTGAATGAAAATATCCTAAAGACCACATTCCGTACAACGTTTGGTCTTTATGAATATCTTGTCATGCCTTGGTTTGACAATTGCTCCAACCACATTCAATCAATTGATGGAGTAAATATATAGACCCTACCGCAAGTTCACTGGAGTGTTCTTTGATGATATCATCATCTACTCCAAGTCCTTGGAGGAGCACAAGTAACATCTCCAAGTGATTTTTCAAGCCTTGAGGGAGAACAAGATTTTTATCAATCAAAAGAAGAGCAATTTTTTTTCTTCAAGGGATTCAATACTTAGGTCATATTATCTCTCAAGATGGCATCCGTATGGATCCATCAAAGTTGGAGGTAATAAAAGCATGGCCTAATCCAAGGAATCTACATGGGCTAAGAAGCTTTATTAGTATGTGTGCATACTATAGACGCTTCATAGCAAAATTTTCTCAAATAACAGGACCATTACATGACTTAACAAAGAAAAATGTTAAGTACTCATGTACTGCTAAAGAGAAAAATGCTTTTGACAAGCTCAAAGAGAAGCTGACCTCCCAACCAGTGCTTATGCTTCCGGATCTCTCAAAGCCATTTGAGGTTCAATGTGATGCTTGTGGTGATTGCCTTGGAGCAGTCTTGCTTCAAGCAGGGCATCCCATAGCATATGAGAGTCGAAGGCTCAATGCCAATGAATGGGTCTTGGGCATATATAAGAAAGGGCTTTTAGGTGTTCTACATGTCCTAGACACATGGAAGCACTATCTATTGGGGACTCCATTTATTTTACGAACGGACCACCAAAGTCTCAAGTACTTCATGACGCAAACCAAGCTTTTCGACAAACAAATGAGGTGGGCAAATTTTCTTTCGCAATTTTTTTTTTATATTGCTCACGTTGCTTGTAAGCATAATCAAGTGGCCAATGCACTTTCACGATGACCAAGATGCGGTGTCTATAGAAGCTCACAATGATCTCTCTTCTATGATAGAAGAGTATGCTACTGACCCTGACTTTAAAGACATAATGTTAGCCCTTGTCTTAGGGAAGAAAGAGGAACAATTCAGCTGCAGGATGGCTATCTTCTCCATGGCAACAGGCTATGTGTTACTCACTCCCTTCATGAGAAAGTTATCTATGAATTCCATGCTCCTCCCTATGCGGGACATAGAGGCATTCAACCTACTCTTTGAGGAGTAGACACGTACTTCTATTGGCCAATCATAAAATTAGGCATACATATGTGGTATGCCAAAAGATCAAATATGATAGAGGGAAGAAATCTAGGGTACTCCAACCCTTGACAATCCCTAATTCACCATGGGAGAGTATATCCATGGATTTTATCTTTCGATTACCTAAGTCTATCCATGGGAATATGGACAATAGTTGACAGGTTTAGCAAACAAGCACACTTTATTCTTGTCAAAAAGACAATTAAGGCACACCAAATCGCAACTCTCTTCATATCACAAATTTTCAAACACCATGGATTACCGACATCCATCCTGTTAGATAGAGATCCTACAATGACGAGTAATTTTTGGAAAGGTCTCTTTGAAAATCTAGGTACAAGATTTAATTTCTCTTCGGCCTATTACCCACAAATAGATGACCAAAGTGAGATAGCAAATCTTACGATTCTTGATTTACTAAAGACTTATGTTATAGAAGTAGATCAATGCTCACAATGGGAGAAGTACTTCACCTTTGTAGAGTATGCGTACAATAATATTACCCATACTACTACGGGAGAGGCACCTTTTGAGATCATAGAGGGAAGACCTAAAAGTCCCTTGCTACTTAAAGTACTTGGGAAGATCTCCGCTACCGATGAGTATAGTTGTGACCTACAAGAATCTTTCCAAAATATTAAGGAGGCTATATCCATCTCTCAAAAAAGGCAAAAGGCTGTTACTAAAAAGCACAAAAGGGCCTTAACATTCAAGGAAAATGATTGGGTTTTACAAGTTTCCCAAGGCTCGATTGAAACAAACCATGGGCAAAAATCATACAGGCCACCAAAAGTATTATGCTAAACTAGCAAAAAGATACTATGGTCCTTTTCAAATCTTGAAGCCAATCAATGACATGGCTTATCAATTCAAGTTGCCCAACCATTGGCTCATACACAATGCTTTTCATGTGAGCCTCCTTAAGCCCTACAAAGGAGAGCCACCAAGAGAACCAATTATTGAAGACCCCCCAAAAATTGAAGACCAAGAAGAGGTGCTACAACCCAAAGCTATCCTTTGGCACGAAGACAAGGTGCTACGGCATGGTAAGATTATTCGACGATATCTTATTAAGTTCAAAAATTATCCTTTGGAAGATTCTAAATGGATGCAAGGAATACAACTTAAGAATTGTATGAACCTTGTCAATGCTTACAATGCTACATTAGAGTAAGAAAATATAATGTTTTTTTAAAATGATAAATGTTTTTGTCTTATAAGACTAATTCTCTTTTTCTTGTGCACAAATTTAAGTAGCATGCATGCTTAGAATCGTGTTTGCGTTGATGACCTCTCTCAAAACCAAGTAGAAATTGTCACTCTACTTTGGAATTATGATATGGACTAAAGAGCAGGCATGCTTGCGGCAACCACATCTTCTAAGAGCCAAATGGATTAGTCATCCATCTTGGAATGATGTCGTAGGGTAAAAAGGGATCCTCTACCCGCTAAGAAACATCGACTAATGACTAAGGATTTATCTCTTCTACCTCATAGTCGATGCGTTCTATGATTTCAAGAGAGAGGTAATGTCATTAAATCTAATATCTAACCAAACCAAATGATTTTCTCATCTTAAATTGATCATTTAATTGGGAGAGTAAATGGGAACAAGGGTTAGAATATAGACATGGCTTATGGATCTATCTCAACACGGGGCCAAAGTCAAAGGATCCAAATGAGAGATGTTCTTTCAAAGAGCAATGCAAGAATGGAGCTTAAAGACCTTAGAGTTAGCTTCATTAAAGACCTCCAAAGGTTAATGCTAAAAGTACTTAGACCTAAGGCAAGCTAGGGCTAAGCTTGGGGTGGTAACCTGGCCCAAGCTTGAGGTGCTTGTCGTGCTTGCTGACTAAGGTGCTTGAGGTGCTTATGACTAAGGTGCTAAGGTGCTCCATGACTAAGGTGCTTGAGGGGCTTAAGGTGTTCCAAAAGTCAACAAGTATCCCTACTCGTGGGGGGACGAGCCCTCCTTGTGGAGGCATGAGAGAGAACACACACCCTCACACAAGGCAAGCCTAGCCTAAAGAAGCAACAAGGACACATGTCAAGCTCCTCTCCATGTTGCCCTCATGGTGTGCCTAAAGCCTATTGGTTGGCCTCTCAAGGGGTCCAATGATAATTTAGCTAATTAAATTAATTTTCTATGCATTTATCATGTCCTCTATGTCAAAGGGGAAAGGGGGAAACTTGCCCTAAGGCTAGCATGGTTGCTTGATATGCACTCTGCATGTGATTGGCTAAGCTTGTAGGGGTCCAATCATTTTGAATCTTGAGCTACAATGAGGGGTCGACCAAGGAAGCTAGGGGCTTGCTTGCAAGGTATACACCCCCCCCCCCCCCCCCCCCCCCCCCCCCCACACACACACACACACATTGTGTGAAGTGCAAAGTGCAAGAGCTCCATCTCCTTCTTCAAGCTTGTTGAGAAGTTGAGAGCCTACACCAACACTCTTGGCTATGGAATGCAAATCCAACCAAGAGCCATGCTTCAATGCTTAAGCTTCTTCATCATCATTATTATGCTATACTATGCAAGAAGAGTGATGATAAATGAGGAACTATCTCTTTCTCGTATGTTACTTCTTCTTCCTGCTCCCTACCCTCATTCCCCGCTAGCTCTCTCCACCTTCGAAGGTGTTTGAGGCCTTGGAACCGAGGCTTGGGATGGTGTTTATGTTATGCTTGTGATGCATGATGCTTTCCATCTTCATAGCATCGCCTAGGTCACAAGGAACACAAAGATTATATTGTACCAAGCCTCTCTTTATGGGAGAATCTATAATACAAAAGCCTATTGGAGAGGGACCGGCTCCACATAAATCTGGTCCTCAAATCTCGTTATGCTCTCTAATTCTTTCTCTTGCAAAAATATTTTTCATACCAAGTTAATTAAGTATAATGGTTGCGTTGCTATCACTAATTAAGTTCACCTTTTATGTTCTCAAATTAGTCTCATAAAAATGCTCACTCTAGTTTTTTTAATTCCGCTATTCTCAAAGTTCATAGGCCATTTTCATTACAGTTGAGGAGACATGTTTAGTGTCAATGTGGTCGGACTCCTGAACCCTCAGATGTTGGTCTAAGAGAGACAGACGTAGTGCGTTTTAGAGGGAGTAGAGTGAGACTGCATTGGCCTATAAGGAGAGCCGATCTTGGCAAGTGGTGTTGAATCCAGTCTACCCATGGCGTGAACAACACATACTATTGATATGGCCCCGTTTGGATTGTTGTGGCTCCAAGAGTCGGCAACAATGAAAAATGTAGCGGATTTTAGAGAAAATGTGAATTTCCTCTCATTGGCAAGCGAGGAATGGTTCCCTTGGCAAACGAAGCAAGTGAAAGAGGAGCGCCTGAAAGCAGGAGGTCTCTTGCATCCATTGGAGATTCTGAATGGTAAATGTGAAAGTATCCCTATGGACTTCATTGTGGGTTTACCAACCATTGCACGAGGTCATGACTCGGTATGGGTGATAGTAGATCGGTTGACTAAACTTTGCAAATTTATTCCAACCAAGTCCACAATTAAAACTCCCGAGTTAGCTAAGTTATTTTCTAACAATCTATATAGGCTACACTGGTTGGCCAACAATGTTGTGAGTGATCGTGATCCCAAGTTTAACAATGATTTCTAGAGGGGTGTGTTTAAATGATTGGATACACAACTCAATGTTAGTGCTGCAGATCATCCAGAAACAGATGGTTAGATTGAACGTGTTAATCAAGTGCTAAAGGATATACAAAGAGCATAAGTTAGTGAAAAGCAATGAGATTGGATAGATTATCTCTCTATTCTAGAGTTTTCTTACAATAGTGCTAAGCATGTGATGACTGGTTTTAGTCCTTTCATGTTTTTGTATGGTTTTCAGCCTAGGTCACCGGTTAGGGTGGGGTTCGCAACTGAGAAACTTCAACAAGGCAAGGATTTTCTCCAAGACCACATGGACATGTTGAAACTTGCTGGTCAAAATGTTCGACAAGCACAAGATAGATACAAAATTTAACTGGTGAGAAACGTTGACAAGTTACCTTCACAGAAGGGGACAACATATTTTTACGTGTGCCAGAGCATTCAGAAAGTGAAGACTGGTCCAACACCTAAGTTATCTCTGAGATATTGTGGGCATTTCAAGATACTCAAGCGAGTTGGAGGTATGGCCTACAAACTCTCGTTACTTGTGCACTCTTGTATTCATATGGTATTTCATGTAAATCGTTTATGTAAATGCTTGCATAGGGACGACAATGTCATTGACCATTAGATTTTGGTTGATTTAATTGAACCTCCAACCGGACCGAATGAACTTGAGTGCATTCTTGACTCTCTGGATCTTTATACGCGTTATCATGTGCATCAACAAGCATTAGTCAAGTGGAAAGACAGACTTGATGAAGGTGCCACCTTGGAAAACATTAGTGTTCTTAAGAAGAAATTTCCCACTTTTGTTTTCGAGGACGAAAATGCTTCTCCAAGGGGGGAGTAATGTCAGACCAAGGGCCAGTCTGAATTGAACTCAGGGGTTGCCTATATAAGGGCAAGAGGCTGGGAGGTGAGGGAGGTTCCACACGCCTTGGTCTCACAAAGTGCCCTCCGCTGTACTTCACTTTTCTAGAGGCGACTCGCCCTTCCTGCTAGCAACCAGTTGGTGGTTGTGAATGACGGACGTCGCTTGTCTAGCCTTTCATCCCACAAGATCGGGTGCGTCCTTCTCCGTTATCGTAATATAAAGCAGTAGGATTTTTGCCTCACCTACGATGCCTCCCATGACACCCTCACCTTCGAGGGGTCTACAAGAGTTATTGTAGGGAGCAAACATTGCTAAAGTTGAGATTGAGAAGGGCAAGGGAGGGCGGCATGATCACTAGGGACAACAAAAGGGGGGGGGGGGGTGTTTTGAGAGAGGTTATCGAGTGAGTACAAGTCAAACAATGAGCAACAATGGACGTTCATGACCACAATAATGGATGTTTGCACTACACGGACTACTTGCTACCAAGATTTGCAATTCTTCCTCAGATCATCATGCTTTTGTAGGAGAACTACTTGTACTTCTCAATCCTAGTAGGGTGGCTAGGACTAGTACTCTTGCATCATCAGGACTCACCTTGAAATGAGAGAGAGAGAGAGAGAGAGAGAGAGAGAGAGAGAGAGAGAGAGAGAGAGAGAGAGAGAGAGAACTAGGGCACTCATAGTAGTTCGTGCAGGTTTCAACTCCCAGTGAGTTGTACCTATCATGATGACTCAGAGGTGCACCATTTAAGGAACTAATCATGTGCAAAAGTGAAATTTTTGTTTCTCTCAAAAAACACAGGCTAAAAATGAAATCCCTATTTTTAGTTAGCATATAAAAGGGTGCTCAACACTATAGCTCATGCCCTTTGGGCATGCGACACACACACACACACACACACACACACGCATGCACACACATACACAGATTTCAGCTTATCTTACTTCTTACTTACTAAAGGATGGTGAACTTCCTAAAAATAATAGACCTTTATTCATTTGACACGTGCCAGCAAAGCCCCCCCCCCCCCCCCCCCCCCGGTGTCCCCCTCTCTGGCACTATTTGACGCCTCCTTTCTTGGAGGGGATGTACAATCCTAGATCATTGTTAATTTTGGCCGTTCAATCTGTTTGGAGGAAAGTATATGGGTTGGGTAGGATTTGACCTCACAACCTCCCATCCCAAGGCCATTGCTATACCACTACGCTATTGCACACATTTTGAAAAGCATGACGGATAGTAGATTGTGTAGTTTTTGCCCGTCACGATCTTAGTTCACACCAAGTTCACTTCGACTTTACAACGAGTTCACACCACAATAATTTAGTGCACATTTTTTGCAGAGTTCCACATCTAGTTTACATTCAAGCTCACCGCAAGTTCACATTTGTCCGAGTTGACACCTAGTATACATCAAGCTTACATTCGGGATCAACTTGTGATCTTCGTCGACAAGCGACAAAGATTCTTAGTCGTAGATTCCCTCTAAAATTGAGGTGTCAATTAGTGAACCCCCCCCCCCCCCCCCCCCCCCCCCCCCCCCCAAAACGCTAAGTAACACGGGGTCTTCAATGAAGCCTTGGCCATGGAATCCATGGTGGCGAACTGTAGGCGAGAATCACGAGATGTGTGACACTGTTCGATCGGTGAAAAGTAAACAAGGTGTAGGGAATGGTCCTTGAGTGACCATTCCCTGTAATACTACGATCGCATGGTGACCCGCGGAGGCGGGGAGCCATTGGCAGGAGCAGTATTGCAGGGAATGGTCACTCAGGGACCATTCCCGGCCTTCACAGTCGGGAGGAGGGGGGCCAGGCTTGGACGTGGAAGCATGAGTTCTTGTTGCTGAGTTGGCTCGCTCTGATTGCAGTAGGGTACACACGGTTCCAGCTGCTGATGTGGCACACGTTGGTGGAAATTCTGATCGCTAATCTGCACTGCAGTCATTGGACAAGGTGCTCACTTTTCTGCCTGCTCATGTGGAGTGCATCCCAGGGTTGCAGTGCTGCATTTTGTAGCAGAACGTCCAGTAGATGGACGGCCCAGATGTGTAGCCCCACGACTCCCGATTGTGAAGGACAAGGGAAGGTGGGCGTCTGAGTTTAGTTATAAAGGTTAGGCTTGCCACCCATGTCACATGATGCATGTGGGCGAGGTGGTTAGGCCATCAGCCTTGCAAATGCGAGGTGCCAGGTTCAATTCACGTGGTTGCAGGGCAGGTGCCCGTTTTTGTTGGGCTGTCCATCCGCTTGAGATTCTTGTGGGGGCTAACAACCATTGATCCCACCACCCAGGGTCTTTAAGACCCGTGTTACGTGTTACTTCCATCCGCCTTGAGATTCTCACGGGGGCTAACAACCCTTGATCCCACCGCCTAGGGTCTTAAAGGACTCGTGTAACTAAATGCACCCCCCCCCCCCCCCCCCCCCCCCTCATCACTATATCACACGGGCATGGTCAAATGGGATCAATGGTGGAGGAGGAAAAGGTGACGCGCGTCAATTATGGACCGTCAGATCTGAGGTTGCCCCGAATTTACAAATTTGCCCCGAATTTACTAATCGGTCCACATTTACGATATGACATACTCGAATCGCCTATATTTCAACGTACGCATGAGGGCGTAGTGGTTACTGCACATGGCTCGTGGTGGGGAGGTCTAGGGCTCAAGACATGAGGTGCGGATTGATCCGAATTTACCCGGCGCCCCAAATTTACCAAATGTGCATCCGACGGCCCATATCACCTCAGCCATCGATCCCATTTGAGCATGCCCGTGCGAGATAGTGTGGAGGCCCTCCCTCGTTTATAAGTGACACGCGGTCACGTTCATGGGATCTACGACAGGGGTGCGTGATCGGCGTCGCGCGGATTTTAGACCGTCGGATATCTGCAGCAGGGGGGCAGACTTTATGTATGCGCGGACTCGCAACATGGGCACGGATGCGTGTTAGGCAAGTTGGATAGAGCTGAGGAGTGTGGCGGGGGACGTCTGGGGTTCAAGGCGCGCCGGCCGACTGGGAACCCTAATTTTTTGTCCTCCTGGAGCTTTAATTGATGGTGGATCTCTCCAGCGCCGTCGATCCCTCGAGTTGGCCCCGTGTCCTTTATGGATGAGGGAGGCCCTCCCCCCCCCCCCCCCTCTCCCCTCCCTTACTTGTGGCGACTTTAAGTCGTGATGAAGAACACTTCACGCTTACGAGAGTACTTGGAGGTGCCGGACCACCCGCATCAGCCACTATGTTGAAATGCCAAATTCAACTCTGAATTATGCTGTAATCCTCGCATTGCTTCTTTTACCGGTAAGCTCGCCATCTCTCTCTCTCTCTCTCTCTCTCTCTCTCTCTCTCTCGCGCGCGCGCGCGTGTGTGTGTGTGTGTGTGTGTGAGAGAGAGAGAGAGAGAGAGAAGAGAAGAAGAAGAAGAAGAAGAAGAAGAAGAAGAGGACAGTTGGGTTTACTCCGTAGGATCAATCCCAAACCTATCTGTTAAGTCTTGGAACGTAAGACATGTAAAAAAGAGAGAGAGAGCTTGCGAAGTTTGCTTATACACGTAAGAGCTTATTTTGTTTCTTTTGGAGAACTTGTGATGCTTTCATTGCTGTGACGCAGCATTCTCTGCCTCTCTATTCACTTTGTAGACTATTCTCATATGTTGTCTCCGCTTTTTTGTATGTGCACTTTGACGTAGTATCAAAGCTAAGGTTCAGACCCAGAAAAAGGAAATAAACATGCTCAAAACGTTAAATAGATTGACTTGGGGGTGTGTATACATGTATATGAAGGATGAGGAGAATAGAGCTCTAACTCTAATGGAGGTGTGTATACATGTGTACGAAGGATGAGGAGAATGGAGCTCTAACTCTAATGGATGTGAAATGATATGAACAGGGAAGTACAACCATGATATGCAAAAGACCAGTTAGCTCCATCCGATGCAAAATTGTGGGTGTTGAATTGTATGCATAGCCATGGCATTCTTCAAAGTGGGGAGATGTTCTTCTTGATACTCCCAGACTTGGTTCCAAGTTCCACATATATAATTTCTTTCGGATTCACCTACCTTGGGTGATCCATGTACACATGTAGAGACTGGTGGAGAGTTTTGGCAGTTATCCATGGTCCGGTGTTCTCCCTACAGTGAGGGAGATGGAGCCAGCTTGGGAGTCAGTTTTCAGGACAAGTTCCTTACGGTTCTAGTGGTTCTATGTGTAGCAGGGAGGATTGATAGTCTATTTGGTGGCTTTCCATAGCACCTTGTTCTTCTCTTGCAGAGCTTGGGTGCAGGGTCCCTCAATCTTCTCGTATTAGTTGCAATCTCAGTATTGATGTGTATTTCTTTTTGTTGGATGTTTGTTCCCAATTCACTCTTAGAGTGGGGTAATATTATCTCAGGATGTGTCTAGATAGATGAAGATTAATAGCAGTTATTACTCTCAGTTCTAATGAAGTTCCTTCAGATACAGTTTCAGTTCATCATGATATATGGTGGTTAGTGCAGTTCTTTGGTTCTTCGTCATCGGAGAGTTGATTTCTCAGTACCCTTGGTTGTCCGCATCCTTTGGACTTTTTGTAGTAGCTTGAAGGTTCTTGCATGTGATATGTGACAGGAGAGGGGGGTTCCCGACTCTTTCGTCGAGGGTAGAGCATTTGAGAGTTGGGAAAGGATCTGGATACTGATAGGTTATGCCTTTACCCTTAGTTTTGATGCACTCTCTTGGAGAGGTCAGTAGCAGCACCTTCTGCAAATGCTGATTGTTGGACTAGAGCTGGATTCACTTTCACTGGACAACATTCGACTTCTTGGATGTCTTTCTGTCAAAGGTGGCAGTGGAAGATGCAATGAAGACAAGAACTGGCTTGTGATTCGGTGGACATCTCGACTCCAATCTAGAACACCTGCAATGCAAAACACATGAACAAGGCACCCGTGGAGAAGAGAGATTACTAAGGTAGTAAGAGACAAGATATCTGAGAATGAGAGAGAGAAAGAGAGAGAGATCTGGGCTCTCCATGCTGATAACAAGCTGCTCATACAAGTGACCTCTGGCAAATAACTGACATGCCTCACGGCCAGATCCGAGGTACACACAATTGCAATTGCTACTGACATTGCCAATTGCTCTTGTACACGAGGCCACTGACACCATTTCCACATGGATATCACCTCCAACATGCTCTGAGAGCATAGATTTGGTGCACCTCCTCCTTGGTGGATCTAGACCTGGATCTAGATTTTGGATGAGAAACCCTGCCACTGCATGATCACAAGGCTTGTAAGAGGCCACCCTGAGGAGATGATGCACAGTAGAGATGATCTTTGAGCTTTGCACATACTGCCCATGAAAAACGCTAGGATTGATCTATCAAGCAAAAACGCTGGGCTGATCTCAAGCCAAAAAAGTTGGTTGATCGGCAGCAAAGCATAAGCTGCCTTACATCCGCTACAAGCCCCTCTGGGGCACCCAAGGGAGGGCGCTCTGTGTTGTACTGCTGTACTATTGAGGTGACCCCCCCCCGCTCCATATATAGGCCCAAAGGCCGCTGCCCAACCTAGTCCTCTAGCCCCACGACCTTGGAAAAAGGGAGAAAATAGGAGGGCAGCAGATGCCCCTAGGGCTTAGGGGTAAATACTACTAAAATATGACAAGGCTCGGGAAAAATACTCTTAGCCTGCAGGAGCATAGATGGCCATGGAACCAAGAAAAAACCGAAGGCCAAACATGGCTAGACACAACTCGACACGAGAAACATACCTCACATTGGCCGGGCACAGCCACAAAACAACCCTCACTCCCTAACACTTGTGCCTAGGAGAAACTGGGACAGACTAGAGGAAAACAGAGATGTTTGAACTTTTGGGGGTAGCAGTTTGATCGAATGCTACAAAATACTTTTCTAATGCGGAGATTTGTTACAGATATCTTCATCTACGAAACCCTCTCTTTACAATTGTAGATTGCTCACTCAAACTTCCTGGTCCGTTTTCCTTTCCAAGAGCTGAGAGCGAGTGCTAGAGTTTTGGCATCTGTCTGGATTTGTCTAGTCAGTGCCAGTTTCTCCCAGGGACTAGTGTTAGGGAGTGAGTGTTACAAATTGCTGACGTGTCAAAGGCCTGAAGAATGGAGCCAACTTGCAGATGCCGGCTGAGGGGACTAAACCCTAAGAAGAACAAGTAACAGAAGAAGTCCTACCAACTTATGGGGACCCCGTTTGATGGGGCCCCAAGTGACATAGAGGATCAAAATAAAGTAGGACCCACACACACACAGAGAAAGAATTGCGTAGCAGCTGATGATGTGGCAGTTGTACGGAAATTCCGAAAATTGTGCTGACATGGCAGATTGTACGGATTTCTATGTTTTGCGCTGATGCTGTACGGAATTCTGTGATTTACGTTGGCAGCTTTTTGGCATTGCTTGTGGACCAGAAGCTTTTGAGTTTGAAGGCTTTTCATGTAAATTGCTTTTCACAGGCCAAGGGCCTTTAAATATGTGCTAAGGGCTCGTTCTCTGGCATGCTCATGGAGAAGGTGCAGAGTCTAGAGTACCGGTTTGTACTGTGTTGATGCAATATAAAGAAATACTAAAAGGGGTGCCAAGGTTTGGGGCCAATACTCTCTGGGGTGGAATTTCGCCACTCCGTGTTGTGTGTCGTCTCTCTCTCTCTCTCTCTCTCAGTTTAGTTGTTATTGAAGTGCTAAAAGCATGTCCAGTCTGTTCTTTCCTATTAGCACGTGGTTCCTGTCTTGTGAGAGTGAGGGTTGTTTTGTGGCTGTGCCCGGCTAGTGCGAGGTTGTTTTTGCATGTTGGGATCTTGCAACCATGTTTATCTCAAGGTTTTGGCTTAATTTCCTGGCCATGTAGGTTCTTGCCGCCCTAGGTCTTTTTCCCCAGTTGTTTCCCTGCCTTCGTAGGCCCTCTTTCTGGGAGTTCTCCCTATGTCGGGGTTTTTTTCCTTAGTCGTAGGGTGCCTTGTGTTGGGTCTGGCCAATAGCACATCGTATTCCATGAGAGAAGTGGGTGTCCATGTATCTGGGTCTCGTCACAAAAGCGTCCTCCGTAAGCTGGAGAAGATGCTTTCTGTAGAAAGCCTTCTTCGTGCCTAGCTCGTGTGCTGGCTGTATCCATGTCCTCCTGGTGTCTAGCTGAGTCAGGTCCTAGTGGATGAGCCTGGTGATCTCGGACTGTGTGAAGAGTCAGAGAGGGTGCATCCAATGAGTATTGGAAGGGGGGCAGTTTGTCTATGTTGAACCCATGCGCCTGAAACCATGATGTCATCTCCCCATACCAGCATGCTGTATTTCCCTGAATGGCTAACTATGGAGAGGACTCAAGTGCAAGGCGGCATATTTGTTTCTGGGAAGTTCCCATATGCGGTGTATGAAGGAAACATATCTGGTGAGCGCCTCAACCACTAGTGGGCGGGCAGCTAGCTTTGCTCGTGTAAGGGCACGTGGTATTGAAGCCTTGGCTCTAATGAGCCGTGAGATCATAGAGACTAGTGGCTTCTCCATGTCCCTGCATCCATCAGTGCGACCTGTCCTCCCATGATGGTCCAATGAAAGTCCCAAAATCTCAGCTCCATAGAGCAATGCAGAAGCCACCAGGGTGTCAGAGCCAGAGCTTCGTCTGAGGCTCCTGAAACCGAACATGTGAACACATCCTCTCCAATCTACCCAATGCTGCATAGGCTCTGGTCAATCTAGTCTCTGCTGCTCTTCTCAATGAAAATGCTGGTCCACTAAAACCCACTCCAAGGTAGGTGTAAGCATCTATATACTCCATTGTCTCCTGGCCGTATGTGAATGCGGGCGTTGACCTCCTGATCCACTGTGGGGTGGTATTAAATTCCATGACCTTGGTTTTACCAAGGTTGACAGACAAACCACTTTCATGGGCAAAGCTATGCAAAGCATCCAAGTGACGTTGCATCCCCTCTGGAGAGTCGGAGATCAACACAATATCATCAACATATAACAATAGTGGGATCCATGTTCCTGCTAGTTGTGCACCTCTATCACCATCTCTCTCAATGTAGTCAGAGACCTCATCCACATACATACCAAACAGAGTAGGAGAGAGCGGGCAACCTTGCTTCAACGCAATAGTGGAGTGAACGATTGTAGATAGGCCCTCTGAGGGCGTACATGCCCCACTACTAACCTGTACAGTGCCATGATCCCCCAAATGAGCTCTGTGGGTACTCCCATCTCCTGTAATCTGCGCATCAATCTAGCTCTGGGTACTGTGTCAAATGCTTTGCGGAAGTCCACAAAGTTGCAATAGATCCGTCTCCCATGTGATCTGCCCTCCTCAATGATAGCTCTGAGTGTCAAGATATGGTCAAGAGTAGAAAAACCTCTCCTGAATCCTGCCTGCCCGCTGCGCGTATCCCTTCCCTCTCTGCCCATCTACTCATCAGTTGCTCAAGAATTGATGCGTATAACCGTGCCAATGTGTGTCCGATCATGATAGTGCGATAATTCCCAGGCTCCATAGGGTCTCTTGACTTGAAGATAGGTACAATGGTAGATAGGCTCCAAGTATCAAGCAAGCCCTCACACATGGCACGGTTAAACGTAACTGCTAGGAGCTCTGCTAGTAGATCTCTAGCATGCATGAAGTGCTCAGCCACTAAGCCATCATGATCATATGCTCTCCCAAACCTCATCCTGTCAATGGCCTTCTTCACCATCTCAGCGGTGAAAAAAGCACGTGTGTGGGGGCATGGATCGGGGGGCTCTGGAAGGGACGACTGTCCAGGAACTGTGTACAGAGATGACGCGTACTGGCCCCAGGCCTCTGTAGAGGTAATGGCGGGGGGGGGGGAGTGCTCATGAAAGAGCTGCCATGCCTCACGTGAGTCCTGACTCAAGAATAGCTGGTATAGATCCTGCTCTAGGCAAGCCAAAAATGCCCTCTTCTTCCGCTGCACTAGGCATCAGAAATCAATTTGAGACTGTTTGTGAGTGATGTCCCCCAAAAGCACCTCCCTCTGAAGTCTATCTTTGGTCTCTCGGCATTCCTCATCATACGAGCTGTTCTGGGGCATGCTCCTAGAAGGACGTCTTTGCTCAGGCTGTGTGTGTGGGTATGCCTCTGCTGCTGCATCATGTAACGTTTGTGTCAGTATAGTAGTAAGCTCCTCCAAAGTTCGCCTTGGCTCTTCTGTACACAAGCGTCTGTAGATCCCATCTATGTATACAGAGTCCGTCTCCCGCGTGAAGGTGTAGCGAGTAGGAGCTACTGCCCGTGGCTTGTGTGCTTCACTAAACTCGAAAGAGATGGTCAACGACACAAGAGTATGGTCCATTGCCACACCAACAGGTCTGGGTCCAACCGTGAGGTTCTGGATACTAGAGATGAGACTCGGCTGTGCCATGACATAATCCACTGTGCTAGCTCCATGTCTGTGTGGAAAGCATATAAAACCCCCCGCAGCGGGAAATCTCTGTAGGCCATTCAAGATGACCAATCCATGTGCAGTCCCCATGTCTATCAAGTGTCGTCCATACTCAATATGCTCCCCATCCTGTGATAGTCTGGATATGCCCGTCTCTACAACATCCAGCTCTCTCAACATCTCTTCTGAAGTATCATAAAAAACTGTCTGATGATGAGCAATTCTAGCATTGAAATCCCCTAGAATGATGATGTCACCATCTCTAGAGAACTCCGAGATGTCATCATATAAAATAGAAAAGGGGGATTGTCCTTTGGGTGGTGCATACGCTGACGTACTTGGGGGAAAGTAGCAAATAGCAATGTAAAGATATCTGCCTGTCTCTGCTCTCAATCTTACCCACATGTACCTAGCTTGCTCATCCCTGTGAGCTATATGTATCAATGGCTGCAACTCCTCCCTGAGCCCCGCCCTTTGTGCTCTGATTGTGTCTCCTGTCTACATCCGGTCTCCCATCTGTATCCACTAATGTGAGGCATAGACTGCCCAGGGGCCTGATGTGTCTTAGAGTAGAAGATGATATCTCCCCCACTAAAACTTTCCTCAAAAGCACCCACATCTAAACGCATAGATCCATAACAATTCCAGGAAGCAACTTTGAGTGTGGTCCCATAGGTCTCACACCGTCATGTGGAGCGTGGCTCCAATATCACCACTCTTCCATCTCGGTAAAAAGCAATCTTACCTTTTTCCCTTGCCGCTCTAATCTCTGGCATTACCTCGTGCATATGAGCTATCTGTGAGAGGGTAAGGTCGTCCCAGAGGAAGATGCCCGTTTTCTTAAGAGTTAGTCTCTTCTTCAAAAAGTCCTTTGCTTCCATGGAGGGAAAACGAAGGATGAGTGCCCTTTCTTTCGAGGTTTCCCCTGCTCCCATTTTTCCTGTTGCCCACGCTCCATGCTCTTGAGTGCATCGGCTCATGAACCCCCATCAAAGCCATGAGTTCTTTTACCTCTTCGTCCACATTATTTTTGTCTTTAAGACCGCAAATCCTCACATGTAGAGAGCGCACACGCCTTCTTTGCTCCTCTTCAAGTGTTAGGTTAATGATGGTGGGTGTGGACGTAGTTGTTTCCTTGCTTTTCCCTTTCTTGGCAACCTCAATCCACTTCTCGGCCTCATTTGCCTTCTGCTGAGTCTTTGTAATAACTTCCACCCAAGAGGTCGTCATTTCTTTGTGTTGCTCTTCCCCCTCTTTGATGGCTTGCACTTGCTCATTGATCGTGTTTAGCTTTTTCTATTACTGAAGGTTGCAATCCTCCCTCTTCAAGTGTATTTTGTGATAGTGCCTCTGCGAGCTCCCTCTTGAGTGACAATCTCTTCGTCTTGGGCCGTCACACGATCTCCCAGTGTAGCTATCTTACTTTCTTGGGCCAATACGCGTTCATCGAGCATTTTTATTGTGCCCAATAAGTTGCGGTTGATCTTGTTAATTGTTTCGGTCATTTCTTCTTTGCACTTTTGAATTGCATCCTCTAAAGGGTCAAGCTTGTCATTCTGTTTCCGCATGCTTGGTCGCTACAAAAAACGAGAGCGGAATTTGCGATGGTAGTAGGAGACGGCCCTACATGCCCCACACTATGCATACATGTTCTCCCCACTTTATGCATACATGGCATGCATTTTTGCCTTCCTGCAATTTCTGCAAATCAAACAAATTCCCGTTTTTTGCAACTACCAATTTTGCAATTTCTATAAGTTCTGCAAATTCTAAAGATTCTTAAATTTATGATTTTTTGAATTTTGCTTGCAATTATTGTTTTCTTGCAGGGCTTAGAAAGCCGTTTGAAAATTGTTTGGAAATTAGGTTGTGTAGAAACCTGCACCTGGGGGGGGGGATGCTGGGCAATGGGGATGCACGCGGAAATGCTGGCGGTGATGGGACGCACGCGAAAATGGGGTTTTGGGGGGGGGGGGGTGGGTGCGCTGCAGGTTATACGAGGGGTGGGCTGCGCGAGGAGTGAGTGAGCAGGGCAAGACGCGAGCAGGGGGGTGTAGAGTAGAGCTCGCGAGCAACGCAAGGCAGCAGCGAGCGGAGCGGGGTGCAGGGCAGGGCGAGCATTGGGGTGCAGAGCAAAGAGAGAGAGAGAGAGAGAGAGAGAGAGAGAGAGAGAGAGAGAGAGAGAGAGAGAGAGAGAGAGAGAGAGTCGCCACGGCACAACAGAGTTTCGCACCTAGAAGCACTAGCCCCAAAGAATGGCGCCCCTTTTGGTATTTCTTTATTATTGATCACTGCAAAGTACAACTCCTGAGGGTCCTCTGCTCTCAGACTCTGCGTCCAGATGCTTTGTAGAGTGAGAGGCCCAAGGGCTCTTTTAAATTTTCATGGGATGCATAAAAGCAGAGCCCTGAAAAGCTTTAGTTCTAGAAGCACATTAACCCAAAAGCATCCGCTCTCAAAAGCTAGCATTGAAGACTCCAAAAGCTGTTAGCGTAATTTGCGGAAATCCGTACAGCTTGCTACGTAGCATGTCAGCACATTTTACGAAACTCTCTCCGAGAGTCCAAGCTTTTGTCTTTTAGGGTTTTGGGCCCCACAGCCGGTGCTTCATAAGTTCTTTCAGTTGGTCGGTTTAGTCTCTCTTGTCCACTTGGCCATTTCTCTTCCAGTTGGGCATGCCACGTCAATGACAACGCCCGCATGGGGAGACCCATGCCACTTTGCCTAGCGTTTTCTGCTGGCAGCCCATCGTTTCTATTTTTTGGCATCCTAGCATTTATCCAGCAGCTTAGAAGTGTGTTGTGGTAGTCTTGGGCAGCTTGGGAGTGGAGAGACCTACATGTCGTCTAGATGGCAGCCACGTTTGTAGCCTTGAGGCATGTCCCTCTCTTTCTCTCTTTCTTCTCTTGATGCTAAGAGGAGGATTGGTCTTGGACTCATTGCCCATGTGGAGACTGAGCGAGTAGTCTCGTATGTAGGAGCAGTTGGTAGTGTGAGTAGCAGTCGCAGTTGTGTGTACCTCAGGTCTATACATTGGGGCATGTCAGATCTATGCTGGACCACCCTTACTCACTGGTATGCAATTGTTATCATCATGGAGAGCCTTTCCTAGATCTCTCTCTCTCTCTCTCTCTCTCTCTCTCTCTCTCTCACACACACACACACACACACACACACACACACACACACACACACACACACACACACACACATTCTCAGATTTCCTTTTTTCTTTCTACCTCAGTGATCTCTCCTCCACAAGTGCCTCTCCTCCACAAGTGCCTTGTTCATGTATGTGGGTATTGCAGGTGTTCTTGATCGGACTCTAGGTGTCCACCGGATCATAGGCCTCATTGCATCTTCCGCTGCCTCCTTTGACAAGATGAGAGAGAGAGAGAGAAATGAAATGAAATGCTATATTAACGTCTTCAAAAGGCCAGAATGACCTATGAGACCAAACTGATACAAAAGTGGTGAATCTGTTACAATGTCTGGGTACCTTAGTACTAAAGTACTAAGTGTGAAAAGCGTGGAAGTGTGAAAATAAATGTGAAAAAACTAAATACAAAGTATTAAATAAACTTCTTGGGAGCATTCTGGGTGTCTGCTAGAATGCTTCTAATCCTTTGTTGTAGTCTCCTCCGGTGAAGTGTGCTTCTGCATCTCGGTCGTGGTCGTCTCGATTTCCTAAGCTCAATCGCCTTGTCAATGAGGGTGCCTTGTGGGTACTCCTTTGTGTTGGCTGCTGGCCTCTTGCTTCTCCTTCCACTCCTGCTTCTCTCGATCCGAAGAAATCTGTGATCTGCCTCTGAGGCTGTAGCGCTCTTTGTCTTCTCATTAGATTATCCCTGTGCCGATGTAGTTCCAGTAGGTACAAGCCTAAGCATCTTTGATCTTGGTATTTCATGACTCTATCTAGAGGTCCAAAGCCTTCTTTAAATAGGCAATGGAAACGCCCACGTATCTCATAGTATACGGTGCAATGGCATATGTAGTGTAATTCTGGCATATGGCACTGTGGATATATTACTAGTACAGGAGCATAAGATTGCCACTCCCTATGGCAATCTCATGCTCTTCGGCGCCCACACTTTTTGGGAGCCTGCTCTAGGCATTCATGGACAAAGTTGCGGTGTATGCATTTCAGTGGGGCCACGTTACTTGGCCTCAGTTCAGCAGCATGGCACCCTTGTCGCTGGTAGAGCAATCTATGTGTCTCTTCGGATTCAGGACTTTATCATTGGTTTTATGTTAGTCTACGCACCCACTACTCCTCGGGAGAGGGCTACTTTTTGGGCCTCTTTGGCTACTGTTCTACCTGCTGTAGACTCTTGGGTTGTAGGAGGCGACTTCAACAATGTCGAAAGCGACTCTGATTGGCGATCCATCACTCCTCCTGTTCTACCATCCATCTCTCCCGATGAGCAGTCAGATTGGGATCGATTTCTTCTAGCTATTCAAGGTGTTGATGCATGGCACATACCCTCTTTTGGTCATCACCCTGCTACACTTCATTACTCGTGGGGGTTTCAGAGACAGCAGGGGAGATTATTAGAGCGACTTGATCGTTTTTACATTGGCCCTTGGGCAACAGCTCTAGGTGGATTTACTACTATTTGGAGAGGGACCAGCCTCTCAGATCACTTACCCATCTCATTGTTTAGATTCCTCTGCACAGAGACGGGGCTGCCGCATCCCTGACTGTGTTCTCACCACTGAAGTTTTGCAGCAACAGATTCGTGACTCATGGTCCACGGGTGCTTCTTATTGTGGTCCCCCAAGAGAGTTCCTTGCTCATTGCATTACTCAGTCTAGTATTTACTGCCGCTATCAGACTGCTATTATTCATCGACAGTTGAGAGTATGTGAGTCTGATCTTCACATTCCTCTTGGTTCCACACAGCGCTTGCTTGAGGAGTGGCCTCAGGATGCTTATCTCGCTGCTAGACAGACAGAGCTCACAGAGGAAATTCGTCGCGTACAGGAGGCTAGGTCTGAGTTCACTCATCATGCTTCAGTATCTATTTGGATAGCTAAAGCTGATCGAATGAATAAAGCCTTCTTCGCTGCGCATAAAGAGCGCCCTCCTGGCACCACCCTTCGGACTTTGTGCGATGCTCAGGGGACACTCCATATGCATCCTGATGTTATTCTCGATATGTTTGCAGATTATTTTGAGGCATTGTTCACTACTGATGTATGCACTACTGAGGTTTTACTGGCCCGTGAGCAGATCTGGCATCACACTCGACGCCGTTGTACAGAAACTATGGCCGAGATCTTGTTGGCACCCTTCACACTTGCAGAGCTTCATGCTGCTATCGAGAGTCTAGATCCATCCTCCTGCCCAGGAGAGGATGGCCTCACTAGAGCTTTCTTTTTGACTTATTGGGATGTATTGCATATACCACTGCTTCGCGGTTGTCAGGACATCTTTGCATCAGGATATATGCATCCGGATCTTTGCTCAGGTCTCATATCTCTTATTCCGAAAGGGGGTGACACAACTCAGCTCTGCCAGTGGAGACCTATTACCCTACTCCCTTCGGTCTATAAGATATTAGCGTTACTGCTCAGTCATCGCTTGCGACCGTTCTTACCAGATATTATTCATACTTCTCAGATAGGCTTTGTCATGGATCGATGCATACTGGATAATATCTTCACTTTTTATGAGGCAGTAGAGTGGGCCAGATCATCTTCTGAACCTCTCGCTTTTTTCATTCTTGACTTTGAGAAAGCATACGACCGTGTTGAGTGGGACTTTCTCGAAGGATCATTAGCCAGGATGGGTTTCCCCTCGCGATGGATCGTAGGCATTTCCGCTCTTTTCAGAACTGCCAGCAGTGCTATTACTATTGGTGGTCGTGTCAGTCGTAGTTTTGAGCTCTCTCGATCTGTCCGACAGGGATGTCCTTTAGCAGCATATCTGTATCTGTTTGTTGGAGAGACTATGTCAGATTTTCTTCGTGCTCAGAGTCATGCATTTCGTGGCTTGACCATGCCAGTACCTTCAGCTCCGGACCTTATCGATCAGGAGTTCGCTAACGACACTATGCTGATGTTGCACTATTTGCTACCAGCTCTTGATGCCATGCGGGAGGCCTTGACGGTTTTTTGCATTGCCAGTGGTGCACGTATTAACTGGCATAAATCCTATGGGTTACTAGTTGGCAGTGATGACATACCTACTTGGGGGGTAGCTGATGGTTTTACATGGTTGCAGCTGGGTCAGACATACAGATACCTGGGCTTTCAGGTTGGACTTGATGTTTCCTCACAGCAGCAGTTTGCACCCGTTCTACAGTCTATTCGCAGGAAACTCTGTCATTGGTCTTCACGTCATCTGTCGTTGGTTGGCCGTGCATTGGTCGTCAACCAGGTCATTCTAGCTACAGTATGGTATACGGCCTCTTGTTGGATGCTACATTCAAGAGTGATAGCTCAGCTCCGCAGACTAGTGCGGAACTTTTTATGGAGTGGCACAGATGGGACTACTGATACTCGTGCTCGGGTTCGCTGGTCCACGATTATTCGAACTCGGTCAGAGGGCGGCCTTGGCATTATTGATCCAGAATTACAGAGTCGCGCCCTTCTTACCAAGCTTATTGTTCGGGGTCTTTTTCCCGGCCAAGAACCTTGGAAGATGCTTTTTCAGGCCGCTATTTGCACAGCAACTCCACGCCTCGGCACTAGAGATGGTCATACTTGGCGTACAGGGTATCGTTTTCTCTTTACGGATGCCCCCTTGTCCACCAGCACTCTCTCACCCTTCATCCGATCACTCCTTCAGATTTGGGTTTCCATGCGACGAGCTCTCATACGCTCACCTCCCTCATGTCGTGAGGAGATTGAGCGCCAGCCTCTCATTTGGAATGATGCAGTTCTTGATTCTTCGGTTAACCCACCACGTCAGCTTGGAGAGAGGACTCACATTGATTGGGCTGCTTGGGACACTGGCCCTGCTGCCTTTATGCGGTTGTTTCATGAGACGCGTATGTTGGATGCAGATTTTGTAGCAGAACATTATGGCATTGGTCGCGGGGTGACAGACAGACTTCTTGAGATTGACTCCGCCATTCCTTCCCAGTGGGACGCAGTCATGCGAGGCACGGTTCAGATGCCTCCACATAGTGGCTGGGAAGGTCTCTTTGCTCAGAGCACTCTCTTATTAGTTCGTTTAGACACCATGCTGTTCACAGTTGATTCAGACTCCTCTCAGGGGATTCATGCTAGATTGACATTTGCTCCCACCTCTCCGCACCTTGTCTACACCGGCGCTCGATGGGAGGCCATACGAGTAGTTGGCTCTCGCGGAAAGCGTCGTTGTGTTGACCCCCGTTTCGCATCCGTTGATGCCGCCCTTTGGAGGCTTTGGGTGTGGGAGGGTCGTGCCTTATCTCAGCTTTATTGGGACCCAGGAGGTGGCATTGGCCTCACTCTAACTCCACCGGTGCACATGTATCATTTTTTGAGTACACTGTCAGAATTGGAAGATAAGCATTGATGAGACAACACCCAGAGCAGCCCACTTGTATGCGTTTCTGGTTACATTCAGGTCTCTCCCATGCCTATCTACAACAGTTTTGGTTAGCCATCTGGGATTTACATGCGGCTCGTCGTATTTCTTTTTTCATATGGATGATTGCACATGCAGGACTTCCAGTAGGGACTTGGCTAGCTACTATGGGTCATGATCCGTTATGCACTCGATGTCCTTCGCGACTACATGAGTCACCAGCCCACTGTCTTTGGTCATGCTCCTCTTCTCATACAGTGTGGCTACCAGTTTGCTTTTTACTTAGCAGAGCAGGTGTTCAGGATGGATTTCTCACTTGGGGCTCTGTCTCATGGTTGATGCCGATGCCCGGACTGCATCTTTTCTATGAGGGCTCAGACACAGATCTAGCTCTTATGCTTACCTTGACTGGTTATCGGCGAGGAACTTTGGCTATGTTACCACAGATCGCATGGCAGGGGGATCCTCAGACACGTGATGAAGTTTTTTCAGTCATCACTAGCATTACACTATGGAATATTTGGAGAGCTCGTTGTCTTCACATTCTCAGTGCGGCTCCACAGCTCCTTCAGGATATCCTTACTGCCATTTGGCTGGACATCATTCACACCCTGATTCGGAAGTGGGATTCTTCCTCAGGTACATCTAGAGCAGCCGAGGCTCGACGATTTGCCTTTCTTCGGCGTTGGGCCCGAGCTCCACTCTTTTTCACACTTACAGGTGGTCAGATTATATGGCATTATGCCCCCCCTCAGTGGTTTCTACTCCACTCATCACACAGACCACCATGAGATTGTACTAGCCGAGTTGTCAACTTGTCACTATAGTGGCTCTCACCCTTACATTCAGCTTGTACACCCCACGTGACAGGCTATTTTGGCATCCGTTGGGGATCATATTGTACTCAGTAATATACAGCTCTGATTTTTCCAAAAAAGAGAGAGAGAGAGAGAGAGAGAGAGAGAGAGAGAGAGAGAGAGAGAGAGAGAGAGAGAGAGAGAGAGAGAGAGAGAGAGAGAGAGAGAGAGAGAGAGAGAGAATGTTATATTATTTCTTCGAAAGGCCTAAGTGATGTATGAGACCAAACCGTTACAAATTGGTAAATTTGATACCATGTCTGGGTACAAAAAAGAGAAGCCAAAGTGAAAAAGAGTTGAAATTATAGGTGCTCCGGTTGGACCTGTGTAGGGTATGTGTGATCATTGATACAATGTGTGCCAAATACAAGAGGGTGATATAATGGGTGATGTGTCCATCCTCATTTGCACTCTGGATGTCGAGCTAGTATGGCTCGAATCCTCTCCTGTAGTCTCCGTCGATGCTGTGAACCTCCTCTCCTCAGCCGTGGGCGCAACCTCCCTAGCTCCGATGCTCGATCAATGAGGGTACCGCTAGTGTGAGCATAAGCGGAGATTTGCACTGATGGCTGCTCCTCTAACTGACTAGTGTCTCATGTGAAGAAATCAGTAATCTGTCTCTGGGATTGTCTCTTTTCGAGTGATAGAGAGACATAGAAGACTATTACCGGATGGGTCCGAAACCCCCTGTAACAGACTTGGACACTCCAAGTCAAGAATGAACCGCGACAGCACCAAATAACGACTTCAAAACAATTCACAGATCACAATAGATTTGCACTGGCCCGGCGGAGTTCCGTGCTAGAGATATTGGCCCCAAAGATTGGCGCCCCTTTCGGTATTTCTTTTTGTATTAATCAATCATCAAAGTACAAGAGAGCGGTTAGGGTTTCACTCTCAGACTCTGCGTTTAGATGCCCCGAGAAGTGAGGCCCTCACCACTAATTTAAAGGTTACAAGGGATGCCCAAAAGCAGAGCCCCAAAAGCTTGAAAGCAAAAGCAGATTCTCTCTCTCTCTCTCTCAATGAGAGTTAGTAAAAATCAAGTTCTCTTTTTCTCTTTCTTTCTCCCAAATCAAAGCGAAAAGTTGAGATTTTCGGAAATTAGGGTTTCTGGCAGAAATTAGGGTTTGCAGGAATTTTAGGGTTTCTGCTGTCCGCCACGTCATCACTTTGTGACATACCCCCCTCTTGAAAGCATTGTAATCGACCGCAATTACGCCTGCAAAACCGACAAAAGCCATAAACCGTCTTAGCAGACACTGACTGTTAGTACCTACGTACTAGGAACACACATCTAGCACATGTACAAAATCGACAGTCACATCACACGACATCACAGGACATCACCAGACATCACAGGACATCACATGACATTCAACATTCATTCAGATCTTAGACCATGATTTATCGGCAATGTAGCTAGCAATCACATCTAGGTCCAATCGGGACCTCATCGATGTCCGATTGACTAACCCCTATTGCAACCATGTCTATTCGAGATCAAGTAGACCAAAATGCTGCAGTCATTTCGTCTATCAGTTCCTGCACTCACAAGAAGTCAAGAACAAATCAGTATCATAATCAGGAATTCCATTTCATAAAGTCATCCGGCAGAATACTGTCAGCTCTCAATATCCCTGAAGCTCAAAGAGACATCAGTGACTTTAGTATCAAAATCGAGGCATCTGTTGACAAGGGAGCGGAGTGACTCCCCTCTTGTGCATCCCACTGCACCAGATCTCCGGCCAAGCTGAATTCTGGGTTCCGTTTGGAGTAGACTATGCTAAACCAAAACATCGAGATAAAGTTTCACAATCCGAGGAGTATCTGCTAGGTCCTCCTCCTCCATCCACTTCGCATCAAATGCAGGAAAGTTCTTGAACTAAACCAAGAACCGCCTTCGGACTTTACCTTTCTTCGTATCGTTATGTGCCAAAATCTGTTCAGGAACAAGGATCTCCTCGTTTTCTTCCACTTCGGGTTGCTCATCAAGCTCCCCATCATCGGGCACATCACCCTTAGCAGGGTTCAAGAGACTCACATGCAATGCATTATGAATCCTCCAAGTATCTGGCAGTTTCAATCGGAAGGAGACATCATTTATCTTGTCAGTGATCTGGAAAGGTCCGTAGTATCGCATACTAAGCTTTGGAAAGAGCCTCTCCTTTCCCTTTTTCTTTCGTAGGCGTGCCTTCTAAAAAGTAAGAGCACCCAATCATCCTCCTTCAATTTCAAGTCGCGACGATGGCGATCCGCTGCCTTTTCTGTCGTTCTTGAGACTCCTGCAAAGTCTCGCGAACCTTGGCAAAAGCCGTATCCAAATCTCGCGAATATTCATCCGCTTCCAATATCTAATCTTTCGTGCTCAGGAAAGATGGAACCTTCGCAGCACTTTCAACAATCTCACATGGCGTCTTCCCCGTCGAAGAGTATCGTGTTATTGTAGGCAAATTCCACCAAAGGTAAGTTCTTTTCCCATCGAGTCTTCTGATCCGAGATACAAGACTTCAATAAACCTAAAATCACTGAATTGGCAATCTCAAATTGCCCGTCAGTCTGCAAGTGGAACGATGACGAGAACTGCAACTGCGTGCCAATGTTCTCCCAAATTGCCTTCCAAAACAAACTCATAAATCTGGGGTCTCTGTCAGAGACAATTGTCGCAGACGTGCCATGTAATCGGAAAATCATTGTGATCATTCTGTGTTCTTGGAGATCAAAAATGAAATCCATTGCAATACTTTCCCAGGGGTGGGTATGGGTAAAGGCTGTAACAATCCTTGTGCCTTATGCCTGTCAAACTTGACCTTCTGGCATACCAAGCAACTGCGCACAAACTCTTCCACATCCTTTTTTGAGTCTCGGCCCAAAGAAGTATCTCTCTACCCCCTTCATGGTGGTAGCAATGCCGCGGTGACCCGTAAAAGGTGGACAGTGGCATTCAGTTATAACCTTTTCCCTCAACGGCTGTGTAACGCACAACATAGTCTTTCTCATCAAGTAGCCTTCCCGAAGGGAGTATCCCGCTACTGTCTCCCCATCCCGTATCCGTGTGAAAATATCTGCAAAATCTGTATCTGTGGCATACTGATCGACCATATCCTCGAAGCTCCTATGATGTATCGCGGAAATAGCCAGAACCAACAGTTTCCGAGACAAAGCATCTGCCACCACATTCTCCTGTCCCTGCACATGGACAATCTGGAAGTGGAACTGTGACAAGATCTTCGCCCACCGCATCTGCTTTTCCGAAAGCTGCTTCTGTGACAAGAAGTAGCGCAAACTCTGATGGTCTGTAAAGAGAGTTAAATCCGCTCCGAGTAGGTAATGCCACCACTGAGTAAGAGCATGGATAACCGCAAAAAGCTCTTTCTCATAGATCTGTGCTGTCATCTCCGGCCTAGAGAACAAACGGCTCTCGTAAGCTATGACATGGCCTTCTTGCATCAAGACCGCACCCAAACTACGACCACAAGCATCACAATATACTTCAAATGACTTCTACAAGTCCGGCAAAGTCAAAATAGGTCCCGTAGTCAATTTCTCTTTCGATGTCTGAAAGGCAGTCACCTCTTTGGGTCCCCACTAGAAAGGTACTCCTTTCTGTGTCAAATTATGCAAAGGGGAAGCAACCTCTGCAAACTTTCTATGAACCGCCTGTAGTACGAACACAGTCCCAAGAAGCTTCTAACTTCATGGACATTCCTCAAATCGGGCCAATCATGGATAGTCTCTATCTTGGCCAGGTCCATTTGCACTCCTGCTGTACTGACACAATGTGTTCCAAAAAGTGTATCTCTGGTAGGAAAAATTCACTTTTCTTTGCATTAATCACTAACGTGTGATATCGTAATGCCTGAAAGACTTGAAGCAGATGATCTCTGTGTTCTGCCTCATTCTTGGAGAAAACAATGATGTCGTCAAAGAAAGTGCCAACAAATAGCCTGTACTCTCGAAAAATCCTGTCCATCATCCGGTTAAATGTCGCGAGCATTGGTTAAGCCAAAAGGCATCACCAACAACTCAAATAACCCAAAAGTCGTCCGAAAAGCTGTCTTGTAGACATCTCCTGGCGCTATCCTGATCTGATGATATCCACTCTTCAAGTCAATCCTGCTAAAGCACGAGGATCCCTGTAACCTGTCGAGTATATCATCGATCCTAGGAATCGGAAATCTGTTCTTGATGGTGATTTCGTTGAGAGTGCTATAATCGATGCACATTCTCCAAGATCCGTCTTTCTTCAAAACCAACAACGCTGGAGAGCAATACGGTGAAGTACTAGGCTGGACAAGACCCTTTTCCAAGAGGTCTTTCACTGGGTTCATAATCTTTTCATTCTGTACTCGGCTCACACGGTAAGGTGGCCGATTCGGTGGCGTGCTTCCAGGTATCAGATCAATGGTTTGATCTTCAGGCCCTCTGAAAAGCAATCGGCATGAGTGTGGAGAAAAATCTTGGCGATCAGGTCAAAACATATTCCACCTTTATCTATCGTTCAGTTCTCTCCCAAAAGAATGAGTAAGAAACTGAAGTTCATCAAGTACAATCTCTAAGCCCTTCATTTATCAAAGTCGCTTTCTCGACCCGGTAGTCAACCACTGCGTAGTTCTTGTGGTACCAAGGGATCCTGAGTAGAACGTCACTCGCGTGCCCTGAACACATATTCAACCTTTATCTATCGTTCAGTTCTCTCCCAAAAGAATGAGTAAGAAACTGAAGTTCATCAAGTACAATCTCTAAGCCCTTCATTTATCAAAGTCGCTTTCTCGACCCGGTAGTCAACCACTGCGTAGTTCTTGTGGTACCAAGGGATCCTGAGTAGAACGTCACTCGCGTGCCCTGAACACCCTTGTCATTGCAAACAAAGTTTGCCAATGCTCGGTGTAATGGCAACATCCCATCCGGGTGCCAGTCGAACTACCTCCGCTTGTGGCGTCAGTCTGTCGGGCGTAATTCCAAATCCAGCCGCCAATTCCAAGTGAAAAGAAGTTGGCCTTGGCTCCTTCAAAAGAGCTTCCTGATTCTTCACTTTGCCCCAAAAAGCGGCGAAGTTTGTACTTTCATTCTATGATTCAGTGCAAGTCCCACGCCATGTGGTACCAGTTCTGCTTTTCTATTTGCCTTTTCTGCCACGTTCCTCAGCTGCTCTCGAACTCTCAGGCCTGTCGTCGTCTTTATCATTCTGTTCTTTCTGTGCCTTTTTAGGGCACTTCGCGGAGATATGTCCATGTTCCCCGCATCCAAAGCACTTCCCCTCTTTGATGAAGCGAGCTCTCTCCTCAAGAGTAAGCTTGGGTCGTGCATCCTTCTTCTCTGGGTTGCTCTTTTTCCTTCTACTTTCATTTCCAGAAGTCTGTTCGGCTCGTTGTGTCATGGCCTCATCTGTGGGGTAGGTCAGACTGCCGGAGTGAATGGCAAAGCCCCGCTTCGCATGACTCATCAACTCCTGAATAGAAGCTGACTTCTGTTCCAAGCAGTGATCTCGGATCTCTGTAGGTAGACCCAAGGTAAACCGCTCAATCTGTTCTCTGAACGAGATCTTCTTGAATGAAGAGGCGGGTAGAAAAGAGCTCCAGAATCTTTCACAATAAGCATCGATTGTGTCTTTCTTGGTCATCCGAAGATGGTTCCAAGCAGCTCGTATATCTCGTTCATATTCTTGCGTCAACCAAGAAGAAATAAAAAGCCTCTTGAATTTCAGCCATGTAACTGGCACAGTCTTGCTTAATAGAAGCATGGACCACCAAGTTCGAGCATTCCCCTTAAAATAAGAGGCAGCTCTTCGAATCTTGGAGTGCTCTGAATAGCGTCCTCCCGCGAAAGCGATGTCAAACTGCTGTATAAAAGACAAAGCCTTCGAAGCATCTGAGTATCCTGAGAAAGTATCAAACTTGATCGAGTGGCCACCTTCCTTAAACTCTCGGACTTTCTTGCTTTTATCTTCGAGAAAGTCATACTAGTTGGCTTTGTAAAAATTCTTCTTGTTCGCATAAATCTTTCCGTCATCGGAATCTGAGCTGTCTGTAGACGAGTCCTCAATAGAACTGTTAGTTTCTGGGCGAGATGTAGCCTTCTTTGCCTTTTTCTTGCCCTTTCCGAAGCTTTGTTTCTTGCTTCGCTTTTTACCTTTTCTGTCTTCTTCGCTCAAATCCGAGGAGCTAGAAGAACTATCAGAAGAAGAAGAAGAAGAAGAATTGGGTACTCCTTCAAATCGAACACACTTCTTCTGTTTTTTTGCCTTGTCAAAAGTCGACTGACGACCCAAATAACCTGGAAAGTCAGTGCTTTTCTTCTGCTTTTTGCCTTTCTTTTGCACGTCGAAAAGCTGAGCAATCCGAGCATTAACCACGTTCTCTAGTTCCTTCTCCGTATATTTCTTGGATGCAGAAGGTTTCTTGAGAGCGGGTTTCGGGAGTGGTGTTGTGGTTCTTTGCCACTCCATCTGTACCTCTTCCAAAGAGGTCTGGTTCATATATTTTTCCATCTTCGGGTCCTTGGAAAAATTGAGCATCATCTTTGTTGCATCGCCAATCAATTGACGACGCTCCATCTCTCTTTGCTCCGCCTGAGTAGGCCGAGGCGGGCCATACTCTCTGTCTGAATCTTCGTTGTGATCCCAGCCCGCATCTCTAGATGCAGAGGGAGTCGACTGATCATTGCCTGAAGCCATAGGTGCCGCGGGAAAAAAATTCGGGGATCGGATTTCTCGTAGAAGAGAAATCGGCCGTGCTCTGATACCACTGTAACAGACTTGGACACTCCAAGTCAAGAATGAACCGCGACAGCACCAAATAACCACTTCAAAACAATTCACAGATCACAATAGATTTGCACTGGCCTGGCGGAGTTCCGTGCCTAGAGATATTGGCCCCAAAGACTGGCACCCCTTTCGGTATTTCTTTTTGTATTAATCAATCATCAAAGTACAAGAGAGCGGTTAGGGTTTCACTCTCAGACTCTGCGTCCAGATGCCCTGAGAAGTGAGGCCCTCACCACTAATTTAAAGGTTACAAGGGATGCCCAAAAGCAGAGCCTCAAAAGCTTGAAAGCAAAAGCAGATTCTCTCTCTCTCTCAATGAGAGTTAGTAAAAAGCAAGTTCTCTTTCTTTCTCCCAAATCAAAGCGAAAAGCTGAGATTTTCGGAAATTAGGGTTTCTGGCAGAAATTAGGGTTTGCAGGAATTTTAGGGTTTTTGGCAGAAATTAGGGTTTCTGCCGTCCGCCACGTCATCACTTTGTGACACCCCGCCTTCAAGGGTCCCCCTCTCTATTGCTAGAGAGATATATGATTTAGATTGCACAAATGCTGATACAATGGATCTAGATGCTGACAGGATCTCGTGGTAGATGTTTGGATTTGCGAGGCTAAGGGTTGAAAATGCAACCGCTAGTGTATTTGACTCTGGATTTGCAACCGCCACGAGGCTATTGGCTGATTTGCTACTGTAAAAAATGTCGAGGGTGCTGACGATGATGAGGAAAATGGGCTGAAATCTGAAAACGCTGGCTGATCTGATTCGCTTTGGCTGAATCTGGGAATACGACTTGCTATAAATGATAATACCGGTCACTTATAATAAGTTCAATAACTCATTTATAAGAGGTGTTTCACATGCTAAACTACCTAGGCCGGGATACTGATGTTAGACTATGTGAACACTAACTAGTGCCTACACCTAGCAGATGCTGGCTGTGCTCGTGCAATCAGAGGGTATGCAGTGCTTGGACATGCACGTCCTGCGTATAGGCCCACAAGGGTGCGAGAACACTTCCTAGGCTGTCCTAAACCCTAGCAGTAGGAGTTAGCTTGTCCACATGCACATAGGTTAGTAGATGTGCACGTGACAGACTGTTGTTTTTGGCGGTTTCGCCTATCTTCCCTGTTTGTCTTACTTTGCTTGGTTGTCTTGCTTTGATTGTTGGATTGCTAGATTTCTGCTCTGCTCTATGCTCGCTCTACCAGGTTTCTACAGTACGTTGTCATTAGAGACTGCTTCACTGTCTTCTTGTAGTTCCCTCCCTAGCTTTGGTCTTTAGGAGCCACCTTCAACAAGTGGATTGGTCTCTAGCTTGGTTGATAGTTCCCTATTTGCTCTAGTGTAGCGCTTTGTTACTCACCCTGTTGGTGATGTTCGCTGTCTCTTCTCTCTCATCTTCGTCATCGTTTCCCTTCTTTTTATCCATTTTCTTTTGTTGTCCGGATCATACGAGTTGGTGGGCATATGCTCGACGGTGGGCTCTTGCAGATGCTTATTGTCCTTTTCATCACTTGTGGCCTTTGGTGGTTCAAGTTTTTGATAAACAATAAGTGTGTGTGGCCGAAGTGCCCATCTTTTAAAGGAAATTGGCATCCTCTCGCCATTTAGCTTGCAAGGGTACTTTTTACTCTCTTTAGGAGAGGTTATTACCCTCGCTTTCAATTTCTATAGTTTGTCCATGTGGCTAGTTGTATCCAGCTTTTACAGTTTCAATTTATGGGTTTTAGGCTTGCTTTGTAACCGGTGATGTACGTGCCCTTAGAATTGGCACCATTTTACGCGTTTTGAGGGATTTTTCAAGTAATTGAAATTAGCCTCTTTCAGAGAGAGAGAGAGAGAGAGAGAGAGATTCTATTATCGTCCTCGGAGGTCAAATATGACCTTGACCAAAGCTACATATGATGTAGTATGTGTGCGGCTGTTGAGGGATTCTCGATGCTCCAAAATTGTGGTGATGAGAGAGAGAGAGAGAGAGAGAGAGAGAGAGAGAGAGAGAGAGAGAGAGAGAGAGAGAGAGAGAGAGAGAGAGAGAGAGAGAGATTCTATTATCGTCCTCGGAGGTCAAATATGACCTTGACCAAAGCTACATATGATGTAGTATGTGTGCGGCTGTTGAGGGATTCTCGATGCTCCAAAATTGTGGTGATGAGAGTTGTAATGGAATGCCCATATTGTGGGTGGGAGAGGAAAGTGTGTAGGTAGGTCAAAGTCATGGCTAAAAATGTGAGGGAAGCAAGTTTGGATGTGACCAAAAGCTGAGCACTCTAGTAGTGTGTAGGACTCAGACTCTCGACTTGCAGTGAGCATAATGTGCACAATCGATTTGATTCTTCTTTATTGTCCCAACGCATTGTCTCGCATCAAGGTGGAACCAAACGTAAAATACTGTACGTATTCGGTACGTAAGGTACGCAGTCCTGTATGGATTGAGGTTTAAGGTAGGTAAAAATACGCACTATTGGTAAAAAACCCTTAAAAATTAGGAAAAACATTTGAAATTTCACAAAAGAAGCCCACAAATATATAAACTATCAATCTATATGGCTAAATGAAAAGGCCTACTTGCATTAAACATCAATCAAGTGACCTACCATGGTCCATGATACGAACATGGGACATAATACCCGATTTCAGTAATAGTATGACAGACTCGATACCATAATCTCAAAAGCAACATAGCATTGTAAGGTAAGAGACAATGTACATCAATGATCATACAAGGGTGAAGATCCAAAGATTGACTAATGATGATTAAAATACTGCAAATACAAAACTCAACACTACAATCATCCCGGCATGAAAATGGCATATCAATCATGACCAATGAGAATGACATAGCAATCATGACCAATGTCTGATGCAAACTACAAAAGCTCATAAACTAGCAAGGTGCAAATGCCAAAAGTTAAAACTAATACATAGCATGAATAATACTAGAAAAAACCCAATGGAGTCCTCAGTCAAGAGACTCAAGTCTCTCTCTCCCAAGACAACTAGCCTAGAACTCATCATCGGATGAAGATGAGCTCTCTGAAGAGGAGAGAATGTCTCCATGTGACAAGACATTGCCCTCGTCGTCGTACTCTGGCTCCACAACCATAGACACCTGTGGCTGCTCTGCAACATCCTCAAGATCCTCCTCCTCTGTGGCGTGAATGAGACGAACACCCTCATTTGCACGGCCTCATGCTTTGCGGACAGGAAGCTTTCCTTTGCGAATGCTCTCACGTCGTGCAATATCTGGATCTGGAGCTCGCTCTAGGAGTGGAATGCTGTATGCCCGTCCTCGCGATCTGGTCACACGTCGATCCACACTCTCCAACTCTCTATGAAGTAGTCAAAGAATCTCCTCCTGCTCATCTCTCGTCTGCTGCTCAATGTTCTCTATAGTGGGATCAGGCACCATCTTAACCTGCGTGGGATCTACCTGCTCATAGAAAAAACCGAACGTACGTTACAAAGAGTTCGATCATATCATCATAAGTAAAATCGACGAGTTAACAAAACCACATATTTAATATTACCTGCTTTGGTGTCCCCAAAGCTTGGTAGGCTCGCACAAGCTTCATGTTGGCTCTACAATAAACCAACCTCTCTAGTTGCGCAGTGCTTAGCCTATTGCGTATTTTGGTGTGGATCAATGAGTAGGCACTCCAGTTGCGCTCACAAGCACCCGCAGAGCAATCCTTCAATTGGGAAATTACAATGATTTAGGGTTTAGTATTTACCTGCAAAAGTGGCAATGGTTTAGGTTTAGTATTTACCTGCGAAAGTAGGCGTAATGCAAGATCCGTAAGCTTGGGAAGACCCTGTCTCCCATAGCTCTACCAACAAGTCAAAGGAAACTTGGTGGCCTCCTGTCTCAATGCCATTGGCGGCACAAAGGAAGGACCTAAGCTGTTGATGAAGCTCGTCATCTCAGCATCAATCTCCAGATGTGTGTCCTCGTCATACCTCAACGAGATGTATGAATCGCGCAGTGCAAGCAAATCTCTATCATGGAATAGTTCTGGCTTTTTGTAGAGAGGATGGAGACATGCAACCATTCCATGTATAGGACGGCTCATGAACGTCCACCGACTCTCCACAATAGCCAGTATGTCATCTCGTCTGCACACAGCCATCAAAAAAGAAGCATCTCAGTGTAGCAGGTCCGAGCTACCTAAAAAAAAAACAGTTGCCAACAATTGTCAATGATGCAATCAAGGAAACATACCGCTGCTGAGACATAGAAGGACACTCTCCAATGTGGCTCTTCATCTGCAAGAACAGATGGTAAACCAGCCCTAGTGTGGACCCCTCCATATCCGTGACACGCAGCAACACGTGAACACGCTGCAAAGCCACTGTGAGAGACTGCACCTCTGTCCAAAAGCTCTCATCAAGAACACGCCTTTGGATGTACTTAGTGTTCTCCTGCTGGGAATTGTGCATGTCTCTCCATTTGGGATCCACCACTGTTTGCATCGGGGAATCCCTTAGCTTGAAGAGCCTATGGAGCACCAAATACATATAGGAAAACCTTGTTTTTGAAGGCCGTACCATATCCAACTGGCTATGGCTCCTAAAGATGGCAAGTGCTTGGTGCTTCTTGCAGAAGAAAGTGGTGATCTTTGTTGCATCAGACACAATAGGCAGCACCCAAGGGAGTTTCCCTATCCCCTCCATGAGTAAATCAAGGCAATGTGCAGCACAGGGGGTCCAAACTATGGATGGAAACTCTGCTGAAATCAAGTCACCCATTGCTTTGCAATTTGATGCATTATCAGTGACAACCTGTACCACATTCTATTCGCCAACGTCTTTAATGGCCTGCCGAATGTGCGTGTAAATGAACTGACCTGTGATATGTTCCCCTGCCTTCCCTGCATCCACGGCTCGCAAAAAATATGTGCCAAGGCAAGATGACACAAGAATGTTGATGATGTGTCGTCGACGTATGTCACTCCAACCATCTGAAATGATTGTGCACCCAAATTGTTTCCATTCTGCCTTCACTGGAACCAAAGCCCTGTCAATCAAAGCCTTTTGCTCATCAAGCATTGTCGTGCGCATTTTCTTGTACTCTAAGCAAGTCCATGTATCTGTAGCCTTCACCATCCTTTTCCATTGGTCAATTCTCAATACATTGAAGGAGATGTTGCACTCAATAATAGTGCGAGCAATCTCCATCTCCGCCACCTTTTGTCGCTCCTTGATCCAAGATTGAGGATGCACACGCGAGGGCAAGGTGGTCTACCTAGGCCTTGTGACATCCTCCGTATCATTAACATCCTCAGAAAAGACATCCTCAACATCTTGCATGACACGAGCCCTCTTCCTGTTAGACTGAGCTTGTGCACTAGGTTCACTACTTCCCACCGTTTGATCTTGAGTGTCCGTGTCCCCAAGGTCTCCGAGAAGGGCATCATGAAGAGCATCTTGTCTAGATTGTTTTCCCCTACCTTTGTTTACTCCTGCCATTGCTGGAAATTTTTCTGCAATCAGTTGATCTTTTACAGCAGGCGGCACCTTCTTGCATGCTCCACAATTGGCTGTACATCCTATTCCCGTCAAGTGCCTGACGACACGAGTGACCGTACTGGTCTTCTGCATCCCACAGTACTTGCATTGCCAACATCATGTACCTGATCCGGATTGCCCTGGAGTCTTCACAATCTCAATGACATTAGTGTGAATGTTCCAGAGGGGGTTGGCTTCGCGAGGCATGGTGTTTTCTTCGCAAGAAAGGCGCTCACAGACCTGCTCTGCAACTTTTATAGAAGCGCACACTCTCTGTAAAGAGCTTTACCGAAAAAATAAAACTCTACCCTATCGCTGCAACGGACGCCGCACGCGCTGCCCAAATTTTCTTTAAAAAAATACTGCACCTTACGGATGCAATCCGTACTGTACGGACGTACCGTACGGATGTCATCCGTACGTACGTACGGTACTACCTTGTCTCGCATCGAAGGGAGTGGGAGCTAAGCCGAAAGGCTGCGATAGTGCATATTGCTAACAAGGGGATAGGTTCAAGCATGTAAGGGTGAGTATGGTTTCCTCTTTCAACGAAGAACATGGTTTTGTAGTTGGGGGCAGTGTGGGCGGTGTAATGTATGAAGCGTGACCCACTAGATTCCTCCCAAGCCGTAATACATTTGCATTGTAAAAAAGCTCTATTCCATCATGTAGCAAGTATAATGCATCCCATCTCCCAAACTTCTTTATGTCTTGCATCCATCCCGTGCTCAAGATCTTGCTTTGATGTGTCTTTTGAACTTTTTTCCTTTCTTCCTATGCAATTGTAGGAAGTCGATGTGAGGGGTTTTGACGCATCTATATCATGTACTCCACAACCCTTTCCATGCCCATAACCTCAATTAGAAGAGATTCCGACTCAAGAAGTAGAGGCATGTATAGTGTTTGTGTCGTAACTTGGAGAAAGTTTGTAAGAAAACACTTATGGACATTCTCAAACTCTTTCCAAGGAGACTTTGAGATGCTCCTGCCCCACAGTTCAACTCCATAAAGAAGAACCGGTATCACCAATGTGTCAAAAAGGTACTTCTTGAGAACCCAACACTTGATGTTTCCCGCATTACATATTTTCTCAAATGCACAATACGCTCTCTTTCCGGCCTCCAGACGAGGCATAGCACAATCATGCCACTTGTGATTGGCTGGAATCTCAAGGCCAAGGTACTTAAAGCTCTCAACAACTTCAAGTGTCTCATTGTTGTACACAATGCATGGCTTCTCCTTATGGTTGGTTTTCACAAGCATAACCTTTGTTTTGGATTCATTCACAATCAGCCCATTATGCAAGCAAAAGTTCTCAAGGACAACCATAAGCTTCTGTGGATCCTCTAAAGTGTGTGCTAGAGGCACTACATCATCCGCATATAATAAAAGCACGATTACCGCATGGCAAATAGTGACCTCTTCAATGCCTTCTTCTTGCATAAAGTCAAATACCATTTGTTCCAATTGATCGATGCATAGACCAAAGAGAGTTGGTGACAATGGACATCCTTGGTTAACCGCAATAATGCTTGCAATTTTTTTTGAAATTCCTCTTTCCATGCACAATTGATACATCACTTTCTCATAAATTTGAGAAACCGCAAGCATAAATTCACTTTGCACTTGAAGTTCTTCCATCCTTCTTTACAAATTGTTACGTGGAATCATATCACAGGCTTTCTTAAAGTCCACAAAGCAACAATACAATCGCTTGCCTTTCAATCGACTTCCTCCATGAGAACACGAAGAGTGACAAGATGATCAATGATGCTATGGCGTCGACGAAAACCGGCTTGTCCTTTTGCACGCTTGCCATTCTCTTCAGCCCAATTAATCAATTTTATCTCCATTATGCACCCAAACAACGTTGCCATAAGAGACCCAATCATTATAGTCCGATAGGTATTTTACATTCTTTACATTCCGTGCTTTATGCAAAGGTTTGACCCAATTAGTACTCCAATCACAAGGCATACCATGTTGAAGTGCAAAGTTGAAAATATCATAGATCCATTCATGTGTAAAATTTCCTGTCCATTTAATCATTTTCGGCTTGAGACCTTGAAGATCTCCTGCTTTGCGAGTGGCCAACTTTTCGAGCCCACTGCACACATTCTTAATAGTAAAAAGAGAGGGCAGATATAGAATCGCCCTCCACGGGGCAAGGAATAATAAATTGTTATGCAAAAACCTTACCTCACATCAAGAAACAAGCTTCAATCTAAGCTTCAAAAGAGAAAGGTAGACATGCCATCTAATCTCCTAAAGATCTGCGTCTCCCACGAACCAATGGATGCAAACAAATGGCGCGTCCTTCTATTAAGATGGGCTGAAACAAAAGCCTGTATACTCAACCTATGCGAAGTAGGTACAGTATGGGATGATTTTGCATAACTTCAAACTTTACATACCATATGATGGGGTCTCTCTTTCTTATTTTTTCTTAGCAGCTCTACAATTACGAGCTATTACAGTGTCATTCAATCAAGTTACGAATGGCGAAAGGCTTAGTTTAATTGACATTTATCAATCCACATTTATGTAATAAAAGAAATGAACCTACGACAATAATGAAACGACGTTGCAATCGACCCTTTCAATTCAAAATCATCTGCACACATTCTTAATAGTAAAAAGAGAGGGCATACATACGAGTGGACCATAAAATGCCACCTTTCCAGCATTTGGTTGCTCATATAGTTGCCTACAATGTGTGTACATATCCACAAGACTTAACTTACCAAAACTCTCAACACGCTTATCCCTCAAGTTTCTCCAAAATCTTCCACATGCGTATGCCTTTTCTTGGACTTGAAAAAATTGATGCTTTACTTCCCATCTTCTTCTCTTCCTTTGAATGACTGCCTTGTATGCAAATGACTTCAATAGTTTTCTTTGTCTATATTTGGATCAAGCTTTATCAAGCATAGCTGAAGTCACCAGAGTATCAAAAAGCCAGAGCTTTGTTAGCGGTTCCTGAAACTGAACCTGCGAACACATCCTCTCCAGTCCTCCCAAGGCTGCATATGCTCTTGTTAGTCTAGTTTCTGATGCTCTCCTCAGTGAAAATACTGGTCCACCGAAAACCACCCCAAGGTAGGTATATGTATCTGTGTACACAGTTTCCTGGCCATACGTAAATGTGGGTGCTGACCTCCTGACCCAATGTAGTGTGGTGTTGAACACTTTAACCTTGGTTTTCCAAGGTTGACAGACAATCCACTGTCACGAGCAGATGTATGCAAAGCATCTAAATGACGTTGGATCCCTTCTGGAGAGTTAGAAATCAACACAATATCATCAGCATATAGTAACAACGGGATCCATGTCCCTGCTAGCTGAGCCCTCTGTCTCCCTGACGTTCTACATAGTCTGGAAACTCATCTACATACATCCCAAAAAGAGTCAAAGATAGGGGGCATCCCTGCTTCACGCCAATAGTAGAGTCGACCATGTCAGACATTCCCTCCTTAGTGTGTACCCATCGCGTCACTATCGTGTATAAAGCCATAATACCCCATATGAGCTCTATAGGCACACCCATGTCCTGTAGTCTGTGTATAAGTGTGGCTCTCGGCACTGAGTCAAAAGATTTGCGGAAATCCACAAAGCTACAATAGATCCTCTTGCCATGGTGTCTACCCTCCTCAATAATAGCTGTGAGTGTTAGAATTTGGTCAAGAGTGGAGAAACCTCTCGTGAATCGTGCTTGCCCTGGTGCTCGTATGCCCTCTCGCTCTGCCCATCTACTCAGCTCCTGCTCAAGAACAGATGCATACAGCCTAGCCAGTGTGTGACCAACCATGATGGTGCGATAATCCCGGGAATCATGGGATCTCCTGACTTGAAAATACTAAATAGGCACAATCGTAGACATACTCCAAGTCCCAGGAAAGCCTTCATACATGGCTCGATTAAACATCATAGCCAGAAGCTCTGCAAGGATATCTTTGGCATGGATGAAGTGCTCTGCTACCAAACCATCATGATCATGTGCTCTCCTTGTCTTCATCCTGTCAATGGCTTTCCTTCCTCTCGACAGTAAAGAAAGTACATGTTTGAGGGCATGTCTCTACTGGGTCCGGCAAAGGTGGTTGCCCTGATGCTGTGTAGAGAGATGTGGCATATCTCCCCCATGTCTCTGTGGAGGTGATTGTTGGTGGTGGCAAATGCTTGTATGCTTCGCCTGAGTCTTGACTCATAAATAGCTGATATAGATCCCGCTCTAGCTGTGATAGATAAGCCCTTTTCTTGCGTCGCACTAGGCGGCTGTCACGTGCACATGGCTTTGTGTGCCACGTGGACATACTTCATCGACTTATAGAGCCAGTTTTCTCCTTCTTCCTAGATAGGGATCTCTAGAATCCTAGGAAGATTAGTACTGGCATTTTGTGAGCCTGTTCGCAGGACTTGCATGTCCGGACAAGTCCATTGGATTAGGTTTTCCAATTTGGAACCCTCTTGCATAAATCGTTTGTATACGCGTTTTGATAGATATTATTACGCTACGGTGGGCATCTGGCATGACAAGCATGTAGTTCTAGGTTAGAGGAATCCAACGAGCCATTCCCTGCATCGATCGGATTCCCGGGTGGGCGGATGTGCGACAATTGCACCCAGATTTGGACCCCTTGGATCTATTTTTAATAAATCATTTTTATGATTTATTTGTTTTGAAAACCTGGTGGACAGTTGCCCTACCTCAACCTAAATCAATTCATAAGGCCTATGTCTCACCTATAAAGGGAGCATGAGTGCTCCCATCTGAAGACAAGTTGTAGAAGGAAGTTGTAGAAGATTGTGCAAGCGCTAGCAGCAAACTACAGATCGGCCTAGCGTTTCACATCAGATCAGCCCTGGCATTTTTGGCAAGAAGTCCCAGCGCTTGCAGATTTCAGCCCTGCGCCAGCCTTAGCCTTGCAGATTAGCCAGCGTTTTCAGTTTTCAGCCCATTCCGTCGCGAAGGATGCGAGATCTGCTAACGCTGCCTATTCCCGTTGCGGTCCGGTACTTCGGCAGCCCATCGAGCCTCACCTTGGCCATTCCTTCACCGGCATCGAGAGCTCACATTGCTGCCCATCATTGCTGCCATCGAGATCTGCGTTTTCAGCCCTGCTCTATGCGAGAGATCTGCTGCGTTTTTTGTCGCAGATCTGCGTTTTTGCAGCCATCATTCGCCCCTTCATTCCGCTCAAATCGGGAGTGCAAATCAGCCCCAAATCTACCCTTGGTGGCCATCCGCAATCCCACATCGAGAAGGATCCAAAGGTGCATCAAATCAGCCCCGGAGGTGCCTCTTCCCAAGGAGTTACCGCGGTGACTTATCATCGTCAAGTTAGTAGAGTCTGCATTGAGGTATTGCATTGTGTATACATTCCATTTACGCAATTTAAAGCAAATACCACATCGGTAACGGTGTGGGGGACCCCTTGAGAGGGTTGGTTGGGACCCCATCGGGTGTCGCTCTCTTCTTCTCTCTCTTTCTCTCTCCCTCTACACATCTCTACTGCACTCTCTCAACCCCTCTCTTCAGGGGACCATAAAAGGAACATTCATTGAAGCACAAAGTATTCACTAATGCAAGGAAAGAAGGAAAGGATTTTTGTGGAAGTGTAAAACTAGATCTTCACCATTTCAATTCCGCTGCACCTGACATTGGTATTAGAGCTTTGAAAATTTTGCACTAATCTGCTAATCTTTGGAGAAAAAAAATTCTCGTGTTTGAGTGTGTTGTAGCGTTTCACACAAGGACGCTTTTCTCACTCAAGGAACTGCAGGACCTGCCATTGCGCGTAGGACCGTGCACCTTGAGCGTAGGAAATGCAAACATTGTATACCAGGGGTTATAGTTGTGGTGCGCCTGCGAGAGGGTAGTTGATTTGGTGTGTGTGCTCGACCACCTCAACATAAAGAAATTATAGCATGGATATTTGCAGTCATAACTTCTTCGACATGACAGATCGCATCACTAAAGACATGCATTGGAAACGTGAAGATGTTGATTGCAAGTATCAGGAGTTGTTAGCAGCCTATGACGACAAAGGAAGGCGCCATCCAGATCAGCCTATTAGCTTTGGAGTCTTGGCATTGTTTGAAGAAGCTTCTCTCTCATTTGCTTGGAGAATTCCATCACTCCATAGGAGGCATTGCATCATTATCAATCTGTACACATCTTTGGCAGCACATCGGGTCCACACCATCTCCAGCTTCTTAGCAATGGGTAGCCAACAATCCAGAGCCAAAGGGTTCCAATCCAAGGCCACCACCGCAGGAGTTTGCTCTCTACACTCCTCATCATACCAATTGTTCTAAGGCATGCTCCCAGATCATCTCCGTGTAGGCTAGCTCTAGGGGTATGGCTCCGATGTTGCATAATGGAGCGTCTCTTTGTCAATATCTGAGTGAGTTCATCTAGTGGCCATCCCGGCTCCTGAGCTGCCTGTATATCGCATCCATATACACAGAATCCGTCTCCCTCACGAAGGTATACCGAGTGTCCGTGGGGACCTCTCCTAATGGAGCTGTGCTGGATTGAACGTAAGAGTGAAAGACAAGATAGCATGATCAACTGCTACTCCAACTTGCTTGGTGCCCACCATGAAATCCTGAAAGAATGGAATGAGACCTGGCTGGGCCATAACATAATCCACTATACTAGCACCATGTCTGTCACAAGACGGGCACCACGTGCCAATAGAAAAGAACAGACTGAATAGACTTTTAGCACTTCAATAACAACTGGACTGAAATAGAGACGACACGCGACACGGAGTGGCGGAATTCCACCCCGGAGAGTATTGGCCCCAAATCTTGGCGGTATTTCTTTATATTGTATCAACACTACAAGTTGGTACTCCAAACTCCGGTGGGTCGGGACCCGAAGTGTCACAAACTAGTGACGTGGCAGCCATCAGATACACACACACACCCTCTCTCTGGCCAGCTCCCGGAAATGGCGGAGATCTGCTGACGTGGCATGGCATGTACGGACCTATGAATTGCAGTGCTGATCTGCTGGCGTGGGTGAGTGTACGGACACCCGCTTTTTGCGCTGACTGTACGGCAACTGTACAGACTGCTTTTTCTACGCAAAGGCTGGCAGAATTTACGCAAGCTGAAAATTGGCTGTTTTTGAAGCTTTTGGGGCTATTTGCTTTATTTTTCAAGCAAATAGCCCCATAATTGACAGCTTTTGGGGCTCTGTGTTTAGCATCCCTTGTAAACCTTTATAAGCGTGGGCAGGGCTCCCGCTCTTCAGAGCATCTGGACGTAGAGTCTGAGAGTGAGACCCCCCACTCCCTTGTACTTTGAGCACAAATTTAATACAAAAAGAAATACCAAAAGGGGCGCCAGTCTTTGGGGCCAATATCTCTAGGCACGGAACTCCGCCGGGCCGTGTCGAATTAATTGTGACCTGCGAACTGTTTTGAAGTGAATCTCTGCTGTGTCGCGGTAGAATCTTGACTTGGACTGTCCAAGTTTGTTACAGTGGTATCAGAGCACGATCGATTTGTCTTCTGCCGGGAAATCCGATCCTTTTTCTAGCGACACTTATGGATTCAGACAGAGATCAGTTGACGTCTTCTACATCGGGGGATGCGGGAAGAGATCACGAAGAAGATTCTCACAAGGAGTATGACTCGCCTCGGCCTACTCAGGCGGAGATTGAAGAGATGAAGCGTCGACAATTGGTTGACGATGCGACAAAGATGATCATCAACATTGTGAAGGATCCCAACTTTGCAAAATTTTTGACGCAGACGTCCTTCAACGAAGTGCACTCAATGGCGGAAAGCCATAGAACCACCCCTCAAATAGGCACTCAAGAAACCTCCTACTCCGAGGATGTTTACAGAGCAAGAATTAGAAGAGGTGGTTGATACTCGGATTAACTAGCTTTTTGACGCAACCAATAAAGCCAAAAAGCACGGCAAAAAACAGAAGAAAGGAACTGACTTCTCGGGTTATTGGGGTCGTCAATCTGCTTTTGCCTCGGCAAGAAAGCAGAAAAAGCATGTTAGATTTGAAGGAGTATCCAATTCTTCTTCTTCTTCTTCTTCTGACAGTTCTTCTAGCTCTTCTGACTCGAGCGAAGAAGACACAAAAGGGAAAAAGCAAAGCAAAAAGCAAAGCTTCAAAAAGAGCAAGAAAAAGGCAAAGAAGCCTTAGTTTCGCCCAGTTTCTGACAGCTCTACAGAGGACTCATCTTCAGATAGTTCAGACTCCGATGATCACAGATTTTATGTAAAGAAGAAGAATTTTTATAAAGCCAACCAGTATGACTTTTTGGAGGATAAAAGCAAGAAAGTTCGAGAATTTAAAGAAGGTGGACAGTCAATTAAATTTGACACTTTTTCTGGATTCCGAGATGCTTCGAGGGCTTTGGCCTTCATACAGCAGTTTGATATAGCTTTCTCTGGAGGACATTACTCAGAGCACTCCAAGATTCAGAGGGCTACCTCTGACTTCAAGCGAAATGCTCGAGCATGGTGGTCCACTCTTCTATTGAACAAGAAAGCGCCACTTGAATGGCTGAAATTTAAAAGGCTTTTTATTTCTTCTTGGTTGACTCGGGAGTACGAACGTGACATACGAACTGCTTGGAACCATCTCCGGATGACCAAGAAAGATACTTTGGACGCATATTGCGAGAGATTTTGGAGCTCTTTTCTACCCGCTTCTTCATTTAAGAAGACCTCGTTTGAAGAACAGATTGAGCGGTTTACCTTGGGACTTCCTACGGAGATCCAAGATCACTGCTTAGAGCGAAAGTCAGATTCTATTCAAGAACTGATGAGTCATGCGAAACGTGGCTTTGCCATTCACTCAGGCAGTTTGACCCATAGTCACATGGGGACAGGGACGGGTCTCGGGGACGTGACGTGTCTTGGGGACGGGGACGTGGCAAAGCAGGGGACGCGGGACGAGCCAAGGGACGTGTGTTAAAAAAAACTTGTTCTATACTAGACAATACTAAGAGCACAAGATTGCAAAGAAAAAGTGGGTTTTGCACTCATAAATACGACATGCGGTAGGAACGCGGCGAGCATGCGCCGCACATGTTGACGTGATGATCAATCATCATACTTAGAGGGAAGAAATTAGTGATGTACAAGTGAAGAGTGGATTAGTAGAGTCTAGTGGTCAAGATTGACATATAGCTCAAGACTCTGAAAGCCCTAGAAAAAGGGTGTGGGGTCCCCTGCTTGCGTCTCCTTGCATGTGTCACCGGGGACCCGCATCCCGGGACATGTCTCCTCTGCGTCCCATGTGAGGGACCCCTTTGCGTCGCGTCCCCCCGTCCTGTCCTGCATCCCCGCATCCCCCATTCCGTCCCTACCAAAAAGGGCCACGTCCTCGGGTCTCCTGTTTCTATGGTTTGACCTACCCCACAGATGAGATCATGACGCAGAAAACAGAATAGACTTCCAAAAATGAAAGGAGAAAGAAGAAGAGTCCCCAAAGATCAGAAAGATAAGGATGCACAACCCCGGCTCACTCCTCGGGAGAGAGCCAACTACATTAAAGAGGGGAAGTGTTTTGGATGCGGGGAACAAGGACACATCTCCGCAAGTGCCCTAAAAAGGCACAGAAAGATCAAGATGAAATTGGTACTTGTGGGAGCAGCATTGGAGCTGTATTGCAATAGGAGGGACATGTTATTGCCATTAGATTGCTTTCATAGGCAGAAAGAGTTTCTCAAATTTATCAGGAGGAGATTTTGGTAGTCATTCATGCTTTGAGATCATGGGAGCATTACGTGTGGGTGCAGATTTTACAGTCATGATCTGTATTCTCTCACTGAGACAAAGCTGTTCGAATGACAGATGAGAGGGGTACATGATGTGCTAGGAAAGGAGAATACAGTTGTAGATGCTTTATCATATGAGCCTCAAATGGCAGGAGTGTTGGCTCATAATTAGTTGGATGAGATGAGACATCAACTGCTGTATGCAGGCACAGAGGTATTGAAGCGACTTTGAAGAAGTAGTCTTATTCTGTTGGCCTCAACGAAAGTCGGATGTGAGATTTTTGTTTGAGGTTGTATGATTCGTCAAAAAGTCAGATATGATCAACATAAAGCATCAGTGCTACTTCTACTATTGCCTATCCCAGGTAGTACATGGGACAGTAGTGCTATGGTTGCTGATGTTGTTAGTCCTTTTTCCTTTGGATCTCCCTAGAACAAAGGGTGGGCATGATGGTATCTGGAAACAACAGCATAAAGGAAAGGAAAGGGAGCGGGAATCCAGTTTATCCATGCCCTGAGACATGCCTGAATGGGAGTGAGATAATGCTAATAGACATACTGTAGCTTCACCTAATTGATATCCATACAAATAGTGGTCTGTCAACTGATAACGAATCTATGTATTAGGGATCTTTCAGCTTTTTAGTTTTTTAAAATTGGAGATCTGGAACTGATTTGCCATTCTGCTGGTTCTTCTTACAGGTAATAACTGGGAACCACATCAAGGGGAGGAATATCACCCAGATAGACACAGATCTTTACCATCAAAGGTGAAATCTTTCCAACTTTGATAGCTAATCGTGTTCTACCTTCCAAGGTGTTACTGCTCTTAATGAGGATTATTCCAGCTGAACACTTGTGTTCTTGTACAGTTGCAATGACTTATGTCTTCATTCCCAAAGTACACGAGAAAAAGATTGTGATGATCCGCAAGTGGCGGCATCAAACGCCATATGTTTAATGTGCTTCTCTTTCAAGCCTCTAGCATTCCTCATCATGGGTTTACAACGTACAACATATGAAAAAGTTATAACTGCAGCCTGTGAAGAGTCTCCTGTGTATTTATATATACAATCTGCTAATAGGTGGTTACATGTCAGAAAGTGGAGTATAATCTCCATGTAAACATACAAGGTTGGTTTGGTGCCATAGTGCATCACGCAGGCACTGTAATAATATATAGATTTTCTTTGCATGGTTAGCAGCCTGTCCTAGAGAGTAGTACAAAGAGTGTTGTACAGGTTATCTTTCATGATTGGTTGCACTGCATGTCTAGGGGCAGAATGCCGTTACACAGCTTGGTCTTGCTCTATGTGGCACCCGACGGGGGTGCATATTCTTCCTGGTTCTGGGTGCCAATCAGTGTTTCCTGATTGAATTGAGTTTATTTTGGCACAAGCTTTTTCCTACAACTGTCGACATTGCATATTTTGGTGACATAAACACACACTGTCCCTACCATAACACTTGATTTCAAAATAAAGTTAGTCATGCTTGTCAGTTAATCAATAAGTACTGCAAAGTAGTCGTTACCATTTTTGTGTCTGAATTTGTTTTGTTTCATTTGATTTCTTAAAATGTACAGAGTTCATCTATGTTTGGTTTTCTGTCAATGAGAGTATTCACCCTGTGAACTTTGCTGTGCAGAGATGCTTTGCTTCAAGAAATTGAAGCCCTTGCCTTTAGGCATCCACAGAGCATGTTGGTAATAAAAGCTATTTGTCGGCCTGTCTCTACGCCCTTGTATTTTAGGGACAATTCTCATTCCCCTTTTTGCAGGTTGAATCTTGGAAATCAGAAGTTGATGGCTACAGTAGCGAAATTTTGGTTGCAACAGTCGAGCATCGTAGCAATATAAAAGTGGAGAAGAAGAAGTACAGGCTTTTGCTGGTGAGATATTGCGCACAATGTATGCTATTAAGTAACGATCAACGTTGATATTGACATGTGTCTCTGTTTTGAATAGAGTTTTGGGCAGCATGGTAGGGAGCTGATCACAAGTGAAGTTGCTTTGAGGCTTCTCAGAATTCTGGTTGGTGAAAAAGAACCTGCCGTTTTTAACAATGTGAAAATCAGGATGCTGCTGCAAAAGCTGATTATAAAGGTAACTCTAGTTTCTCAATGGTTTACAAGAGGCAATATTTTGCGAGAAAAGATGTTAAAGACCAGAATTTGAGTATAGTAATGATCGTCTGAAGAAATGTTGTACTTTAAAGTGATCAAAATGATTAAATCACAATGCAAGTGTGCAACATCCTTGTAAATACAGGCACACGCGAAAGAGAGGAAAAAAGATCACGATTTACGTGTGCTAGAGGCCAAAAAACTGGTGGATGAGACAAAACAATGTGAAACTGTCTGTCCTCTCGACATCATGAAACTGCAACTATATCTAAAGCTCCCCCCACTTTGTGGGGGACCAGACACTTCCCTACAGTTAGTCATGACAGCCCACAACCAGAGTCGCTTTGGCCATTTCCTCTTGGATGAATATGGGCACAAAGAGGGAGATTATCTGGCTCCTATATCTTTGTAGTGGTCACATCTGCATAAAAAGTGTCCCTTAGTCTCCTCGTATCAGATGATCCTGGTATGCTTGTAACACAGAAAATTTCCTGGATCGTGTCTGATGCTAAAGTATGGAAGATCGTGACTCATAACATTAGTTTTACCAAGGTTCATTGTAATTTCTCACTCTGTGCAGAGGCTGTAGCATTTGAAGTTGCTGCTGTAGCCCTGCCTGTGACTCACAAATCAGGATCTGCACTTCTGTAATGATAACTCTTTCTTGCGTCTCCACTGCACTGGATATGATTTGGTACCTTATATATGCAGAGTCTGAAGAGAGTCAGATACAATGGGTAGGCATACTTCACACCTATGATGGCAACTATCGCTATTGGATACCCAAGCACCATGCTGTCATACAGTGCAAAAGGCCCCCAACCATCTGACTCGACCTACCAACGTTTTGTATAATTTATGAATTGCTTTGTTCACCTGAGGGTACTCCATGTGATGGTAATCTTTGGGAGTGTCTTGAGGGACCATGCAACAAGGTTTGTTGACACTACAAAGCAACAGTGTAGGCAAAAACCTCTGTCTTTTGCAGCGCTTTGGTCCAAGGTAGGTGTCCGGGTGAATGGGGGCCCTTCATCGACAGTGATATCTTTCAAAATAATAAATATTTTTTAACCCTCCCAAAATTTCAGAGGTCTCTCTAAAACTTTTCAGAGGACCTTGAAACTAGGGTATCTTGCATAGGTACACAAGTCATGGCACTCATTAACACTTGTGGAGGTCAAAATCTTGATAATAATCCCTTACCAGAATTCCGAATGACATCATCCTTTTCAGCATCCAGTTTGAAGATAGAATAACACATGTCTGTCAATAAGAATAACACCACAAATCAGTAACTTAAAAAGCGACCATAAATGTAGGTTGAAAGATAGGTTCACTTTTCTTTAATCACTGAAACGTGTTCAGTGCAACTATGCCTCCATTGCAGCTGAAGTGCTCATTGCTTCACACTACCCTATATATCGTGGCCTGTGTTATGCAGAACGGTGATTAATGAGACGAAAATCAGTGTAGCACAAAGCCAATCTCTTGTACTGTTCTACTCAAAGAACGTCCCTTTGAGAGAGAGACTGAGAGGTGAAGGTGTTCCATGGGGGAGAAATGAAATGTTATTTAACGTCTTCAAAAGGCCATAATGACCTATGAGACCCGAAAGTTACAAAGTGGTGGATCTGATACAAAGTCAGAGTAACAAAATAACCTAACAACAGTACAAAACAAAGATATCTACTATGGGGGCCTAAGTTGGTCGATGTGAGCCAAGCATAAAACTAAGCGGGAAAATTTGGGTGGATTGTTGGGATGGCTGAATCACAAGAGATCTAGCATCGGTCGTTGGCGAATCTCATCAATTTCCTCCATGGTTAGTAGTTTGACCGGGCGTCGTGCATGCCTGGCCAGCGTGCTCCGAATTTTCTGTCGTAGAACCCGTCGATGTTGTGTAGTTCTTCGTAGTCGTGGGCGCCTGGATTTCCCTAGTTCAATCGCTCGGTCAATCAGTGTGCCTCTGGTGTGAGACGAGGGGGAGCTCTGTTGTGGGAGTGGCTCTTGCGGCTGTCCCGTGTCTGCTTTGAAGAAGTCTGTGATCCGTCTTTGAGACTGGCTAGCCTCGCCATTCATCAGGCTATCTCTGTGTCTGCGCAGCTCGAGTAAGAACAAACCCAGACATCTCTGATCTTCGTATCCCATGACTCTTGAGAGTGGTTCCAAACCCTCTCTGAACAGGCAGTGGAAGCGACCTCGTATCTCGTAGTAGACGGGGCAGCGGCATGTATAGTGTAGCTCTGTCTCAGGTTCCGTGTTACACAAGGGGCATGTCCTGTCCTCTGCTGGTACTCCGCTGTACCTCCCAGTCTCAATCCGCAACTGGTGAGAAGATGTGCATAATTGGCCAATAGCACAGCGTATCCCATAAGACAAGTGGGTATCCATGTATCTGGGTCTCGCCACAAAACCATCTTCCGTAAGCTGGAGAAGGTGGTCTCTGTAGAAAGCCATCTTCGTGCCCAATTCCTGTGCTAGTTGTATCCATGTCCTCCTGGTGTCTAGCTGGGTTAGGTCTTGGCGGATGAGCTTGGTGATCTCTGACTGTGTAAGAGTGAGAGATGGTGCATCCAGTGAGTACTGGAATGGTGGCAGCCTGTCTATGCTGAACCCATGTGCCCGAAACCATGATGTCATCTCCCCATACCAACATGTTGTATCTCCTTGTATGGCTAAATTGTCGAGAGGATTCAAGTGCTATGCGAGCATATCTGTCTCTAGGAAGTTCCCATGTGCGGTTTATGAAGGAGACTGATCTGGTGAGCGCCTCCACCACAAGTGGGGAGGCCGCTAGCTCTGCTCGGATAATGGCACGTGGTACTGATGCCTTGGCTCTGATGAGCCGCGAGATCATAGAGACGAGAGGTTTCTCCATGTTCCCCCATCCGTCTGAGCGACCCGGCCTCGCGTGGTGATCCAGTGAAGGTCCCCATATCTCGGTTCCATAGAGCGGTGCTAAAGCCACCCAGGTGTCAAAGAGCCAGAGCTTCGTGCGGGGCTCCTGAAACTGAACCTGCGAACACATCCTCTCCAATCTACCCAATGCTGCGTGGGCTCTAGTAAGTCTGGTCTCTGCTGCTCTTCTGAGTGAGAATGTAGGTCCGCTAAAAACCACTCCAAGGTAAGTGTAAGCGTCTATGTACTCCACAGTCTCCTGGCCGTATGTGAATGTAGGTGCTGACCTCCTGATCCACTGTGGGGTGGTGTTAAACACCATAACCTTGGTTTTACCCAGGTTGACGGACAAACCACTTTCGTGTGTAAACGTGTGCAAAGCATCCAATTGACGTTGCATTCCCTTTGGGGATTCGGAGATCAACACTATGTCATCAGCATATAACAAAAGTGGAATCCATGTCCATGCCAACTGAGCACCTTTATCCCCATCGCTGTCAATGTAGTCAGAAACCTCATCCACATACATACCGAAAAGGGTAGGAGAGAGCGGGCAGCCCTGCTTCACCCCAATAGTGGAGTGAACCGGTGTAGAAAGTCCCTCTGGGGTGCGTACATGCCCTACTACTGATCTGTACAATGCCATGATTCCCCAAATGAGTTCTGTGGGTACTCCCATTTCCTGTAATCTGCACATCAGTCTAGCTCTGGGTACCGTGTCGAAAGCTTTGCGGAAGTCCACAAAGCTACAATAGATCCGTCTCCTATGAGATCTGCCTTCCTCGATGATGGCCCTGAGTGTTAGGATATGGTCAAGAGTGGAGAAGCCTCTCCTGAATCCTGCCTGCCCAGTTGCACGTATTCCTTCCCTCTCTGCCCATCTACTCAGCTGTTGCTCAAGAATGGATGCATACAACCGTGCCAGTGTGTGCCCAATCATAATAGTGCGATAATTCCCAGGCTCCATGGGGTCTCCTGATTTGAAGATAGGTACGATCGTAGATAAGCTCCAAGTGTCCGGTAGGCCCTCACACATGGCCCGGTTAAACATAACTGCTAGGAGCTTTGCTAGTAGGTCTTTGGCATGCATGAAATGCTCAGCGACTAGGCCATCATGATCATATGCTCTCCCAGTCTTCATCCTGTCAATAGCTTTCTTCACCATCTCAGCGGTGAAAAAGCCACATGCATGTGGGCATGGATTGGGGGGGTTGGGGAGGGGCGGCTGTCCAGGTACTGTGTACAAAGATGATGCGTACTGACCCCATATCTCTGTGGAGGAAATAGCCGGGGGGGGGGGGATTGCTCATGAAAGAGCCGCCACGCCTCACGCAAGTCTTGACTCAAGAATAGCTGATATAAATCCTGCTCGAGTCGAGCCAAAAAAGCCCTCTTCTTTCGCCGCACCAAGCGTCGGAAGTCAATCTGTGACTGTCTGTGAGTGACGTCCCCCAACAGCACCTCCCTCTGAAGTCTGGCTCTAGTTTGGCGGCACTCCTCGTCATACCAGCTGTTCTGAGGCATGCTCCCCGATCGGCGGCTCTGCTCAGGTTGGGTGTGTGGGTAGGCTTCTGCTGCTGCCTCATGTAGTGTCTGTGTCAGTATAGTAGTTAGCTCCTCCAGAGGTCGCCCCGGGTTCTCAATGCATAGGCGTCTGTAGATTCCGTCCATGTATACAGAATCCGTCTCCCGTGTGAATGTGTAGCGAGTAGGGGCTACTACTCGTGGCCTGTGTGCTACATTGAACTGGAAGGAGATGGTCATTGACACCAGAGCATGATCCACTGCCACCCCGACCGGTCTGGGCCCAACCGAGAGATCATGGATACTGGAGATGAGATTCGGCTGTGCCATGACATAGTCCACTGTGCTGGCTCCATGTCTGTGTGGGAAGCATGTAAATCCTCCCGCTGCAGGAAATCTCTGTAGGCCGTTCAAGATGGCCAATCCATGTGCAGTGCCCATGTCTATCAGGTGTCGCCCATACTCAGTATATTCCATATCGTGTGATATTCTAGAAAGGCCCGTCTCTTCAACATCTAGTTCTCTTTAGCATCTCCTCTGAAGTATCATAAAACACTGCCTGGTGATGGGCAGTCCTAGCATTGAAGTCCCCTAGGATGATAATGTCACCGTCCCTAGAGAACTCCCATATGTCATCATCCAAAATAGAGAAAGGGGACTGTCCTCTGGGTGATGCATAAACTGATGTACTCGGGGGAAAGTAGCAAATAGCTACATAGAGGTATCTGCCTATCTCTGCTTTCAGTCTCACCCACATGTACCTAGCTTGCTCGTCCCTGCGGGCTATATGTATCAGTGGCTGCAGATCCTCTCCAAATAACACTGCCACTCCTCCCGAGCCCCGCCCTCTGTGCTCTGAGCGTGTCTCCTGTCTATGTTCTGTCTCCACCTGTATCCGCTGATGTGAGGCATGGATTGCCCAGGGGCCTGGTGTGTCTCAGAGTAAAAGATGATGTCTCTTCCAGTAAAGCTATCCTCAAAAGCCCCCACATCAAGACGCATAGATCCATTGCAGTTCCAGGCAGCTACTTTGAGTGTGGTCCCATAAGTCTCGCACCGTCATGTGAAGCGTCGCTCTAGTATCACCACTTTCCCGTCTCGGTAAAAAGCGATCTTGCCTTTTCCCCTTGCAGCTCTAATCTCCGGCATTACTTCCTGCATATGAGCAATCTGCGAGAGGGTGAGATCATCCCCGAGAAAGATGCCAGTCTCTTTGAGAGTTGGTCTTTTCTTCAAGAATGACTTCTTTGCTTCCATGGAGGGAAAACGGAGGATGAGTGCTCTTTCTTTTGAGGTTTCTCCATTGCTTCCATTTTTCTTTATGTTGCCCACTCTCCATGCCCTTGTGTGCGTCGGCTCAGGAATCCCCATCAAGGTTGTGAGTTCTTTTACTTCTTTGTCCACATTGCCTTTGTCTTTAAGACCGCAAATTCTCACATGTAAAGCGCGCACCCTTCTCCTCTGCTCCTCCTCTAGTGTCTGATTGATGATGTTGTTGGGTGTGGACGTGGGCGTTATCTCCTTGCCTTTTCCTTTCTTGGCCACCTTGATCCATTTCTCGGCTTCGTCCGCCTTCTGTTGAGTTTTGGTAAGAACATCCACCCAAGAAGTCGTCATTTCTTTGTGCTGCTCTTCTCCCTCTTTGATGGCCCGTACTTGTTCCTTGATCGTGTTGATTTCGTCGATTACTGAGGGTTGCATTTCGCCCTCTTCCAGTGTGTTTCTTGATCGTGCTTCAGCGAGATCTTTCTTGAGTGATGCGATCTCTTTCTCTTGGGCCGTCACTCGGTCTTCCAGCGTGCTTATCTTGCTCTCTCGGATCAGCACGCGTCCTTCGAGTATGTTTATTGTGCCCCAGAGATTGCGGTTCAACTTGGTACGGTCTCCGTCATTTCCTCTTTGCATTTTTGAATGGCATCCTCCAGGGGGTCGGCTTTATCGTTCATCTTCCTCATGTTTGATCGCCGTCCGCAAGGGAGTTAGATGACGTGTGCACCCACCCTAGCAGCGGGTGCGGTAGCTGAGCGAGTGGGGGGGTCGTCCGCAAGGGGGTCACTAGGTGTGCGTGTGCACCCACATTAGCGACGGGTGCGGCGGGTGGTGGTGCGTGAGGCGGTAGGGGCCCGGGGGGGGGGGGGGGGGGGGGGGGGGGGGGGTTTAAGGTATGGTAGAGAGAGTTGGGGAGGGGGCGGGGTGGGGTTCAAAAAAAAATAAAAAATAAATGACTTCCTACGCGTAGAAGGTCATCCTACGTTTAAAAGAGAAGAAAAGGGGCATGCTACGCGTAGTAGAGGCGGAGACATGCTACGCGTAGAGGAAAAAAGGGGGGGGGCGTCCGGCTGGGCTGCAGGAGCGCGGGGGCTTCCGATGGGAGCTGCGCGCAGGAGCGTGGGTGCAGAGGCAGCGGGCGGGGGGCGAGGGGTGCAGAGCGCGCGAGCCTGCAGCGGGAGCAGGGGCAGCCAGCAGGCGTGAGGGGGGTGCGCGAGCAGAGGCAGCGGGCGGAGGCAGGGGGGCGGGGGCAGGGCGCGCGAGCCTGCAACGGGAGCAGGGGCAGCCAGCGAGAGAGAGAGTAGGGGGCGGGGGGGTGCAGAGCGCACGAGCAGGAGCAAGGAGGGGTGCAGAGCAGCAGAGAGAGAGAGAGAGAGAGAGAGAGAGAGAGAGAGAGAGAGAGAGAGAGAGAGAGAGAGAGAGAGAGAGAGAGAGAGAGAGAGACGAGACGATGACAGCATGATGGGGTCCAACCCCTCTCTAGGGGCCGCACTCCATTAACAGACTCATTGCATAACTGATTCATTTTAAACGATATTACCTGATACGTGTGCAATGGTGTACCTTTTATTATGACTTAAAACGAAAGATGCACTTCGAGGTCTGGTCGTGTAATCATACAACAGATAGTACTTCATGCTCATACAGTGTAGTACTTTCAATGATTGATTGAAATGGAAAGATGCACTTGGAAATCCAGTTATCAGCTTCAGTATGTGCCAATTCTTATTCTTGGGAATGTTTTTGTGATGCTAAATTCTCCTCTTCTTGTTCTTGTCCTCCTCCTCCGCTTGAACTCCGACAAACTCTTTTGATGTGGGCTCCTCTCGGACTAAGTATGGGTAGGGGGGATGCTGTAGTATTTTGTTAATACTATCTACACTTAGATGAATCTAGGATAAGCCAGATTCACCTTTAAAGGAGAGTGCAAGTTATAGACTCATGGTAATCATTCACAAGACAATATAACCATCAGCTCCATCATGCATAATGGAGCTGATGGTTACATTGTCTTCTAAATGACTATCATGAGACTTACACTTTCCTTTACAGGGAATCTGGACTTTTCCTGGGTGGTGACCCCTCCCCTTACATACGTGAAGAGAGGTGCTGCTTGACCTCATATTGCCCCCATGCTTCAGAAAAAAATAGGGCTAGACCTGTAAGCCGTATGGGTGCCCTCATAAACTAGCCTCAATCTGGCCTCTCGAATACCAACCTGGGCACATGCACACTAAGCCAGCAGTACGCACCGACAACAAGGCAAAACCACTCTCCCCACAATCTGCCCCTAGGAGTACTGAAGCACTAGCAGCTCTGTTTAGAGAGGTGCTAAACTTAACATTTCCTTCAACCACTCAAAAGTAGTAGTTTTCTTTGTCCCTGTCTAAAGGGAACCTCTTCTTGGTCAATTCATGCACGGGAGATGCTGTCACAAAGTGCTCCTCCTACATGGCATGGGTGTACCGTCTGGATGAGGAGAGCATTGGCATAGTTGAAGCTGGACTGGAGCAAAGGACCCAAGTCACATTCCCTTTGATATGCGGCGAGATTATGCTTTTTTCTTTGTCCCTTCAAAAGAGTTTGATTTACTTATGCAACACGCTTCTTTTTCTGCACAAGAGGTGGATTTGTCTGACATAAGCATGATGGAAGACATTTTAAGACATTGTAACAAGTAATCTTTTTCTTGTCAGTGGTTTATAAAAAATACTACCTTATATGTTTTTCAAGTCATTCACCATGAGGAAATGCATTATTTACTACAAAGGATTTTCTTGTCCCTATAAATGTAGATAATACCCTTGGAGAACTATAATGGACGCAAGATAGTGGAGAATGGACACTTGTGCGAGCGGAAAAATGGTAATTTAGTAATATACCATTGTTTTGTAGATTGATTATAATTCTAGTTTTGTAATTGGACAGTGTAGTGTCTTGATACGCTTTAAGTGCCAACCAAGCTAACACCAAGCTTTTTAGATGCTGCACATATTATAGTTAGGTAATAAAATGAAAAGACTGATACTTTTTGTCCATGCCAATCGAATATTATATTAAGGTTTTCATGATAAGCTTTAATTATAATTTTACCAAAACTTATGGTTGTGGTAAATCGAAAGCTTGTTAAAATTGAAAGCTATTTTCTAACAATTTTCTTTAAGTATTTTGCGCTAAAAGATTCATGATACGATTTAACTAGAATATCATCAAAGTATAAATTTTTTATTTCAAGAGTTAATAAAATGCCTATAACTTCTAGAAGGAATCGTATTTCACATGACAATGGACCTCCATTAATAATTATGAAGTTTGAAAGGGTAAAATTTTCTTTCCTACCCTAAATTATAAAGCGAAAAAATTAAAATTCTGACAGGGAGGCAAGTTTTGGTCTTTCAAAAATGTGTTCAAAAATTTAATGTTGTATTACTGCAAAGCGATGATCCAAAGTTGATCTTTAGAGTAAAACTGATATTTTTTGGCTCCAATCTAGAGTATATCTTGTAAGTCAAGTCCCATTTTTAAAACTATCATCCATAACATTTCTCTCTTTGATCACAGATGTTTAACATCTTTAATGAGAATTGCATTTGAACTATGTATCCTATTAATATGAACTGGAGGATTGATCATCTCTATTCAAGGTTGTAGTGCTTGTTTTGCGAGCTGCCAATGCTTGCAGTGTATTGTACATAAAGTTTTATTACATATTGTGACTAGATGTAATCAGGGAGACCCGCTTTAGACATTTTGTGGAACTGAAATTTATTCAGGAGGAGGTTGCAATAGGTGAACATTATTGAAGGGTACCATTGATAATTGATGGCAATTTGTCCCTCCTGAGCATGGGCAAAGAATGTCTCACAACTGGTGTAATGTTTAAGTAGATGAGTGCATTTATGATTGAGATGCATTTTCAATAGATTTCAATTTAGCTCTGATGATGTTAGTGGGGATACTTGTGCATTTAGTTAATACTATTCATGATCCTTTGGGATTACTACCATGAGTGTATAATTAGTATTTTCTTTTTTAAATGTGAATTTGGTCTTTCATGGATTTATCTAGGCACATGTATAGCTAGATTGTCGGTACATGTATATACTTATCACATGGAGCGGGAACTGGAATCGAGAATGAGATCGGAAGGCTATCTAAGACGGAAACAACTTGCTTTTGCAACGGAATGGATTAGAAACTGCTTATATTCTGTATGTAACCTTCAGAATTCATCAAGAAACAGCACAAAGTAGACAAGAAACATGTGACTTTTTCGATTTTCCCCAAAACAGAGTCCCTTGTGACTATTGCTGAATATGCATGGGCCTATGCCAGAGAGAGGCTTCCTCATCCTCCGAACCTCTAAAACACTAGGTGTAATGGGAGGGCACTATGTACCAACTGAAAACAACAGACTGGAACATACTCTTAGCACTTCAAAACAACTAAACTGAAAAAGAGAGAGATAGAATCCACACGAGGGACACGGAGTGGCGGAGCTCCACTCCCAGAAGGGACTTGCCCTAAACCTTGGCGCCTCCTTTCAGTATTTTTTCATATTGCTTCCACAAAGTACAAGCTTTGGGAACTCTGCTTTGCTTCTCCACATGGTACAATGCAAGAGAAAGAGAGCCCATAGGGCATATTTAAAGGCCCTTGGCCTATCCAAAAGCATCTTACATGAAAACGCTAGTTCTAAAAGCATCTGGGTAAAAAGCAAGCACCCTTCTTTATTTTAGGGTTTACCCCCCTCAACCAATGATCTGTAAGTTGGTTGGGTTAGGCTTTTTAATGCTAACCCCTTTTGTCTTTTAGCCCCCTCGGCCATCTTCAGTAAGTTGGTTTTGCTTCTTCTTCTTCTGCTGCTAGGGTTTAAGTCCCTTGGCTGAGATCTGCTGGTTGGCTAGGGTTAGTCTTAGGCATGGGGATGGGGACGGGGACGGGTCTCGGGGACGGGGATGTGGCAAAGCAGAGGACGGGGGACGGGCCAGGGGACGCGTGTTAAAAAAAACTTGTTCTATACTAGACAACACTAAGAGCACAAGTTTGCAAAGAAAAAGTGGGTTTTGCACTCATAAATACCAAAATATGACATGCGGTAAGAACGCGGCGAGCATGCGCCACACATGTTGACGTGATGATCAATCATCATACTCAGAGGGAAGAAATCAGTGATGTACAAGTGAAGAGTGGATTAGTAGAGTCTAGTTGGCAACATTGACATATAGCTCAAGACTTTGAAAGCCCTAGAAAAAGGTGTGGGGTCCCTTGCTCGCGTCCCCCTTGCATGTGTCATCGGGGACCCGCGTCCCGGGATGCGTCCCCTCTACGTCCCATGTGAGGGACTCCTTTGCGTCGCGTTCCCCCGTCCCGTCCCGCGTCCTCGCATCCCCCTTTCCGTCCCCTACCAAAAAGGGCCACGTCCCCGGGTCCCTTGTTTCTATGGTCTTAGGGAGTCGTAACCTCCTTGGTCTTCGGTGATTGACACGTCAACAATTTGTGACACCCCCTCGTCTTGGAAGAAGATAATCGTCTGCGATTATATCTGCAAAACAACTCAAGTTAGATAACAAAATATCCCAGAGTCATTCAATTTTCTCATTCCATATCGGAGCTCTTGATATTTTGGAGTAGGCTGTGGTGATCTTTAAAGGGGTGTCTCGAATGCACTAAAGTTACATACTCGGGCAATCTCATCCAATTAGGAATATATCGAATTGTTGACACATCACGATGCAATACAAATGCATGTTACAGGAAAAAAAAAACAAAGGGCGTCGAGATGAACGCTCCTCCCAGACTGCCGACCTTAGGCATGAAGATATTCAATGACTACCTCATTACTCCCTTGGAAAATAACCTAAAAAGGTCCGAGCCATGATATACAGAGGAATGCTACAACCAAACTCCCCAGACCATAGCCTGTGTGGCTCGGAGGCTCCAAGTACAATCAAACGCTCCCCAGTCCACTGTCTGCGTTGTTCAAAGGTTTTCAGCTTACAACTTAACGCTCTTCAGACCACCAATTTGCATCGTTCAGAGGTTCTACAACTAACATGAACACTCCTTCTAGGAAAGCCTGAGCTGAAGATATTCAGACATTAACAAGCACCGATTTTCTCTTCAGTACTCCTCTCAAGAAAGCTCGAGCCATGAGTAAATCACAAATCATTGACACTAGCATCAAAACTAGAATCAAGCAATCTCCAATTGGCACCAAAAAAAGTTCAAAGCATATCAATTTGATTTCAAACAAATTCCAATTTCTCAAGCAAAATTTCAAGCACAAGTTTTTCCTCGTTACAAAAGAGTGGATGTCGAGCTCCATGCTCCCAAATGCTTCCAGATGCATGTTCCTCGCTTCTATCACCTTGTCACGTGACACATCCCAACCCTATGTGTCCGTGGACAAGCTACACCATAGCAGGGTTCCCGTCAGCCAAGTCAAGTTTAGATTAGCAGTGATCTGGCACTTTTGTGAGTCTATTCGAAGACCGTGCATGCCCAGTCACTTAGCATAGATGCATATCCTCCGGTTGCACACAGCATGATCATCGGAATTCCCATCAGAATCCATTAGCATCAGTTAAAGGAATTTTCCAGTGCATTTAGCCTATTTTCCTATTTATTGGTATTTTCACTTATTATTTTTAAGTGACTTTCCAACAAAAGTAGGTAGGGCAATTTTGCTAAGTTAAAATATAAGCAAACCCAAGTTAGCACTTTCTGGCAGAAGAGGCAGTAGGAGCTTCCCGCTCAACAGGCAACTTCTCAGCAGTACCCCCCCTCAGCATCAGATCCATCGCCATCACCATCCCTCCCTTGGCGTTTTCACAGATCATCCATCGCTTGAAGTCCTTCCACTTTCTGGCGATAATTCCTTTGCAGAATCAGCCCCAATACCTAGCGTTTTGGGATTTCAGCCCTTAGCAAAAACGCTAGCCTCACCAGTGTTAGAAAAAAACCGGGGTCCAGTGTATTTTAACTGGTTGAAATCCTAAAATCCCGATTAGATTTTGAGCTTGCCTTGAAGAAAACCGGGCAATTTTCATAAGTTTTAGTGTAATTACCGGCAAAAGCATTAAATTTCGACCGAAAAACCGGGAGTATTTCAAGTTTGCCCTTATTTTCTTCGGGTAGGAAAACTGTTTTTTTCTAGCCCTGAGCCTCACCTCAGCCCTTAGCGTTTTTGACCATCAGCAACAGCAGCAGATTTCAGCGTTTTTCAGCAGCATTTTCAGCAGGAGATATCAGCATTTTTGCAGCATTATTGCAGCGTTTTCAGCAGATGCTTAAAGCCATAAAAACGCAGCCTGAAGGTGCCTAACATCAGCGTTTTCATCTTCAGCAGGATCCCCAGCATAGCCCCCATTTTCAGCCCTTAAAGACAGCCATAAACAGAGAATTCCAGCCCCGCAACAGTCCAAGAAATTCAGCATAAAGTAGATCCCAGATTTCAGCCCAAGTCGCCGTCGTCGTCATCGGCATAGTCCCATTGCATCAGTCCATTGCATTCGCATTGTACACCTTTGTGCAATCAAGTTAGACCACTCTCGCCGACGAGAGTGGGGCCTTCGGAGGAGGGATTTACAATCTCTCGGGTGTCGTATCTCTTCTCTCTCCTTCTCTCAGTCTCATTCACTTGCACGCACAATATCCACTCACTTTGTTCGTGACCACAGACAGCACTCCATAAGACGGAAGACTCTTTTCTTCCCTAAGAACTAAAAGGAACCTTGAGCAATAAAGATCACTAATCTTGAGAAAATACAACATTCATTCCGCTGCACCTATCATTGGTATCAGAGCTTTGGAAGTGTTCTGCATTACTCAAGGAAAGAACCACAAGAGCCACAAGAATTTTTTTGCTTGATGTGATCGCACGAACCCAAGTTTACTTGGACGTAGCGATTCCTAATCGTGTTTTGCTGAAGAGTGACAGGAATCCCAAGAAAGAAGGGCTTGTCTAGCCTCCCCTCGTGTCTCTTTTCACTCATTGAGAGCGGACCGTGCACTTAGCTGCCAGCCGATCGACGTGAGGTGGGAAAAAGTAACCTTGGTGTGAGTGCAAGGCCACCAAGGGGTGCGCCCGCAGAAAAGGGTAGAACTCGGGTGAAGAGAAGATCCTTCTCCAACGCGATTTGCAAGCGAAAGAAAACCTCAAGAACCCCAAGAACCCAAGACCCTCAAACCTCAAGAACCTCAAGAACCTCAAGAACCGAAGATTCTCACCAATCAAGGACCTCAAGAACCTCAAGACCCTCAAGACCCTCAAGAACCCAAGTTCCTCGCGAGCTTAGGACCCCAAGATCATAGTGCATGGTCGTCACCCGAAGCGGAATGGATACTTCGCATACAGGTGATGAGCATGAGAGAGGCGACAAAGACTCGTTCCCACCCGGAGATGATCCCTCCCCCTTCGCCATCTACGCCACCAAGTGCACCAGACCCTATGGAGGCAATGGTCAAGCAGATGATGGCCATGATGGATAGATAGGAAGACAAGCGCCTTGCTTTAGAATGCGAGCGCCTTGCTCAGGACTGTGAGCGCGACGACAAATTTGCAAGAATGGCCGTAGACCAAGCAGCCAAGGACCGTGAGCGCGACGACAAAATTGCAAGAATGGCTGCAGACCAAGCAGCCAAGGACCGCGAGCGCGACGAAAGAAACGCAGGACTTGCCGCACAACAAGAAGAAAATCGACTTGCTCTCGAACGCGAGTGCGATGCACGAAATGAACGAAAAGCAGAAAAGGACGCCGAGCGTGAAGCTCAAAGGGAGCTTCGCAATCAAGAATTTATTGCCAAAATCCTAGCCTCGAAGACCGAACCACCCAAAGATCGTGGGAGTTCGTTAAGTGGCGCAAGCCACGACGCGGATTCCAACCATCCAGTTACAAAAAAGTTGATTTTCAGTAAGTATGACGATAAGATGGATGCTACAGTTATTCATTCTTGGTTGCATCAATTTAATACTTATTTTGCGACAACTAAGAAGACACGAAATAACAAAGTTTTGACGGAAGCTATGTACCTTGCCGGTGATGCCATCAATTGGTACCACGCATGGCAAGAGGCACAACTAGCCGCGCACCTAGAGGCAGCTGACGATTTCACGCCCCTCTCTTTTAGTTGGGCTGATTTCCAAGACAAGCTCAAGGCGCGGTTTATGCCACCTCAGTACCTCGCACGGTTGAAAGACGATTGGCGCGCTCTCAAGCAAAATGGTATGCCGGTTATGTCTTTTTCTAACCGTGTTTTGCAGCTAGGTACCCAACTACGCATGTCGGATGAAGAGCGCAAAGAGGCTTTTCTCTTTGGATTGGACGAGTATATCAAGTACGATGTCGAGGTACTCGATCCAATCGATCTCAACAAGGCGGTAGCGATTGCTCTCCCACAGGAGATGAAGCACAACAAGGGAAAGCCTAAGGAGAACAAGACTTCCACAAGTACCTCGCAGACTCCTCAGCACGGTAAGAACGGTAAGAATGGTAAGAATGATAACTCTTCTAACCAATCTACCAACAGTATCTCATCAAAGAATTCTTCCAATGAATCTAAGGGTAAGGCTAAAACAACTGCTAAACCTAAGCTTACTCCAGATGAAAAGGTAGCACAAGGAATTGAAGGAGGATACATCACTTCGGAAGAACAGAGCACTTATTCTAAGGAAGGTCGTTGTTTTCATTGTCACATTAAGGGTCACATAAAAAGAACATGTCCTAAGCTTGAATCGAATGAATCTAAAGAACCCACAACACCCACTACATCTGTCAATGCAATGAATGATAACACGATTGTGCCCAAAGTTTCTCAAGACCCTCCCATTGATGATTCTCTCATTAAATGTTATGGTCGTACGTCGGGGCACCGTTTTGTCATATTGTTTGACCCAGGTAGTATGCATGATGTGATCAGTCCCTCTCTTGTTGAGAGAGCCCGCATCGAAGTTAGTCCGAGATCTCCTATCGAGGTCTCTGGCTTTCGTCTTGGTATGGACGCTCTCATCACGAAGGAGTGCCTTGATGTGTTGTTTGCAATTCAACAGATTGCCTTCACTAGAAGATTTGTTGTTTCTCCTCTCTCAGGATGTGATATGATTTTAGGCATGAAATGGTTTCGTGAAATAAATCCTCTCGTTCATTGGGAGGCTAACACTTTAACTCTCACTGCCAAAAGTGATTCTCCTACTGTCTTTCATGGAGTGGATACTTCTCCTTCTCCATCTCTCATTGCTAATATGCAGGACAAGGTTGAAAGGATTCGAGATACGGAGACTCTTTCAGTCTCTTTTTCTCCACAGCATGACACACAGAACTTGCATGATGATGAGAAGCATGATTATTTGAAGGATAATGATTTGCATGATGATTTGGATGACAATGACACGCATGATGATTTGCATGATCAAGATGTGATTTTTCACAAGCATGATGAGTTGCATGAAGAAGATGTGATTGTTCACAAGGATGATGTGTTAGTAAATGCTTTTTTTAGCGAAACTAACCTCGTTGTAGATTCGATCAATCACCAAGAATCGATCTTGGCTTTCGAGTCGAGGTCCACAGATCCCCCACAAGAAGATTCGATAGATCCCAAAGAAGCAATCTTGGCTCTCGAGCCTTGGTCCAAAGAACCCTCACAGGAAGTATTGTGTGTTCTCATGATTGATACGCACGCATTGTTCGAGTGTTTCATTCGTGAAGGTTTCCTGTATTTTAGTCAGCATCGTTATGTGATCCCTTTTACTAGGCATGACATATTGTATGTTGAGCACGTTTCTCTCATGGATGAGCACGAATGTATGCGGATTGTTTATGAAAAGCTGAAAAATTTGTATGTAAGGAAGTCACATTCCATGTCTCTTCCTTGGCATGACACAGTTGTAGGAAGAGCACATGATAGTATGAGCACCAAACATGAGCATTTCCATTGTGAATTGCCACAGTTGATTGATTTCGATCAAACAGAAAAGATTCAAGCGCATTGTTTGCATGTGTTTGATGAACAGGTTGTCACTCCGTCTCTATGTTCATCTACATTGCATACACAGTCTTTAGCGAAGACAAGATTTTTTTCCTTCACTTTACATGGAATGGGTATGTTCATGGTTTTGTGTTGGAGATGGTTTCGGGAATTTTCAGCCATGGAGATTCTTGAAGACGAAAGAAGCAGGACTCTAGACGAAATTGAAACAAGAAAGGAGATTCAGAAGACTTTGAGTGGCTTTCGGCGCGGCCCAAAGAAGCAAGTGTTGCAGACCTTTATGAAGTTCAAGTACCGCTCGACCCACACAGCAGAGTGGGCCGGCGAAGAGTCCCTTCCAGGATTCCGGATGCTATTGGCGGTCTCCCTCGACGCCATACAGTTCGGTACCAGTACCTCACTTTGAAAAGGAGGGGATGTCACGTGACACATCCCAACCCTATGTGTCCGTGGACAAGCTACACCATAGCAAGGTTCCCGTCAGCCAAGTCAAGTTTAGATTAGCAGTGATCTGGCACTTTTGTGAGTCTATTCGTAGACCGTGCATGCCCAGTCACTTAGCATAGATGCATATCCTTCGGTTGCACACAGCATGATCATCGGAATTCCCATCAGAATCCATTAGCATTAGTTAAAGGAATTTTCCAGTGCATTTAGCTTATTTTCCTATTTATTGGTATTTTCACTTATTATTTTTAAGTGACTTTCCAACAAAAGTAGGTAGGGCAATTTTGCTAAGTTAATATATAAGCAAACCCAAGTTAGCACTTTCTGGCAGAAGAGGTAGCAGGAGCTTCCCGCTCAACAGGCAACTTGCAGTACCCCCCCCTCAGTATCAGATCCATCGCCATCACCATCCCTCCCTTGGCGTTTTCACAGATCATCCATCGCTTGAAGTCCTTCCACTTTCTGGCGATAATTCCTTTGCAGAATCAGCCCCAATACCTAGCGTTTTGGGATTTCAGCCCTCAGAAAAAACGCCAGCCTCACCTCAGTCCTTAGCGTTTTTGTCCATCAGCAACAGCAGCAGATTTCAGCGTTTTTCAGCAGCATTTTCAGCAGGAGATATCAGCGTTTTTGCAGTATTATTGCAGCGTTTTCAGCAGATGCTTAAAGTCATAAAAACGCAGCCTGAAGATCCCTAACATCAGCGTTTTCATCTTCAGCAGGATCCCCGGCATAGCCCCCATTTTCAGCCCTTAAAAACGGCCATAAACAAAGAATTCCAGCCCCGAAACAGTCCAAGAAATTCAGCATAAAGTAGATCCCAGATTTCAGCCCAAGTCGCCGTCGTCATCACTGTCGTCGTCATCGGCATAGTCCCATTGCATCAGTCCATTGCATTCACATTGTACACCTTTGTGCAATCAAGTTAGACCACTCTCGCCGACGAGAGTGGGGCCTTCGGAGGAGGGTTCAACAATCTCTCAGGTGTCGTATCTCTTCTCTCTCCTTCTCTCAGTCTCATTCACTTGCACGCACAATATCCACTCACTTTGTTCGTGACCACAGCACTCCATAAGATGGAAGACTCTTTTCTTCCCTAAGAACTAAAAGAAACCTTGAGCAATAAAGATCACTAATCTTGATAAAATACAACATTCATTCCGCTACACCTAACACACCTGTTATCTGCACACAAATAATAAGAGCTTCCAAACCATTGAAAATTTTTGCAGAAACCCTAATTTGTTGCTGAACACCCTAATTTTTCAAGATTGTTGGAATCAAAATCCGCTCGCTTCAAGGCATAGGGCTCATCTAGAGGATCAACTTTATCTTCTGCTCAGATCCAAATTCTCAACGATCGAAGAGATTTTGAGAGGCCTTTGCAACCCCTAAAGGCATCAAAAAGCATGTTTGTAGAGCTTTTTAGGGCAAAAACGACCTCTTGTTTCGTCTTCTCCTCCTTCTCTTGTCATTGCTTCTTCATCCCACTCCATAGCTTCCATTTGTAGGTTGACATAGGACCCGTTTCTCTCCTAAAAAAGGGAAAAAATTCTGAAGAATTTGGAAGCATCATCTTGCTTTGTTTGCGGTATGCTTTCAGAAAAGCACACGCTGAAGCTATGATACTACTATAATGGGACGGCACCACGTGCAGAACATATTGGAATGTTTAGCACTTTAAAATAATTGAACTGAAAGAGAGAGAATCTACGTGAGACATAAGAGTGGCGGAGTGCCACTTCCAAAGGGCACTGGCCCCAAACCCTGGGGCCCCTTTCGGTTGTTCTTTATATTGCTTCAACAAAGTACAAGCTCTGAGAACTCTGCTATGCTTCTCCACATGGTAGAATGCCAGAGAGAGCGAGAGAGCCCAGACGGCATATTGAAAGGCTTTTGGCCTATCCAAAAGCATCTCACATGAAAAGTGAGCATCAAGTCCAAAAACAAGCACCTTGCATTATTTTAGAGTTTAGACCCCTCGGCCAATAATTTGTAAGTTGGTTGGGCTAGGTGTTTTAATCCTAACCCCTTTTGTTTGTCGTGTAGGCTCCTCGGCCATCTTCGGTAAGTTGGTCTTTTCTTCTTTTGCTAGGGTTTAGGCCCCTCAACCAAGATTTGCAGGTTGGTTGTCACGTGCACATCTAACCCTATGTGTATGTGGACAAGCTACTTCAAGACATGGGTTCAGTTCAGTTCAGTTAGCCTAGCTTAGGAAGTGTTCTGGCACTTTTGTGAGTCTATTCGCAGACCGTGCATGTCCAGGCACTTAGAATAGATGCATATCCTCTGGTTGCACACAACATGATCATCAAATTAAGTCAGAACCCATCAAGAGCATTTTTACAGTGCATAGACCTATTTTCCTTATTTTAGCCAATTTTCACTTATTATTTTTAACTGACTTTTGTTGAGAACCAGGTAGGGCAAATTTAGCAAGAAAATATATAAGTAAACCTAGCGCTAGCACAATCTGGCAGAAGAGGCAGCAGGAACCGCGTGTTCAACATGCACCTTCTTGGCAACTTGCAAGAACTTCCCCAATAGGAATTCCCTAGCGTTTTCATCAAGAAACAGCCCAGCGTTTTCAGCTTTGCAAATCGGCCGCGTTTTGCATTTGCAGCAGCCTGCTGGCGACAGAAGAATAGCAGAATCAGCCCTAGCGTTTTTGGATCAGCAGGACTCATAGCTTTTTGCAGATTCTTCGCGACAAGACTCTCATTAGCACCAGCGTTTTCAGTTTTCAGCAGTCAGACTCTGCAGTAGAATCCCCAAACCTCGCAGATCTCACCTTCCCGTAGTAGATCCTCGCCGCACGGTCAGATCCATCGAAGTTTGCAGTTTCAGCCCGCAAAACGTAGATTTCAGCATCTGCGTTTTCAACGCGTCGTCGTGGCATCGACATTGTCATCGACATAGAGTCAGAATTCAGCAGATACAGATTTGCAGATTTCAGACATTAGCGTTTTCAGATTTCAACCGTCTCGTCGTCGTCCTCATCGTCGTCGACATCGTCGGCAAGTCCAAAGCATTGTAGAGATTTGTGCAATCAATAGTAGACCGCTCTCGGGGCCTTTGGAGGAGAGTTTGATAACATTCTGGTGTCGTATTTCTTTTCTCTCTCTATCTCTCAGTCTCAGCACCTTCATTCATAGTGTTTGCCACTTGTTTGTGATCATTTGCACTCTCTCACTAAAGGAACGGAAGGCTCTCCCTTCTGTAAGTAAAAGAAACCTTGAGCACAGTTCGGAGCACTCATCTTGAGCAAAGTTCAACTTTCACTTCCGCTGCATTTACATTGGTATTAGAGCTTTGGCAGTGTTCTGTATCACTCAAGGAAAGAACCACATAATTTTTTTTGCTTGTTGTGTTGCACGTAACCCAAGTCCTCTTGGGTGTGTCGATTTCTAATTGTGTTTTTGAAGAGTGACAGGAATCCCAAGAAAGAAGGGCTTGTCCAGCCTCCCCTTGTTTCTCTTTTCACTCATTGAGAGCGGACCATGCACTTAGCGGCCGGCCAATCGACATGAGGTGGGAAAAGCAACCTTGGTGTGAGCGCAAGGCCGCCAAGGGGTACGCCCACAGGAAAGAGAAGAGCTTGGGTAAGAGAAGATCTTTCTCTAACATAGATTGCAAGCTAAAGAAGAACCTCAAGAACTCAAGAACTCAAGAACTCAAGAACCCAAGAACCACAAGAACCCAAGTTCCTCGTGAACTTAAGAACCCAAAACTTCAGTGTATGGTCATTACCCGAAGCAAAATGGATACTTCGCATGAAGGTGATGACCATGGAAGAGGCAAAGAAGAATTTTCCCCACCAAGAGGTTTTTCCGACCCTCCCCCTTCCCCATCTACGCCAAGGATTGCACCAACTTCTAAGGAGGCTTTGGTCAAGACGATGATGGACAAGAGGATACAAGAAGAAGCGCAACGCGCCGCCTTGGAGCGCAAGCGCGAAGAAAGACAAGCACAAAGAATGGCAGCCATAGAGCGTAAATACAAAGAAAGAATGGCAGTCATAGAGCGTGAGCGCGAGCAAGCATGCTTAGCGGTCGAAGGAAGAATAGCAGAATTGGATTGCAAGTACGAAGAGCGTGAAGCACAGAGAGCCCAACACATGCAAGAGTTGTTACGACTCTTTCCGACTCTTTTCTAATGTGCAGACGTAGATTGCACTGAATCAGGAGAAGGAGACTCTCAGTCTTTTCTTCTCCAAAGCACGATACACATGATTTGCATGATAATGATAAGCATGATGATTTGCATGATCAAGATGTGATTATTCACGAGCAGGATGATTTGAAGGATAAAGATGTTATTGTTCACAAGGATGATGGTTTAGTTGATACTTTTTCTAGTGAAGCTAACCTCATTGCAGATTCGATCAATCACGAAGAACCGATCTTGGCTCTCGAGTCGAGGTCCAAAGAATCCCCACAGGAAGTATTATGTGTTCGAATGATTACTCAGTACGCATTGTTCGAGTGCTTCATTCGTGATGCTTTCTTGTATTTTAGTCACCGTCCTTATGTGATCCCTTTTCATAGGCATGCCATATTGTACGATGAATACGATTCACTCATGAATGAGCACGGATGTATGCAGATTACTTATGAAAAGATGAAATGTTTGCATTCAAGGAATCCACATTCCATGTCTCTCCCTTGGCATGACACAGTATCAAAAAGAGCACAAAAAGGATTGAGCATCAAGCATCGGCATTTCCATTGTGATTTGCCACAGTTGATTGATTTAGATCAGAAAGACAAGTTTCGAATCCATTGTTTGCGTGTGTTTGATGAACGGTTTGGCACTCCGTCTCTTTGTTCATCTACATTGCATGCACAGTTTTTTAGGAAGACTAGAATTTTTCCATTCACTTTACATGGAATGGGTATGTTTATGTTTTTGTGTTGGAAGTGGTTTCAGGAATTTTCAGCCTCGGAGATTCTTGAAGAAGGTAGATGCATGACTATAGACAAAGTTGAAGCATTGAAGGAGCCACAGATGAGTTTGTGTCGCTTTCGGTGCGGCCCAAAGAAGCAAGCGTTGCAGACCTTTCTGAAGTTCAAGTATCGCATGACCCATGCATCGGAGTGGGCCGGCGAAGTGTCCTTCCCAGGATTCCAGACGCTGTTGGCGATCTCCCTCGACGCCATACAGTTCGGTACCAGTACCTCACTTTGAAAAGGAGGGGATGTCACGTGCACATTCAACCTTATATGTACGTGGACAAGCTACTTCAAGACATGGGTTTAGTTCAGTTCAATTAGCCTAGCTTAGGAAGTGTTCTGGCACTTTTGTGAGTCTGTTTGCAGACCGTGCATGTCCAGGCACTTAAGATAGATGCATATCCTCTGGTTGCACACAACATGATCATCAGATTACAGTCAGAACCCATCAGGAGCATTTTTACAGTGCATAGGCCTATTTTTTCTATTTTAGCCAATTTTCACTTATTATTTTTAACTGACTTTTGTTGGGAACTAGGTAGGGCAAATTTAGTAAGAAAATATATAAGTAAACCTAGCGCTAGCACAATCTGGCAGCAGGAACCGTGTGTTCAACAGGCACCTTCTTGGCAAGACCTTACCCACCAAGAATTCCCTAGCGTTTTCATCAAGAAACAGCCCAACGTTTTCAGCTTTGCAAATCAGCCTAGCGTTTTGTATTTGCAGCAGCCTAGAGATAGCAGAACAGCAGAATCAGCCCTAGCATTTTTGGATCAGCAGGACTCATAGCGTTTTGCAGATTCTTAGCGACAAGACCCTCATTAGCACCAGCTTTTCAGTTTTCAGCAGTTAGACTCCGTAGTAGAACCCCCAAACCTTGCAAATCTCACCTTTCCACAGTAGATCCTCGCCCCACGGTCAAATCCATCGAAGTTTGCATTTTCAGCCCGGAAAACGCAGATTTCAGCATCTGCGTTTTCAGCGTGTCGTCGTCGCATCGTCGCCATCGACATCGTCACCGACATAGAGTTAGAATTCAGCAGATAAAGATTTGCAGATTTCAGCCATTAGCGTTTTCAGATTTGAGCCGTCTCGTCATCGTCCTCATCGTCGTCGACATCGTCGGCAAGTCCAAAGCATTGTAGATATTTGTGCAATCAATAGTAGACCGCTCTCGCCATAGAGAGTGGGGCCTTCGGACGAGGGTTTGACAACATTCTGGTGTCCTATTTCTTCTCTCTCTCTATCTCTCAGTCTTAGCACCTTCATTCACAGTGTTTGCCACTTGTTTCTAATCATTTGCACTCTCTCACTAAAGGAACGGAAGGCTCTCCCTTCTTTAAGTAAAAGGAATCTTGAGCAGAGTTTGGAGCACTCATCTTGAGCAAAGTTCAACTTTCACTTCGGCTGCACCTTACATAGGCTTAGGGAGTCCTAACCCCCTTGGTCTTCAGTGCTTGACACGTCAGTAGTTTGTGACCATGCGAATATAATAACGTGTGTCCTTTGCCTAGGACAATACGTTGGTCTTGGCTTTTGTGAAAGCCAACGGAAAGCTCCTTGAGTGATAAATCCAATATAGTGCTGACACCTCCCAAAACAAGTTGGCATTGCCAAGACAGTAAGTGCCATTACAAGGTGCTATGAGTTTGACAGGCTGCAAATAGACAGTTACGTCGATCTCAAGTAGCTAGTTAAGTAAAGAAGGGTACTTGTAAGAGATCCAATTGCTGCTTAGCTTCCAAAATTCTAGGTAAGTTTTCAATGTGATTCCCATCTCCTTTTGGTTTCTATTGAAAAAAAATTCAGACCATGTTTCTAACATTCCCCTCATCTTCAGGAAGAGGGGTGGACATTAACAGAAATTGGAGCTTAGATTGGGGGAAAAAAGAACAGGTCAGAAGTTTTTGAGAATTTTCTTAATAGTTTTAAATACTTGAGCTGCTCCCCCCCCCCCCCACCCCAAAAAAAAATAAAAATAAAAAAATGAAACAACTGAGTACGGATTTTGTGTATCTTAGCTAACGGAAGTGCGGTTTTGTGCTATTCAAGCAGGATTTTGATCCTGCTGAAGAATTTCCTGGAAATGCCCCTTTCAGCGAGCCAGAGACAAGAATAATGAGAGACGTCGCAAGCTCGTTCAAGCCTCATCTTTGGATAAATGTGCATTCAGGAATGCAGGTTATGTTGTCTTCATATTAATGCTCTTTGTTTTCTGTAAGAAGTTGGTGCTCTCAGCCTTCACCTTATCAAGTAGAAGCTCAACTTATATTGAACAGTTTGTTACTAGGCAATGTTCATGCCTTATGATCACAAGAGCGATTTGCCGGATCCGAGGGTTGCGGAGCCCATGAAACTTCTTCTGCAAGAGTTGAATTACTTGCATTGTAATAACAGCTGTGTGATTGGATCAGGTGGCGGTTCCGTCGGGTGGGTAGGAATCATGAATGTTTTGCCCAAGACAATCAATCTGATAGCTTTTCAAGGTAACAAAGTCCTTTTCTTGCAGGTACCTTGCTCATGGGACAGCAACAGATTATATGTACGAGGTTTTGGGAGTGCCTCTGGCATTCACATTTGAGGTTTGCTATTTATTCTTAGCATTCATATTTCCCACAAGTGGCTGCATGGGATGAGGCTGCCATGCTTATGTCAAGTTTAAGTTATATGAAAATGGGTGGATGGTTAGCATAATAGCCTCCCAAGATTTTGTAAGTTTCCCTTTTTGTTTTTGATGATCAAAGCAACCCATTTTTGGGGAGCTACCAACATCACCTAGGTAGCCTCTTTGTCTTGTAATTTATTTGCCAATCTTAAAAGCGCATTTTCCTTGATCCAACTACACAGCACAAACTTATATCGAGTTTTCTCAAAGTTAGATATCTTTGTACTTGTTGATTTTTCTGTAGAAGAAAAATCGCGGCATTTTTTGGGGCACACTCTTCCTTAGGCTATCTGAGACTTGTGTCTCAGAGAAATGACCCAATTCAGCTTGAGATGTTCAATCTTTCAAACTTCGTGCTTGCCTTGGCATGGCAGACAAGTGCCTAATCAAATTCCACAACAGTTTTTCTCATTACAAGGATTTTTTAAATTTTCTGCAAGAACGCAAAGGATATAAAACGTAGGTCTTTAATAGTTTGGGATTCGGGCTGATATTGATGAGAGGATATGATGCATGAACAAAACATTGTTGCTACCTGTATAGGTCAGTCATCATTACACTCAAGCGTTGTGCACTTGGTTGGAAGACTAATTGATTTATAGGTTGTATCATTGATGCTATTCAATAAGGAATTTGCACCTGAGAGTTTCCTCTGCTTATATAAGCTATGAATGATGAGGACCAGGAATGGTAGAATGTGAAGAATCTTTAGGATTCCTTGGTGCATTTGGATTGCTTGGATTTGTACTAATTGTTTGAACGTCACAGATATACGGCGATATGGAAGCCCCTAATGAAGATTGTTTCAGGATGTTCAATCCAGTAACTGTCAACACCTATGAGGTAATCTGGCTTGCACTACTTCCATTTGACAAGCCGTTCCAAAGTACGCCTTCTAAGCACAAGTTTTATTGCTGCAGAGCATTGTCACAAATTGGTCAATGGCATTCATCACTATTTTTGTGAAATTAGAAAGCCTATTATCGTCATGGCCTCTGTTCTTGTCGAAACAAAACGATGGTGCCCTCCTTGGAAGGAAGTTCAACCTTAGCAAAGGTTTTACTTTTGGGCACTCAGGCAGAGCCAGGGAGTGGACCAATGATGTCCACACACTGTTTGAGTTCATTGTATTATTTTCAACTTCTTACTTGGCCTTCGTTTGGTATATATACTTGAAGCCTTGGGACCGGGGATTGCAAAGGTTAAGGGCCATGTTGCCGTCTAACACTCGACAATTCTCATAATTAATTCAATTAGACACATACAACAATTAGAAGGGTGGTCATGAGCCAATTTACGATGGTCATTAGTGACATTATAATGGGGAAAAGAGGAAAGAAGAGATGACAAGATAAGTGTAATTCACGGACTCCTCCAAAATCCCAGGGTGTATTGATTACAGGGCTTCCTTAGCTACGTGACTGTACCTTCAATTGATTGGTTGTCCCATAGAAGCATTGCAACATCATTTGCAAGAGTGGCTTTATTACAGAACATCAGTTCCACAAAATTGTAATGTGACCTTTTGCTGTCAGAATAAGGAATGCATGCCATGAAAATGCTCCTTGGTTATATTAGCACCGGTTCCCCAAAAACGGTGGGATAAGTTTCCATTATATATGCATCCCTAAGAAGTGTAGTTTCCCTCGATGTAAATATAAGCCATGCTGTACATTACTTTTTGCTCAGCTTGAACTTTTGAATGTGGCAATAAATAAGTGCAATTAGTAAGGCACTAACAAGGTAGTAACCATTGTTTTTACAAACCATTGATTGCAAAAGTAAAATTAATTTTATAGTATCTCAAATTTGTTTTACCCTTTGTCAAAGCAAATCATTAGGATTATAAGGTTCACAACCATGTTATACCAAGAATCACGGAAGGGAAGGTGAGAGTGTCATAACTAAGCTTGATGGTGTAGGGAAAGGACCCTTAAGTGTCCTTTCCTAGTAATCAGGGTGATCGATGGAGGTTGGGATCTTTGATTATGGGAAAGGACACAAAGCGGTCTGATTGGTTGCATATGTTCGTAGAATTCACTGGCCTTCATGGTTGCGCAAATAATCAATGAGACTAGATCCCTCAAACATTTAGGCACATAAAATTAATCATGCAAGACATGTTGCACAATATAGGGACATGAACAACTAGCTTACAACATTCTTGAAGCGTAGTTGAGTAAAGAGAAATCAATTAGCTATCAACAAATCAAATCCGCCCTATCAACCACTTACACTCTGAAAAGGCCTCAATGAGTTTCTCTAAATTAGCACGAGTTATCACACATAGAATCCATACCATTTGCATTCTTCGGGTGGCTTGATTTTGAGTGCCTTACCACATATTATCCATCTTGTAGAAATACTTCAAGGAATTCAGTATGAAAAGTTGATTCTTGACAAGGTGAGTAGCGAAGGTTGACAAAATTTGGCTATACAAGTAGTGGGGAAAGGGGGCTTCAAGTCTCCATTGCCTTGAGAGTGATCAGGGACATGAGACTCAAGTGTAGTGTGAACAAGAGGGAGGGAGGGAGGGAGGGGGGTGTGGTGGGGGGGGGGTCTTTAAGTGTAGTTTGAACAAGAGGGTCTTTGGTCATTTCTCAAATGTGGGAAAGATATGAGAGGTAAAAGAGATGAGTTTTAGATGTGTGTTTACATAAACAAATAAGTTTTTGATGCTAGAAAATTGGTTTTATCATTTCTATATTTCATATTTTTTCTTCTAGCATTCAGAATGCATGAGTGTGTGTGTACGTCTAGTAGATGTATGTGTGGGAGTACATGTTCGAGACTAGGGGGTTCACTGAGTTTGCATTCATGCTTGAGAGAGAGAGAGAGAGAGAGAGAGAGAGAGAGAGAGAGAGAGAGAGAGAGAGAGAGAAATTTTGCACTTAGAAATTGAAATGCAAGTATCATTTGTGCCTCTTAGAGAGCTTCCACGAAGTGAGTTTGCAAACTCACCAAAGAGTTTTGATGTTGCATTCTCATGTGGGCTATAAGAAGGAAAATGAAGTTCACTGTTTATTTTTGCACTATATAAAAGCCTTCATGTTCCTAAACTATGCAAACTTTTGCATTTTGGCAAAAGTTTCTTTAATCCTCCTACCACCTTTATTTGGAGAGAGTGGGTTTTGAAACCCAATGTGTGGAGGCCCTCTTAATAGAGGTTGAGTTTAATGACATCATATATAGTTACATCACGTATAGTATCATTGGTCGAGGTGGATTATGCTCTCTTAATAGAAGTTGAGTTGTATGACATCATATATAGTTACATCACATATGGTATCATTGATCAAGGTGGATTATGTAGATGACTTTTGGTGATTAGGATGATGAGACGGGAATGTATCTGTGGTTGGAGGGGATACACACCTAATTTGGATAAAGCAATGCTTACCAACTTAAGCTTTTCCTTGTGATTGTGCATACTCTTAAGCTCAACAAGTTGTTATCCTCCCCTTAAATTGATGGGTGTACCTTTGCTTCTAGGCACTTCCACATGTTAAGTGCCCTCCTTCGGGTAATGATTGGCTTGTAGATCTAAATTGGAGCTAAAAGACTTTGAGGTGGTCTTACCTCTTGGGCATTGGGCACCTTCAAGGTAGATTTTTAAAAGGAGGGTCCCATATATAGGGCTCAAAAAGAAAATCGTGGTTCACGCAGGTGACATCTCCCTAGTACTACTAGTGAATTTCCTGGGTAGTCGGAGCAGCTAGTTTTATGAGATTGTGCCCACAGACCCGCATGGAGCAGAGGTTGAACCGTAGCTAGTGCACTTAGAGTCACTCACCTTTATTTCTAGTCTAGATCCCATTGATAGAGGTATGAGGCATCTTATTATTAGACTAAGGTACTCATAGCACACGCGAGCGCGCGCGCGCGTGTGTGTGTGTGTGTGTGTGTGTGTGTGTGTTTGTTTGTGTACAAGACATGCCTTCTTTTATGCATGAAAGGAATATACCTACAAATCCATTTTTGGAGGATATAGAGTAAAGATAGAGGGAAAGGGGTAGGGTTATTTACACAATATGCACATAAAAGAAAGTTATCTCCCAAAGCATTGCTATAGAGTAGATAGAGAACTCTAAATATCATGATTTATAAGGGGAGTGAGAAACGAGGATAAATTTTATGCACTAGAGTAAAGCTTGGCCTTGTTAGCTGCCACCATTAGCAAAGCCACAAAACCAAAGCAACAAGATGAACACTAGTGTCAGTGAGCTAAGCCGCTTGTTATTGATGTCCACAATAAGGATACATGAGGAAGAGATAGGGAGGGGCATATCCATTTTCGACTTCCCCATGCCCCTCTTTTTGGTAACCTTTGTTCATGCTTCGAATGCTTGTACCTATGTAGAGGCTATAGGCTATTATAGCCATTCCACGTCTGAAACGTTTATGTCAGAGCATACGATGCCACAAGTGAGTCGTGTGTTTTTGGTTTTAGGAGTGGTTCCTATGCCAATAGCCCCTCGCTACATCAGTTTGAAGGGGAACATGGGGTGTTTTTATATGAGAGAATGGTCCCCTCTTTTGTGTGTGTGTGTGTGTGTTTTGTTTACAATAAACTATGGAGACACAAAAGAGCACCATGTTCAAAAAATAGCTCACTCCAAACACCAAGAAAGTATTTGCACAAAAACAATGATGTTTTTGTAGCATTCTTGTACAGTTTAATTAGAATGAATATTTGTTCCAATTATCCTATACATCTGGACATGGACATGCGGTAAGTCTATAGATGCACTAGGTCTTTATCTTCAAGGTTGGACAACAACTAACTACTAACCTGAATAAATTTATGCAAGGATGGAACTCTCACTTGCATCCATTTAAACAAGAAAATAGATTATTTTTTATCCTTGAATATGTATAGTAGGTGCCAAAAATCGATCAATTATTAGTCATGTCAATACTTAAAAATTATCATATTAACTACATGCCTACTTAGGTTAATTTTAAGGAGTTAGGAGTAAAGGTCAGATACAGTTTGGATGGGACAGAAAGAGAAAGTGACTCCCTTATAGGTTCCAAAAGGATGTATTAATATTAGGTCTTCTTTCTTGCACTTATTGTTATCCGAAGGTTATTACTCGTGTTGATTTTGATCGTTTCCCCTCTCGATGGATATGGCAAAAGATGGTGTGAGAAAAAGGTTCATTTAGATTTTCTTGGTTGTATTATCAAAGATGAATGTTTAATACTTAGAAAATTGAGTAGAGTATTCCCCGTCCTTTTCAAAAATAAAAAACAAAGTATTCTTGAATTAAATTCAAATCAATATATCAAAAAAATATAGGTAGAAATTGACTACTCTCAAAGTAGTAAGTAAAGACCAACAATTTTTTTTTGGCTCTTTGTACTCCAATATCAGCTCAACACTCCTTGTATTACACCATTCTCCCTTTTTGAAAAATGTTGGGTATTCAAGCCCGGAGTCCAATGTGTCAAGCTCTTGGTGGAAACTTCCTTTGTAGCATGCAATCACACTCTAACTCCAGGTTCAGTATGTATGGAAAGTTTCAATTATTTATATATAATAGCTTTTTAATCAATGATATAGCATTGTCCCTCTTTCTCTCTCTCTCTCTCTCTCTTGTTCAATCTCTGCTGCTCGCTTCCTCTCTTGCCATGGCTTGTGCATGCCACCATCTACCCTAGCCTCCCCATCAAAAAACACTTTCTAGCAATACATATTGATATTTTTTTTCCCCAGAATATGATAGTCTCTTTTGTAGAAAAAAAAACTCATTTATCATAAATCAACTTGGCATCCTTTCGTAAGAAAACACTAAATCAAATAGTGGGTACCATTGTAACACTAAATCAAATAGTGGGTACCATAGTAACACAAATAGTGGCTCAAAAGACAGCCTAAAAAAAAACCTCCACATATCCTATCAATCAAAATATTGCCATGTTCCACAAATTCAAGTGCTTTTAACAAAGTCAAATAGTATGCTCACAATCTCTCAAAGTTGTATCAACCCAAACAGAAAGACATCGTTGTATTTTCTTATTGTCAAAGAGGAGTGAACAACAATTAGTACCCCTCTTCTTTATTCTAAGTTTATATGAAAATTGCATTTATTTGCAAGTATCCTTAAGATGACAAAGAAGGAGAAGTTCATTCAATCCTTCACTTAATGATTTAACTACAACGGACCTTTGAGTAGGTGTATGACCAATTTTAAAAGAGGGACTAAAGTAGGCACTGTAGTTGATTTAAGAACAAAAAACAACCCAAACACTAGTTTTAACAAAAACTATAAATATCCAGCAAGATACTTGTATTCTCAAGGGTCTAGTGGAGTAGAGTTTCAAAAAAAGGCACCTACAACTAGGCACTTCTTATAGGGGTAGGGTCAATAGCCAGAACAAAAACAATCCACTAATGTTTGAGCCAATCAAGCTAGTTTGAGCCAAGGGTATTGAAATAGGTCTATGTCAGAACCTATTCCTTCTGATAATACTAGCTGACATAGCCAGAACAAAAACAATCCACCAATGTTTGAGCCAATCAAGATTACCCAAACCATTTACCATTCTGGGTGTTACATGTAAGTGAAGTCATACATAAGAGCCATCGTATCTCAACTTAGTTTAAAGCTGACATCATAAAAAAGAGTCCTATTTTAATCCTCTAGATCTACTGAAACATTAGCATGTATCCATGCAGATTCATCAGCTCCAATTTTCCTCAAAATAAACAAAGCCAAGGATATTGAAATAGGTCTATGTCAGCTAGTATCATCAAAAGGAACAGTATAAGACATCAAGAATCCCTAGAGCCTTCCAAAATGGAGCTTTTGGAAAAATAGCTAGTAAGACAATATCTATTGCTAGGTGTATGATGCCCTTTTTTACAAATCAGTAAGACATTATGAGTGTCTAGTAACTCAGTTGCCAATAAAAACCATTTTCTCAAGTTAAATTGGGGTTAGATATAACAAAAAAGAAAACCAAATAGTACACAACTTGGGAAGTATCATGCCGATTAGTGAGTTTATAGGTCCCATTTCCAAACTAAAACCATAACTAGGTCAAAATAAGAGGGTGCTATCAAAAATCCATTTAAGTTAGAATCTGATCTTAGCTTTGATTTTAGAAAACATTCAAAAAATATATCAAATTCTAGACTGCATGCGATTACCCCATATGCTCTGGGTTTATTAGCACCAACAATACCCATTTAAATTTTATAACTCCTATTTGTCATAGCATGACCATAACCAGGACTTTAGGTCAAAATTCTCAAGTACACTTAGAAAAAAAAAGCCAACAACCCCGAAACCTTGCAAATTGCATTTTGTTTTAGGAGAAAACACTAGCAAGACACGATCAGCAGCTAAGTTCCAAATTTAGATGACCCCAACTTTTACATTGTGTAGTAACTCAAAATCAGCAAGGATAAAGCCACTTGCTCAATAAGTTGCTGTAGAACAAAAAAATAAAAAATGAATCAACATGGAAAGAGGTAGACGCATCCTCCATTTTCATGTTTGCAATTATTGAACTAACAAGGCCCATAAAATACACTTTCTCTTCCTCAAGTGCAGGTGCTTAATGACCATGCACAGGTGCAAACTTTGAATGAGTGAGAAAGATGATACTAGACAAGGGTAAGTGAGGGTAAGAAACCCTTACCTGTAAATAGGGGGTTGAGGGCAGTAGACCAACACATCCTCCTCCTCTCTGAGCTATGCCCTCACATGTCATGCTATTGCTAAAAGTCTTGGCCTTTAATGTCATCCAGTGGGTGCATTATGAGAAGTATTTTACAAAGCACACATGGGAAACATTGCGCCACATAGAGGCTATGTTCACCATTGTAATACTACTTGTGTGTGTGTGTGTGCGCATGCGTGCACCTACCCTTACCCAAACACGATAATGTTCGGAGTAGACCCCCATTGAGTATGTGCATGTTGTCTGATCAAGTTAATGACAAGAGTCACAATTGAGCTTGATACCAAGCCAATTGTTATGTTTAATACCAAAGGTGATAGTTCGGAAGAGTTCCTGTCTCTGCTAAACCCATCAAGGAAGTGTTTGTTAATCAATTGGTTCATGTCTTCAATGTTAGAAAAAGAGTACAAAACTAGGTAAAGCATACCCAAATGGGTATTGATAACAACCTAAAGGGTTGGTTGCTTTCTTCTGAACAAATTTTGTAGAGAGAGTGTTAAATTTATCTCTTTTTCAAATAACTTGGAGGTTGAGTTCTCTAAAAAATAAATTAAGTAAAATAATAGAAATATTAAGGTGGCATAAAAAACGGAATTCACTTCTAAAATAAGGAAGTAGGTTTGGTTTCAAGATATGAGGATCAATAAAAGATAAATTTTCTTGGAAGGAATTATTATTAGGACTCAGGATATCATCCATGTATCTAAAAGTTTGTGAAAAGAGATTAATTTTTTTGCAAGAATTTTTGCAAGCCATATTTTTCATAAAATATCTATACAAAAAAAAAAGCAAGATACAGGTTGTAGATGTCCGGTGAGTAGTAAAACCCTATCAAGATTCCTTTACAATGTCTAAAGCAAAGTCCATCAATTTGACTGAAGGAATTCTATAATACCCAGATTCCAATATATAATTTCTCCTAGTAATTCATTGAAATACTTTGGTGGTTGTAGACTTGTTTTTTCAACCCATTTGGGTTTCCTAATAATTATTAGCTTATAGCATTGAAGCTATTTCTATCAAAGGCTAGTCCAATAATTCCAAGTAAGATAATTAACGACTCCTCGGTAATAGAGATATTTTCATAACATTGGGTAAGGTCTGTAGTGAAGGGATGAATTTTTTTTCTAGGAGATTAATAATTAACTCGGTAAAGTTTTTAACAATCCAAAAGAGGTCAAAGGCAATGTGCAAAAAATTTTACGGAGTTTCTATTTTTTGTGCATGTGTGTTCAACCTTGCAAATTATCAAATTGAGATAGGTTGTGATATCTTTGGTGATATCTGTATAGATGCCATTGGAAGAACCAAATATCCATTGAATTTTTTTTTAATGACTTTTGGAAAAGTAGGAAAGAGAACAACAAAATTTATGGTATCAAGAAAATACTAGATTTCACTGCAACAGTCCTCAATGGTAGAGGTGATGAGTGTGGGGGAGAGTTGGTGATGAATGAGGTTGTGTTTAAACTAAGTGGCAGTAGAGAGAGAAACCAAGACGTTTGGTTGCTGCAACAACCCATGATTGGAGTAAGAGCAGTGAAAGGAGCCTCTAGGCCCTCTAGGAGCTTAGTGACCTACCCCCCTCAATGATTGTTACCATATACATGTGGTAGTGATGTGTGTGAACACACTAGGACCGCCGGGGCATTTTTTCCCTCTTTAGGAGGTTTTTTCCCCCGTGCATTGTATATACGCCCATCACTCTAGGGCTATCTATCTTTCCATTGCACACTAAGTAATACACTCTCTATTGTGTGCCTTGAGCTTCCTTCGTCTTCTCCAAGCTGTGTGTGTTTCTCTGCAATCCTAATTCCAACAATTGGTATCAGAGCAGGTTGCGTCCTCCCGGGCTTAGTCGCCAGCAGCTCCAGTACACGCCTGCTCACTTTCTCCAATTTCAGTGAGCTTTGGCAAGCGTTCGCAGGTTGACAAAAATTTTGGGAGAGCTCGTAGAGATCAGTCTGCTCAGATTTTTGATTCGGGCTCATTTCGGTCTCCGTTTCCACTATAGGCAGTACTGCATAGGCTATTTCGTCATTTTGTGCAAAATTTTTGTCAGTGCCGTTTTTTGCATAATAGGTGCCTTACAGTCTTCTACGGTTTGTGCTATATAGCACGTGTTATTCCCGCTCCATTTCTCCTATTTTCGAGCAGTTTTCACATCAGGTGCAACATTTACCTGTTGAGATGTCGAGCTCTACATCTTGAGCTGGCATCCACTACGGGTCTTGGCCGCTTACGGCATTTACTCACTGGCGCGTAAGGTGACTGACATGGAGGATCTCTGCCAGTGATTCTACAGCTGGACTACACTTATAGTGCCAGTTTAGTACGCTTCTAGCGAGTTCACACTTAGTGACCGCATGTACATATGTGCTACTTTTCAGCTTTAGCACTTAGTCATTTTGTACTCTCTTTTCTTAGCGAAGAAGAAGAAGAAGCTTTCCATCTCTGTGTGCTTTGTGTTTGTCTTGTGTAGCTCTCTTGCATCCTCATTCTTTACATGGTATCATAGCCTGGTGCAGGCAAGAGAGGCTAAGAGAGCAAGAGCATCACAATCTCTTCGTTCGCAATCCACGACCAGATCTGAACAAGTCTCCAAAGTGCAGTACACATAGATTTACTGTACAAGTACAATGGTTGTATGTACGCTTGATTGTGGACACTCGTTGAGTCTAGAAAGCGTTACAGGTACCACGAAGCAGGTTCAGCAGATTTGCAGGTTTTTGCAGATTGCAGCTATTTTGTCTTAGTGCTTCAAGATGTTTGACGGTTTCAGTCAGATTGTCACCGAGAAGCTTGAGAAAAATAACTACCCTGCATGGAAGTTCAGAATAACAAATTTCCTAAAAGGAAAAGGTTATTGGGACTATGTAGAAGGAGACAATGAAAAGGAACCAGAGATTCCCGAGGCAAATGCTACAGCAGAATAAAGAAAAGCTTTGAGGAACTGGCAACAAGGGCAGAGCAAAGTGATGTATTGGCTTTCTATGAGCATCACAGATGACATGATGGGCTATCTACAGGATGCTGAAACCCTCGCCATTGCATGAAAAAACTTAGGCAGAGTGTTCGAGGTGAACACCAAGGCCAGGAAGCTTCAACTAAAGTCGGAGCTAAATCAGGTTAAGAGGAACAACCTCTCCATCAATGATTATGCCTTGAAGATCAAGAGTATCATTGAGGCTCTTGGATCTATTAAAGTCTCAGTGGAAGACGATGACATTGTTCGTGCATGCTTGGATGGTCTAGGAGATGAGTATGTACATTTCAGGTCTTCCATGAATACAAGAGACGACATCCCCGTGTTCCAAGATTTGATTTCTATGCTTATTCTTGAGGAGAAGAATCTTGGTCTTGACCCATCTTCTTCTCGTGGAAGAAATAGGTTTGAACATGCCTTTATTCTAACTCCAACAGAGGTAGAGGTCGTGGTCGAGGCCCAAGTGGTTGCAGGGGCCAATTTAGAGAAGGTCAATCAAGTCAAAACAATACAGGTGGCAGGGGAAACCAGTCTCAAGGCAGGGGGAGTCAAAGAGGTCGTGGTGCAGGATCAAGCAGGCAGCAACATACTGCAGATAGCAGAGAATGTTGGACTTGTGGTGAAAAAGGTCACATGTCACGTGACTGTCCAAAGGGGAAAGCAAGTGGAAAGAGAGAACCGGGCAACTATGCATCTACTAGCAGAGATACAGATGACAGCAGAAGCGAGCGCATGTTTGTTATGCAGCATGTAATGAATACAATGACTGCAGAGAATTCCACCCAAGATGATGTTTGGTATGTGGATTCAGGTGCCTCTAATCACATGACGTCTTGTGGAGAGTGGTTTAGAGATATGCGCAAACCAGATGTGTCGGGCTATGTGCAGACAGGAGATGACACAGCTCACCCCATTGCTCATGTAGGGGATATACCTCTAAATACAAAGAGTGGGAAATCAAAGTACTTAGCATATGTACTTCATGTCCCAAACATTACAAAGAATCTTGTTTCTGTTGGACAAATGGTTGAGCAAGGTTTGCAGGTTCGCTTCAATCCGAATGGCTATTATGTAGAAGATTTTCAGAATGGCTGTAAGCTGATCACAGAGGGCAAATGTGTGGGCAAAATGTTTACGCTGAATGTAGACATGCCCGAGGTAAAAGCTGCATTATTTGCACAGGGCACAGGTGTCGTGCCTGATATTGACATTTGGCACAAACGCATTGGCCATGTCAATGAGCAGAGATTGCGCAGCATGCAATCAAAATAGATTGTAAAAGGTTTGCCCAAATTCAAGGTGGATGGTATGCATAAAGTGTGTGCAGCATGCCAGTTTGGAAAACAGTCAAAGGGCTCATTTCCACATGAGCGCAATGTATGTAAAAAGCCACTTGAGGTGGTGCACACAGATGTTTGGGGTCCAACCGATACTGCAAGTATACATGGTTGTAGGTATTATGTCTCTTTCATTTATGACCATACAAGGAAAGTATGGGTCTACTTCATGCGTAACAAAAGTGAAGTGTTTGGTCACTTTTAGGACTTCAAAGTCATGATTGAGAAGGAGACAGATATGCAAATCAAGACATTGAGGTCAGATGGAGGGGGAGAGTACTTCTCCAATGATTTTTCAGATTTTCTGCGAATGCATGGTATACGCAGGCAGTTTACATGCATATATACTCCACATCAGAATGGGGTCGCCGAAAGGAAAAACAGGCACATTGCAGAGGTTGCACGTGCATTGATGAATGAGAAGAACATGCCTCATCATTTGTGGGCTGAAGTTGTAAATACAGCTGTGTACATTATGAACAGGACACCTACAGCTGCGGTGCATGATGTAACACCTGAGGAAAAGTTTACAGGTACAAAGCTTGATTTGGCACACTTGAAAGTGTTTGGCTGCATAGCTTACGTGCATGTACCAGATGAGTTGCGTAGGAACTTGGATCCTAAAGCAGAGAAATATATTCTTGTGGGATATTCCCTTGAACAAAAGGGGTACAGGTGCTACAATCCTACTACACGAGAATTACGAGTGAGCAGAGATGTAGTCTGTCATGAGATGAGCGTCTGGTACAGTAATGCACATGGCACTATTGGGGCTGATGTAAAAGATGATGTGGTTGTACAAAATGTGAGGCCACAGTCACAGGTTTTGAGTGGACCACAAGAGTCCTCTTTCATGGCTCTATTGAGAAGCCATGGAATGGTAGACTACGTATGCAGGTTACTCCACCAGCAGGTACAGGGAATGTATCACGAAAAGAAAAGGAAAAGGTTGATGAACCTCCCTTTATGGCTGATGCATCATCAGATTTTTCACATGTAGACATGGATTTAGATGGTTCTGAACAAAGTCTTGATGAGGAATTTGGAATTCCGGCTGTCACGACACCTGGTGTAAGGAAAGTACAAGAAGATGCTAGAGGGCAAAGGAGTGACCCGGGACCACGCAGATCTAACAGAGGCAGAAATCCAGTTCAGAAATTGACTTATGATGGGTATCTAGCGCATCACCAAGCCTACATGGCTAAGGTGATACAGGATGTGGAGCCCACATGTTTTGAGGATGCAGTTGGAAATGTGCATTGGGATGATGCAATGAATAAAGAGATGGCTGCATTGGAAGCAAACAACACATGGGAGTTGGTGCCATTGCCAAGTGGCAAGAAAGCTATTGGCTATAAATGGGTGTATAAAACCAAGCATAAGGCTGATGGTAACATTGAGCGTCACAAGGCAAGGCTGGTCGCAAAGGGTTATGCACAGACGTATGGCATAGACTATGAGGAGACCTTTGCTCCAGTGGCAAAGATGACGACTGTGAGAGCTGTCATAGCAGCGGCTGCATCTAGAGGATGGATTATGCATCAAATGGATGTAAAGAATGCCTTCTTGAATGGTGAGTTGCAAGAGGAAGTGTATATGGATCAGCCACCTGGTTATGTCGATCCAGGTTACCCAGATTATGTATGCATGCTTCTCAAAGCTTTGTATGGTTTGAAGCAGGGCTCTAGAGCATGGTATGATAGGATTGCCAAGTATCTTGTCAATATTGGTTTTAGAAGAGCTCATGGTGATCATTCACTCTATGTACGTGAGAGTGATATGGGGATTGTGGTCATTACCATATATGTAGATGATCTTATTATTGTGGGTGACAATGCTATGGAGATTGACCATGTGAAGGGTCTTCTCAAACAGGAGTTTGAAATGAAAGATTTGGGCGAGTTGCGCTACTTTCTTGGCATTGAGGTGATCAGAACTCCAGAGGGTGTATAGCTGTCACAGAGACAGTATGCTTTAGACATGTTGTCAAAGTATGGTATGGCTGATTGTAAGCCAATTTCTATTCCCTTGGATGTGAATGCAAAGCTGAGTGCAGAGAAGGGTGATGTTGTTGAGGATGTCAAGATGTACAGGAAGATTGTGGGTAGTCTAATCTACTTAACTATCATGAGGCCAGACTTGAGCTACACAGTAGGCTTGGAGAGTCAGTTCATGCAGCTTTCGAGGAAGCCACATTTGGATGGAGTACGACACACATTTCAGTACGTGCAAGGGACTCTTGACTACGCATTGTTCTATGCAGCAGATGCACCATTAGCATTGTATGGGTATACAGATGCAGATTGGGCAGGTAGCATTGTTGATAGGAGATCTACGAGTAGCTTCATGTTCTCTTTTGGGAGTGCTGCTGTTACTTGGAGTAGCAAAAAGCAGCCTACGGTTGCTTTATCAAGCACAGAGGCCGAGTACAGAGGTGCAACAGTTGCAATGTGCGAGGTAGCTTGGCTACGCACATTACTTGAGGACTTGGGAGTGCAGGTGGACCAGTAGATTTTCATCCATTGTGACAACCTCAGCAGCATGTAGTTGGCTAGGAACCCAGTGTTCCATGCCAGGACCAAGCACATAGAGGTCCATTACCACTACGTTCGAGAGCGAGTGTTGGTGGGCGACATTGAATTGGTCTACGTCAGGACAGAGGAGCAGATAGCGGATATCTTTACCAAGGCCCTCGGAGCTGAGAAGCTTCGACGTTTCCGGACTATGCTTGGACTCTGCGACATGCAGAGCTCGAGGGGGAGTGTTGAGATGTCGAGCTCTACATCTTCAGCTGGCATCCACTATGGGTCTTGGCCGCTTACGGCATTTACTCACTGGCGCGTTAGGTGACCGACACGGAGGATCTCTGCCAGTGATTCTACAGCTGGACTACACTTATAGTGCCAACCTAGTACGCACTTAGTGACCGCATGTACATATGTGCTACTTTTCAGCTTTAGCACTTATTCATTTTGTACTCTCTTTTCTTAGTGAAAAAGAAGAAGAAGCTTTCCATCTCTGTGTGCTTTGTGTTTGTCTTGTGTAGCTCTCTTGCATCCTCATTCTTTACATTACCATGGCTGACAACAACAAGACAGATGTGTTCAAGATGTTTGTTGCTGAGGATAGGTTGGATGGGGACAATTACCCTATGTGGGCTTATATGATGCAACATGTTCTTGTATCAAAGGGCACCTAGAATATTGTGATGTATGTCCTGGTTCTGAGGATGTAGTCGATGTTGAGGATGTTGCAGGTCTTGCTGCAAGTATTGCTGCTGTTAGAGTTGTTTTGCCTACGGAAGAGCTCGTTGGGATGTTAAGGATGTGCAGGCTCATGCATTGATTGTGTTGTCTGTGAAGCACACCATTGTTCCTCACATCTGTTCAGCAAAATCTGCAAAACAGGCTTGGGATATTTTGGCTGGTCTTTATGCAAGTCGCAATGAGGCTAAAATTGCTTTGCTGCGTAAAGAGCTGGAGTCAAAGATTATGCATGAGGAAGATGATATGGACACTTTTCTTGATAGTGTCAAGGATATCAATGCGCAGCTTATTTTTGCAGGTGAAGTCATTTCAGACAATTCCCTTGTGCAGACTGTTCTTGATGCCTTACCGGATTCTTACCAGACTTTTGCTAGTACTTGGAGACTTATGACCCAAGGAAATCTTGAAGTTGTCAAGTTTGATGCATTATGCACATTGTTGTTGCAAGAGTCACTTTCCAGAAAAAACAGGATTAGGCAGCGTGCAGTTGAACAGACTTTTATTGCTTCTCAAAGAAAGGGTGGTAACAGCAATGCAACCACTTCTTATGGTTCTGCTACGAGTGGCAAAAAACCTGTTCCTAATGCTTCTGCTAGCAGCACTTTGTCTGGCAATTCTGGTGATAAGGGCAAAAAGCAGATGCATTGCCATTATTTTAAAGCTAATGATCACTTGATCAAGTCGTGTCCCAAGTTGAAGGTCAAAGAGGCTAAGAAGAAAGAGGGTGGTTCCACTTCAAATGCTGGTTCCACTACAAATGCAACCATTGTTTAGTCTTCTGTGAAAGGAGACTGTAATGTTGATGTTGATGCAGAATGGGCTTTTAGCGCAGAGTGCACTTACAATCCCGCTGTCCATGATGCATGCTTGTCAATTGCTGCAGATTCACATGTGTGGTATTTTGACAGTGGTGCTACAAAGCACATTACCTCACATCGTGAATTGTTCACCTCTGTCGAGTCTGTCCCTCATGGGAATTCAGTCACTTGTGCCAACATTGCCTCTTATCCGGTTCAAGGAGTTGGAAAGATTGTGCTTACTGCTGCAAATGGCAGTTCCTTCACACTTGTTGATGCACTTTATGTACTTGGGATCAAGAAGAATCTCTTGTCTGTATCCGCACTTGCTAGAATTGGACTTGTAGTCAAATTTGTGGATGACAGATGTACAGTTCATGATCTCAGTTTTGGTGATGAAATTATTGCATCTGGCCTTTTGTGTCGTGGGTTGTATAAGCTCACTTTGTATGATAAGTGTGGATAAAATTTTACAAATGCGGTTGCAGATTCAAGGGCTATTTCAGATGCAAAACTTTGTCATGCACGTTTTGGTCATCTGAATTTTGCTAGTTTGCTGTGTTTGCAGAAATCTGATATGGTTGCTTCTTTGCCGCCTCTTGAAGCACCTGTCAAACATGTTTGTGAAGACTGTATTTTGGGTAAAATGCAGCGTTCTAAGTTTCCAAAGGATGGTTCAGTTAGGGCCACATGCAGGTTGCAGCTTGTGCATAGTGATGTCTGTGGGCCCATGCAAATTCTGTCCTTGGGCAATTACCTGTACTTTGTGACTTTTGTTGATGATTACTCCAGGCATGCATGGGTATTTCCGCTTAAAGCGAAGTCCGAAGTTTTTATGTGCTTCAAACAATTTCTGGCTATGGCTGAAAATGTCTCGAAATGTACTATGGGCACCCTCCGTTCCGATCGAGGGGGGGAGTATATGTCTCATGAATTTAATGCATTTCTGGCTAGTCGTGGGATAAAACACCAATTTACAGTGCCTTATACACCTCATCAAAATGGTGTTGCTGAGAGGAAAAACAGGTCACTGACGGGAATGGCACGATGTATGGTCGAAAGTCAAGCTTTTCCGCATTCTTTTTGGCTTGAGGCCATCATGTGTGCCACTTATGTACTTAACAGGTGTCCTACGAAAGCTTTGCAGTCAAGACTCCATGTGAAGCATGGCATGATAGAAAGCCTTCTATTGAGCACATGCGTGTTTTTGGCTGTTTGGCATATGCTTTGGTGCCACAAGTGCAGCGCAGAAAATTGGATCATAAGGTTGTCAAATGTATTTTTGTTGGTTATAGTGCTGAAAGCAAAGGTTACAGGTTGTATCATCCGCAAACGAAACGTATTCTGGTTTCACGGGATGTAGTTTTTGTGGAAGATTCAGTTCAGCCCTTGCTGTCATGTACTAGAGACAGTAATGTTAGCTTACATGACATTTATGACACTTTGTTGCCTCTTTTCAGTGGTGGAAATACGAATGTAAGTTCCAATGAGGCAAATGTACAGCCTATGGGGGATTTTGAAAATGTTAAAGATCAGTCTATTACTGATGCAGATGTACATGATGTACTTGATGAGGAAAGGGCTGAAAATGAGCAGGCTAGAGGTATGCCAAAATGGCTGGTGCACACTTTGCGTGATAGTAAATTGGATGCACCTTTGTCTAGTTGTACTCGTTCAGGCTCTCGCCATGCATCTTATGCATCAGATTGTTATGCTTTGGCTGTGTCTAGCTTACATGATGTTGAGGATGGTCAATTAATTATCTCAGCTACCTTCAAACTTGGACACAAAGTCGGTAATCAATCAACTTACGCATCAAAATGAAGGAAATTGCTTGTGTGCCATCACATAGTCCTCTTTTTGCCAACTTATTTCACCATGGTGACACATAATTCTCAAAATACATCATTAGATTCATGATAGCACTCAATCACTGTGTTAATAATGAAATACGTACTCTATTACCTCATATAAAGTACATTAAACAAGGACAATTCTCCTAAATTATAGTCTCGTACTACTAACTCTCCATAAAATCAATGGATGTTTCTCTATTTGTAAGTTGTAGAGATGGCATCAAGAAGAAAGTGGAAGTATCATCTCAGTACATGTCTGTATTTGAAGCCATTTGAACTATCTAACCACCAGTAGTCAAAACAGGTATCTTAAAAGTCTATGCCAACTTCTGGTAATGTATCTTTTCCTTTCTTCTTTGATGATTGCATGTTATCAATCTTGATGCTACTAATCAAGACTAAAAGTCTCTTTTGATTCCAATGATTCTCAAATCATGTAAGCAATGTCTCTTTAGTATAGATCATTTTCACAAATTTTGAACTTCAAAATCAACAAAGTCCTAATAAGCACCCAATTTGCAAATGTTTGCAGTCTTCATGGAAAAGTCAAATGCCAAGCTATTGACTTGTTGGTAAACTTGTATCATTTACCGCTTATGTGCTAGCTTAATTTGAGGATTGAAGCATACTTCAATAATAAAATAGACCAATTGTTCCACAATAGAATTTGATTATTTGATTCAATAGTGCCATTTAATAACAACCTCGGGCATACTAGCATACTAATTTTTTGTGAATTTTATTTTCAGATATTCAAACGTGTGGTCGCTCTATGTGCTACTTTTATGGATTTTAATAAAAAATATGCAAGGTAAGAAGAATATGTTCCTCTATAACCTTTGCACACCTTGGACGGTCTCTATGTTTTGGTCATGGTGTAGTTTCCAACCATACCTACATAGGATACCTAACCTTGTAATGTTTTCTAATAATTAATTTTCCTTCTCCTAGCACATTCACAATATAGGTCACATTAGTCTCTTACAACCCTTTCAAGGACCCCTACCTAAACCTCTCATCAAGGTAGAACTCTTACACGTAAAGGAAAGATTATACAAGGATATGCAATAAGATGGCGCAAATCAAGAACACCCAAAGTGGAGGCTAAGTTGGCTGAACAAGAATCCAAGATATTTGATTCTGTTCACAAGAGCACCTGTTGCCATACAAAAAGATCCCACATTTTGTCCGGTACCGCGAGTAAGGACGTGGAAAGCACACGAAGCACTGCAGAGGAAGAGGCCAACATGGCTAAATTTTCCCAGGCTGCCAGCTCCCAAGGGAGGCCAAGCAACAGAAGAATACATGGGATTGGGGGCATGTGACTGCCAGCCCGATGGGGAGGCTGGTGGTCCTCTGTCCCCAATTGTACCTAGCTAGGTATGCGATGCCTCTCGAGCAGAAGCTGATGATGTTAGGCATTGTATGAAAAACACTGAAAAAGACTCCATTTTCTTACATGATAAAATTTCTAAATCCTCTTGTGTTGCTTCAACTATCTCGCCATAGTTCACAAGTTGTATATGTGCTCCTCACTATGCCTTGTGTTGCCACCACTACCCGTGCTTGATGAATCTATGCTATTAGATATGCTTGCAATAGCTCCCATAACCACCCTCAGCTATATAAAATTTGTACTACTCACGGCTATAATAAATGTTGCCTCGAGCTACCTCAGCCCACGTAGCCACCCTCTACATATTCCCAGCTAATAGAGCCCTTTTCTTAGTTACCACTGCTGCAAACGAGAGCACGGAAGGCCTGCAAAATACATATAAAATAACACTCTACAGACAATAAAATAGTAAATTGGCATGCTTGAATCGTCGCACACACACATAATCGAGCTCAATGCGAACAAAGAGAGAGGGAGAGAGGAAGAGAGCACACGCTAGTGCACCTCCTAAAGCGGAGTGCTATGCCAACACCGCGAGAGAGAAGAGGAGAGAAGAATACATAGGCACTTGGTGCAATCTCCCCCCGTGCAAGAGTGACCATTTCCCTTTTGCACGTATTTCATTTATAGATTTCTTGAATGGTCGATTTGAGTACAAACTGGCCGGCTGGTCATAAATGGCCAAAGCTCATAAAAGAGCACTTGAATAATAACTTATAAAATATAATATCCTTTTGCATAACCCTTAGCCTTTTTCACCTGTCTAGCTGCAATAAATAATGAAATATTAATTCCATAACATACCTCTCCGTTCAAAAGCAACTGTCCTCAGTTGTGAAGATAAAAATCTGCAAGCAATACTTGTCAAAAAGAATGATTAGAAATCTGTATCAAATAATAAAAGAAAACTCCATAAAATTAGACAACATTGCTTATGCCTTCCGTCATCCACATACTACCTACTCTAGTGTCCCATACCACTAGAATAAGCAGTATATGTCATACCTTGATGAATCAGGATATCATTGGTCACACTTATCATTGCATAAATTAATTCTCATCAATTTCAAGTTCACTTTCATAAATACTGTCGCGACAAAAGATCATCATATACCAATCTCAAATCCAATTCCAAATCCAAAATATAATATATATCCAAAATATCTTTCATTTTCTATACCCGCGTAACAAAATCATACCAGTTACAGTGGTGGCCAGCCACTGCAGCATGATTTTGTGATCGATGTTGCCTAAATCGACGAATCTACACCAATAAGACGTGCTGCCTAAATTGGAAAATCTGCACTAATGCTGCCTAAATCGGCGAATTTGCATTTGGTATAAGTTTGAAAATTGTGAATCTGTAGTTGGTTGCTGTGCTGCCTAAACCAGATGAGCATTGACACACTGCCTAAATCGGCGAATCTATGTGCATGTGACCAATGGACCAGGCAAGACATAAAAGGAAAAGAAAATATTTACTATCTGTTTGACACCACTTTGGAGTATATCAAAGTACGTACAAAATTCTGGGATTATTGAAGTACCCCAGCTCGTGTGAGTATGGTCGTAGCTTAATGTCAAATGCTCTCAATAGCAATTCAATTTAGTTCAAAGTGCAAGCCACAATATGAGAGATGGCTGGGTTCATAGCTCAAAAGATAACACGAAAAAAGAAAATCAAGGAGGTGTTGGGTGTACGTACCTGGATGATGCATTGCATTTGAAATATATATTAGTTTGTGCGTGGGAAGAGAGGTACAAGTAGGAGAAAGCTGAAACTATCAAACTTACACCAAAGTATAGCTAACAAATTCAAAATGTGTTAAGTTTGTGTGAATGATTTGCCATCAAAATAAACGAATATGCCATGTTGATCAAGGTATGGTAAGTAAACAATGACTTAATATCTGGAGTGGTACAACTATATATATAAAAACTCAAAACTATTACACATGGGACGCTTTTATGACTATTAATATCAAAATGAAAAGGACAAAAGATCATAGAGACTTGCAAACAAAGCTTTGGGAGATAGGAATGACTTTCAAATCACTAGAATAAAAATATGAATTTGGTTATACAAATTGAAGCTGATAATGACAGGTGTAAGTTTTAGAAAACTTCATCACACAAAGTAGCCATGTTTTTTATTTTATTTTATTTCTATATAGAATAATTATCCTTAATATTAAGTGCTGACATGAGAGGTTAAGTAGTCATGGTGTGCGACAGACATATTAAAATAGAAGGGACGTGAATCTGAAACGGTTTATCTTTAACTATTTTAGAGTTAGCAGGTAGAGAGGAAAAAGAGAGAAAGTGACACCTCACCCAAAAAAAAAAGATTTGTTTATTTATCATCCACCACAATACTATAAAAGCTTGACACTCAAAGCATGAGTATTAAAAATCAATCACAACATGTGATCATCTATCGTGCTACCTGGACAACTAGATTAAACCACAACTTAGACCAAGATATTGAGCCTCATTCGCTTATTTGTGGCCAATTTTGTTGTATGCTGTACTTTGAAGCCATGTGATTTTCATTTTGCGAGTTTGACACCGTGAAAAGTGCTACAATGAATTGTCTCTACAGCCTTCATGATTATCCGAAGATGGTTGAAATCAACAGGACTCGGCTCACCCCTCAAACTCAAGTGGATACGCAAGTGTTTAAGCAGGGAAGAGTGTAGAAGAACTAATGAGATGCTAAGGCTATTGTTGACAACCATCACTTTTGCACTGAGTAACTCCATATGACTGTTATACTCAATAGTTACATTGCCTTCAATTGCATCCTAGTAAAGGATAGTCTACTGTAGAGGGAGAGTGAGAGAGTTACTGGTTGATTGAGATCTGGGACAGGGAGGGGGGGATGGATGGTTCATGTGTTAGAGGGGGAGGTTTGGCAGTGCACATGAGCATGATAATCTATATGATGTAGGTCAAAGAAGTGGGTGCCAGGCCAGCTTTACTATGGTGCATTGCACATTACATATGCACGTTCCATTTGTTGGGGATCTACTGGTTAGTGTATGTTGGCAAAGATGTTGCATGACAACAAAGGTCCATGTCCCAAAAACTGATGTCGCTTTGGATGCGATTGGCCATCCATACTATGTCAAAGTTCACTAACAAAGCTTATCCAAGTAGAAAAGCAGTCTGATACAATCGATGATCTTTAAGTCGTTAGAATTGTGACTCTGCACATCTAAAGTGGGTTAGTTCTTGAAAGTCATGAGATATTTTCAAGGAGTCTCATGTTTAAATATTTTTTTTTAATTTTTTGAGTAAAATCGTTCTAAGTCCTCAAATTTTTTTTTGTAGAATAACACACAGGGAGGCATAGTGAATTTTGTGATGCTCTCTGTTCTTCCTAGTGTAGACCCAATTACAAGTATTTGAGTTGTTTGTGATGCTTGTTATTAATGCTCCTTTGCTTCTTTGGATAGTTGACACTTAGGGTGAAGGCTCCATATGCATGTCTTAACATAATTACAATAAAAATAAAAAATAAAACAAATTAAAGCTTGCCATGTAAATGCAGCAATGCTTGGTGACAAGCCCAAAGTCGAGTCCAAAAGTCTGTTAGGAACTCCTCCATAAGCCTTTGTTGGTATCATGCTGTGATGTTGCTGGAATGGCCAGTCGCTTGGCCATCACACATTTCTGTCAAGCTCAGCTGTATACTAGAAGAAAGGAATCTGATGGTGGTTGGGATAGGCAAAGGGGATCTCACCACATCACCTCACCTAGGTCTCAGTGGAGCTGAGCTACAGATAGAGCTCCAAAGGCCCATAACCACGGCCAACCCCTTTGACTATCTCCTTTAAATTGGGTCAAGCAACCAATGTCATCGTAACGTAGCGAGCAGCTTGATCCTTTGAAAGTGGTACACCAAGACGAGCCGCCTCGTGCTGAACACAAGTTAGCCAATTGTCCTTCCACGATCGTCAACAATCTTGTATTGGCTCGCTCTTGGAGTGGCCAAGTTTAAGCCTTATACGTGATCAGCCAGAAGCTCATAGAAGCATCAGAGACTGTTAAGGCGGTTACGCCGCTAGCGGAAGCTAAATAGCGAGAACTCAACCAACAACAGAATTTGTCAGACGAGGACAAAGCTTGACCCACAGGCGCATGGAAACAACTAGGTGGGTGTCAAATCACCTACTCGACCTTCTAATGACAATCACTACTAAGGAAATCAAATCTAAGTTCTAAAATACGCAAGTGACTGAAATCCGTACGACGAACGAATGCTATACGAAACAGGATCTAGAATCATTGAATCAATCTCAAACTCAAGGGGAAGTCTATACACTAGGTAAGAACAACACCCTAAAGACTTGAACTGCAAAATCAACCTATAACCACTCTGTGTGGTAAACGCGTATGAAGATAGGCCGAAAAATACAGGTGACCGAAACTTGACCCCGATGGTACTAATGTGTAGCTCTACTCATTGTGGTTCTATAGATATGCTGCTCGCTCAATTCCGACACACGAGTTGGAAGAAAACTCACACCGAAGCTCGTAGAAACTTACCACACATAGAAGCCGAGCGCACTCTTGGTATCTATGCGTAGCTCTCGCCGTTGCTAACACAATGGTGGTGTCTCTTCTCCAATGGCGGCTCCGTAGCTCGCGTAGCAAGTAGATAAAACTCTCTCTCTCTCTCTCTCTCACTCTCTCAAACACAGTCACGGCACTCAAAAACTCACTTTGATTAATAATCTGAATCCTTTAGGTTACAAAAACTTTGGCTTATATACCTCAGCCTTGGAGGTGAGAACATCTCTAACTAATTACATCAACAAGTGAAATTACTTCGGGATTACAAGCTGGAAACTCAATTGAGTCCTTTTACTTAATGAATGGCTCAAATCAAAATTAATGTCGGAAAGACATTTATTACAATCAATGGTTACAAAATGATGAGTGTGAGCAAAAATGTGGGTGTGATCCTCTGCTGGCTCAAGACTCCCCCCCTCCGCGTTCATGTCGTCCCTGACATGACTTTTATGCTTGGTCAATAAAGTCCTGTCGTCTTGAGCATCTGCAAATGTGATTCGTATCGTAGGTTGCCGATGGTCAAGGTTGGGCCGAATATTTTGCTTTCGTGGGTGAAAAAGCCGGTGTAGAAAGCTTCTTCGAATGTTTGCATGTGGAATCTAGGCAAAAACATAATCCTTTGGTATAGGAGGTGTAACACTTTTGGAGAAGGCTGCAATGAAAGATCGTACATCATATCAGTCACTGTGTCGGCCGTCGATGGTAGACTCGAGGTCGTGGCTTTATCTGGCGCGAACACTTCAATGCAAGCTAAGAGAGTCCTGCAGATTTTCTTGAGCATCTGACATGAAAGGTCAGGAGAGCCAGTAAAGAGCTTGATGGTGCCCGTTAGGGTTTTCACCATGTAGGCTTTACCTATTCTCTCTCCTGCCTTTGGTCCTGGCATCCTGGGATAATTAAGCCAATTTGGCTTCTTTTCTGCAATCCTGCCATGCTCTTTCCAGTTTCTGACTCTTGGCACCGGGCAGAAGGTTGCATCCTCCCGAATCTCCTTTGGTGCCTCCACCAAGTAGATGAGGTAGGCTGGGTATTTGTTCAACCAACCTTTCCTCCATCTAGGTTGTGAATCTACTATCTTCTTTGATTGTTAATCCTTTGTGATGTCGCCTTCGTAAAGAGCGACATACTGCTCCTCCTCTATTCTCTTTTTCGTCTTTAGCACTTCAAATTTCATCAAAGGGAAAGGCAGGCTGGGTTGCATCCACTGTTCATGGAGCACTTTTGTGTCTAGTCCGTGAAGTCTAATGGAGATTAGGAGTCTCCTCTCCCATTCCATTTCCGCCTTGGCACTCTCCTCTGCTGACTTTTCTATTTGGTCATGGAGCCTTTGTTCTTCTTCTTCAGAGATTCTTGAAGTCGAGGCCACCTCTTGAGCTGGGGCTGGATCTTCAATTGTGGTTGCCTCTCCAGTTTCTGGTAGCTCTATGGCTGCTCCACCTGATTCTTCTTGTGGTGTCTCTGTCTCTCTTCTTTGTTGCTCTTGTAGATCTTGGAGCTGTTTGCGGAGGGCCTCATTCTCTGTCCGTAGTGTTTGATTTTCTAATGTGAGCCTCTCCTCTGCGGCCAATGATCCCTCCGCAATGTGCAACCTTTGCACTTGCTCTAATCTTAGCTCTCTTTGTAAGCTTTGGACCTGATCTTCCAAAGCTGGTACGATAGCTCCCTCTTGTTCGGTTCCTGCTCTGCTAGCTCTAGGGGTAGACCTGAGTCTAGTGATTGTTCTTTCTTGGAGCTCGACTCTCTCCCTTAGCTCAATGAGCTCATCCTTGGCCGCCTCCAACACATCCTCTATCCGCTCCCTTGCTTCCTGTGCACTTGTTACTTCTCTTGAAGCCTCGGCTAGCTGGAGTATCAAGCCGTCTCTCTCGTTTTCCACATCATAGAGTGATGCTTTATGACTTTCAGATTCAGTCATAGCATTCTCTAATTTTCTCTGCAACTCCACTTCCCTTTGTTTGGCTGTCTCAATCTCTACTTCCTTTGCCTTGGACCTTTCTTTTATCTTGCTGAGCAGTTCATGCACCATGTGCATGTCTTTTTCATCATCATCTGTCAACTCTAAAGCTCTTTCTACCACCACCTCCACTGGCTTTGGCTCTTCTAGTACGTTCGGTTCGTCCAGTTTCTCTTCACTTTCTTTTTTACTCTTTGTCTTTTCCTCCGTCCCTCTCCGTTCATCTTGTTTTTGTAGGGTGATCCCATAAACTACCTCAAGGGCCTCTTCTTTGGTGTATCCTATCTCTACCAGATCCTCATAATCATTTCTCTTTTGGTGAACTGGATCTATCTTCTTTTCTTTGGTCTCGGCTTCTGGCTTTTCCATAACATCTGTGTCCACCTCTACTGTGGTCTCTTCCACAATGTTTTCCGTCTTCTTCGGGCTTGGTACATCAGTCATAGAGGGATGTTTGTCCTCAGCTTCCTTGGCTTTCCCTTTGTCGGCTTGCCCATCTTTCTCTTGAGGCTTAGTAGACTCATCTACTTTCCTTTTCCCCTTGTCGTCTTTTTTCAGCTCAGCTTTTAATTGCTGTACCTCCTCTTTAGTGTATGGCTCGACAGGTTGCTGCTCCAGAATAGCCTCTGACTCCTCATAAGCTTTAATATATTGATCGTATTGATCAATATGTGGCCTGGCCGAGCTAGTTCCGACTTTAGTGGGGTCTGGCACCCACTTTTCTTCAAAGTCACCCTTTAGAGCTCTTTCCGCTCTAAACTGCTCCACTAACCTTTCCATTCTTGCCGCTTTCTGACTTTTGGTTTGCTTGGGAGCAACCTTCTTCTTTACTTTCTTCTTAAGTGGCTCGTCCACATCCTCTTCAGGTTCTGAAACTACTTCTAGTTTCCGGTGTGCTCTTGTGGATGCCCTCTTGGGTGCTTCGGGCTGTTCTTCCTCCTCGTCGGCTTCTCTAAGCCACTCATTCTGGGAGGGAGCCTTTGGTCACTGATCTCTAGCTCCAATAGCTTCTTAAGCTATTCTTGTCAGAATTTCCGCTCCTCCTATGTATTTTGGCTTCTCGTTGTGCATGGCAATTACTTGCTCGTGGATGTGTTGAGCGTAATTCACCTCTTTTGGCATATTGCTCTTTAATGCCCATGTGATGGTGGTCGCAATGGCATGGGGTGGTGTTGTATACTTTTGCGGTTTTTTACTGCAAACATGAAGAAATTGGTTGTACAGTCGGCAAAGGGTTGCCGCTCTTGGGTCCGCCATATCTCCATAGGTTGCATTCTGTTTCTTGGGCCCATAGACCTCTATGGCCTCCCTTCTTTCTCTGACGGAGCTCCCTTTGTTGTGCAGCTTCAATGCGTCTGCAATTAGCTGTGGAGTGATCTGTACTTCTACCTTCTCTCCATCCATGGCTGTCAATGTGGATTTACCATCCTTCTGAATGGATGTTGCCAACTCGTACACTCTTCTTGTATCCACACCTGATGGTCTCGAGGTGAAGAAACTGTGCAAGTCTGCTCTTTCCAAGTACCTGCTGATGTCTTCTGACCTGCTATAATCTACCAATTCCTGTGGGATCATTGGTACATCCACCGCTTGCCCTTGAGGATCTCTGAAAGTCCCCTGGTAGATCTTTATTCCCTCTTTCTCCAATACTGCTTCCTCCACCCAAGTTTTGGTTGGCTTGAGGGTTTCTGCTGGAATGTCAAAGGGTTCCGCCTCTGCAATAGCATCTTTGATTGTCGGTCTTTTTCTCTTCGTTGCCGATGACTTGGTGGAATCCATGGATCCTGTAACTCCAATTTCAAAAGTTAGCGTCTTTTTAGTACTGAAAGCCGAAATGAAGCTTTTAACTATCCAAATGACTTGAAAATTGAAACATGAGCTATTCAGGGCCTAAGGATGCAAGGTAGATGAAAAAATATGCAAAATGGGCTCAAAATCATGCTGGAGACATCATACGCGTATGATGTCTTTTGTGTCAAAATGACTTCATATTGGTTGTGCTTGTAGCTGATAGTGTATACATGATTATCATATGCTTGGATTTGAGTTTTGGATCCCATTTGGTCAAGTTTTGGCCAATTTAGTCCAGTTCCGGCTCTTGGTAAAAGTTTGAAAGGGAATTGGATTTTATGATCCAAATTGGATAAAACTTGGTGGTTCACTTTCAAATGGCATGTAGATCACTTATGTTTGGTGGTTGAAGCCCTGAGGTGCCAAAATCACATAGTGAGACATCATACGCGTATGATGTCTTTTAGTGTATTTTTGGACCAAATTTCTCTATAAGCTTGGATTTGGCTTTAGATAGGCTTATTCAGTGGATTTATGAAGTTTGGATAGATTTTGGGCTAAAAATGGCTCTGGAGACATCATATGCGTATGATGTATTTTTCATCAATTTTGCATGGGATTGGTTCTGTGGACTCCCCATGTACTAGTGAAGGACTGTCTTTACTCAAATCTTGGTTTGAACTTGAGTATGTTGGATTTGGGCCAAAAATACGCTTTAAGTGAAGGATTTTCCCTCAATTGGGCTAATGGGGTGATCCTCTTGACCAAATGGTTCCAAATTTCATATGTAGCACGTATTAGATATATATAATGGATGTATGATGACAAATGAGCAGTTTTGGCTTTGTAAGTGCAAATAGACATCATACGCGTATGATGTCTTTTGTGTCAAAATGGTGCTTTTTGGTTCCAGATAGCTTGTAGATGTGTTTAACAACAATCCTACAAAGTTTCAATGAGTTTGGAGTTATTTTGACAAAATTAGGACCAAAAATCAATTTTATGGCCTACTTTGCGTCTTTTTGGTTTTCCTTGGGTTTTCTAACTCCAATTCTCATGATACTTGGTTCATAGGATGTGATTAACATGTGGAATGAGGCTATGCACTCAAATGTTGAAATGGATGTGAAATTCATGCTGTGAGACATCATACGCGTATGATGTCTTTTCTTGAAATGTTGGTCTTTTTGTGCAAAGAATGCTTTGTGCTAGTGCCCTAAGCTCTGCTAACTAGTTTTCAACTTAAAAAGTCATCAGTTTAACTAAAAAGCCCCCTTATACGCATTTCAGTCTCCGAAGTCGTCTTTTTGCCTTGGAGTTGAATTTCTTCAACTTTTCTTCTCGAGAGTTGCATTTCCAGCTCATTGGATATGTTGTGAAGCCATCTATTTGGTTGAACTTGACTTTGGCTCCCCGTTCTCCATCTTTCTCCATTTGGTTGCCCGAAAGCGTCTTTTTCACCATCGGTAAGTGAATCAGCTTTCTTTTGGGTTTTGCTTGCAAACATAAGTCATCCATGTATATTTGAAGCTGCTTGTGAAGTTTCATTTCATTCGGTCGTCAATTTCAACCGTTATGCCAAAATGACGCTTTGTGTGTCCGCAGCCGAATCGGTTGTTCCGACCTACTTTTGGTGGTCCAAACCTGGAGATACTCCATGGTTGCATTGCCCTCGATGTTGTTAAGCTTCCTGAGAAGTTTTGTGTCGTTTCGATAATTTTTTCCTGTTTGCCTCTTGCAGGCTCTGTTGACTTAGGGTTTTTCAAGTCGTTCTTTCTCGAGCTTTGAGTGTTAGAAACCCATCTTCTATACTAGGGTAACCCACCTATAAGTTCTTGCAAGGTTTGGTTAGGCGGTTGTGGCACTACCTAGCGTTCTTCCCCATTCCCCGTCTGCTCTTGTTTCTTGGTTTTGGTCAGTTTTCGCGACAAAAGTTGACGATAAGCATCAAAAGCTTATGGCAACGAGTCTACCTCTCATGTCTGGTGTCCTCTGAGCTCTCGTAGCAGTCGTAGAAGGCTGTAGAAGGTTGGATGCTCCTGTGTGCTCTTTGCTCTCTCCAAGAAGGTAATAGTGGAAATGAGCTTGAAAGTGATGTGAAAAATACTTAACTTCGGACTTCCCGGATCACTTGTTACCAAATTTGACATGTGCTCCTATCTCGTCGTGAAATGCACTTTAGATTTGAAATTTATCAATTTGGACTCCGTTTGACCTGTTTCTGAGAAATCTGTCCACTTTGCCAAAATTCTGTCATTTCAGGCTTTCGGCAACTTTTCCCGAATTGTACTCAATTTTTACCATGGGTTGCCCTTGTCATTAGGATCATCACCGTCTATTCTTTTCTTTTTTCCAATCCCATTTCACCTGCTTTTTTATTTTTCTTTTACTTTTATTAAGAAAATCATAAAAAATAAAGGAAAATAGCAAATTGAAGCCAAAAAATTCCAAACATACACGATAAATAGCTGGTAACCCTGTGTATATGAATATACACTTATTTGTGATTTCTGGACTTGGATTACCACTTTTTTCCACTTTTTAGCTCCAAAAACACTCTTATTTAGTGATATTTACACGTCTAGAGACCCAAATTCATCATTTGATCTCTTCTTGTTGCAAAACAAGGTATATAAGGGCATAAATATTATCAATATCCGCAATCAAATATAAAAATTGCAAAATCATGTAAGACACTGCCCTTGTAATATAATTTTTGTTTTTCTTTGTTTTTGTCGCTTGTAGCTGCTTTGTAGCTCCTGTATACCTGTATACCTCCCCCCCTCCTAGTCTGAGTCCTCCAGGACGACTATGAAGTGTCTGTGGGCGAAGCATTGTAGTTGTTTTGGTCATAAGTTCCCAATGCAATTGTAGAGCGATGATACAACAGTCTTTCCAATAAAACTGCTCTTTGTTTGATTGAAGGATTGGTGGTCGGGTTTTGGCTTGGTTTTGGCACTTCGGTAGTAGAATCAGTAGATGGATTCTTCTTTACCTTGTTGTTCTTTTTCACAATCCAAATCTGCTTCCGCTTCGCTTGTGCTTGCCACAAACTCTTTGCGACCCAAACCTGCTTTGTTCTTTGTGTTGATTTCCTCGCCTTGAAATACCTAGGAGTTTCCGTGGATTGTACTGAAGGGAGTTCCTGTTTACAAATCCTTGGGATCCAAATTGGCTTGCTATAGCTTTGTGCCGTCATGAACTTCTTTGGAATCCAGATCTGTTTCACTGTCCTTGATTGTCTGGAATCACTCTGTTGTCTGGTATTGAAGACTCTGTTTTCCACCTTTGTGTTCTCTGGCACAACCTTTTTTGGTCTCCATACCAACGTTGACTTCGTTTTTTCCCAAGGTTGAGCCGTTATATTATTGCTTGTCTTCCTTATCCAATGTTGAGAGTTCCTCGTCGAAGAGCAATCCAGTTGTATAGAAACTTTTGGTTGCCATTGCTTCTTCTTTTTCTCTGGTTGTTGTTTACCTTTGTTCTTGGATTCTTCCTTTGGAGTTGGATCTGCTCCTTTGGTGAACTTAACTGATTGACTTTCACCTTCGTATTTGATAAGCACTGATTTAGAACTCCAGTCAATCATTGCATTGTATTGCTTCTGCCATGGTTGTCCTAGCAATAATGGATGTTGTGTAGCTTGGTCTTCAACCACGTAAAACATATGAGGATACACATACTGGTTAATCTGTATATGTAAAACTGTGCATCCGATAGTTTTGATTGAATTCTCAGAGTAACTCTTTAACTCTTGCTTGGCAGTTTGTAAGTTAGTGTTATTTGTCAATTGTCTATACAAACTGAGTGAAAGTAGGCTAGTTTGAGCTCCTGAATCCAATAGTGCTCTGGCTTTGATTTGGTTGGTTCCTACTTTGCATTCAATGATGGGTTCTTCTTTGTTATTATCCATTTCTGTTATACTGACTGCGTTTATTCGTATTGCTCCTTCATTGTGCGGTTTCTGACGCAGTAGTTTTCTTTTCTCCATTCTTTCCTTTGCATCGGCTTGCGCTTCCTCCACAATCTTTTTCTTTTTCTGGACACGCAGCTTTTCTTGATGTATTTTGAGAAGCATGTCTTGGGTTAGCGGCAAAAGATGCTTTTTTACTCTGCATCCACTAACCCAATTGGGCATTTCTTCTCCGTCTAATGTAGCAAGCTTGACGGCTCCACTTGGTGATAGATCTTTAATCACCAGAGGTCCCATCCCTCGCTTTTTAAGCTTCTTAGCATGCTGTTTCAGAGTGTAAACTAGGACATAGTCCCCAACCTTAAACTCTTTAGTCCGCACATGCTTATCAAAAAATTCCTTTTGTCGCCTTTTTTGAGCGTAGATAGAAGCTACTGCTTTTAGGCGAAGTTCGTCTAGCTTTTCCAGGTCATCTATTCTATCAGAAAGCTCGTGCCCTGTCCACTCTAGATCCTTAGCCACCCTTAAGGTTGAAATCAAGAATTCTATTGGTAAGATAGCATTTAGCCCAAAAACCATGTTATATGGGGTCGTTCCTATTGATGTTTTATATGCTACCCTATATGCCCATAATGTTGAATGCAACTTCTGGTCCCAGTCAGTTCTCGACTCAGATACAATCTTCGTAAGACCGTGCATATGGTTTTGTTTGTTGCTTCAGCTTGTCCGTTTGCTTGTGGATGATACGGGGCTGATTTCCTATGGATTACCATGAATTCATCTAGAAGGGTCTCTATCACTTCATTTATAAAATGTGTGCCTCGATCACTCACAATTTCTATTGGCAATCCATATCGTACAAAGACGTATTCATATAGAAATTGTGCCGTGGTCCTGGCATCTGCTTTTTGAGTTGCCTTTGCTTCGACCCACTTTGTTAGATAGTCTGTAGCCACAACGATGTATTATGCATGAGTCTTATATGCAGGAGGTGAAATGGGTCCGACATAATCAATCCCCCATTTTGCAAAAGCTCTTGTCCCCATCATTGGTCTAAGCGGCATATCATCTCTTTTAAGTGGTACTTTGGTCCGCTGACAGTCATCACACCGTTTAACGTATTCCTCAGCGTCCATATGTAATGTTGGCTACCATATTCCTGCGGCTAAGACAAGTTTTGCTGTCTTATCACCTGAGAAATGGCCTCCACCTACTCCTCCATGAGATTGCTCTAGGATTATCACATACTCAGACTCTGATGGGCAAATCCTAAGCTGGTTGTCTTTACCTCTCTTATAGAGTTGATCTCCTATTAAAGCGTAATCTCTAGCTTCTGTCTCTACAGATTTCTGACGAGCTTTTGACATTCCTTCTGGGAAAGTTCTATTTGTGAGATATTCAACAATATACTGACTCCATTCCGGAGCGATCATTATCTGATATAATGTCGAAAACTCTGCTGGCGGTTTTGATGAACATACAATACATACAGTGACATATTCATGTACGCTTTCTTTCATTCCTGGCCAATAGACTCCCAATTGTAACAAATTCCTATACGTGTTCCTTCTTGAACAATGAAATGCACATTCCTGAACATGTGCTTCGCGCAGATATATATTATATTCCTCAGGATTGATGCACAGTTGTAAAACATGATCATTTCCCAATTGATACAACCTTCCTGCAACCAATTGAAGATTCTTGGATTGCTGAATAGCAATATGTTTCTGGTTGTATTCTCTTCTATCAAACTCTCCTCCATAGGTTAATAGGCTAACGACATTTTGAGACCACTTCGGTATCATTTCTATGTTGAACAAGTACGCGTCTGGCATGTCGTCATCTACTCCTATAGGGTCTTCTCCATTCGTCAGTCGCGAAAGATGATCAGCTCTAAGATGTGTTTTTCCTTTCTTTACTACTACAGTAAGTCGAATTCCAGTAAGATAATGAACCATCTCACTATTCTCCCGGTATTGCATGGTTTATTCACTAGGTAGAGCAAGGCTTGGTGATCCGTAAAAAACACAAACTTGTTGGCTAGAAGATAATGCCGAAATTTCTTCACAGCATATATCATTCCTAATCCTTCTCGCTCTGTTGTGGTGTAATTCTTCTCTGCATTGTTGAGCTGTCGACTGGCGTAACAGATAGGAAAATCCATGTTTCCTTCTTGTGGCTGAGCCAGAATGCATCCTATTGCATATGCCGAAGCATCTATATGCACATGGAATATCTTCTCCCAATTTGGTGATTTCAAGACTGGAGCAGTAATGAGTGCCTCTTTCAATTTCTTGAATGATTCCTCACACTCCTCTGTCCATTCAAAGTTCACTATTAGCCTGTAAAGTGGTTGGCCTATTATAGCGTACATGTAAATGAATCGTCTATAATATCCGCAATGTCCCATAAAGCTCTGTACTTGTTTCGCATTGGTTGGTCTAGGCATATCCACTATAACTTTTATCTTCTCTAAATCCGTGGATATTCCGTTTTGTGAGACAATATGTCCCAGAATTCTGCCCTGTCGGACCATAAACACACATTTCTCAGGATTGAGACAAATGCGATATGTCCTACATTTCTCAAATACTTTTCTTAGGTGTTCTAGATGCTCATCTCTCAGTAGAGAATGTACACATAAGTCATCCATGTATATTTCTAGAAACAACCTTAAGTATTCTTTGAAAGCATGCGTCATCAGCCTCTGGAAAGTTGCGGGAGCATTGGTTAGACCAAAAGGCATAACCCGATAAGCATAAATTCCCCACTCCGTTGCAAAAGCTGTTTTATGTTGATCTTCCGGTGCTTTGGCTAGCTGGTTACATCCTGAAAAACCATCAAGAAAGGAGTATGCTGTTTTCCCTGATACACGCTCTAGAACATGATCAGTTATCGGCAGGGGATAATTGTCCCTGATTGTTGCAGCATTCACTTTCTTTAAGTTGACACACACTCGAAGTTTTCCGTTCTTCTTGGGTACCACCACAATCGGAGATACCCAATTGGTGTGTTCAATCTCGTATATGAATTCAGCTTCCATTAGCTTATCTATCTCTTCTTTGATTCGCTTCGCAAATGTATCATTATATGTGTATGGTCTCTGTCTGCTAGGCTTTGCGTCTTGGTTTAGTGGGATTGTGTGTTGGCATATCGATGGGTCAACTCCCTTTAAGTCCTTATAAGACCATGCAAACACATCCCTGTACTCTCTGAGAAGACTCAAAAGTCTCTCTTCCTCGCCTGGAGACAAATCTGTGGCTATGTACACCGGTCTAGGTGTCTCACCTGGAGCTGCTAAATCAACTTTTTTTGCATCCTCCGGTCCGTCATAAGATTCGTTCTCCTTTATCTCTCGAATAGGTTGGGTTAATACCACCTTCCTATCCGCTATTGTGAATTTCCTGTAGTGAGAGGGAACATCCATGTTTTCCTTGATTTTGGCGTTTTCGTCCTCTCCACTCTCAATTTCTGTCGTCCAAATTTCTTTCAGAGTTTTCTTGAGCTCTCTGTACTTGTTTCTACGTTCTAACTTGGACTCCGTGTGTTCTCTATTGCGCTTGTTCTTTTGTGATTTTTCTGTTTCAGTTTTCGTTTCATTCCTTTGAACTTGATTTCTTGAGCTTCTTTTGTCTTTTCATAAGATCTTTTGATCACTGCCTCTCATTCTTCCGGAAATCTTGTCCTTAACACAATCTTCCGCCTTTACTAGCATTAGAAATTGATTTTTTCCTCTTATTCTAGGCATCGGATTGGTTCTAACCCCCTTTGTTTTTCTCTTTACTCTATAGCGTTTTTGGCGTTGTTTAGTTTGGTTCGGAAAATCATAAAATCGAACATCCGTTATAGTTTCTTCGTTTCCGCTTGAATTGTCCGTTGACTCGTTGTCTGCTTCATTTCCCCACTCTGGATGATCAGGAATGTCGTGAAACACCTCTTCTTCATCTTCCTTTTCCAGTGTATCGTTCTTTTCAGTTTCTTTTTCGAGTACAGTTCTCAACATGAAGTACGGAACCACGTCGTACCCGTCCTTGTCGCAAAATTTCGTTGTGGGACCATCCGGAATTGCACAAACATCTAGGGTTGCTAGAATATGTGTCTATTCTAATGGTTCAAGCGTGTCCTCTGGAAAGGGTTCTCCTATAAGTTTCGTCTTCGATAGCCCTTTCTAAAACATATTCTTCTCGCCTCAGACTTCCACATTTCGAGGCTCCACACATCCATAACTCCTTGGGCTTACCTAACCAAGCTGGAAATTCAGATCCCACAAAAGTAGCTGAATCAAACTCCTCTACCGGTGTTCGGTTCACATCTTTGTAGCTATGGTCTTTCAGGTTCACACGTGTAGTGGTTTCCATATTTCTCAGGTATATGTGATCGTAGCCCCAATCCTGGACCATTTTCAACTGTCTCATGAATGGTCTTCCCAGTATGATATCATAGTTATTCTCCTTGCCAAAATCGACAATAGCAAAAGTATGTTCGTATTCAATGCCGCAAGAAGTCACTACGACTTTCTCTAATAACCCCATAGGTTTCTCCATGTGTCCATCTGCTAATTGGAGTTTCAACCTAGTCTTCCTTATTGCTGGTTTCCCCCATTTTTTCCAGATTTCTTTTGTAGCAATGGCTACCCCAGCTCCGCTGTCTAGTATTGCCATCGTGTTCACTCCTTGGAATCCAACTGGTAAGGTTGTATTCCCCTCTTCACCTTCGCAATACTCTCCGACCTTGTTTAAAGGTAAAGGCTTAGCGTTCTTTTGTGGTTTGCTCAGCTCTTGTATACCCTCTTGCAGTCTCGATGTTGGGTCTTTTATCCCGAATTTCTCCAAGCATTTTCCTACAGTGGTCCACATATGTGGTCTTAGCCTCAAAAGCTCAGCTAGAATGATAGTGCATGTCATTGGTGTTGACAAGATCTCTATCAATCCTTGCGAGTCCATGAATTTTTCTGATGAAATTCTTCGTGAGGGAAGTTCTCTAATCTCGGATTTTGCTTCATACTCTCCTAAGTATGAAGGTAAGGTATTCAGTGAATGAGGTTTGCTCTCCATTGTTCTAACAGAGCCCCCATCTCCCCAGTAAGATTGCAGATCCAAGTCCACTTGAGATCCTGCCTCAAATTCCACTATGGGAGGAACCCTGATGTCCTTTTCCCAATTTGTCTGATTAGCTTGGCAACTTAGCTCGTTTGCAAAGTTTGCCTCTCTCACTTGTTTCCAAAATTCATTGTAATCCTCATCTCTTTCGTAAGACCTCTGTATGACTGGATGAAAACTCTTTATCTCCTGATCGGTTGTGTTCAATACTATGCGGTCATCCTTGTGTGTATTTTCAGGCTTTTGTGCACTGGGAGTCTTTTCAGCTACCCGTGAAATGATAGTCTCTTGCTGAATTGGGTTTTCCGTTCCACAATTCATTGTTTCTCTTGGTGGTTCTAATAAAGCTTGTGCAGTCTCGATCATTCTCTGGCACATTTCAAGTCTCTGCTTTTCCAATTCCGCGTTTGGGTATGTCATCCACCTCTGTTCTTGTGTTTGGTTGTTCTTTAACCTAGCTTCGTAAGCTCTCATCAGTGCGTCCAATGGTTCGTGTACTTTGTCGACTAGCACTGATCCCCCTGAGCTTAAGCTCGTTGTTTCTTTGATACTCTTTTGTTTCGTTCTTTCTGGGCTCATCTCTTGTTTCCCGTTTTGACTCTCAAGTTTTTCTAATCTATCTTTAGTTCGCTTTAGTTCCTCAGCTAGAATAGCGTCTTCACGTTCTTTTCTCAACTTCATGCGTGCTTTTCTAGATTTCCATGTGTTTCTCTGACTCCGCGGTCCTTGACTAACCACTTCAGTCGCTAACTTTCCATTCTCAGGTTCTCTAGTGGTTTTCTTAGCTTGAGCTCTAGTAACAACTTGCGTTGGTATCAGAGTTTCATTTTCAGACCCACTGCAGGTAGGAATAGTTTCTAGCATATTCAATGTTGTCTTTTGCACTTTGTTTGGATTCTTTGAACAATCCTGAATGAAGTGAGTAACCCCACACTCAGTGCAATAAGCGTTTATTCTAATGATTTCCGTATGTGGACAAACATTCATCAGATGGTCACCTCCACACTTGTAACAGGGTCCTAGTGCTGGTCTTGGTCCCACTTGATTCGTCCTTTGTGGATAGGATGGTCTTTGTCCTGTTAACCCCCCATGAGCTATGAACATCAATGTTCTTGCGTCCAAATTGTATCTCTCTTCATCAGAAGCACTTGTAACTGTTGGTGTTCCAACATTCCCAATCATGCCCCATGGTTCTGGTTGTTTGGGTTCTTCTGGTGGGTAATACACAGTTGGAGACATGTGTGCACCAGATTCTTCATAATAGGCTTGAACAGGCACTAAGGCTTGTTCTTCCTGATTCTCTAAGGTCAGTGCATATCTAATGCTCACTGGTCTTGCTCTTGGTAAAGGTGGTTGTTGTCCCAATACCGGTTGCGGTCTTTCTATCCCCATAGGTCCTGGTACATTTCCCGTTGGGTATCGAGGCACTGGATGTACCTGAGGTGGTGCTAATTGAGCAGGAGGTGCATACTGACGCTCCCTTACATACCCTTTGTTGTAATATAACTCCTCTATTGGATGGTTTGTCCATTTTTGTTCAATAGCACACCATTTCAGTGGTTTTGGCAATGGTTTTTGGTATGGTGACATCCTTTTTAGAGCATCTTCTATCATTTGCTCTACATTTGGCATGGTTGTTGTTTGAACATTCTTTTTAGTGGTAGTCTTGCTCGCTATGGAGGAAGAGCTACTGGATGCAAAATCTGTATCCGCTGACACCTCTCCATAAACCGTACAGTTATCCACTAAGTACAATGCTTCTCTCGTTACTTGCTCGAAACTTGTACAAGCTTTCAAGTGCAAGTCCTTCTTGAGAGTGTCGTTTCTCAATCCTTCAATAAAGAGAATAGATAGTCTGTCATCTTGTGGCCGTTCACGTACTGGACATCTCTCAATGTATTGTTTGAAGCGAAGTGAAGCTTCCTTCACTTTTTTGTGTTCTCTCTGTTTAAAAGCATATATTTGTGAGACCGTATTGTGCTTAATCCCTCGTTTTGAGAATTCCTCAGCAAACTCTCTTAGCAAATGGTCAATGTCATGGAATCCCCCTCTGTTCAGTGGTTGAAACCATGTCAATGCCTTACCTTCTAGAGTAAGACCAAATCCCTCGTATTGTGTATGGAAATCTGTTATCTGCTCAGCTCTTAAGACTTGCTTAAAGAGTGACACATGTGCATACGGATCTCCTGAACCACCATACTTCTTTGGCATACACTTGGATACTTGAGATGGTCTCATACATCTATGGTCTGCTACCAATCTCATTGCTCCTGTGTCCCGGCTAAAGCTTTCTCTAGCATCATGGACTTCATGGGTTACCCTTGTCGGTTCCCCTGCCCTGAATCTACTACTAGGAGGTAAATGTGATGGTTTCGCTTCGAACCTTGGACCTGGAGTGGTATATGTGGGGATTGGAACTGCACTACCTCAATTCGTATCCATTGACTCTCTGGAATGTAATGATCCCATTGGTCCGGGCTTCAAGTACTGAGGTTGACTGAAAGAGTCAGCAACCTGAGTTCTTTGTCCTCCTGTTGTCATTGGGTTTTGCACTCCATTTTTTGGTGCTGGTCTTTGTGAGCTAGAAGTAACATAATACTGATGTAGTGGTCCCCCAAAGTATGTATATCCTTCTAATTCTTTCTTGCCCATTGTTGAGTATTGCCTCCCATACTTGTCGTAAGCGGCAATTTTCACTTCCGATCCCTCTGTGTAGGTAAAGACATAAAGTCTTTTTTGGTCTGTCAACTCTCCGGTGTAGGGTTCTTCACATCTATAATAGAGATCTTGCTCCCCATTATTATATTTGTATAGCCCCACATAGATGTTATCAGTGTTGATCCTTGTAGTTTCATTCTCTCTTCTTAACCTCGCATCAGGGAAGTTCATTATTGGTGCTTTCTCCTCGAGTTCTTCATCTACTTTGGCTTTGGTGCCCATCAATCCCCACTTGTCCACAATGTTAGGGTTTAGGACTACCAAGTACATGGTACCCTCTTCATCTAGATATCTATCTCCGCTATAGCTCACAGGCACTAAGTCCTTGAACTCACTAGGTCTATCTTCTATCTTTACACAATAGCGGTCCATTCCATCTTTGTAGATCTTGGCACCTTGCTCATTGTCGTACTGATATTTTATGAACAATAGCTTCATTGTGGCGGAAGGGTTTGATGGTCCTGATGCCATATTTTCTTTGTTGTTCAGGTTCAAGTGTTCCAAGTGTTCGGTGAAAATCTCGTAAGATCTCTCCGAAGAAGTATCAGAAACACTTTCTTCAAAGATCGGCTCTAATGGTTGCGCCCAACTTTGGTTTACACTTCCCTCGGTTGATATGACACTTGCTTGTTCCCCTTGTTTTGGTTGGTTATTCTGGAGATTCTTGCCCGATCTCAAATTCATCAATTCCCCTAAAGGACTTTAATTTTTTCCGTCTCGGCAATTTGTTTTCCCAAGTTTTTGTGGTCAGAATTGATCCAAACTGATTGATACTTGGTCAATTGTTTAATCTTGTCAGTTGGACAACTTCCGTTTCATCAAGTGAGAACTTTGTTGCAGTTATGCTGAAAAAGACATTATACGTGTATGATGTCTTTTTTTCACAGATTTGGACTATTTTGGTTATGCTCACTCTCAGTAGCCCCCTTGTGCCCTCTCCACTCACAAACTTCAGTTTGAACTCTGTTTGAGCAAGTTATGGCTAATTTAGGCTTTTCTTGGCAATTTTTTGCTTTTGACTTATTTTGGGTCAATTATGCTCCAAATGGGATGAAACTTGAAATATAACCTCTAGACAGCTATTACAATGGATTTGTGTTGGCAAAGTATCAAAATATGTCCAAAATTAGGTCAAAGACATCATACGTGTATGATGTCTTTTTCATCAATTTGGGTCAAGACTTGATATTTATACTTTCTACAGTGCTTGTAACAATCTTGTCAGGTCAGATATAAAAAATAAGCAGTGGATGTGCTAAAAGACATTATACGCGTATGATGTCTTTTGTCCCAAATTTTGACTATTCTTGGTTTTAAGCCTTCTCCAATGTTTATAATTGAGTTTCAAGTGTTTTTGTCAGGTTTGAATGTAAAAACAAGATCTGAATCCAATATTTCCTATTCTTTGCGTTTCTTGGACTCCGACTTGTCTTTTTGGGTTTCTTTGAGTGTTAATGCTCTTGTTTTAAGTTGAAATTAGGGTATAACCCCCCTTTTGAACACTCTGATAAAGTCAAAATTTTTGTTTTGGTCTCTGTTTGGTCATTTAGACATCATACGCGTATGATGTCTAAAGTTGCAGATTTCCAGTTTTTTGGCACAGAATCCTTCCTAAAGCTTTCTCAAGTGCTCAGCAACTCCCAGATACACAGAAAATTTCTCTGACTTTTGTTTATTGCAAGTTTCACTACTAACTCGACGGTTTAGTGATGTAACATGCAATCAACCATATCAAGCAAATACTCCAATGATTACTAGCTCCAGATCAGGATCAAATGAAGTCCTACCTAAGCTATTCCTAATCATAAAATGGGTTTGGTAATTGTGATTTTAAAGAGATCCACTGTCACTCACGGACTAGCAAATTCTTCTTCTATCAACAACTACTCAACACCAACAAAACAACAAACAAATCTAAGCTAAACTAAAAATATTGTCAACACGGAAGACCCAGGAATACCCCACTTCCTAGTATCTCTCGAGATCTTCGGAGTCCACCACTCCTAGATCTTTTCTAACTAAAGTATACAAAGTAGTTTGTACGACTCACCTCGTAGGATTAGTCTAAGGTCACCTACTTAGGGCTCTCGTCCCCGGCAGCGGCGCCAAATGTTAAGGCGGTTACGCCGCTAGCGGAAGCTAAATAGCGAGAACTCAACCAACAACAGAATTTGTCAGACGAGGACGAAGCTTGACTCGCAGGCGCATGGAAACAACTAGGTGGGTGTCAAATCACCTACTCGACCTTCTAATGACAATCACTACTAAGGAAATCAAATCTAAGTTCTAAAATACGCAAGTGACTGAAATCCGTACTACGAACGAATGCTATACGAAACAGGATCTAGAATCATTGAATCGATCTCAAACTCAAGGGGAAGTCTATACACTAGGTAAGAACAACACCCTAAAGACTTGAACTGCAAAATCAACCTATAACCACTCCATGCGGTAAACGCGTATGAAGACAGGCCGAAAAATACAGGTGACCGAAACTTGACCCCGATGGTACTAATGTGTAGCTCTACTCGTTGTGGTTCTATAGATATGCTGCTCGCTCAATTTCGACACACGAGTTGGAAGAAAACTCACACCGAAGCTCGTAGAAACTTACCACACATAGAAGCCGATAGCGCGCACTCTTGGTATCTGTGCGTGGCTCTCGCCGTTGCTAAGACAATGGCGGTGTCGCTTCTCCAATGGCGGCTCTGTAGCTCGCGTAGCAAGTAGATAAGACTCTCTCTCTCTCTCACTCTCTCTCAAACACAGTCACGGCGCTCAAAAACTCACTTTGATTAATAATCTGAATCCTTTAGGTAACAAAAACTTTGGCTTATATACCTCAGCCTTGGAGGTGAGAACATCTCTAACTAATTACATCAGCAAGTGAAATTACTTCGGGATTAAAAGCTGGAAACTCAATTGAGTCCCGTTACTTAATGAATGGCTCAAATCAAAATTAATGTCGGAAAGACATTTATTACAATCAATGGTTACAAAATGATGAGTGTGAGCAAAAATGTGGGTGTGATCCTCTGCTGGCTCAACAGAGACATTGATTTTAGCTTGGACTCTACTGAGGGAGAGAGAAAGAGATTCTGGAGACGGCTAAAGAGGGAGAGAGATCAGTTGCTGAAGAGCTATGCTTGTGTGAGTAGTATTGCTTGGAGGGGAGAGAGAGAGAGAGAGAGTGGGGGTGGTGGTGGTCTATCACAGCACGCGATAGAGGGAGGATGAAGAGGGTCTGGGTGGTGTGGGGTCGGTGGCAAAACCAGTGCATCAGGGGAGAACAATCTACAATGGAGTGAGAGCCTGAAGAGGTTGGTGCCACTAGTAGCTTTACAGCTCCAGTCGTGCATGGCAGGTTGCGCCGAGAGAGGGAGACAAAAGAGTTCTGACAACGTCTTGTGGGTGTTGGTAAAAAACAGGGTGTTCGGTGAATGTAGGTGCCACCAGTTATGAGAGGGGAAGAGATGGGAAGTGGGTGCATGCAATTGCATGCCATTTTGTGGCCATGACCAACTGAGAGTAGGAAGTTGGGGAACCGCGTGTGAGGAGTGAAGTGGTTGGCGGCTGGGATGGTTGAGGACAAGAAAGAGAGGTAGCATGAAAGAAAGAGTGAGAGGAATGCCACCATTGCATGGCCACTTTGATTCGACGATCTTGCATGGCTGTCGAGGCGTTGGAGAGACTGTGGTCATTTGTCAGCAGTGCAGTCACTACAACACTAAATGAAGATATCGACGCGTATATATTGACGGCCATACTTTTCCACGTGTATATCGACGACATTAGCGGGCGTCACTATACACGTCGCTATACACATCGCAGTGTGCGTTGATATACACGTGGAAAGGCTTTATTTGCCATGCGTATTGCGACGCCTATATCGACGCATATATGGACGCAAAAAAATTTGGGGAAAAAAAGCGAAACCCGCGCGTAGGGACCACTTTTGCCTGCTCGGATCTTGGCCGAAACCTGCTGTGCACGTATTATGTCCATCTCCACCCTCCCCAACCCCTCTGTCTCTCTCTCTCTACCTCTACATCGTGTGTGTGTGTAGGAAAGAGAGAGAGAGAGAGAGAGAGAGAGAGAGAGAGAGAGAGAGAGAGAGAGAAAGGTGTGTGTGTGTGTGTAAGAAAGAGAGAGAGAGAGCGGTGTGTGTAGGAAAGAGAGAGAGAGAGGTGTGTGTGTGTGTGTGTAGGAAATAGAGAGAGAGAGAGAGAGCGGTGTGTGTGTGTAGGAAAGAGAGAGAGAGAGAGGTGTGTGTGTGTAGGAGAGAGAGAGAGAGAGAGAGAGAGAGAGAGAGAGAGAGAGAATTAATGTATGCTTAGGAAATTAAAATTAAAGAAAAAAAATTAAAGAGAGAAATGAAATGAAATGTTATATTAACGTCTTCGAAAGGCCAAAGTGACCTATGAGACACGAGACAAGAAAGTTACAATGTGATGGATCTGATACAAAGTCAAAGTAAGAAGATGACAAAATAAAATATTATGGAATCCTAAACTGTTGGGTGTGGACTAAACGGCTAAACGAGCTAGTTGGGATAGGTAGATCTCCTCTGACCGGGCGTTGTGCATGTCGAGCCAAAGTGACCTAGCTAGATCCTCTGATGCAGCCTCTGTCGATGTTGTGTAGTCCTCCGCAGTCGTGGGCGTCTAGATCTCCCTAGATCAGTCGCTCGTTCGATCATTAGAGAGATAGGGAAGTAGAGAGCGAGAGAGAGAGAGGTAAGTAGAGAGAGAGAGAGAGAGAGAGAGAGAGAGAGAGAGAGAGAGAGAGATAGGAAATAGAGAGATAGAGAAAGAAAGTTATATATATATATATATATATATATATATATATATATATATATATATATATATATAGAGAGAGAGAGAGAGAGAGAGAGAGAGAGAGAGAGAGAGAGAGAGATAGGGAAGTGAAGCTCCAGAAGTTATGGCAGAGAGATAGGAAAATAGGAAAATAGAGAGAGAAAGAGAGATAGCGAGAGCGAGATCGAGAGAGAGAGAGAGAGAGAGAGAGAGAGAGAGAGAGAGAAAGAGAGATAGCGAGATCTAGTCCTCCGCAGTCGTGGGCGTCTAGATCTCCCTAGATCAGTCGCTCGTTCGATCATTAGAGAGATAGGGAAGTAGAGAGCGAGAGAGAGATAGAGAGGTAAGTAGAGAGAGAGAGAGAGAGAGAGAGAGAGAGAGAGAGAGAGAGAGAGAGAGAGAGAGAGAGAGAGAGAGAGAGAGAGAGAGAGAGAGAGAGAGAGAGAGAGATAGGGAAGTGGAGCTCCAGGAGTTATGGCAGAGAGATAGGAAAGAGAGTTATATATATATATATATATATATATATATATATATATATATATATATAGAGAGAGAGAGAGAGAGAGAGAGAGAGAGAGAGAGAGAGAGAGAGAGAGAGGGAAGTGGAGCTCCAGGAGAAAGAACGAGAGATATGGTACGTAGACAGAGAAGAAACTATGGAACTAAAAGAGGCAAAGGGGTTTTGCCTACTACATGCATTGCCATGTACACCTGGGAGTGCACGTATGTGTCTACCCATATAGGATTTGACCAATAAAGACGAGATTTTGACCCGGCGGTCCTGATCTCCATACACCTCTGAACTGAGGTGTATGGAAATTGGGCAAGACTAGAGAATGTGAGGTAGTTTACATTGTGAGGAGTATATATATATATATTAAAACAACATTCATAATCATTGTAGATGGCAACGTCATCAACTAACATGGAGGAAAAGATTGCATGCTCGTGCACGCTCTGCAAGTATCAAATCCTGCGCAAGCGTAGGATATGTAATGAGCATGTGCACAAGTACGGAGATTTTGCTAGAGAAACCGTACAGAATCTCCGATACGACTCCCACGAAACGAGCATTGATTTCCGCGACATAGCACCTACATCTGAGAGAGAGAAAAAAGATTATGCGTGAAGGTCCGACCAATATAGAGCCACAGATGGAAGCATAAAAGGGCTTATAGACAGAAGACGACGGCATGGAGGAGATGCTGGATGCCTTCTTCCAGACAAGCGAAGAGAACGCGAACGTGCGCCTATCTCTTGAAGACATGTTGAGGAAGGTGGCACATCAACCAATCTATGAAGGCGCCAAAATATCTGTGCTTCGTACTTGTCTGGCGTTTTTGAATCTTCAGTCAGTGTACGGGTGGTCAGATGCAAGCGTCACTGCTTTGTTTAGGTACGTAATTTACAAAAGAGATTTTCCGATTGCAACGGTGATGTGCTCGGAGAGCTTTTTAATTTAATGTGGCTAGAGACACGAATGAGATCACTAGCAACCTGGATTATTGTGGTCTGGTGTTAGATATCCTGAAAGTAAGCTTCAGGCGGTTTGAGATGTTTTTGTTGGATGTGAAGTGGTTCAAGGTGATAACTTCTGGTCGCAATGCAATGATACGTAGAGATGGAAACAAACTTGTGCAAATAGATTCTACAAAGGTTTGGACAGATGCGAGCGACACATTTGCTCTCCCCGAACATTGCGAGCAAGTGGTCTTTGTACCGGACTCTCAAGAGCGACAATGGTGGTTTGTGGTTCAGGTTGCTCCGAGAAATAAACAAGTATTTGAAGGGCAAGATCTCATGGAGGAAAGTCAGTCAGACGACGTCCATACTACTGTGACATTAGATGAGATGGACGAAGGTATGGTAGAGGAAGCTGATAGATATACGAGGGATGACGCAGACGAGCCAGAATTGACACTTGTAGATGAAGATGCAATGGATGAAGACAATATGCCAGAACGAGTTGGGGCAGAGTTATGTTTGCAATTAGAGATAGACGATGATACGGTGCAAGATCTTATCGATGATGCCTCACTCGTCGAGGCCTAGGCCTGTAAGTGTTTGTGTGAAGACTTTGATTTAAAATTAAGCTTAAAGTTAATTTAAACAACTGTGTTTTGACGCTTTATTTTACTTTCTTTGTGCAGGACTTTAGTATGGCAGACGAGATTCCAGATCCCGCTTCCATGAGTGCAGATGCATTCATGGGCTTCGTTACACGGATGACGCCTGCTCAGATGGCAGAGGCTTCTCAGTACTGGGTAGCCAGAGGCACGCGTACTACGCCTCCGGGCTTCACACCCGAGGGTCCGACGCATAGGGGGGGGACGCCTACGGGGTTCAGGACGCCTATGGGTACAACGCCTTCTTCTCCCATCACGACCGCTTCAACACCTAGGGGTGGGGCAGAGGCGGGTACGTCCTCATCTCCGCAGCACAGGCGCACTCGCAGATCTCGGTGATCGTCAGGTGGAGGTGGTGGTTGCTGTGGAGGAGGGTCCACAGATGCTTCGGCCCCTCCTCTCACGACTCCCATCCTACCCAGGCACACCTCTCGACACACCTTTTGGCACAACTCGGACACCTTGGGGGGCACACGATCCTAGTACCTCCAAGCTCTATACTGTACGGGGAGATGGTTCAGTTGACATGGATAGAGTCGGGACTGAGATGCGACAACGGATTCGCCAGCTCGCGGAGCTGCAGTTTTCGACCAGCATTCTGACGTCTTGGGATCAGCAAGAAAAGGAAAAAGTCACTTACATAGTGGAGACCATCCTGAGAGAGTACCATCCTGCTCCGGGTTCTTCCGTTGTTCCGGTGCGGTGGATCAAGGGTGTTGCATGGGACACCGTGAAACATCGATGAGATGCAGTTCGGAAGGCTTTTAGGACCGGCTCGCCAAAGCCTTTGGGCATCCCACACGAGACGTGGCTGTAGATTAGGGAGGATGAGCGGACAGCGGCCACGCGGTTCAGACAGCAGCGTGAGGCCGCGCAGGTATGACAGATGACTAGGGGGATATCTCATCTTGGCAGCGGAGGCTTCGACACCTTTCGCTATGAGTTTGTGAGTTTCTAATCCTATGGCGTTTTTTAAAACGCGATGAATCATGTATTCTTATTACTTTGATTTTTGTATAAACGCAGAATCTTGCGATGCATCGAGCTCCGACATGCGAGGAGGAGTCAGATGGATATTGCAGAGGTATCTATGAAGTACTGAATGATCTTGAAGCTTCAGGAGAGCCTGTAGACTGGGAGGCCTTACAGTCTTGCTGATCGCTTGAGGTGAGACGTTAATATGTGTGAGTTGATTTAATTAAGTCAGTATATGTGAAGTAATATCAATACTAATTTTGTGAGTTAATGTCCTATGTGCAGGTTGCGACGCCTAGTCATTAGTGGACCAGATTTCATATATATGCTTTGTGAGACACAGACACGCTTCTGTGTCTCTTTTTTGTACAAATAGTTAGTGTTCAGACAGTTATTGTTTCCCTTATGGTTATGATTATTGTCATTGTCATTGTATAGACAGTTATTGTTTCCCTTTCTGGTTATGCTTATGGTTATTGTTAATTTTGTTTATGGTTATGGTTATCTGCATTATGGTTTTGATCAAAGTGGTTATAGCCGGTTATGGTTATGGTTCGTTATGGTTATGGTTTTAAGTTATGGTTATGGTTCGTTATGGTTATGCTTTTAAGTTATGTGTATGCTTTTCAGTTGGTACGGTTGTCTTTCATTGGCCTTAAATCTCATGTGAGATCCTACATGGATAGCATGTAGGAGGCGTATACATGATATGGTTTTTTTTTAAAATTTTATGTAAAAACAAAGGGAACTCTGCCGAAATTTTTGCGCGTGGGAGCATGGTTGATTTTGGTGCTGCTCGCTTTCTTGGGCAGAGGGCAGGAAATCTGGCTATGGCTGTGTCCATCTTTTAACTGGGCACAGGCCAGGCTACCTGCCCTCTGTCCAAGAATTTTTTTTTCTATTATGGTCGTCGCTATGTGCGTGGAAATCTGCGTCGCTATACCCGTCTATACTTGCGTCGCAAATAGCGACTGGTTTCACAGCGACGCGCTGCGTTGATGACATCTTTTTTTGTTGTAGTGAGTGCAGCCTCACGATATTACTGAGTGTGCTTTAGTTAAAATAAGTGATTATTATGCTTATCAGTGACTTGAAATAGAAAAGACAGTCTGAGGGTCTTTCTCACCAACTGAGATGCAATAGGTCTCCTCGTCTTCATGGTATTAGGATCTATTAAAACTACTTTGGCGTTTACTTCTGATTCGATTTCCCTCTCAATCAAATTTTTGCTAAATCATTAAGATCCCTCAGCTTTCTACATTTTGTACGATATCTCCTTCTTACTGAAATTGTATTTGAGGATTATTCATTTAGCATGATTCCCTTACGCTACATCCACAGTCATTGAATCTCTCTTATGTAGTCATATTTATATCACCAACTAGCCTTCTCTATAGCCATATGCAACAAAACTCCTCATTTCCTCATGATTAATTAGCTTCATATGATTAACTATAATCAATGAATAGAATTTATTTATTTAAAAAAAAATTTATTTCAGTAGCTCATGAAAATTCGCAATTCCAAAAGAATCCAAACAAACTTGAAATTTCATGGATTAACGATAATCTTTTGCATGTATATTTTCAAACAAGATAAGTTACATTCCAGTAAACATGACTTATATTAAATCTTGATAATCTCCATAGACGTGAGTATCGCAGACTCGAGAACGTAGCCGAAGCTCTGATACCAATGCTACAAACGGTAGTGCGGAAGGCCTGCAAAATACATAAAATAACACGCTACAGATAATAAAACAGTAAATCGGCATACCTGAATCATCGCACACACACATTATCGAGCTCAACACGAACAGAGAGAGAGGGAGAGAGGAAGAGACCACACGCTGGTGCACCTCCTAGAGCGGAGTGCTACGCCAACACGGTGAGAGAGAAGAGAGGAGAGGAGAGAAGAATACACAGACACTGGGTGCAATCTCCCCCATGCAAGAGTAATCATTTCCCTCTTGCACGTATTTCATTTATAGATTTCTTGAATGGTGAATTTGAGTACAAACTGGCCGGCTGGTCATAAATGGCCAAAGCTCATAAAAGAGCACTTGAATAATAAATTATAAAACATAATATCCTTTTGCATAACCCTTAGCCTTTTTCACCTGTCACAGCTGCAATAAATAATGAAATATCAATTCCATAACAACCACCAACCCTTTGATACCACGAGCCTAGCTAGGACCTTCACATAGTTGGGCCGTCTTCAGCCCAAGTAACCACACTCTAGATATTCCCTGCTACTCGAGCCCTTTTCTTAGCCACCACCAACCCTTTAATACCATGAGCCTAGCTAGGACCTTCACATAGTTGTGGCATCTTGCACTCACGATCCTCTGTATTTTAAACTAGCCTCTCCCTCCTCCGATACTGTATCAGTGCATCCTCAACTCTCATCACCAAAGTTCCTCTCCCCCAACAAAGAAGCCACTCATTAGGAAACCCTCTCCTTCCCTCAAGGCCCACCTTGTGTTTCGGCTGCTAGCCTTGTTTTTTGTGCGGTGGCTCCACTCTATTGACCTTCATAGGTCAAGAGTGGCCAAAGTCCATTGCTACCTTCTATGCGGAGCCTTTGAGAGGTATCAATGCCTCCAAAAATTCTTGATAAAGTTAACTTGGATCACATTTGACCTTCTATATGCTTCGTGACTTTCCAAACTATTAGACCTCAAATTTCTTCACAACCTTCCCCACTATTTACTTTTCCTCTTAGGAATCTCCATGCTTTTGTAGCATTTTTCCTTTTTCATAGACAGGGGAGATCTACTTTGATTTGGATCAAAATTCAGTTAATGGATAAATATAAAATACCAATCTCGATAAAGTTAGCTTCATTAAAACTTTAAGTCACACAAATGATTTGAATCAAATTTCAAATGATATGGATCAAGGTTCAAATGATCTGGATCAATATTCTCTTCATGGATAAATGCAAAATACCCTTTAAAGATCTTTAAATATGGATTTATCAAACTTTTAAGTCACACAAAACAATTTGGATCAAAATTAAAAGGTATACCTCATGGCTTCGAAAAAATTAAAAGGTATTCCTCATTCAAAGATTCCCTCAATAACAACAAAAACGATGTGATAATTTGTATCATACAACAACGGCAATGACAAAGCACGTAGATTTGCAACAATATCAGCTGCATGTGAGAAGGATGGATACAACTTTGCACACACGCATGCAAGAGAGAGAGAGAGAGAGAGAGAGAGAGAGAGAGAGAGAGAGAGAGAGAGAGAGCACTTTAAAGAGAAAAAAATGATAAAGGAAAAAATATAGGAGAAGAGAAACACAAATATACAATGTGAAGTAGACCACCTCTTTATATGGACACAAAAGGTCTTTTGACTTTCCACCTTCATGTATCTTTTTATTTTCAAACTCACCCTTCACTTACGTGCCAAATATGCTTTGAAAGAATTTTTATTTTTTCGAGATTAGGGAGACCTAATACCAATCTTGATAAAGATGGCAAGCATATAACATCACACAATGAAGTAGCAAAAACCAGCCTATGATGAATTGCACTCATCATCAATGAAGACATTGCGTTGCCTTGATTCTCTGCAACTTGACAATTGTAGCGGTTGTCCAATGTCATTCCTCTCGCTTACACCTCGATATACACGGGAAATATACTTTGCAAAAACAAGAAAAATCATGATTACAATCCAATCCACGACCACCTATGAGCTTTGTTACAAATCACTATAAACACATCACAATAAAATTGACATAAAGACCATAAAGATCAATGTGTCGGCAAAAGGATAGCACCAAAAAAACACATCATAAATGTATGCATCATCATGCAAGAACATGGGAGCCTCACTAGTTATCAAAAGGGTTCCCACCTAAGGGTCTATCATCCTCATCCCCCAAGTCAATGGATGTGGATATCTTGTCTCTACCCCGCTTTTTGTTGCAAAGAAAAGACTACACACAACTCACAATGATGTTGTCATCAATATCCATGGATGCACATGTACGTCTTGAGGCTAAGAAACATGCAAGAACTGGTGTCATCCCACATCCAAACTCCATGCAAAGGACCAAAGGACCCTGCTACTACATAACATCTCACAAAAGCAACCAAAAAAATGTGGTTGCTATGTAATGGTCCACACCGTGGCTCCCCGGAGGCCGAAAGAGAGAGTGAAACCTCCGAGAGGTAGTGGTGCATGATATGTCCAATGGTGACATTTGAAGTGCTCTAAAATAGGGTATACTTTGAGAAATGTGTATGCAAAAAGGGTGGATCCTCTTCTAGGAACTAAATACAACATGGAAGTATCACACTACACACACGATAGAAAAACAGACACCATCAAACAACATTTTCACACTCTCATAAGGCAGAGAATGGGGTCTAAGAGGGCCTCTTTATTTGGCGGTTTAAGGAAGTCAAACCTTTAGTATTAAGAAAGTAATGAAAGGACAACTTTTGAATTCAAATAGAAAAAACGGCTAGTTTATTTGAATTCAAAGTTTCCCCCCAAAATGGAATTTTAAATCTAGCGGGTAAACCTATGGAAAGAGTTCGATGCGTAGATTGTAGATCTATGATCTCCAGTCAAATCGAAGATCATATGTGGGAGTTATGGAAGCCCGAAAATCATAAAATTGTCTCCCTCCTTTTTAAGAGGAAAAGTGCATTCTTTGACCACTCTTACACGTCTCTTACACACCCACCATTCTTGTACACATGGCGTGCACCTATTTGTCAAATTTTTAACCACCTCCATAAGCTCATGGCAAATAAAGAGGCCCTCCTACACCCCATCCTCTTCCTAGCGCATGCATTACAAATATCATCAAACCAATTTTGCAAACTATAAGCACCTCGAGTGGCTCTTCACAAGTCTTCACGTAACCATAGGGGGCATGATGAACCACAAAAATCCGCTTGTAAACGAGCATATCAACAGATTTAGAGAACCTCTCAACCCATCCTAGTGTGTCTCCTACATAAACAACTTCCCATCAACAAAAAAATGTAAGCAAGACTTATGGTTAGCACTAGAGTATGGATATTAAGCATATAGTGCCTATTGAATTGGAAAAGTGAAAGAGTAACCTACAGTCAACACCATAATAAACAACCATCTAGAGTCCATGTGAGAGACTATGAGCAAGGTGTATCTTTTGTGCATATGTACCAAATTAGTGTGGTTGTACATCCATGAAGCAAACCTCCAAATGGAAGATCTAAACATATAAAATCTACCACCCATGACATTGTCCTACCAACCTCTTATAAGTAATGTCTTTAGAATGCACCTTCAACATATGCTCATGGATAGGCACCCTCAAGGAGTTTTAGATGCCATCCCAAAATCCTCGGCCTCAGATTATACGGACTTATTATACGGTGACGCGTCAGCAAAAACGAGCAATGTATTTTTTCTCCTTGCTTTTCGATCAAAAGATTTTTCAATTGGAAGATGTTTAGGACAAAAAAAAATCGATCGAAAGATGTATTGATTGAAAAAAAAGTATATATACCGACAACACGCCTTGTTGAGACTAGTGTTCCTCACAAAAGGTACTCCATGTCAATACTAGACCAAAAAAATTGAATTTTTTTATAATTTAAAAAATAAAAAATTAAATATTTTTGAATTTTTGATTAAACCTTATTTAATTTTTTGTTAAGATTTTATTAACTATTTGTTTTAAAATCAAATTATGTAAGCTTTGTATGTTGTGTAGAGCTCAAACTCTCACTCATACATCGTGTTTATTTTTTAAGAAGCACTTGCTACATGCTCAGATACTGACATGTGGAAGTGAATTAGTGATATAATTTAGAGATTATCATTGTGTGCAGAGTGTACTCTCACATGAGGTTATCTGTCAGCAAAATATAATAGAATAGAGGTCAGTTTTATTTAGGTAAGTTCGATTTTGATGTGCAGATACTTTCTCACCTCAAAGTGTAGATATAAATTTTTTTCCTGTGTAGAGCCATCACACTATGCTCTCAGTGGAATCAAAATCTAGGAATCTCATGTCCAAATACATTGATATTACATTATCTTTATTTGGATTGCTACGTCTATCATACTGTGTGATCGTACACGTGCATCAAATGCAGATAGATAAGATTTCAAAGATCTACCGTGGAGGGTGAGAACTTCATGTTTGCACTTTAGATACATATGACAATCGTCAAAGATTGCAATTAATCCTCATTTCCAATGAGAATCAATTGCAAGATTTGATCAATATTACTGATTATCGTAATGTGTGAAATCTTTATGCTTGCACTTTAGATAAATTGAAAAAGTGCAACAAGATGATGATTTTTGTTTGTACTGTTTAAATAAGTGATTAAAATTATTGATTATCATAATGTGTGAAAGCCAAAAGCTTGCACTTTAGATGAATCAATATAGTGCAATGTGATTGAAATGTTTTGTTCGAAGTGATGAATCAAAATATAATTTGATTGACATGAATTTATTGAAGAATGCAAAGACTTTTATTGTCTGTTGTTAATTGATAATGTAGCGCAAGACTAATTGATAATGTGGATAGATTTTGATCGCTATATTGATCGATAGAGCATTTCTTGTGTAGTTTGTTGCTTTGAATTGATTTTGACCTCAAAATTAACAAGTGGATTTGTTGATATGGCAGTTTAAATTTATATGTCAGCATGGTGAAAGGACATGAATGGAGTTACATCCATGAGCTGCGTGCTAAAAAGAATACATCTTGATTGAAATGCAATACATGCGGCCATGAGTTCAGTGGTAATGCAACCAGAATCAAAGAGCATTTGTTTAAAGTCCTTGGTAATGTGTCCGAGTGTACGACACCGCCAAGAGATATTCATGCTAGATTGCCAAAGTACGCTCGCATTGCAGAGCAAATTCTTGCAGCTAAAAAGAAAAGTGTTAATGCCAAACAAGATACAAGGGATGTTGAAATGTTTGTTGCCAATGAGAGGACAGAGAATGTGCCTACGGAAGCAAATGATCACACTCCCTAGTCAACTCCTTTTTATGGACATGCTTTAACATCAACAGCAACAAATCATAGCTCAAGTAAAGTTAGTAAAGCATCATCCAATGGCCAAACGCTGTGTATAAGGAAATAGATAAGCAATGGTTGCTTGATTTGTACTTGAAATGGACGAAATATTTTATGGCGTGCAGTATACCATTCAATGCTATGCACAACCCTATATTTCAAGATGCTTTAATAAGCAAGGCCAAAAAAGCGTTTGTGCTTTTTGATTATAATAAGATACACACAGAGTATCTAGATAAATTGAAAGACAATACTTAAGCCATCCTCAAGCGCATGGTGGTGGACTTTGTTCCTGCATATGATTGCACCATAGCGTTGGATGGATGGACCAATTGTCAGAAGAATCTGCTCATCATGTGATGCTTACACAACCTTACGTTCCTCTGTGGTATAGGATTTGAAATGTTCAGGTGCAGGATGTAAGTTTGTGGGGTCCTGCTGTTCTGTGGACTGTGATTTAACTTCTGATTCCTTTTGTTGTTGAGCTAACTCTCAATTTTGTTGTCTCCTTACAGTACGGCTCAACTTTGGCTTCTCTGTAGCCTCTAGTTGTGTGATGTCAATGGGTTGTGGACTACACCACATAACACTTTGAAGGTATTTACCCCAGTTATCTACCAACTTCTGATGAGCATCACATGCCCCTATATAATTAAGCCATTCTACGATAGATTTCTTTTCACTTATTCTAGCACACACATTTGCTCGATATCGTCACCTCTTATATCTCTTAGCCATTGACACCTCTTTAAAAGAGAAGAAGAGTAATTATCTAGCAAGGATGTATGAGTGTGTCATAGAAAAGGCAGGTGGACCAAAGAATGTGGCTGCAATTGTCATAGATAACGCATCCAGTTACAAGGTTGCAGGAAGGGTTATTCAAGTTAAGTACGTATAAATTACTTGGGTGCCATGTGCCACACATACTCTTAATTTGCTATTAAAAGACATTGAAAAAATGGACGTCATAAAACAGATGCTACTGGATGATAATCATGTGGTGAATTTTATTAGAGAGCATCAATTTTTGTATGCTCTTTTTTGATTAAAATCACCCAGCAAAACTTTGAAGATATTTTGTGCAATAAGATTTGCAACCGCATATTATGTTCTTGCCACCTTGCAAGAAGTAAAGCATGCATTGATTGAAACAGTAGCTAATAGATGCTAGGATGCATAGTTTAGCAAGTATCCTAGCTACCAAGAGGCAGCTACAAGATGTGTACAGCTTGTGGACTCGGAAGTTTTTTGGCACAATGTAGAGAGAATTGTCACCCTAGCCAAACCATTTGTAGATCTTTTGCAGAGAGTTAACAAAGACTCTTTTGTCTTCGTTTGAGTCTATTGGTATATGTCAGAGGTATTATGCAAAGTAAGAGAGCATGCTGGATTTGGTGCAAAGGACAAAGCTTCCATAATCACATCTACCAATAAGCGATGGGTGCAATTGCATATCCTATTGCATGGTGTTGCATTTGTATTAGATCCCAAATTTCAAAATCATCAACAATTGGGCAATAAAGAATTCATGAGACTTCAAAACAGTGTGCTCTCAACAATTACTAGGAAAAGGGGATGGGAAGACTTCTTTTCATCAGCGAGTTGATTATGCTAATAGAACTGGAATGTTCCAAGATCCATGGCATATAGATGCCGTTGCACACACAAGTGTGCCTCTATGGTGGAAGGAGTATGGTGGGGAGAAAGTGGAGCTCCAACACATTCTTGTTAGGGTTATGTCTATTGCAGTATCAAGTGGAAGTTGTGAGAGGAACTGGTTGGCTTTTGACTTTATGCATACTAAGAAATGAAACTCGCTTCATCCTAAACGTTTGCTAATTTGGTTTATGTTTTCTGCAACATGAGATTCATTCATAAGCCAGTGAACATTGCGACAACAGCCGCACAAAAACACTATGGTGTTTTTCAAACCCATGAAGCTATAGCTACGAAAGTAGACAATGATGATGGTAAGGAATGGGAGATAGCTTCAAAATTCTCTGAGAGGTTCGCACACAAAGTGGCTTGACATAGCTTCCTACACTCCTTAAAGCTCTCTCCTTATGAATCCATTCACAAATATGTAGACAGGTTTTGGGACCTACATCTCAAAGACATTGTCTTCAAAAAGTTGGATTTTGGAGAACAAAAGCAACAATTTTGTGCGGGCTTAATCGAAGAAATGGTGGAGTATGTCAACTCCAAAAGGCGACGCACCGTATCGGTGGTTATATACCATACTATGGTGGCTTCTCAAATCAATTTCCAAACGGGGCTAAAAGAAATTCTAAGCCCACGGAAAACAAGGGTTCCGATGACTCTAAGGGGAAGGACAATGTCCAAAAGTCTCCTAAGGGCAGCTCCAACAAAGCTAAAGAGAAGGGAGTTTACAAAGGTAGAAGTAAACTCTCTCCTAAAGAGCTTGAGCATTATCGCAAGGATAACCGCTATTTCAAGTGCGACGAGCAAGGGCATGCGTACCACGCTTGTCCCCAAAAGAACACCCGCCATGAACCTCCTAGAGCTACCTTGGTCAAAATCCAAGAGCAAGAAATTCACCACAAAGGATACTCTCTATGCCATGCTTGGTGAAAGGTAAGAGAACATGATGCTTTTATTCTCTTTGACCCTGGTTCTACTCACAATTTCATATCCATAGAGTTGGCCACCAGGCTAGGCATCGAAGAGGAGATTATGCGGCAAGTGCATGAGTTAGTTGAGAAGGGCATGGCTAGGTCTAGCTCATCTCCATTTTGCTCACCTGTGCTATTAGTGCAAAAGAAAGACGGCAATATTGTATGTGTGTCGACTATAGAGCACTAAATAGGATCACTATCAAGAATAGGTTTCCCGTTCCACGGGTAGAAGACCTATTTGATAAGCTACAAGGGTCCACCTAATTCAGTAGGATTGACCTAAAAAGTGGCTATCATCAAATAAGGATAGTTGATGAAGATATTGTAAAGACCACATTTTGTACTACGTTTGGTCTTTACAAATATATTGTCATGCCTTTTGGTTTGACCAATGCACCAGTCACATTCAACCGCTTGATGGAGAGGCTATTCAGGCCTCACCGAACCTTTACTGGTGTGTTATTTGGTGATATCATTATCTACTCTAATTAATTAGACAAACACAAGCAACACCTCTAGATAATCTTTCAAGTTCTAAGAGAGAATAAACTTTATGTTAATCTAAAGAAAAGTGAATTTTTCTTGCAAGAGATTCAGTATTTAGGTCACATTATCTCTCAAGATGCCATCCAAATGGATCCATCAAAGTTAGAGGTAATAAAAGGATGGCCTAAACCAAGGAATCTTCATGAACTAAGAAGCTTTATAGGTATGTGTGCATACTATAGACGCTTCATAGAAAAGTTCTCACTAATAGCAGGACCTTTACATGATCTAACAACAAAAAACGTTAGGTCTGCCAAGGATAACAATGCTTTCGAAAAGATTAAAGAAAAGCTTATCTCGCAACCTGTGCTTACACTACCGGATCTCTCAAAGCCATTTGAGGTCCAATCTGATGCTTGTGGTGATTGCCTTGGAGCTGTTTTGCTCCAAGAAGGGCACACCACAGGCTATGAAAGTCGAAGGCTGAACCCTGTTGAGAAAGCTCTAGGCATATATAAAAAGGAACTCCTCATAGATCTACATGCCTTAGACTCATGGAAGCACTATTTATTGGGGACTCCTTTCATTCTGCGAACGGATAACCAAAGTCTTAAGTACTTCATGACACAGACCAAGCTCTCCAACAAACAAATGAAAGGGAAAATTTCCTTTCACAATTTCATTTTCATGTTGCTCACATTGCTGGCAAGTATAATCAAGTAACCGATGCACTCTCAAGACGGCCGAGAGTGAATGCGATTTCCATAGCAACTCATAGTGATCTATCGTCTATGATAGATGAGTATGCTATTTATGCCGATTTTAAAGATGTGATTTCAGCCCTTGCATTAGGGAAGAAAGAGGAACCATTTACTTTAGAAGATGGTTATCTTCTCTATGGCAATAGACTATGCGTTACCAACTCACTATGTGAGAAAGTAGTGTACGAATCTCATGCTGCTCCTTATGTGGGGCATAGAGGGATTCAATCTACCCTAAAAGGTATTGAAACATATTTCTATTGGCCTACCATGAAAGCAAACATACAAGAGTATGTTTCTAAATGTGTGGTATGCCAAAAAAATGAATCTACCCTAAAAGGTATTGAAACATATTTCTATTGGCCTACCATGAAAGCAAACATACAAGAGTATGTTTCTAAATGTGTGGTATGCCAAAAAATGAAATTTGATAGAGGGAAGCAACCTGGATTGCTTCAACCTTTGCAAATTCCTAATTCACATGGATTTAATCTTTGGATTGCCTAAATCTATCCATGGGAATACCGGAATATGGAAGATAGTAGAAAGGTTTGGTAAGCAAGATCAATCTATACCTGTCAAAAAGACTATCAAAGCCCATCAAATGGCAACCCTCTTCATATCACAAATCGTCAAGTACCATGGCTTGCCAATGTCCATAGTGTCGGATAGAGATCCTAGAATGACAGTAGCTTCTAGAAGGGTCTCTTTGAGAATTTAGGGACAAGGCTAAATTTCTCTTCGGCCTATCACCCACAAACGGATGGCCAAAGTGAAATAGCTAACCTAACAATTCTTGATCTACTAAAAATCTATGTAATGGAAGTAGATCAAAGGTCCCAATGGGAGAAGTACTTACCCTTAGTGGAGTATGCCTACAATAACATTGTACATACTTCCACAAGAAAAGCACCTTTTGGCGTAATAGAGGGAAGATCAAAAAGTCCCTTACTACTTAAGGTACACGAGAAGATCTTAGCTGCAAATGAGTATAGCAGAGACCTACAAGAATCTTTCCAAAAGATTAAGGACGCTATCATCATTTAGGAGAATTAGATATTAGTTATTATGAAATTACCTCTCTCTTGAAATCATAGTCGTCCTCGACTATGAGGTAGAGAAGATAAAGCATATTCATTAGTCCTTTTCTTAGCGGGTAGAGGATCCCTATGTTACCCTACGGCATTGTTTAAGAATTGATGACTAGTCCATTTGGTGCTTGAGAGCCTAAGCTGCCGCAAGCATGTCTGCACATTAGTCCTATCAATCTTCCATAGTAGAGAAGCTCTACTTGGTGTTTGGGAGATGTCGTCTCCGCAAACTTGATCTAAGCATGCATACTACTTCATTTTTGTGCACAATAAAGAAAAAGAGAGTCTTATAAGACAAAAACTTTGTTCATTTTTAACTTTGTTCATTTGCTTACTCTAGGGAAGAATTGTAAGCATTGAAAAGGTTTAGGTTATCCTTTAATTAAATGCCTTGCATCCATCTAGCATCTTCAAAAGGATAATTCTTAAACTTAATAAGATATCATCGGATAGTCTTATCCCTTCTTAGTACCTTGTCTTCATGTCGGAGAATGGACTCGGGTTGTAGTACCTCTTCTTTGTCCTCGATCTCCAGTGGGTCTTCAATAGTTGGTTCTTGAGGTGGCTCTCCTTTGTAAGGCTTTAAGAGGCTCACATGGAAAGCATTGTGTATGAGCCAATGGTTGGGCAACTTGAGTTGATAGGCCATCTCATTGATTGGCCTAAGAATCTGGAAGGGACCATAGTACCTTTTTGCTAACTTAGCATCGTACTTTTGGTGTCCCGTATGATTCTTGCCGGTCGTGTGCCTTAATCGAGCCTTGGAAAATTTTAATAAGACCCAATCATTTTCTTTAAAGGCTTGGGCTATTCTGTGCTTGTCAGCAGTAGCCTTTTGCCTTTACTGTGAGAGGTGCCAAGGGAGAAAAAGCTAGAATATTGGTTAAGCTAGCAGACCGGCCACAATAGGGATCCACAAGAGGGAAAATAGGGATCCAAAGGGGGGGCCATCTGCAAAAAACCAAGGTGCAACAATGGGCTAAAAATACCCTAAGGTTCAGCCCATTAAGACTTCCAAAATGCTAAGGTTCCAAAACTCAAAGGTTGTGTCCAATGGTCAAAAGACTAGAAAAATTGGATGCTTTGTGTGTGTCCCAAAAGTATTTATCAAGGCCTACAAAGGAGGGGACGAGCCCAAGAAGTAGGGGATGAGAGAGAAACTCACACACACATACACAAGCTCCCTTTGTACACACGGGGAAAGAGGGACACATGTCAGCTCCCTAGCCCAGATGCCCACAAGGTGTACTTAAATCCTATTGGATGACCTTGGAGGTGGACCGATGAGGATTAGGCTAGAGTAAGTCTAGTTTAATTAATTTAAAAACACTTAATAAAAGAACCAATAAGAATTAAGCTCTCTAGAAGACTATTGGACAGTCTCCCAAGGGGTCCAATGAGCATTCAGCAGCCCAATGGCTTGCCTGATTCCTATTGGCCAGGAGGCAAAGGGGTCCAATGAGAGTTTAGTTGCATTTATTAATTACCTAAATCTCTCACAAAAGGGAAAAAGGGAACACATGTCAGAAGGCTATCACTTATACTCCTTAATTTACATTGGCTAGACCTAGGGAGGTCCAATAGGGCTGTAGCATGAGCATTTAGCAAGAGGGGTCGACCAAGAGAGAGAGGGGGGTGATTTTCTCAAGGAATTATTCATTTTACACACTCACACAATCAATGTGTGAAGCAAGAAGACTCTCTCTCTCTTCTCAAGCTTTAATGGAAAGCTTACCACCTACTCCAAGCTTGTGAGAAGGGAGGACTACACCAACAACTCTTGGCTTTGTGATGCAAATCCAACTAAGAGCCAAGCTTTAATGCAAAGCTTACCACCTACTCCAAGCTTGTGAGAAGGGAGGACTACACCAACAACTCTTGGCTTTGTGATGCAAATCCAACTAAGAGCCAAGCTTCAATGCATGCTCATCTCCTTTACCATGCTAATTACTAAGCTAAGCTATGCTAATATGAGTGATTATGTGAGGAGATGTACATCTTTCTCGTAAGAATACTCCTTCTTCCTCTCAATCTACTCTCATACCCTGCTAGCTCTCACCATCTTCGAAGGTGTGTGAGGTCTTGGTCTGAGACCGTGAGGGAATTGATGTTGTGTTTGATAAGTGTTTTTCTTAGTGCATGAAGTTTCCATCTTCATTGCACTAGCTAGTATTGAAGGAACACAAAGGATTGTATTGTAAAATGTCTCTCTTGATGGGAGAAACCATAATACAAAGCCTTTTGGAGGGGGGACTGGCTCCATGAAAATCCGGTTGTCAACTGTTGTCAATTGCTTAATTTCTCTCTCTTTTGAAGTATTGTTCAAGCTATCTAACTAGGTGTTATACTTTTTGTTGCTCTCTCCACAAAGCACTTTTGTTATTCTCATTAGGAATGTATTCTAATGAAATTCTCACTATGTTCATGCTATTTTCCACTACACACAAGTTGCTAGGCCATTAAATGTTACAGCCATAGGCTTTGTAGTAAGTACATTGTGGACATTCATTGGAAACATGATCTTTGGATTTACACCTCGAACACCAGGTTTCCACTCTTCTTACTGGTTGTCTAGTCTGGCTGATTTCAGCAATCTACTGGGCCATCTCATCAATCTTTCTAGACCAAGACCCCTTCTTAGCCTTGCCTTTGCTTTTCTCATCTAAGCTACTTTCAAAATTACTGGAGGTGTTACTAGAATCAAAATTCTGAGTAGAAGTACTGCTACCACTGGACCTCCTCTTCTTATGACTCCTTTCCTTCTTAGCCTACTCTTCCAGCTTCGGGGCTCGCTGCACCAAATCATTAAATTTATTTGTTGGTGCAGACACCTCCTATTTTCTAAGATTCTTAATGAGGAAACCATTTAAAAACCATGCTCACAACCGCTTTTCTGATGGTGGTTCTTGCAGCTACTTAGTCAGCTCCTTGATTTTCTCCACATAACTTCTGACTGATTATTTTCTTTGCTTTATCTTTTCCAGTTCGCAGAGGATATCCTCATTTCCTCTGTTATCAGAATATTCCAGTCAAAAAGATTTGAGCAGTTTGTTATATGATCTGAGTTGACAAGCTAGGTAATGGTAGTACCATTTCCTTGCTGCCTCCTTCAATTTTTGAGGAAAGTATTCCCCCCAGTTATCTTCATCAATATTTTTCAACTCAACATATTGTTCAAAGGCTTGGATATGAACATCCAGGTCATCTTTCTTTCCACCTTTGAACACTGCAAAGGGAATTTTCAATGAAGAGGTGTAATCATGTCGATCAACATCGTTTCTGCCTCTTCTCACCTTAGGAACCTGACTCTTTCTTGAAGATTTCTTGTAATGGTTTGTGTCTACATCCCAGTCAATTTCTTCCTCGGTCTCATTTTTTGTCTCCTTCGTGGCTTTTCTACTGGAACTATGGCGACTACCTTTACTACCTTTGGCTCCTTCATCTCCATGTGGGGTCCAAGAACTCCTGGCCTTGCGTTCCTCCCTCTTAGCCCTTCTTCTTCTGGAATGATTGGAGTGATGAGACTCCTTAGCCTCATCAACCTGACTATGCTCCTCCTGAGCCTCAGTCTCAATCAATGGTTCATGCTTAGGATCAGAATCTCTTTCTGACTGCTCAGGGATAGGGTCAACGCGGTAGGATGGTTTACAACCATGATTGGTTTTGGGTGCCATGACTTCTATTGAAAATTCAAACTAGGAGAAGAGTTCTGGTCAACGAGCAAACATCTCTAGCCACTGTGATTGCCAAAATGAAATTGGAGCTGATCTCTTTAGATAGGTGATTCTAGTGTCAGAATTTATAGCTACTGGTAAGTCGTCAGTTCAGTCAGTGAAACTGGAATAGAAGATGGAAACTGAACTGAAATAGCTAAGTAGACTGAAATACTCTACTGGGACGAGAAACAGATTGAATGACTGGAAAAATGTTTCAGATTCAGATTCAGAGTTTATGAAGAACGAGTATAAGGTATGACAGACTGAAGCATAATTGACTAACGTAGTAATGTTTACAGAGTAGAATCACAAATGAAGAGATTGTGGCTTAGGAACAGCTTCGGAGACTAAAACCAAGAGACTAAGAGAAGAAGTCAAAAGACAAACAGCCCGATTACAGTGTAATGGGTCCTATTTATAGCTTCTTGAAGTTACTGTGGTAATTGCCATGGTAGTTATTGATTGATTCACTGTTCCGATTTTAGGAGACAGTTCGTACCTATTGAGACTGTCTTTGCCATCTACAATAGTTAGAGTAGAAGGAGATGTGTGATGACGGTTTGCCCCCAGGGATGAAGACACTCTCTTTATGGTACGAGTTACCATATTGGCCCAGACTTATGATCAATCACTTGCTCGATCCAATGCACATATTCAAGAATGTGGGTAATCTACTGTGGGACCATTTGATCGGCAAGAAAGATACTTTGGGAGCCAGGGTTGACCTTAGAAATGTGGATCATATGGAGCAATATTGGATGCAGACAACACCCGATGGATTGACAAAACTCCCTAAAGCGCCATGGATTTTGACAGGAGCCCAAGAACGCAAAGTAACAGAGACCATTCGATCTGTGCGGACCCCCACTGGTGTAATACACTCGCTCTGAATGTGTTTCCACTAAAGAAGGGAAGCTTACCAGTTTGAAGTCACACGACTGGCATAAAATGTGTCAGTTATGTTTGAAGTGGAATATATCATAGTGGGAATTGTGTAACAAATTCGTGTGTGGACTTTAATATCATTGCTGGATGTGTTTTGCAATTTATTTTACCGCTGGCCATTGACGAATGTTTGTCTCCTGACGTCCGTAACAGAATCTACAAACTTGTGAAGTTGGTGCAATGGATCTGACAAAAGGAGATCAATGTAGACTCCATACCATTCACCAAACTAAACACTGCAGAGGTTGTGAGCATGTTTGAGAAATGTTTTCCTACTACCATGCTATCCATTTAGGTGCATCTTCTTGTTCACATAGTTGATGAGGTGGAAATAGCTAGCACAATACATTCGAGATGGATGTTCTTTTTAGAATGTTTCATGAAAATGATCAAGGGATATAAGCATCAAAAGGCACGTCTAGAGGGTAGCATGGCAGAAGGTTGGCTGGTATCAGAGTCCCTAGTTTACATTGGATAGTGGCTAGACGGATTTGATAAAGCCCGGGAAACGCTATGTTGAACCATAGATGATGAGCGCATATCTGGGATTGTCATGTGCAATCTCAGTGTTGAGAAGAAGGTGATGGAAGATCTAGAGGCTAAAATCAATCGATTTTGCATGCTTCATAATCCAGTGATGCAAAAGTGGATTTCACAATACGAGGATGCAAAGCAAGAGCAACAAAGGGCACGAATCGAGTGGAGACGGGGAAGATGACCACTGATGCATTATCCGGCAAGTCTCGAGAGTCTATCAACATTCATGAGCCTAAGATGGTTGCACTTGACCAATTGCAAAGTGCACAACAGTGCGGTGAAGAAGTGACTAAGGAGGAGTGGGAGTACTCTCGGGGTTGCGCGACCAAGGTAAGTTTGCAATGTACGACTAGCGACTTTCTAGATGTTTGAACGACCACTCATAATCTTTGTTGGTTGTACTATAAGTCATACAGAGCAACATGGTGTAAAGCTCGACATTTTAGGGTGGAACGAATCTACAAAAAGCATTTTACACAAGATTATGGAATCATGGCAAAACTTGAACAGTCTAGTTGACGACGGTCCTTTGATGTAGATCCTATGGTGGTGGAACTCACTTACTCGGCACGCTACAAGAGATTTTGAGGATCGATTATAGAGAGTTTTTTGTAAACTTGTTCGACGTGCAATGGTTCAAGAAAAACATGGAAGGTCACAACGCTACTGTGCGCAGAGGAGAGTCTGGTTTCCTTGAGGTGGATTCAACTAAAAAATGGACCGACCTAAGAGAAACTTTCGTACTACCCGAGCATTGTGAACAAGTAAGTATGTAAATATTTCGCATCCAATTTTAGAAGCTATGTGCTTGGAAGCTCTCATGTAAGTTATGTGACTCTGGCAGGTGATATTTCATCCTACAAATTCTGCATCAAACTGGTGGTATGTCATAAAGGTAGCCCCCCGTAGTGCACGAACATATGAGGGCTACCATGTGCCAATCACAGCGGTATCAATGGAGGAGATCAGAGAAGATGCTCAGTCAGAAGCAGCTGAAGTGGTGATAGATAAGCATCAAGCTGCTACTCTCTATGGCGTGCATGCAGAGGATCTACAAAATGAAATGGAGGACATTTGCCTAAACAGAGACCTATATATAGACATAGGGAGTTATGATGAGCTATGCAAAGATGAGAGAGAGATCTCTTAAAGCCATAAACATTGTATTTGAACAATTTTGCTCCGTTTTATAATATATATATTGTATTCACGTGGCTTTTGTCATTCCTGTTATATGCTATACTTGAGAAATTTAAATTCTGTTTAATCGTTATTGCTTCCACCTAGGTATGCTTCTTCCCTCTCCTCCCTCTCATGTTCCCTTCCCCTCTTTCTCTCTCTCCCTCTCAATCATGACGTGTCAAAAAACCTTTCTACACAACTGCCGCATGCGGCCCATCACCTGCTTCCCCTAAGGGGTCATAATCCTTTGGTGTAGTCTGAGTAGTCTCACAAGCAGAGACACTCCTTGGTGTGTCGTGAAAGTCTAATATGCCGACTATGTCGGCCCGAGGCCGATGCAGCACTGTGCTCCGAGTGCAATGGAGACTGAGGCTGCAATTTCGAAGGAGGTGATCCATCTCTGCTCATAGATGCTGCTCGTCCCTCCACTAGATCTAATTGATTGGGTGAAAGAGATGCTAAGAAGAACTACTGCTGGGGCGAGCACTATCGCTACCATGATCAATCGCACCGATGGAGTCCGAGAACCTGCAACTGCCCAAGAATATAGAAACCTGCATATACAAATTAAATTAGACATACCACTCTCTCTCTCTCTCTCTCTCTCTCTTGATAGATAAAGATCTATCACAAGTAATTGAGAAAACTATGGCAAATAGAAAAGAAATTTAATTTATGACGAGTGTCTTGTCACAGCTACATGAAAAAGGCATGTTGTTCAAGACATAGCTTTTACAAGATACATAGAATGCACACGGGAGACAAATTCACAAGAACTTCACAGGAATCTCTCTACACAAGAATCCCTCCCCCTTTATGAGTCCTCTCTCTCTCTCTCTCTCTACACAGGAGTCCTCTCCCTATTATCTATAGTATAGATTATGACTTGTCCATGTTTTCTTCTCCATTTAATATTAAGATTAAATGTTTGTGTGTTTAATGCAGGTATGGATGATGACGAGTTTCTTTCTTCTTTGTCACCCCAGCAGAGAAGGTGGTACGAGGAGCCTCATTGCTCTGGAGCACCATCACGTTGTTCCACTCCTTCAGTGTCTCCCTCTGTTTTGGAGAATTCATCACGGTCCAAAGCTTCAGTGTCAACAAGACGATCTTCACACTTGTCTAGGCATCGACGCTCTAGTGGCAACGATGGCGGTTGCTGTGGGGATGCCACTGTTGATGCCTCGTAATCCCTTTGTAATCTACTTCTTGTTTTAAGTACTAAACCCATTGAGTGATTGTTTTCCCATGGACATAGCCCACATTGGATGAACCATGCATATCATGCTCTCTCTCTCTCTCTCTCGCTAATCTCTCGTGTGTGAAAATTATCTCTCTCCATTAAGTAAACTAATTTAATATATCCTTAGTTATGTCCTATTTCTTAACAACAAGTATCAGACCAAGGTTTGCTCATAGCTAAACTATCTCAAGGAAAGGACTCCTTGAATTGAGTGAGACTAATGGTGAAGGAATGAAATCTCAAGGTCGAGAAGTTCAATGAAAAAACATACCAACATTGGAAGATGCAGATTGAAGACTATCTCTACCAGAAGGACGTTTATTTTCCACTACGCGGTCTTGCAAAGAAGCCCTCGATGATGGTATATGAAGCTTGGATTGTCCTTGACAAAAAGGCATTAGGAACAATCCGGTTAAGCTTGATGTCAACGGTGGCCTTCATCATTTCAAAGATGAAGACCATGGAGGATATGATGAAGTTACTTGACGGCCTCCATGAGAAACCATCCGCATCCAATAAGGTATCTCTCCTGAAGCACTCATTGAATCTAGAAATGGCAAAGAGTGGTTCAATTGCAGAACACCTAAACAAATTTAACACTAACATAAGTCAACTTTGATCGATGAAAGTCAACTTTGATGATGAAGTACAAGCTCTCCTTATACTATCATCTCTACTAAATAGTTGGGACAACCTTGTGATGGCTGTAAGTAACTCTATCTCTATCAAAGTTTCTCTTAAGTTTGATGATATTGTGGGTTCTCTCCTAAGCGAGAAAATATGAAGAAGCATAGGTGAATCATTAATTGCTACACTGTCAGTGGAAACGAGAGGAACACCAAGGAGAGGTTCAAAAACCAAAAGTCTTGTGATTGCTCAAGATGGACCAAGTCACGCACGAAGTAAGTTCTTGAATGTTGGAGCTGTGGCAAGAAGGGCCATGTTAAGAAGGATTGTTGGTCGAATAAGAAGAAGGATTCGGAGTCTCAAGACAACAAACCAACATCAAAGGTCAATGTGGCAGTTAAACTAGAGCAACATGCTCTATTTCTCTCATTATATAGTGTGTCTAATTCTTGGATAGTAGAATTTGGGGCTTTGTTCCATGCGACACCACACAAGAAACATTTCCAAGATTTCACCAAAGGTAATTTTGGGTATGTATACTTGGGAGATGATGAAGCTTGTGAAATTGTTGGCAAAGATACAATTTGTGTAAAAACTACAAATAGAAATGCATGGAAGCTTAGAGATGTTAGGCATATTCCTTCTCTTCATTAAAGTTTAATCTCTACAGGACAATTGGACGATGAAGGTCACAATATTGCATACGAAAAGAAAAATTGAAAGATCTCAAAGGGATCTTTGGTGGTTGCCAAAGGAGAAAAGGTTGGTACCCTTTACTTGTGTATTGTGTGCATGCAATCTTCAACTTGTGCAATAGCTGTAGAAGTTGATAGTGTGGTGTAGCACTACCGGCTTGGGAAAATGAGTGCCAAAGGAATGCAAATCCTTCAATCAAAGAAGCTTCTACCAGGTTTGAAAGAAGTGGACTTACATTTCTGTGAAGATGTTTTTTACGGTAAACAAAAGAGGAAAATTTTTCAAAAAACAGTAAATGAAGGAAAAAATAAAAAACTAGAATTGGTTCATTCTGATGTTTGGGGTCCTGCAAGTATTCCATCCCTTGGTGGCTCATTATAGTATGTAAGATTCATAGGCAATGCAACTAGGAAACATGGGTTTATGTAATGAAGAATAAATTCAATGTGTTATCCATATTTAAAAGGTGAAAAGCCTTTGTGGAGAATGAAGCAGATACCAAGGTTAAATGCCTAAGATCTGACAATGGAGGCAAATATTGCAGACAAGCTTTTGTGCTAGCAATCGCATTCAGAGGCAAAAGACAACCCCAAGCATTCCTAAAACAAATGGCATTTATGAAAGGATGAACACAACAATCATGGAGCGAGCATGAAGCATGCGGCTACATGAAGGCCTACCGCTCGAGCTTTGGGCTAAAGAAGTAAGTATGTTTGTGTACTTACTACTTGAGCTTTCGACAAAAGCAGTAAGTACGTCTATGTACTTAATCAACCGGTCACCCTCAACGGCATTGGATGGGGGAGTTCCAAAAGAGGAATGGACAGGAAAACCGGTAAAGTATGCATTTCTCAAAGTGTTTGGGTGAGAGGCTTTCATGCACATAGATAGAAGCCCAATGTCAAAGCTAGATGCACAGTCTAGAAAGTGTTTCTTCATTGGCTATGGATAAGCTGACTTTGGGTATCGCCAATGGAATCTTGAAGATGGTAAAATCTTTAGAACTAAGAATGTAGTTTTCAACAAATAAAATATGTGCAAAGATTACTTGAAAAGAAAACAAACAAAAGATATAGGTGATGAGTACATGGAGCTTGCATACAGTGAAGACTCAAGGAGTGAAAATAGTGACAGCATGCAACAATGTCAACCAAATGAGAAGCCTCAACTTGTTTTCCAAAGATCTACGAGAGCAAGTAGACCTCAAAAAAGATTCATTCCTTCCTTCAACCATCTCGTTGTCTCAGATTCTGGAGAGCCAGAATCATACGTAGAAGCTATGCAACATGAATCCAAAGAGGAATGGATGAAGAGCATGCAAGTGGAGATGGATTCATTACATCACAACCCAACATGGGAGTTGGTTGAGTTGCCTAAAGGTAAGTGGGAATTGCAAAACAAATGGGTGTATAAGCTGAAGGAAGAAGAAGGTGGGAAGAAAATGTACAAGTCTAGGCTTGTGGTAAAAGGGTTTTCTCAGAAGAAAGGTATTGATTTCAATGAAATATTTTCTCTTGTTGTAAAAATGAACTCAATTAAGCTTGTCTTAAGCCTTTTGGCTGCTCATGATTTAAATCTTGAGCAAATGGATGTAAATATGCCATTCCCTCATGGTGACTTAGAGGAGGAAACTTACATGCTTCAATGGTTTGCAGATTGAAGAAGAGCTTGTATGGTCTAAAGCAAGCATCAAGACAGTGGTACTTGAAGTTCAATCGATGGAAACTGATTTATGGATTTAGAAGATGCAACTTGGATCACTGTGTCTACATGAAGAATTTGGGATATGGGAGGTTCATCATTCTAATGTTGATGACAAGTTGATTGCAAGTGCTAACATGGAGGATATCAAAGACCTAAAAGAGGAGTTGTCTAAATCTTTTTCCATGAAAATATAGGTGTTGCAAAGAGGATACTTGGTATGAAGATATTAAGGGACAGGACAAAGAAGACAATAAAGATATCTCAAGAGGATCACATCAAGAAGATACTAGAAAGGTTTGCAATGCAAGATACAAATTCGACTTCTACACTTTTGGCTAGCCGCTTTAAACTAACCAAGGACATGTGTGAGGCCCCCTACCTGTCTCACCTTGACAGAACTGGAGGACACCTAACGGTCGCTAGATCCTATGCAGAAGCAAACAAAAAAATTGGCTAAGAAGAAAACCAGTAGATGGTCTCTCATCACTTATTGAGTTGAGTCCAAGCCACCAGTGAAATGAATCTAGCTCCACCCCACAGGGGAAGCATAACTACGTACTATCGATCCTAATCTCATCTTCCAAGAGGAGAAGAAACCTTGGTGCCTTTTCCTCCGTAGCTTTCAGAGGCACGTACACCGAGTTCCTTCTACTGTGGCGTAATAAGATATCTAGTTTTGTACTCTATCACATAGGGCAGAGAGTTCCCGACTGATCGGGACCACCCGTCTCACAGGCTTTGGAAACTCGATCCAAGCCCCCACTTTCCACCCCACACTCACATAGAGTCTTTGTGTGACTTAATTACTAACACGTTGTTGTTCAACACTTAGGGTTCCTTCTTTATATTTCCTCGATACAAGTTCCTTAAGACAATTCCCTTCAATCAAGAAAAACCGGCACCAACGCATATCTTTCCTAGTAAAAAGTACTCAACAAACAATACTTCATTAAAAATTCCAATGTCGTGGAGTTGTGAGGACCTCCAGCGAGTGTTAACTCCACCCATTGTCAACTGGCCGCCCATACAACCAGTCCATGATCCACCCAATTCCTGGAGTAACTCTCCGGGTAAAATCATGTATCCACCACATCAAAAGAAATCCATGGACATATCCACCACATAAACAGTAAGTCGTGGATTTAGCTCCTGTGATAACTTCGCGAGCTACCACCCTGTGATCAGTAGGGGGCTCAGACTAAGTCGACATTGGAATAATGAATGAAGTTTGTTTGAGATAGTTTTTTCTAACAACCATTCTTTTCTACCTCAAAACAGTCTTTTCATAAAGCATTTCTTTCCTATTTAATTCAAACTTAATTTAAATAAAACCTTTAAAGTATCAATACCGTTGTCTTAGTTGGATTTCCAACATATTTCAGGGAGTTTAGACATTCCTAAAGTATTCGTAATGCAATGCTTATGTAAGATACAAAATAAAATCCATCATACCTCATGAATTTCCTCCACCTCACTTTGTGAGATGATCGGACGTCCTCTCTCATTGGCACCTTACCATTGGCACCATGTTGCTAGTTTCCGCCTCGCAGTCATTAGCACCACCAAACTGAGTTCTTTTGGGAGCCATTTCTCACTACTAGGATTAGTTCTTTCAGAAAAACAAGGAGACTAAGTGTAGTACAAAAAATTCCCACAACAATCAATGAGCAAACTTAACAAGGTTAACCTAATCTTATACTTGATACTAGCTTATTTACAAGCTTTCACAACTATAAGTATGCAAGCTAACTCAAGGATGCAACGAGATGATTATACCCTAATCAATGATAAACTCACACTAAGATTATCATAACCAATGACTCATCCCATATGTAACATGAGATTAAGATTAATGCACTAACTGGATGCATCTATATAATACACAATGACAGACTATAACCATGCAAATACCAACTATAGTAAATGATTAACTTTCGCACTATCATACATAGATTATTCATAATTTACTAGTGCAAAGCAAGACTCTAACTATGCATCTTTTAGTATGCAAGAATTATCAAATCAAGGTTTTTTATACTTCAATTTGGGACATAACAAAGAGAAAAAGATTCACCATATCTTAGAGAATCATAGGTGAAAGAGCTTTACAACATAATTATGCACAACCTACTTTAACTAGCAATGATAATAATGTGCATAGACTTATGCTCAATTAAGAAAAATTATATATACTTAAGAAGCAAGGTGCTCCTTAATCTAGAAATGGAACTACAATCAACGGATGGAAACCATTGACAATACCTCACATGGATTATAATAGGGAATATATTTCTTAATGCTGTAGCCAACTAGCATAATTAGGCTCAACATAGTAATCCTTTAGAGAAAAGAGGCTATGGAGCAATAGGATTAGCATAAACATAATTTAATTACCCTTTGATAAGATCTCTTTTGTAATCCATATTGATGCACTCCCATTTCATTTGAGGTATATCAAGAGGTTTGAGTTTCCCGGGAAGCTTGATTTGTTCGGCTTTAATTTGTTGACAAGATAAACACTGCTTTACGTAATGAATAACATCACCTTTCATTGCTGGCCAAAAATAACTTCTTCTGATTGCGTTCAAGATCTTTGCATACCTTGGATGTCCAAAAGTCGGGCTATCATGAAATTGATTTCTTTAGTGCTGGATATTTAGGTACATAAAGTCTTTGACCAAGATAAAGAAATTCCCCTTGAAGAGAATAGTCTTTAGTCGGTCTAGAAGTTACTTTAGATTCTTCGCCTTGTTGAGTCTACGCTAACGATCGCTCATACTCTGGGTCATTTGAAGAAGCTTCTCTAATCCTTTCCAGAATAAGATTATTGGGTATGAAGATAGCATTGAGGAAAGACTTACGATTGAGTCCATCTGCAACTACATTAACCTTCCCAGGTTGGTACTTGATATCAAAATCGTACTCTTGAAGAAGTTCAATCCACCTCCTCTGTCTCATGTTGAGATTGGGTTGCGTAAAGATCCACTTTAAGCTCTTGTGGTTGGTAACTAGCTGAAATTTGTGACTCAAAAGATAACATCTCCATAACTTCAATGCATGGATGATAGTGAGAAGTTCTAGATTGTGGGTTGGATAATTCTTCTCAAGATCTCTAAGCTTGCAAGAGGTAAAATCTACTGGTCTCTCTTCTTGAGTAAGAACTTCTCCTAAGGCAAGACTGATGGCGTCGGTCACAACTTCAAATCCTTACTGAAATTTGGAAGCTTTAAAAAAGAAGACACTAAATATCTCTTTAACTCTGCAAAACTAGCTTTGTGCTCTGCTTTCCAATCAATTCGTATTCCTTTCTTCAAAAATCCTGTCAAAGGTGCTGCAATAAGAGCATGATCTCTGACAAAAATCCTCTACCATCCTATAATTCCAAGAAATCCTCTGACTTCACTGACAGAAGAAGGCTAAGGCCAATCCACTATATCCTTGATCTTCTCGGGATCAACTGAAATTCCATCGGTGGATATAATAAAACCTAAATAACTAACGTGGGGAGTACAGAAACTACACTTGCTTCCCTTAGCATAAAGTTGATGCTGACGTAGAATTTCCAACGCTTTTCGGACATGTTCTTCATGCTGTGCTTCGTCTTTAGAGTAAACCAAAATATCATAAAAAAAGACTAGGACAAAGTCATCCAAGTAAGGTCTAAGAATATATCTTGCATTAGTCGATTAAAGCTTGTAGGTGCATTTGTAAGACCAAAGGACATAACTGTGAATTCATAATGCCCATACCTAGTATTAAAAGCTTTCTTTGGTATGTCCGATTCTTTATTTCTGATCTCATAATATCCTGATCAAAGATCAATCTTTGAAAAGATCTTGGATCTGTAGAGTCTATCCAACAATTTGTCAATTCTCGAAATCGGATATTTGTTCTTTGTAGTCACTTGGTTAAGCCCACAATAATCTATGCATAGCCGCAAAGATCCATCATTCTTCTTTTGAAAACAAGCTGGTGCACCCCAAGGAGAAGTACTAGGTCTAATGAACCCTTTCTCTATCAGTTCCCTAAGTTGTTCCTTAAGTTCTATAGCTTCTGGTAATGACATCTTGTACGGTCTCTTAGAAATAGGTTCACACCCTGGTATAGTTTTTATCTCATGGTCTACCTCACGATACGGTGGCAGATTGGTCCAATCTTCTAGGAAAACATCGGCATATTCTTTCAACCATTTTGAGTGAAAGTTTGAATCTGATTGTTCCATCTTGTTAAGCTTCACAACGTAAATCTGTTGTCCCTTCTTAAGTCCCTTTAGAAGTCTACTGGCTTTAACTAAAATGAGCCTTGGGCATCCCATTTTTCCCTTGAACTAGAACTTCATTCCCGAGGTTATCTATGAACATAAAGTTTTCCCGAGCACAATGAATATGGGCTTTGCTACTTTTCAACCAGTCCATTCCTAACATTCCATCATAAATTCCTAAAGGTAAAGTACATAACTGCACAGAAGTAGAATAACCCCCTAATTCAAAATCTATCAAGCCTACAGAATGTTAAGATAACACTTCCTTTCCATTAGCTAGTTCTACTACTAGTCTACTTGCAGGATACTGGCTTAGCTTTAACTTTCTCATGCATCTAGGAGATAGAAATGAATGCGTACTTCCACGGTCTATGAGGAATTCAACTTTATCACCTTGGTGTGTTCCAGGAGCTTGAATTAGGGCATACTTCTGGTGAGCACGAGGATTATCTATGGTAGCATGCAGCACTGCCCTTTCATATGCTTCATCTCCTACAGTTGGTTGTCCAACTACAGCATTTGCCCTAGCAATTGCACCACGTCCTCGTCCTCTACCTCCTCTTCCTCGTCCTCCACAATTATTCGGTTGGCCTCTTCCGTTGGCATTGAGAGTTAGTGCATTTGCACCGGATGCATGAGTCTTCTTGGGACATTTGTTTCTATAATGGCCGTACTCTTGGCAGTCATAGAGCATCACACATTGGGAAATTTTGTAGCAGTTGAAGTATCTACCACGGGACAATTCTGATAAGCAAGATTTGCTGGTCTGTTATCCCAATTATTCGGTCTGGCCATCTTTGCTAAGTAATTTCTTCTACCCTGAGCACCTTTCATGATTTCCACAGCTAACGGCTTGGCTCTTAACAAAGCATCTTACAATGTTGTTTGTCTAAGATCTTCTAACCTACTGTTCAATGGTTCTATGAGGCCTTGGCAGAACCTGGCCACTTGCTATTCCAAGGTCATCTTTGGTGCATATCTCTTCAAGGTCACAAACTTGGAGTAATACTCCTCTATAGTCAAGGATAGCTAATTTAGTGAAAAAAATTCGTTCATTTCGATGGCCCTATGAGCTGTCCATAAGTAGCGTTCAGTCACCGTAGTCTTAATTTCTTCCCATGACTGAGAAGATCCAACAATGTCGGAGTCTCGACAATGTTGTTTCCACCATATTTTGGCATCTCCGGTAAGTCGAAACATGGCAAGCATAGTTTGATTCTGCAGATGAGTTCTTGCAGCTTCAAAATAATCCTACATGGCCTCGATCCAAACCTCTACATCTCGTTCCACATTAACCCCTTCACCTTTGAAGTTGGGGGAGTGCGCTTGCTTGCAAAGAAGTGTTTTCTCCTGAACCGCGGTATAAAGTGTAGAAGGAGGTACCTACAGAATTTCATAAGATCGGTAGACTGACAAATTTAAAGACTTATCACACAATTAAGATTCAACTTCAGAATAGACACAAGATCAAGATACTCAATTCAAAAGACTTGGTTCTTTATTCATAAAGTGAATATTGAAAAGGATAGCCTTACAAAAGAGTCTTAGGGTATCTCATCCTACATTATTATAAATTTTTGCGGCATCTAAAGAATCTGCATAGCCGACTGACTTGGAATATGGTGATACAAACAATGGGTGTTTGTAGTCACATTTCTACAATCTTCTAACTGATTGGTATAGTAGTTCATAAAGTGAATATTGAAAAGGATAGCCTTACAAAAGAGTCTTAGGGTATCTCATCCTACATTATTATAAATTTTTGCGGCATCTAAAGAATCCGCATAGCCGACTGACTTGGAATATGGTGATACAAACAATGGGTGTTTGTAGTCACATTTCTACAATCTTCTAACTGATTGGTATAGTAGTTCCTATGCTCATTGGAAATTGGGAAGTAAATCACAAGATTCATATTCTTAGGGGTATTCTTAGGAGTAGAAAAAGTTATGAGTCTTCGATATGAAATTATCTTCACTACTTTCTCCCATAGCCATTCGTTCAAGGGTTTCTCCGTGCCTCTTGGATAAGTGGGAACAGTGATAGTTGAGTTTGTACCCAAGATGTAGTGCAACTGAACCACTCTCAGTTCCTATGTCCAGCATAGTTTCTTTAAGTCCGTGGTAAGACATCCCATCTTCCAAGAATTGATGTAATAAATCCCGCCTTCATTAATCCAGTCAAGCTCCCAACCTTTATCTATCCAAGTCGAATGAGGAGTGTAAGCCTTCATCAGCAGATCCATCACGCTCCATTGAAAAAGATAGTTCAGAGAACGACATATACTCTCATAGATAAGCTTGAAGACTTGGAATTTGTGATATTCAACCACACGATCTTCCTGAAATATCAACGCATAAGCCTTGGATTAGCTATCAGTTTTTTTTTTTAATTTTTTTTTCAGAGAGTACAAATTTTTCCAAACTAACCTAGACTCTTATACCAGTTGTGAGGTCCCCTCCGCGTCTCACCTTGACGGAACTGGAGGACACCTGATGGTCGCTAGATCCTATGTAGAAGAAAAGAAACAAATTGGCTAAAAAGAAAACCAGTAGATGGTCTCTCATCACCTAGTGAGTTGAGTCCAAGCCACCAGTGAAAGGAATCTAGCTCCGCCCCACAGGGGAAGCATAACTACGTACTATTGGTCCTAATCTCATCTTCCAATAGGAGAAGAAACCTCGGTGTCTTTTTCCCCGTAGCTTTTAGAGGCATGTACATCAAGTTCCTTCCACTCTGGCATAATAAGATATCTAGTTTCGTACTCTATCACATAGGGCAGAGAGTTCCCGATTGATCGGGACCACCTGTTTTATAGGCTTTGGCAACCCGAGCCAAGCCCCCACTTTCCACCCCGCACTCACACAGAGTCTTTGTGTGGCCTAATTAATAACACAATGTTGTTCAACACTTAGGGTTCCTTCTTTATATTTCCTCAATAGAAGTTCCTTAAGACAATTCCCTTCAATCAAGAAAAATTGGCACCAAAACATATCTTTCCTAGGAAAAATTACTCAACAAATAACACTTCTTAAAAATTCCAATGTCCTAGAGTCGTGAAGACCTCCAACCAGTGTTTACTCCACCCGTTGTCAATTAGCTGCCCATACAACCAGTCCATAATCCACCTAAGTCTTGGAGTAACTCTCCGAGTAAAATCATGTATCCACCGCATCTAAAGCAAGCCATGGACATATCCACCGCATAAAAAGCAAGTCATGGATTTAGCTCCTGCAATAACTTTGCGAGCTACTGCCCTATGATCAGTAGGGAGTTCACACTCAGTCGACATTAGAATAATGAATGAAATTTGTTTGAGATAGTTTTTTCTAACAACCATTCTTCCCTACCTCAAAATAGTCTTTCCATAAAGCATTTTTTTCTATTTAATTCCAAGTTAAATTTAAATAAAACCTTTAAAGTACTAATACCGTTGTCTTCGTTGGATTTCCAACATATTTTGAGGAGTTTAGACATTCTTAAAGTTATCATAATGCAATGCTTATGTAAGATACAAAATAAAATCCATCCTACATGAATTTCCTCCACATCGCTTCGTGAGATGGCCGGATTTCCCTCTCTCATTGGCCCCTTACCGTTCGTCACAAGGTTGCTAGTTCTTGCCTCACGGTCGTTAGCACCACCAAACCGAGTTCTTTTTGGAGCCATTTCTCATTACTAGGATTAGTTCTTTCGGAAAAATGAAGAGACTAAGTGTAGTACAAAAAATTCCCACAACAACCAATGAGAAAACTTAACAAGGATAACCTTAATCTTATACTTAATACTAAGCTAATTTACAAGCTTTCACCTAAGTGTACACGCTAATTCAAGGATGCAACGAGATGATTATACCATAATTACTCATAACTCACACTAAAATTATTATAACCAAGACTTATCCCATATGTAACATGAGATCAAGATTAATGCACTAATTAGATGCATCTATATAATACAAAACGATAGACTATACCATGCAAATACCAGTTGTAGTAAATAATTAACTTCCACACTATCATACATAGATTATTCATAATTTAGTAGTGCAAAGCAAGACTCTAACTATGCATCTTTTAGTATACAAGAATTCTCATAATTTTACCCTAATTTCATGGATAAATCAAGGTGTTTATCACCTTATTTATACTTCAATTTGGGACATAACAAAGAGAAAAAGATTCACCATATCTTACTGAATCATAGGTGGAAGAGCTTTACAACATAATTGTACACAACCTACTTTAACTAGCAATGATAATAATGTGGCATAAACTTATGCTCAATTAAGAAAAATTATATATAGTTAAGAAGCAATGTGCTCCTTAATCGAAAAATGGAACTACAATCAACGAATGGAAACCATTGACAATACTTCACATTGATTATAATAGGGAATAGATTTCTTAATGTTGTAGCCAGCTAGCATAATTAGGCTCAACATAGGAATTCTCTAGAGAAAAGAGGCCATGGAGTAATAGGATTACCATAAACATAATTTAATTACCCTTTGATAAGATCTCCTTTGTGTACTATGTGATGTAGAAAAGCTTTACAAAAATTTGCTCCGGCAACAACACTTCCTTACACTGGCTTGGGGATTGTGTGTTTTCTAGAGAAGGGTGAGCTACACTTATATAGGCATCCCCCTCAAGGAAGGTCAATTTGTCTTGCTAAAATTGGAACTGGAGCCACCCCCCCCCCCCCCCCCCCCCCCACACACACACACACACACACCTCCAAATGTCATGCTAGGTGTGGGGGTTCCCTAGTGAGGTGTCCTCACTTGCCCATCTCACTTGCCTATACTCCTTCTCTCTCTTTCTCACTCTCACAAATCGATTCCTACAAGAGGAGGTAGAGATAGTTTTCTTATAATTTGAGGGGGTGTGGTGTCCTAAGCCCATACTCCATTGCCCATACTAGGCCACACCTCACTCTTTGACCCATGCTCTACCTTACCTAGGCCATGCTTAGTTCCCATGCTACACTCTCCATGCCTAACATAACACTTGTCACAAGACTAGCTATGCACATGACCCATGGCCATACATGATGGGACACATGCCCACGCATACCCATGGCCATGCATGCACATCCATGCCCATGCATACCTATGCATGCACATCCACATTCATGCCATTCATACCTTATAAAATGCTAACCTTAGGCTAAAATAAACTTATACTAACCCAAATTCAATTCTGAAACTTGATAACTCAAGATAGACCTACATGTAATAGATATGACTACCTGCCATAATTAGCAGCCTCCGACATCCGAACCCTATTTTTAAGGAAACCTGGGGTCGGTGCACAATTTGATGAGCCAGCCGATCCTAGACCATACCGATGGTCATAAACTTTCTATTTATGGAAAAATTTCACAAAACATGACTTTGACCAAAATTAAAAGTTCTACAAGAATTTCAATACGAGAACGACATATGATCACCAAAAACTGCTAAAAATAATAACTTTTACCATTCAAAAACTTGGATCCAAAACTTTACATAGGGATTCCTTTTGCAAGAAAGATGGAAACCTTACAACATGTGTCCAAAGACACAAGAGGAGATAGCCTATATGTCTAAAGTTCCATATGCTACAACATTAGGTTCTCTAATTCACTCTATGGTCTGGAAAAGGATTGACATTGCACATGCAGTGAGAGTTGTGAGTAGATTCATGGACAATCCAAGTAAAGAGCATTGGAAAATTGTGAAGTGTATACTTAGGTATCTAAAAGGGACAACAACAAATGATTTGTATTCTGGAAGCACTAATATTTTCTTGCAAGGGTATGTTGATGCAGAGAGATGGCAGGTGATAAAGATACTCAAAGAAGCACTACTGTCTATGTCTTCAAAATCGGAGGCACAACAGTAAAAGCTGAACGAGTTCGATACCCCTATTGATGCACCACAAATGAAATGGGAATTTATATCCATGGATTTTATCACAAGACTTCCTACATCTCTAGGATATGACTCTATTTTTGTGGTTGTTTATATGCTTACAAAAATGACCCATTTATTTCCATTCAAGACAAATTTTACAGCTAAGGACATAGCTCAAGTCTTCAGGAAAGGTGTCTTCAAGTATCATGGTTTACCTCAACGGATAATCTTCGATCATGATGCGAAGTTCACCTCAAATTTTTGGAAATAATTATTCTCAGCTACAAGAACCCAGTTGGCCTTTAGTATTGCTTATCACCCTCAAACTGATGGACAGACAAAAAGAAAAATTCAAATCATTAAAGACATGTTAAGAGCTTATTGTATGCATGAGCAAAGTAAATGGACTAGATATTTTTATTTGGTTGAATTTGCGTATAACTCCTCATTCAAAAGCTCAATTGGGATGTCTCCTTTTCAAGCATCGTATGGGCAAGAGTGTCTTACTCCACTCAAATGGCAGACCCTCTTATACGAGTTCAAGCATCCAAACAAATGTTGGATAAAATGCAACTACAAACCGATCTTATACTTAAGACTGCTCAAGATAGACAAAATAGTTATGCCGACCCAAAACAATTTGTCAGACTTTTTGAAGAGGGAGATATGGTATTTCTGAGAGTAAAACCCAAACATACATTAGGGGAATTTCGAGGTCATTTTTGTGCCTTTTAGCGTGTAGAGAGAGAGAGTGGTCTCAACCAATGGTTGAAGAGATTCCGTTACGGAACCTCTATTTTTGAAAACTCACAAAAAAAGAAAATATTCTATCTTTACCGCAACTTTGAGCTGGTAAATAGCAATGTAAACAAGTAAAAGTGCAAAGGCATTTAATAGCTGTCGCTTTTAGAAAGTCGTACTTCTCATATTATATTGTTTTCATTTTGCACGTCGCCATCATAAAACAACATTTGGATTATATCTCATGATCTTTTCCAGTTTTGAACCGTTTTTTGCACATTCTGCTTATTCTTCTCTTGAACTCAGACTAGACTTCTCTGCTCATTTCTTTTTTCACCAGGGAATCTTCATCATGATCAAAACGACCAAGAACTTCCATTGAAGCCATTGTCACTTACAACACGACTGATCAAAATGGACAATGGATTCCAATAACTATACACAAAGGAATGTGGATACTGATGCAACAGAACAAGAGAATAAAGTCTTCCACCAAAAACTCTTTCTTGGCGGGATGGAAGGGTATTGTTAAAGATTTTAGCTTTGGCGACAACAAAAAATCAATCAAAGAGGTGCTGGTGCAGCATGTGTACATGCATAAAGATCTGCATATTGAATCAGAGAGTTCTGCTTTGCCATTACATAGACCAAACTGTAAGTCTCTTAACTTAAATCCTTATTTGTAATGCATGTTGTATAAGGTTATTTGTTGTACAGATTTGTATCCTTCAAACATTATGGAATGGCAGCCAGTAGAATGTGTTATAAATATTCTGGATGTGTGTCATGGATCAATTGGTGGATAAATATACAAGGGAAGGACTAAGGGTTCACTGGCAAAGAATGGAATATTCTTCTTTGACCATTATTATGTTCCACCTAGAAGGACTGGAGAACTTGGAGTCACAACCAAGCTAGACTTGCATGATTTCAAAAGTGGAGAATGGTCACTCCCTAGCTCAAATACAAGTGAGGGCTACAGGTGCAAACTGTTTTGTGAGATTCAAAAGTGTTTGAAAGCAAACATAGCAAGCAAACAGAGTAGAATTTCTATATTCATGCCCATTGCAGTTTTTGTAGACTTCTTCTCTAATGTTGAAGTCAAAAATTCTAGAACAATGTTTTTAGTGAAGACTTTAGACTCAGCAAATGTACTTGAATTTGTGGATGAGGGTTGGAACACCAAAACAGTGAATGGAATCACTTGTAATGTGCAAGTTGGCTCAATTGCTTGCAAATACATGATAGGGACACAAAACTTCATTATGTCATTTTATTACAGAAGATGGCACTATGTTGGTGGTCAACTAACTCCACTTGATCAAGACATGGAGGACTTCATTGACAGCCCAATAGAAGACATTGATATATGGGTAAACAATGAGCATCTGTCAATTGTAAAGATAAGAGGCATGTGTAGCTTACAACAATTGAGATTGGAACTGCAAAATGATGAAATTGAATTGCCCACAACATTCTGCTTTCAAGTAAATGGTAGAAAGGTAACTGTTATGCCTAAAAGTCTCTTGTTCTCTTATTGGTTCTTTATTTAACTTGGACTATTTTTGTAGGTATCAAAAAGGAATGAAAAGAGGCTACAGTGTAAGGACATCTTGGATGGCATTGTACATTTGGTTCCTTAAACATCCTTCAAGGCAATTTTGTAACACATGCCCTACAAGGATCTTATTTTGTATCACATGACCTGCAAGGATCTTATTTTGTATCACATGATTTAAAAGGATCTTTATTTTGTTATTGAAATGCAACTTTGTCAAACATCCAATGATTTGATTTTACTTCAATGATTTGATTTTGTAACAGAGTCTTAAAACAAGTATTCAATTTCAAATATTTGCACTTACATACAAGGGTCCATACAAGGGCCAATTGGTTACAAGTGGGCTATAGAATAGACAATTGGATACAATAGAGAACTGTGAAGCTTGATACAAGTGGGCTACAATAAGCTAGAATAGTTTTCTGCCAGGAGTTTTCCTATCCCTAGGGGACTTCCTTAATGGGGTTGGTGCTTTTGCAGGAGATTTTCTTTTTGAAGTGGGCTTGACTGGAGGGCTTGAAGGCTGCTTCCTCTTTCTCTTATCATCCATCTCTTCACTTGCCTTTTCCTGCTCACCACTCTCTTCTTCATCTTCCAGCTTTGCTTTCCCCTTCTCTTCAACATCATCATTTTCAAATACCTCTTGCAGTTCTCCATTTGCTTCAATCATATACTTTATAATCCTTGCTCTTGTCAACCATACATGGTTCTCACTATAGCACTCTCTGTTGATCTATACAAGGCAATAGAAAGCAAGTTTTAGGAACAATAAAATGAGAAAAAATACAGCTGGAAAATATGAAATATGCTATACTTCTATATCCTGATTGTCATTGCAATATATGAATTCCAAGAGGAGTTTGGCATTTGTCAATATCCTCCATCCACATGAATGGCTTTCAGGCTGGATTGCAACCTGCAATTCATTACATGTATTTTTGGGAAAAAATCTTTGAGGATAATCCATTGAAGTGAACAAAGCATAAAGAATTCCAACCTTCACCACTACAAAATGGATTTCATTCAGCATCTGTGGCATGGGTGGACAATTCTCCAGTGTCTCTATAAATCTTGTAGCAGCACTATCCAAAATTCTGTATAAATGAGTGTCTGCTTTACTAAAAGTATGTGCTTGTGGTTTACAAAATGTGTATGCTGCTATACTTACAATTTTGCTTGACCATGTACTCCAGCAAGAGAATTGACAAAGTAGCATTTTCTTTTCACAATATCAATTGCAATTAAACTCCAATGTGAGCTATAAAAACAAGCCTTAGTTAGCCTTCTAACATGAATTAGCAAATTCTCTTCACAAGGTGTAGGTAGAAAACTTACCTCTCATGATAAGGAATCAAGAAAAATTCACAGATTTCCAAGTCAACATGAGTCAACCACTTTGTGAGCTCTCTAATGTTTGTCTCTGTCCTGAGAAAGTGGGAGATAGCAAGGTCTAAAATCTCCACCTTTTGTTGAAGGTCTGGCTCATATGAATGCATCATTAACCTGGTAAAGAGTTCTTGTTATATAAAGATTTCTTGCTATAAACAAAAATACAGAGGAAAAGAAAAACAACCTGAGGCATGTGATAAGGAGTGGAGAATTCATCTCCTTGGTCCAGTCCTTGAGAATTTCCAAGGTCTCAGAGTCAAGTGAATTGTAATCCTCCCTAGGATCCTCCTCACTGAATAGAGTGACAACAAAACCAGTAGGGTTGACACTCCTCAAGAGGGGCACTAGCTGAGGTTCCAACAGGTCAAGCTCCTTTCTCTCTGCAATTTCCTTGTCTTCCTTGGCTCTCTTTTTCCTTTCCTTTTCCTCTTCTTCAGTAATATCAACAACTCCTACTTCAGGCTCCTTGGGCTTCCTCCATAGAGGAATGTTGAGAATATTGAATGCCTTATATCATGCATAGGGATAGGCTCCAAAATTTTTGAAAACCTGTATCTCAGCCTCCTAAGAGTGATCATGTCTTTGTCCATCAGAGTAACCCTATGGGCATGAGCTGCACAGATATAGGCATCTTGGAAAATCTCAATCATAAAGTCCTCAAAAGCCTCCTGGATACATGCCAATGTAGTTCTAGTCCACCTCATGGAAATCTTATACTCCTCTGCAACTTGTCTGGACAGTCTCTGGAAGGGCAGTTTGGGAATTGCAAGATTGATGGCCTTTATGGCCTTCCTTATCTCTCTTAGACATTTGACCCCCTTCTTGAACTTTCTCTTTGTAAGGAGAGGCTTAAGCTGCACAGGCTTGGAAGCTTTCCTCTGATGTGTATCTTTCCTTTTTCTTGGTTTAGGGTCGGGTAGAGAAGAATCCTTCCTCTGAGATTTGGTCTTCTTTGTGCCAACAGAGGTTGGTTTGCCAGGATCTTTAGAAGTGGATGGTTGGTTTGGTAAAGTACTAGCTGAAGCTTTGCTAGGCTTAGGAATCTCTTCTTCATCTTTGGATAGAGGCTCATCAACCTTCCTTGCAGTCTTCTTGGTCCTTGCCATCTTCAAAAGGAATAGGAATGATTGCTGCACAACAAACAACAAACATTAGTAACAAACAACAAACATTTTTTTCCTATTATGACACCCCGTGCGGGATAACCATAGCATTGGAAGTTTTCACCGTCCAAGCGGCTCGCGCACCGAGTGACACCCCATAGGCAAAATAGCAAAGCAAGGAAAAAGTTCACACATACAAAGATCGCGCACGGGGTGACGGGGTGACGATTGTTCCAAGCGCGGGTAAAATTGGGTTGTGAAAGCGCCGCAAGAATCGGATAATAGCGCAGCAAGAATCGGGAAAAATCGGGCAAGAATGTGCTCGATTTGAGTGCTTCTTGGGCTTGTATAGGGCGCTATGTGCAACTCCCTAGGCGCATACTAGCCGTTGGGCACAAACTTCGAGGCGGCAACCGCTTGGCACACCCCCCGAGGTGGCATTTTTGGCCATATAAACAACCTACCCAACCCGCTTTTCCGCTCATTGTCCTTTACAAGGCTTAGAAATAAAGCCTCCAAGCGACACCCCGCGACACCCCGTGCGCAAATTTTGAAGGTGTCGACCGCTTACCCAGTGACACGCCGTAAGCAAATTTATTGAGTGCCAACTCTCTCCTCACCCTCACAGCTCGCGTAGCAAGTGACACAACTTAGCAAGTGACACAATTTGTTGTAATTCTTTCTTGCTTGCTTAGATTTACAACTTGCATACTTGTTTGTAAACCATTATTAGTGTTTTGCATTATTAAGGAAGGGTAGTTTATTGATATATTTTAGTCATAGAAGAAATATATTTCTTAATGTCATGTCTATTTCTTAATGTCTTGATGGACTTCTCTTTTCTCTTTCTCAGACATTTGTGGATTGTCATAATGGATACAGAGGATATACAAGAGACCGCTGATGACAGGCTGATGTCTTTTCTTTACAAAGTTAATGAACTTGCAAGATTTCAAAGTGTCAAAGAGATTTTTAATGCTGCCTTTGATCTTCAACTACTTGTGGATGGATTCTCCACACAAATTAGTGAATTGATAGAGATATATACAGCATTGACCAGAGATCACAGGCTTGACAATCTTGTTCATTTTCTTGATATATGCAAAGCAGGTAGCTTGGCAAGGACAGGTATTGCAAAGAAGTGGTCAAGCCTTCATCCAAACTGGAAAAAGATCATAAAGCCTTGCAAATTTCATGGTAATATGCATTGCCAGTTGGTAGAGTATGACCTTGGACTTATCATTTTCTTCAGTGTACTCCCAACACCAGAGGGCAAACAGATTCCAAAGCAGATTTCTCAAGCTGAGGAGGACCAGGAGGAAGAGGAGGAAGAGGAGAGGGAGATGGAGTTCCATGAAGAGGAAGAGAAACTACAAAGCACTGAGATGCTGGACATTGCAAAATTTAAAGCAGAAAACATCACTAAAGTGGAGAATGTTGACATTGAGGATGAAGATGTTGATCCTTTGCATTGCACAACAACATTTCCCACATACAAAGTTAACAAAAAGGAATATGTTTTGTTGAATAACATTCAACATCTTTTTGATCTAAGGGAAGATTATGCTTTGGCAGTTTTGGTTGAGTGGGGATCTAATGACATAGGATTCATTGATTACTTACCTTGCCCCTTAGCAGTCTTGGACACAGAGGCAGAAAATTTTATTGACAGCTCAAGTGTTGGAAATTTTGTGCAGGACATTGTTCTAAGATATGAGCAACAGGGTGTACCTTCTGAAGAGGAGTTCAATGAGATCCAGAAAAGGCTTAAAATAGAGCATATAGGAGAGGAAAAGACCAGAGATTATGAAGTAAGGCCAACTAGATCCATTGATATATGGGAACCTGCCTTTTTTGAGGAGGATGAGTCTCCTAAGATATGTTTATGACCATTTTTCTTTGTCTAATTAATGTGCTGAACAATTAACCAAGACATATTTTTGCAGATTGGAATACTGGACACAGACAAATTCCTTGGCAGGGGGAAGGGTTCCAGACCATTAAATTTAGGAAGGAACCAGAGCTTGGGACACTTTATTGGGAAGCTCAACAAAGAGACTGTCATTATATTCCATAACAAGTTTACAAGAGAACCATTGCTGCCAATGCTTGCAATTAAAGCACTTGCAAAGGTTGTTGGTTCATATCAGCTTCCTCCAGGGTTAGAGAAGTTAATATTGGTGGAAAAGGAGGAAGCCATCAGAATTTTTGGATTCTTCCCTGGCCTTACTTGTTCTAGAGCTGGTTGTTTTGCCACAATGGCATCCTATGTGCTTGCCCACTCTGGGGACCTCAAGAAACAAATGATAGGCTACAATAAGCAGAAGTTTCTGAAGTTTAGGGGTGAAGTTGATGCACCTTCATCAGAAGACTGACTTTGCTCAAACCTGTACTTTGGCCCACTTTCTACCTTTTCTCTCTCTTGTAGCTAGCCATTGTAAGAATTTTTCATTTGCAGATGAACTATTATATGAATTTTGTCTTTTTTGCTTGTTCCTGTGTAACGCATTTGCTAAATCTGAGTTCAATAGTGCTTTCTTTGTCATTTTTGATCTGGTTCTATGCCATATTTGTCTATAGAACCATTGGAAAACCTCAAGCAAGCTGTTTGCCTTCACTGCACCTCCCCCATGTCTTGTATGCTTGAAAAACTTGGTTCTTGCTTGATAATGGGATTTATCCATGCCTTGTGTAGACCATATGGACAGGGAGCCCCATCTCTTTACAAACCAGGGAGTGTGATTGTAAATTATATGCTGGCAAAGTAAAAGTGTGTCAATAATTAGTAAGTATGAGATTAATCATATGCTGCCAAACTAAAATGTAAGAAAATAAATAAAAAACTTACCATGTAATGTGTGAATTCCTGATCCCAAGCATCTTTCATTGCACTTCTGAAGTTATTGAGCACTTTCTTGAAATTTGGCAGATCATTTTTGCCCCAGGATGTCTTATCACAGTAGGAAAATACTTTGTCTAGTGATTCCCATACCTCTGCTTTTTTATTTCTTGATGTACCTTCAAGACCATGATCTTTGATGGCATTGTGGAGAGCTTTCCACTGGTTATACTTCACATTGGATAAACCCTTATTGGCATTTACCTTTCCTAGTTTTCCATGAAACCCTAGGAAAGCTCTGGCCTTCACACCACCAATAGAGACCTTTCTAGGCACATTGTTTCCATTTGAAGACCTCTTTAGGTCTGTTTCAATCTTAACCTTACCACTGTGAAGGCCAATTTTTGATAAAACCCTTTCAATACATTTGATTGCAGCATCTCTAGCTGCTTTTGGCTGTAACTTCCAGGCAAACCCCACATATAGATGTACAATTTTCTCCACAATTCTGCAAAGAGCATGCAGAGTGCATATGTGGACATTAGCAAGTGGAATATTTAAAACTGCTTTGAAGTTTGGATCTTGAGTATGCCTATTGGGTGCTTTGTTCCAATTTGCAGGATTACATTCTTTTGCTGATGCCATACAATACAGACAAGGGCTCTTTGCCATAGCTCCTTTGGAGACATTGTACATACATTTAAGGGTTTTAAGGTCTCCTCCCATGTGCCATTCCACCCTGTAACTTCCAAACCCTTCAACTTCAAGCTCTTCCCCTAATTCTTGTGCATTAATGACTTCGGGTATTGTTGTTTGATGGAAAACCCAATCTAGAACATCAAAGTCTTCACTCTCTACTTCAAAATCACCTAGCCACCAGACATTCTTCTCCGATTGCACGCTGAAGTACTTGGTATCCTTCGGTTTCAATGCTCTGTTCATTAAAGTTATGGAAATCCTCTCAATTTTTCTGTTCTTAACAATCTCGCATTCATCAGGCTTTATCACAAAACTGACAACACCATTTGCTTCTGTATGCTCCAGCTCATAGAATCTGATCATTTCCTTCTGAAGTGTCTTCAAGTCAAGGAAAATATTATTGAACTCGTCAAATTGAAGATCCCTCTTTTTACCATGATAGGTACCATGAATGTGGTGAGGCTCACCCAACATCTCCATTATCCTCTCATTGATCTTTTTCCTTGCCTGCTGCACAATGGATGGCTTTGGAAGCAAAGAGGAACTGACTTTACATTGCTTTAACCTTGACTTCATATTTCTGAACAGCTTGCTATAACCATCTCTGCTAATGCCTACCTTATCCATAGTATATTGCACATCCTCCTTGTCCAAGCAAGAGCTCTGCAAAAATCCCTCAATGCACTGCTCCTTTGCCTTTTTAAACTTCTTCTCTGTGAAAATCTTTTTGGCAACCTTGGGAGGTAAAACATCACAATAATGTTTAGCTGCCATTTCCATGTTTGATGCAGAGTTTGGTTGTAGCAAAGTCCTAAATCAAAAGGTACAAAATTAACTGATTATTGATCTTGTCCAAATGACACCAACAAAATAAACAAACAGTGATCAACTAATAAAGAACAACTGCAATAGGGTCTTAATAACAACCTAACAAAAAGATTAACAACCTAACAAAGAAAAGTAACCTAAGCATATTAACAAAGAATAGTAGCAACTTAACAATATAAAATAAGCATATATACCTTGCTGCTCTGATTCTCCTGCTGCAACCTCCTCCACCACGTCTGAAGGCTTCAATGTTCTTTAACTTCTTTTCTCTTTGTTTGTTTCCTAACATTGTATTCTTTCTTCTAGCTTGTTTGAGCTGAGTTTGTAGCTTTTCGTTGCTCTCTTTACATTCCTCAAGCTGTAGTTTAAGAGTATTTATCATTTGTTTGGCCAAATGATCTTCTAACTTAAAAATATCTCTCTCTACCGCAAGACTCTGTGTATAACCCAGCAACCCTCTTTGACCATCACCCACAAATTTTATCAAAGATGAACAATTTGATAATGGGGGAGTGCTCTTTGTCATTGGGTCCACTGGATACAATCTTCCATCAGTCCAGAGATCAATGTGTTTTTTTTTAATCTTGCCGCATTGCTTCAAATATGGACGAGGACACCTCTGCACATTTGTTTCTCTTGCGCACTGGACAATATTCTTCATTTAGCTCAATGTGTAGATGGTATAAGCTTCTCTTCTCCATGGAAGTCTGTTAACAGTATTTGTCAGAGATAGTACTATAGAGAAAAGCTCTGCAGATACGAGGAAGAAGACGACACAGAAAAGGTTTGTTTCAGCTTTTGGAAATTTTGAATTTTGGGCCAGAACTGACGTTTTCGTTAGTTTTGGAGGGAGTATTTTTTAGAATACTAAAGATCCTAGAAAGATTTGACAATGACATGTTTCGGCGGAGGTAAAAAGGACGCAAACTCACCTTTTTACAAACATTTCACTATTTTTTAAATAAAGTATATATTCTCTCTCTACATATTCTTACAGGGCACAAAAGTGACCTCAAAATTCCCCTAATGGCTCTTCATCAATGGGTAAGTATAAGAAGTTCAGTGCCCGATATTGTGGACCTTTTGTAATCATAGAGAGGATTATTGATCAAGCTTACAAACTCTTGCTACCACCACACATAAAAGTGCATGATGTCTTTTATATCAGCTTACTCAAGAAGTATGTACCTCATCCGCAACACATTCTTGATGATTCTCTATTATCTACCTCTATTGATGGAACTTTTGAAGTGTATCCCAAAGTGATACTTCAAAGTAGAACTAATCCTCTGCGTAATCAGACCATTGTTGAACACCTTGTTAAATGATCAATGTATCATCAAGAAGATGCCACTTGGGAACGTGATGATGTAATTATCTAGATTTCATGTCGAGGTGAGAAAACCTCGAGTTTTTCAAGTGTGGGAGGATGTAAGACTTCTAATTTTTGGAAAAAAAGAATTAAAATGCTTTTAATATCTATTTTGTCAAATTTTGAATTAAGATGCTTGATTGACAACATTGTAAGGTATTAAAGTAAAAAGCAAGGTCGTTTCCATGTTCTAGTACGTTAGACAGACGTTTGGTTCAATTTTGGAAAAATCCACTATTTTTAGTTTTTTCATGCTTTTTATGCTTTGATGTGCTTTTTTGCAATAAGCAGGGTCGGATCCTTAATCTACGTGTTCCGGAAAGCTATGGTTCAATTTTGTAAAAATATGCTTTTCGAGTGTTTTTAACGCTATTTTTAGCTTTTCATGATTTTTAGTGCTTTTTAGTGAAAAGGGAGTCTGCTTTCTTATTCTAGTGGACAAGGGGAACCCGTGATTCAATTTTAGAGAAATTTTATTTTTTTGCTTTTTACGCTATTTTTGTGCTTTTCGACCTCTTTAAAAAGCAATGTGCTTTTTAGGATGACCTACACATAAAAATATTAATTTTACTCTTCGTCGGATTTAAAAATGATAACCTGCAGGGAAACCGGGACCAAACTGAAATTTTACAAGAATTATTTTTATAAAAAGCGGTACCGTGAATACATCGGGGTAGTACGAGAAAGTCATAATTATATCGGGACATCACGGTGCGGCCTAGTCTAGCCAAGGTTCCATTAGTTGGTCGGGTACTGTTCAATTGGTCAATTTTACTTTAAAAATTGGATGGTAAGTGGGAGAGTTGACCACCAAAAAGAAAAGGCATGTTGTTAGCAAAGTTCCAAAAGTTGTGCAACTAATTTAGGGCCAAAAATTAGCACTAGTTTTTCTGCTTGGGGCTCACTCCAGTTTTTTGCAGTGCCTATAAAATCACCTGCAAGCCTCCATTTTGAGTGCTGTTTGTTGCGTCTACTATCGCCCACTATTGCAAGGCTATAAGTATCTATTATACTGAGTGGTGTAAGCTCTTCATCATCATGTCCATAAGCTCTTCTCTCTCATATATAGGAAGAAGAAGAAGAAACAGAAGAAGGATATTCTCTCTCTACTTGCTTACTATCTCCTCTCTCGTTTCACGGTGTATGCGCTCTCTGAAAGTTCTACATAGATCTCATCATCGCTCTCTTACGGCAAAGAAAGAACCCTTTCGACAGTCCCTAATCGATTCTAAAGCATGGTGAGAAGCTCTCAACTCCATAGCCATCATCACCTCTCTCTCTATGTGGTTTTTCTGAGTAGTCACCCTCTCAGTGATTGTTTTCTCATGTATAATTGCATGTATGGATTCATTGAGTACGTATGAAGTTTCCCATGATTATTTCATCATGTTTAACACGTTGATTTATGCCCACGATGTGTTTATGATTATGTGTGTGCATAAAGAGCACTTTTCGTTGCACGTCAAAGAAGCGGTAGGAACATTGTTTGGGTCATAACTCACAAACCGTTATGAATCAACCCGAACCCTTCATGCCAGAGATAAAACACATCATTTAGAACATTTTCTTTCTTAAGTGTCATGTGAAAATCATGCACGAGCTAAGAGATATGGTCAAAAAACAGCTTGATGTCCATTGCACAATCAAATTTTTTGACTCTAGGGTAGATTAATCCTATGGGCAAACCCACTTAACCAATTGAAAAGATTGATAAAACTTGATGATAAATGTATTTAGGTCTCTATTATCACCTAGGTACTCGAGTTATTAATCATTCCATAACCGGTTTTACCTACACGTTGGAGAGGGGGAATGGGAGAACACGCCCGACAGAAACTAAAGGGCCTCTCTATAGCTCAGGGTATTCACAACACCCCTATCCTCTCATAAGACACCTTCAAAGAAACACTTTACACTAGCAGACCACTGCTTGCTCAATTTCCATTGCTCACACACTCTACAAACCACCACACAAGATACACCTACTACCACTTCCTGTCTCCACCCTTACACATGCACACAGACACTCAATCTCACTCTCTCACTCAAAACACCATCCATCCGGGGGGCACACACTTCCGCACAGCCGGCACCGAGGAGAACCATGAAAGCAGGAGAAAGAGAAGAGAGGAAGGGGAAACAACAGCACGGGAGGCAACTGTGGCTTGATTGCACTTCAGAAAACATTTACACGGGCTTGCACTGCCATCACCATGGCCATTTTCAAGCAAAAGTTGCAAAGGGGCTAGCTTGTTAGAGAACTCCACTTTGCAGGCTTCAAACGGCACTCCAAAAGGCCAAAAAAATGCCCTTAATTTGATCCGTTTTTGACTTTTATAGGGGGGGCCTTTAATTTGGGAATTTGAAATTTAAATGGTCCACCTGGCACCTTGAATTGGCATTTTTGGGAAAGGGGGCACCGCTTTGCTCTATCTCTCTCTTCTTCACTCTTTGCACTTGGGGGGGCGCATTAGCGATGTTGCTATTGCTCCCTAGCTTTTTATTTTTTATTTTTTATCTTTCATTTTTACCCTTTGTGGACTCAACCTTGCACTGCTCCACATGCTTGACTTTGACTCTCACTTTCTCTCTATCCGACTCCTCCTTGGCTCCTTTTTGGCCTTGGCCTTCATTTTCTCCCTTAGCTTTGGTTTGTCCGGCCTCTACTGCCCCTTGCTTTGCCCATTTGGCCTTGCTCTTTGCTTTGCCCGTACGGCCTTCTAATTGGTTTCTTTGCTGCCCTCGAACTCTTTTTCTCTTTCTCTCTCACCTTTGTGGGACCGGCCTCGGTCATGCAAGGGGGGGCAATAGCGAGGTTGCTATTGCCCTCCTCTTGTTGGTTTAAAAGGATGGAGAGCCCAACTGGGCGGCGGGAACTGCCCCTTACCAGGTTTGCCACATCATCATTAACCAATGCCCTCTCACACGTGGGCGCGCGATACCACGCCGCCCCGCCTGGCCAAAACCGTTGCTAGCGCGCCCATTGGCCGCCTCGCGCCTCGCCGCCGCCACCACAGCTGTGCGCGGTAGGGCCCTCCATAGCCACGGGCTCAAGAGCCCCTACTCGCCTCAATATATCTTCAAATAGCACCACCGTGTACCCTTTATATCCCGCGGCTCCGGCCTCTCTCAGCGCATGTGGGACCACCACAATGCCACGTGGTAGTCCCTCAAAGCTTCGGCATTTTAAGGCCTTTGAATAGGCAAACAAAAAAATCCTTCAAACAAACACTTGCTTACCCTAACTTGCAGTACCTACCATATTCTACTGAGAAGCCTAGTGACCAGAGCAAAAACTCCACCCGATCGCCTAGTTTGTCGGCTTCAATTCCCCCGTGCTCATCGAATTTCAACTTTCTTGGGTCGGCTATCCAAGGCCACAAAAACCGGAAAAAATCATCTGCCAACCTTTCACTGTCCAAGGCTTCCAACTTCATCTTCCTATATATGGACGACCAAGCATCCGATTGACGCGCCGTCAATTTGTGCTAACTCCACAAGGTACATACTATCATCAAGAACTTTGGCAAGGATGCCAGATGGCACATTTTCCAGTGCGGTCAAATGAGCTCAGACCCGGCCCCCAAAAAATCTTCAACTGACCTTAACTTGCTATCCAGAGCTCTGATTTGCAATCCGAGAAGACATGCATGCTCCACAACTCAAGCATTACACATGTATGTACTAACATCAACCCGGGCCACCTGTCCCCAGCTGTCTCGTTCGTCGAGGATCTGCTACACACTCCTTCTTTAAACTGCAATATCTTGAGCATCGGGGCTCCGTTTGACGAGCCGTTTGGACCGGCCTCTAGAGCATGCTGAACACTACAGTCTAGGACACTGATTTGGCATTTCGGACACCTTGACCTGCCGTCCCATCTGAACTATCCCGTAGCACCTTTGGCCTAAAAAATCGCTTTAAGCATACATTCCTACTACCCTTTGGCTGCCTAGGGCCTTGGCACTTGCCCTAGCCTTCTGCACTGCACTCGACTGCACCCTTTGCCTGGCATACACCACGTGCTAGCTTCGACCAACTTTGGCTACACCATCATTGCCCAGCCCCCTCGTCAAACATTTATGTTCGACCAAAAGCATATGTACAAACTTTGAAATTGGCACACCAAACTGACATTTAAAAGCACTCACAAAACCATAACTGTATGTACAGGCTATGTAAAAAAGCTTCATCTCCTTTCTCTCACACACTGCATGCTCTAGGTGGGTTTCCCACCCCCCTTGACTATAATTTGCTGCACTTCAGGCACTAGATCCCTCTCGAAATACAGTTTGAGCCGCACACCATTTACCTTGTTCCTATGAAGCTTGCCATTTGCTCTTACCAGTTGATATGTCCCATTCGGAAAGGCCTTCTTCACTTTATGGACCTGTCCACTTCTTTTTGAACTTCTTCTGGAATGTGAAATCTAGCTAGCTTTCGTACTTCATGACCAGGTCTCCTTCCTCTATCTTCTTGTCCGATAGGTTCTGATTGAATTTGGCAACCCGCTTCTCTCTCTGCTTCACATAGTAGTCTGCTGGTGCCTCTCTGTCAATCTGCAAAGACTCCAAGCTGGCTATCCGATCCTGTAGAACTCTTTGTTGGGTGGCATTGACGTGCCACATGCCCTTTAAAGCACCTAGCTATGCATGTACTGGCAACACAACCTCTTTACCATAGACTAGCTCAAATGGAGTGAAGTTTGTAGCCACTTTATAGGACGTTCTATACGCCCACATACACTTCTCAAAATTTGCTTCCCATTCAGCTTCTTGCTTATACACATACTTCGTTAACATATTGACGATTTGACCATTAGCACTCTCGACTAGACCATTAGCATTGGGGGTGATAGGGCAAGGAAAACCGATGCTGAATCTTCAACTTTTCCACTAATGCACTCATGAGCTTGCTTCTAAACCTCTGACCCCTATCAGAAACTACACCCATGGAACACCAAAAGGGTAACATATAACACAAACTGAGCCACCACATTAGCATTTACTTCCTTCACTGCCTTGGCCTCGACCCATCTTGTAAGATAGCAATGGCTACCACCACGTACTTCTTACCACTAGTAGACTTCGGGAGAGGGCCTATTGCATCCAGACCCCACTTCTCGAAAGCACTTTGTGTGATGATGGTGCCCTGTGACTCCGCTACCAGTCGTATTTCACCTATAGTCTGACACTCGTGGCACGTCTTGCACCAGTAATGCATGTCTTTCACAATGGAAGGCCACCAAAAGACTTCTCTAAGCACTCGAAACAGAACCTGATCTTTGCCCTGGTGTCCACTCTCTTCATGGCATTGCTCTAGCACCATTCCTATCTCCTCTTTGTATAGCACCCTTCTAAGCACTCCATCACGCCCATAGTTCATAAGATCTTCACCTACCAATGTGAATTTGTGGGCCTTTTGCACCACTCTTCTCTTTTGCAGCTTGGACAAACCCTCTGAACATTGCCCTGTACCCAAAAAAATTTCAATCTCTTCAAAAGTCTCCCTACCTACATAAGTGGCTAGGGCCACATATAGACCTGCAACATGCACCTGCACTTTGCTGCTAGCTAACTGATCCGCCTCTTGGTTCTGCTCTCTGCTCACATGCTTGAATTGGACTTCTTCAAAAGACTTCAACATCTTCTTGATGGAAAAGAACCAATGCTTCAAAGAATTGCGCTTTATCTGCCATTGGCCTAACAGTTGCTTGATGACTAGCAATGCATCTCCCTTCACCACCAACCTTGAAATGCCGAACTCTATGCACTGCTTTAAACCCAAATGCAGAGTGAGATACTCCGCCTCATTATTGGTGTGGACATCCTCTAGATCATACGCCTTCAAATATATCGCTTTGCCGTGTGGTTTGTGTATCACCACACCTCCTCCTGCCTTCTGCACTACCCTTCGATATGCTCCGTCGAACCACATTGTAAAAGCATCTTCCAATTCGGGTTCCTCCTTAGCTTCATCTCGCACCAACCTTGGATAGGCCGGCAAATCGATGGCCTTGCTGACAAGAATGTCTGCCAGGTGAGACCGACTCGTGTGATCTACCTTGAACTTGAACTCGAACTCCTATAGCTCCAACACCCACTTCATAATCCTCCTTCCTGGCTTCAAATGTAGCACTACCTCTGGCAATAGATTATTAGCCATCAACACAAAAAACTTACGCACAATCAAATGGACTTTGAACTTCCTGCAAGCAAAGACTAGAGCCATCACCCACTGCTCCACCTCAGTGTAGGTAGCCTCTGTTGGGCTAATCACCCTGCTCTCGAAGTATATCGGCTTGTAGCTTCTCCCTACCTTTTGCAATAGAACCGCTCCAATAGCAACTGTACCCACCGTCATAGACACATAAAATTCATCCTCTCGATTGGGAGGACACACCGCTGGCAACTGACACAAAATCTCTTTAACCCTATCAAAAGCCTCCTGAGCTTCCCCATCCCACTCATAACCATGCACCCGCTGAGCCCTCTTTTGAAGAGGATGCACATATTGCGACATCATTCAAAAGAAACGTGACAAATACTTAAACTTATGAACAAATGAAGCCAAACCTTGAGCATCTGATGGCGGCTCCATCAACACCAATGCCTTCACCTTCTCGGGATCAGCCTCTATACCGTTTTGCGACACCACATGACCCATCAGCTGTGCTCAAGGCTGTGCTAGCTTGCACTTCTTGGGATTCAACTGACCTCCTTCTTCATCAAGCCTTTGAAAGCATAATTGGAGCTTCGACAGGTGCTTCAATCTTGAACTCTAGCAGCCGATATCATCCATGAAGACCCTAATAAAACGGCCCAAGTATGGACCAAATACCCTGTTCATCCAACCTTATGCATTTACTAAGCCGAATGGCATCTTGCGGTAAGTGAAACAACCCCATGGTGATATGAATGTGGTCTTCAGCTGGGGTCTTAAAGTGAAATCCCTATCTGAAAGTACCCCGAAAAGCCGTCCATAATTGAGTATCTTTCATGCCCAACCACCTGGTTTAGGATTTCATCTTGAAATGGCAAGGGATAGTGATTCCTCTTGGTTGTGGCATTCAATGGCTTGTAGTCGACACACACTCTCCATTTCCCATTCTTCTTAGGGGTTATGACCACTGTCGAGACCCACTCTGATTCCTTCATAGGATATATGATGCCTGCCTCCAACAACTTATTGATCTCCTGCCAAAGGGCCTCCTTTTGGATTTCCCCTAATCTCATTAGCTTCTGTGCTTTAGGCTTCTGTCCCTCCTTAAGAACAATCTTGTGCTCCACCCCCTTTGCACCTCGCAAATGCTTGTACTCCATTGCAAACCAATTTGGATAGGACTCACACAGTTGAACATAGCCCTCCTTTTCTGCTTTGGTTAAGTCTTCACTTGTCATGCTTGAAACCTCCTCTATGCTTAAATCATGAGCTTGAGGCTGCATACCTTCTTCTTTAGGCGGGGGAGTCGTCTATGGTGACTCCAAATAAATTTGCATCTATCTTCAACATGTCATCCTCGCTTTCCTCTTCCTCTGTGCTAGTATAACCTTCATCATAACCCGTTTCTGTCTCGTACTCGTAGCTCGTTGTGTCGCCCTCATCTTTAACTACCATAGTATGAGAAATGCTCTCCTTGGTCTTCAAATCAAGCACAACCTATCTGCCTTTCTCTTTGTCAAGCAAAGTAAATACTTTGCTCTCCCAATCCTGCTTTGCTCCTATCGCCAAAAGACACGGCCTACCCAAAATGATTGGATAAGCATCCTTCATCATGAAAAAGTCTATCAGGAACTCTATGCCCATCACCTTGACCTTTACATCCTACACCACACCCAGACACCTGGCTTTGGTATGGTTGGCCATCCTCATGCGTACATTTGGCTTGACTACTACCTTGAATCTCGTCTCTTTCATGGCTGCTTCCGTCATGACACAAACCTATGCTCCACCGTCTATGTAGGCTTGTACCTGCATTCTCTTCTCTATAATCGCATCCACCAACGGAAGAACATCAGTGGGGCTACCTACCCTCAAGGCCATGTTTTGCACTGCTTGCACATTTCCCTTAGCTCTCAGCAACCTGGTGCTAACACTTGTGGACCACTACCTTCTTAACTTTGGATTTAAGGCTAACAACTGACCAAAAGTAATATTTGCCTTTTGATTTTTGAACATCAGTTACGAGATTGTATTTGGGATAGCCACGTCCTAGGTGGAAATCCACTTGCTTGATCTTGCGACGCCTTATTCTTTTGCTAGGCTTCGACTGTTCTCTGCCTTCGTAAACCTTCTCTTTGCCTTTGCGGGCTCTAGTTTGTCGCTCTGTTTCTATCTCCCTCTCAGCTCTTGCTCTCTTATTGGCTAAAACTTTGACATCCTGTTTATCCACCCCTATGATGTTTACTCTTGGGACCTCACCTCTGTTTTGTGGAGCTGGCTGCACAGGATTCTCCACCGCTTGCTCTCTTGGACCATTGTATTGTCCTTGACCTCAACCTCTACCAAAAAGAGGGTACATACCTCCTCTTTCTCTCTGTGGTTGAGGACAATCGGGTGCATAGTGCCCTTCTTGTCCACAATTATAACACCTACCTGGCAGTGGCCATGCCCTGCCCCTTGCTCCTCTTGGTTGTCCTCTATCCATCACACTTAGCCGCAAATTTTGCATTTTCTCAGACAAATCTTGCACCGTACACACCCAATTTTGCGGCACAACAGCTACACCTTGGTTTCCATGATTATCTTCATGTATAGCTTCTCTCAGACTCTGCGGTTGAACATGGGCCATCGTCTCATCGCCTGACATGCCTTGCTCTATCTTCTTCTTTATCTTTCTGCTCTTTGATCGTGCAATGGCTACCGCACCATTGTAATTCTCTGGGCCTTCAAAATCAACTTTCTCTCTCACCTTGGGATGCAGACATGCCATGAATTTGTCCAGCTTGAAGTAGTCTCCATTAACCAACTGCATGGCTGCCGCTAGCTCTACCCAACACTCTTCAAAGTGACCCAAAAACAAAGAACTCTTCACTCACATCTTGCTTAAGCGCCTTCAGCTTTGCATCCATCTTGATTGGGGAAGTCTCCTTGCAAAATTTGTGAAGAAACGTCGCTCGTAGAGCCGGCCATGCTTGCTTCGGCTCACCTTCCAATGCGTCGTACCATGCTTTAGCTCTACCATGCATCACCAAAGGAAAAGTCTGCATTTTGCTATCCTCGTTTGGCATACGCGACAATAGCATATACAGCTCAAAATCTGACATCTACTCGCCAGGTCTCTCTTCTCCTATCAAAATCGGTCCATAGCTTCTAGCTGCCATGACTTCCAACGCAAAAACCCGCTTCTTTTTTATTAACTGGGAGCAATCAGTGTGCTCCTCCGTGGGGGCACCAGAAGATGGAGAGGGGGAATGGGGGAACACGCCCAGCATAAACAAAAGGGCCTTTCTATAGCTCAGGGTATTCACAACACCCCTATCCTCTCAGAAGACACCTTCAAAGAAACACTTTACACTAGCATACCACCATCTGCTCAATTTCCACTGCTCACACACTCTACAAACCACCACACAAGATACACCTACTACCACTGCCTGTCTCCACCCTTACACACACACACACACACACACAGACACTCAATCTCACTCTCTCACTCAAAACACCATCCATCCGGGGGGGCACACACTTCCGCACAGCCGGCACCGAGGAGAACCATGAAGCAGGAGAAAGAGAAGGGAGGAAGGGGAAACAACAGCACGGGAGGCAATTGTGGCTTGGTTGCACTTCAGAAAACATATACATGGGCTTGCACTGCCATCACCATGGCCATTTTCAAGAAAAAGTTACAAAGTGGCTAGCTTGCTAGAGAACTCCACTTTGCAGGCTTCAAACGGCACTCCAAAAGGCCAAATAAACGCCCTTAATTTGATCCATTTTTGACTTCTATAGGGGGGGCCTTTAATTTGGGAATTTGCAATTTAATTCGTCCACCTGGCACCTTGAATTGGCATTTTTGGGAAAGGGGGCACCGCTTTTCTCTATCTCTCTCTTCTTCACTCTTTGCACTTGGGGGGGCGCATTAGCGATGTTGCTATTGCTCCCTAGCTTTTTATTTTTTATTTTTTATCTTTCATTTTTACCCTTTGTGGACTCAACCTTGCACTGCTCCACATGCTTGACTTTGACTCTCACTTTCTCTCTATTGGACTCCTCCTTGGCTCCTTTTTGGCCTTGGCCTTCATTTTCTCCCTTAGCTTTTGTTTGTCCGGCCTCTACTGCCCCTTGCTTTGCCCATTTGGCCTTGCTCTTTTCTTTGATCGGACGGCCTTCGAATTGGTTTTTTTGCTGCCCTCGAACTCTTTTTCTCTTTCTCTCTCACCTTTGTGGGACCGGCCTCTGTCATGCAAGGGGGGGGGCAATAGCGAGGTCGCTATTGCCCTCCTCTTGTTGCTTTAGAAGGATGGAGAGCTCAACTGGGGGGCGGGAACTACCCCTTATCGGGTTTGCCACATCATCATTAACCAATGCCCTCTCACACGTGGGCGTGCGATATCGTGCCGCGCCTGGCCAAAACCGCCGCTGGTGCGCCCATTGGACGCCTTGCGCCGCGCCGTCGCCACCACAGCAGCGCCCGGCACGGCCCGCCATAGCCACGGGCTCAAGAGCCCCTACTCGCCTCAATATATCTTCAAATGGCGCCACCCTGTACCCTTTATATCCCACGGCTCCGGCCTCTCTCAGCGCATGTGGGACCACCACAATGCCACGTGGCAGCCCCTCAAAGCTTCGGCCTTTTAAGGCCTTTGAATAGGCAAAGTAAAAAATCCTTCAAACAAACACTTGCTTACCCTAACTTGCAGTGCCTACCATATTCTACTGAGAAGCCCAGTGACCAGAGCAAAAACTCCACCCGATTGCCTAGGTTGTCGGCTTCAATTCCCCCCGTGCTCGTCGAATTTCAACTTCCCTGGGTCGGCTATCCAAGGCCACAAAAACCAGAAAAAATCATTTGCCAACCTTTCACTGTCCAAGGCTTCCAACTTCATCTTCCTTTATCTGGCGGACCAAGAATCCAATTGACGTGCCGTCAATTCGTGCTAACTCCACATGGTACATACTATTACTGAGAACTTTGGCGAGGCTCAAAAGATGCCAGATTGCACTTTATCCAGTGCGGTCAAATGAGCTCAGACCCGACGCCCGGAAAATCTTCAACTGACCTTAACTTGCTATCCAGAGCTCTGATTTACGATCTGAGAAGACACGCATGCCCCACAACTCAAGCACTACACATGTATGTACTGACATCATCCCGGGCCACCTGTCCCCAGTTGTCTCGTTCGTCGAGGATGTGCTACACACTCGTTTAAAATGCAATACCTTGGGCATCGGGGCTCCGTTTGACAAGCCGTTTGGATCAGCCTCTAGAGCATGATGAACACTACAGTCTAGGACATTGATTTGGCATTTCGAATACCTTGACCTGCCGTCCCATCTGAACTATCCCGCAGCACCTTTGGCCTAAAAAACCGCTTTTAAGCATACATTCCTGCTATCCTTTGGCTGCCTAGGGCCTTGGCACCTGCCCTAGCCTTCTGCACTGCACTCGACTGCGCCCTTTGGCTGGCATAGACCACCTGCTAACTTCGACCAACTTTGGCTGCACCAACGTGTACGGGTGCTACCAAGGGGGAGTATCGTATGTCATTGTGAGTTAATCGAGCCGCTTATGTATGATTTATGGTTTGTTTTGATGATTTGATTTCAAATATTAGATGCTCATAAACTTATATGAGAGTATATGGTTAGACAGCCCGAACCGCATAGGAAGATATGATTAAAGTGGCTTTCTTTTTGGGTTGTCCTTTGTTGCGTAAGTATCATATGGGTAAATTGATGTGATAGAGTGCTAGTCTATATTATGGCACTGAACTTGACGAATTGGTTTGAGGTCAAATACTTTCATTTTCATATTATGCATGCTCCCCAAAATGTCAAAAAAGTTGTTTTTTTGTATATGTGTGAAGTTATGGTCTATGGTTGACCTAAGGATTTGAGCTGTTGTTAGCAGGTTGCCGTGACGGACGTCTGCAGCATAGATCTTTTGTACTAACATAACGTCAATATGCAAGGAAGCGACTCGGGATGGTACACGAAGACTTAACGAGAGTTTCAATCTCATCAAAGTGAACTTAGAGGGCTACTCATTTTACGACAAAAGAAAATCGACCACTTCCTAATCAGACAATCAGTATGCAGCCAATCTCACCACTCTATGTCATCACATCTTTTCGGTATCCAAATGAATTTGGAATGCAGTGAAACTTAAGGAGAGGTATCACAACACCTAAGGGCACAATCCTAACAAGTTCTGTCACCATGTGGGAAGGTACATAAATCACGATCAATTGAATTATAAGTACTCAGAAAGGTCCTCCTTAAGCATAGCAACACTTATCCATGGTCAAAACATTAATAAACAACCATTTCAACCTCCAAATTAATGCATTTAGCTCACAAACTAAGCGTCACAAACCACAATAGATTACACTTAGATTGTAGAGCAAGAGACAAGGAGCCCAATGTGCTATTCGGAAATGAATTTTGATTACCAGTTCAGGAGAGAAGAGGATTACAAATTGTAGCAGCAAGAGGCTCCCACAATGCACGTTTGCAAATCTTCAAGCTAATGATATCTCCTTCCTTCAAAACTAAGGTTTTTGACTTAAAAGTTAAGGGAGATTTCTCACGACCATATGGCCACTTACAAGGGTGTAGAATCAGAGAGGTTGAGATGGTATGTCAGATTACATCATAATTACAAATAATCATAAGCTGAATTACATGGCTTTCTTTGGGAACTTGAGTAGTGTTTATAGAGTTTTGTGTGCATACGCCTGTATCCAGTGTATCCACCAAACATTCCCCCCTTCCTATTCATTGCACGTCCTCGTGCAAGCTGTCTCTGAGCGTGTCTATTGCCTTCTCTCGAGCGTTACAGTGAGATTTATGAACTTCTGAGCTCTTGCTTCAATCTCAACTTTGGTGTCCAGCTCTCTGAAGGGATTATTACTGAGGGTACTTTGGTTAGGTGATGTGGCGGGCTGGCAGACCTTTTCTGATGGGATTGAATATGGAAGATTCCACTTCAAAGAAGCCTGTCATGAAAGCCTCTTCAAAGGTCTGCATGTAATGAGAGGGCATAAACATGACTCTTGCATACAATCCCATGATGACATTTCTGTTTGGGATTTCTGTCTCCACAATCCAGCAAATGCCTTGCGTGCCTTCGACAAAGATTTTCCAGGGATGCTCTGCTGCTTCGATATCACTGAAAGCTATAATGCAGGTGATTAGCATCTTGGCAATCTTTAAAAGCATTTGACAGGCAAGATCTGGGATCTCCTTCATCATGTTTCTCACCCCTTTTAGAGGTTGAACCATGTACTTCTCGGATAGTGGGTTGCTATTGAGAGGCTTTGTGATTATCGAGTAGTTTAGCACTGCCGGTCTTTTACTTTGCCAAATATAAAAACTATCTCAGGATCATTGTCTGTTGATGGGAAAGTAAGTGGGGTTGACCCTGAGATGCTAGGGAGCGTTCCTGTAGTAGGTTTCATTTGTGGACCTTTGATCAAACCATTTCCTTCTCCAAAGGGGTTGATTATCAATGATTGTCTGAATCTGAAGTGTTGTGATAGGAACCTCCCTGTAGTCCCCTCTACTATTTGGTTCAAGTTTGGGGAGCATTTTTTGCTGCCATAATTTAACCTCCTGCCGCATTAGTGGTAGGGAAATCATCTCATGCGCAAGATTTCTCACTACCTCATCTAAAGTAATCATGAGGAGGGCAGCCAAACCTACCACTTTCAGTTCATACTGCATATAAGATTTGTGTGAGGGATCTTTTACTTTTGAGATCCAGCGCTAAATTTCATCTTTGGCTGACTTCAAAGTGGATGTCGTGGCTGGATCTGTAGATTCTTGCGTTCTTTTTCTCGTGCTGGTAGCGGGCACTTCTGTTTGATGAGCCTCATATGTGGACAGTTCAAATCCTCGCTCTCCTACTAAAATTCCACTAAGGCATGCTAATGCTTTGTCTGATTGTCTCTCAGAGTCGCTAAGTCCCCTCTCACCTTAGCCAACTCCCATTTTAATTCTTTGATTTCCTCGTCCTTCGCTTGTTGTAGGGCCCTATGTACTGCCGTCATGATCTGTCTGTCATATTTTTCTTGATTCAGGGCTTCTTTCAATTCTTTGATTTCTTGATTTAAGGAGGTAGATCCTGCCATCATCGTTGAGGAGGAGGGGGTCTCTTGTATGTCCAAAAGCTAGTTAGAGATCTACTCACCACAGCATACAAGCTTTACAACTTCTCACTTTGTTCTCTTTCTTTGGTGAGCTCCTCCTCAAGACGTTGCTGCTCGACTTGCAGTGCAGAGTTCATCTCGTTAAACTGTTACACCTCCTTATAATAGTATGGTGCATTTTATTTTTCTCTTGACAACTCTGATTGTACCTGGAGTCCTTGCTTGAGTTGCAAGGACTCTGCTGCCATCTTAGATGCTTCTTTCTTTGTATCTTCTAACTCTAGTTCTTGCAGATTGTAAAGAGCCCTTTGACATTGAAACTGCAGCTTGATCTACTCTAAATGAGCTTCAATGTCAAAGGACTTGACTATCTCTGTGCCTTTCTCCATTGCCGCTTGTGGCCGAGGCGATCGTGGCCTCTACTGGCTTTTTTGGCCCTGATTCAATTGTTCAGCCTCATCTGCTTGCTTTCCTCTTTGTCTCTAATCTTCTAGAGTAGTAGAGGTTGTAGTGGACTCCATTTCTTGGTCTACTTTTCCTCCGCTCCTTGCTCTGGCAAGCCTTCCATTTTATCTTCCCCTGTTTTCGTAGTCTCTGGAGGTGTCCCCGTGTCATTGGGTGAACCAAAGTCTTGACCTTGCTGGTCCTGTGTGTCTTGTTGTTCCTCTCCCCTTGCGAGTTAATTTCCTCTCTTTTTCTTTGGTTAGTTTCATCAGAGGATTCTAGGTCATCGACGTGTGGCTTCTTGGATTCTTCTTTTTCTCTCTGCTCCATCTTTCTCTTGAGTTCATTATGAATTCACTACCACATGGTGCTGGCAATCTCCCATTTATCTTTAGCTTCCTGCCTCTTCTGCTGCTTGATCCTTTCTAAAGCAGTTATTTGCCTGCATAGCAGTGAAATATTTTCTGCATCTTTTTCCTCTTTCTCCTCATCGGCTTTTGTTCTTTGGGTTTGTTTTTCATCATGTTTTTTGTTGGTGGAGCCTTTCCCTCAATGCTTGAGCTTCTTCCATTGTTCTCCTGGCATGTGTAATGGGAATACCCTCTGCCACATGCACAACTTTATTTTGCAATCATGTATATCCAAGCGTGTATTGGTTGTCATGCTCCTCCTCCAAAGATAGATACTTGGAAGGAGTGTCTCTCTGCTGGGACCCCACTTCTTGGCTGCTCTGGGGATCTGACTCTGTCTTTTTGCTGTCAAAATCTTTTAAAGATGTGCTATGCCTTGTCTGCTTAACTTTTGGTCTTGGCCCAGCTCTTTTAGATCTTTGGATCAGATCTATTTGCACTTTGGTAGGTGGTAGATTCTCGATCGTTCCCAGTGCCTGATAGGCAATATCTGTAAGCATTGGTCCCCCGTTCATGTAAGCTTTGCTTCTTTGACTCCCTTTCAAGTTTGCTTCAACAATAGTGTCAAGAAGATAGTTGATGAAATTGCAACTGACCACCCTGCCTTCAGCCAAGCCCATTGCCATTACCACGGCCATGTGCAACAAAGGTTCTGTATATTTGGGTAGCATTTGCACCTTGAAATGCTGCGATATAAGGCGCAATGGCAGTTTAGTTTCTAAGTATATCCAGTCTTGATACGTCAACTTGTGGCCTCGTTGCTTCAAGAAGGCTTTATCATTATCTATTGCCTTTGTCTTTTGCAAGAGATTGTGCGTCCCTTGCGGCAAGTGGAGGGCTTCATTGATAATTTCCACTGTGATCTTTACCTTGACGACTACCCTGTCTTTGTCAGTCAGAGTTGCTTCACATTGTACTCAATGGAACTTATGAGCTCATGAGCTCGTCTGAAGTCCCGTTCCCCAAGGAGGCAATCGTAAGAAGCTATCTAATTGTAGGCACCTGCCCCTTGCTTGCACTTTTGGATTTTGATGCAATGTCCACATTTCCTGTGGAAATATTGTGGCCTTGACTATTTCTCCATCTGCTGCCTGAAACCTTCCAATGAATATGTTAGCCGGAATGGCTTCAAGTACCTGTTCAATGATGTGAGCTTTCTCATTCGAAGAGATATCGGTTATCTCATAGGGTGCCACATTCCATTCCCTTTGTGCTTTCCTTTGAGGCATCCTATTGTCAATTTTAGCATTGAAAATAGGTTTTAGCATTGATCAACACTATCGGAAAGCGTATACCTGACCATAAAATGAAAATTGAGCATAACTTTGTCAAAACTACCCCAAATTTGACCAAATTTCACTAGTGCATCTAGGATTACTATAGGCACAAGGAGGTAACAGATGAATTTTGGCAAAAAGGAACACGGATTACAATCCATATTGGGAATAATTTTAAGATTCTAAATTGGGGAAGTTGTTCCTGCGCATATGGGGATGCTACTGAGCAATTTTCTCTAGATTTAGGGTTTGAGGTACATGGATCGCGATCCATGTTGGGAAACATTTTGAAAATTTGATGATACCATATGGTATGGTTCATCTATATGATGCCTTGGTCCACAAAATTTGGCATTTGGATCACTGGTTTGACACTTGGGCTAAATTTTGGAGAACTTTTACAGACTTAGAGATTTTGGCATTTTGAAGTGGATTTTGGGATTTAGATGGCTTGAAACTTCATGGCTTGGCTTTCTTGCACATACTGGGTCAGATGGCCAGGTTTTTGGTTTGATTGGGCAAAAAGGTACATGGATCGTGATCCATGTTGGACAGAATTTTGATATAGCTCTATTTTGATACAGTTCTTTTGCACCTATGTTCTTATAGGTTTTCCTAGTACACTGGTGAAATATTTTCAAGTTTGGACACGTTTTTACTTAGTTTGCCCCATTTCCTAGTTTATGGTCATGTTTTTTCCGTTTTGACCATATCTATTACTTGCACCCATTTTTGAACATAGGTTTTGCCTGAGGTCTATCATTGTCTTGATTCTCGATGATGTAGGTCTGTAGTTTATAGCTTTGCCTAGCTCCCTATCAAATTCCATCAAAAGTTGAATCCATTTGAGGAGACAAATTGATTCTTGCAATTTTCACCATTTTTCAAGTAAACCTTTCCTCAGTTTTGATCCTACCACCATCCTTAAGTAACATTTGCTTGTTGATAGGCTCCGAGGAGAGTGTGAAGTCTGCCAATTGACTTTAGTAGTAATTTGAAGACTTGTCAAGACTCTCTCTTTAACCTTTCTTTATAAGTCTTACTGGCATCCTAGCATTTGACCACTCATGAGTTTTTATATGTGAGCCTTTTTTCCTGTGAAAATGACCAAAGGACCATTTGCAGACTGAAAGTAGCAATCCAAGAGGATTTGATGATCTTAAGAGCACTTTTTGTGATCATTTTGCAACACCAATACTATTTCTACATTGTCCAGCTAGTGAGCCACTTTTACCCTGATTTTGGCAAAAAGAAACATGGATCGCGATCCACGTTGGGATGCATTTTGAGAAACCAATCATAGGTGTTTGTTCCTTGCCCTCTATGGTTGCTCTTGTATAATTTGTTTTGATTTTAGGGTTTGAGGAACATGGATCGGATTCATGTTCCACCACTTTTTGCTGTTGTTTTTACTTTGCCTAATTTTGTCAGCTAATTGGGTTCTACTGGTAATATATGTTTTCTTTTTGATGGGTTTTAAACTTCCTTATTGGCCCTGTTAGTTTGCAAATTTTTGTGACCTTGTAAGAGGTCGAACTCACCATACCTGGATTGAGGCGACTTCGTCTCCCAGCTAATGTCCGTATCCATAGAGCTGTTGTCACTCCACCCAATCTCCTCTTCTATTTCTAGCTCGGGAATCTCCTCTAGCTTTACCACTTCGACCTCGTCTACAAACCGCACTCTTTGCTCTTTACTGCACTTCAACAGAGCTTCTACAGCTGCATTCGAACTTGGCAGCACATCCTTTGCCCTTTCTGGTACCACCTACACTTCCTCCACAATTGGAACCACATTAGCCGGCATCTTCGGCATAGGAACCACCATGTCTCTCTGTAGCCAAAGAACCCTTGGTTCTTCTCGCACTTGCACTTCTCTTTGTATCACCCTTTGCACCACATGTGGCTCGGCTACCACCGCATCACACTGCTTTGGCATCACTGCACCTTGCAAACACCACCTAGTCTCATGCTTCTTCAAAATCTTTCTGGTCCGCCCTTTCGCTAGAGCTACCGCCTACTCATACGACTCCGGGCTATCTATCTCCACTTTATCTCGTACTTTCTCATGCAGGAAATCCATGAATTTACTCAAATTTAAAAAATTGGCTTTTTTTGCACCAGTTATCTTAATCAATTTCCCCCAAAGGGCTTTGAACTCCCACTCAAATGCTTGAAAATCACCCTCCAAGCTTTGCTTCAATCCATCCAGCTTCCGCTTTACTTCATCCAGCCATGCATCTGCAACAAATCTGTTTCAAAAATCTGCCTCTACGGCTTCACAATCTGACTTGTCTTCATCACCAAGGCCATCGAACCATAGCCTTGCTTTACCGCGAACCAGGAGCGGGAACACCTGTACCGCACCATCTTCTCTCGATAAACCACTTCCAAACACGAACAACCCATAGTCTTGAAGCTAGGTTTCCGCATCTTTGACCCCAATGAAAATGGGAAATCCCGCCCAAGCCATCACTAGCGGCACCTGCTCTTCAAAGGCCGCACCTTTGGAATCACCAAAATCACCACTTTGACTCCTTAGTGCGGCACAAACATAAGGGCCTCTCTATAGCTCAGGGTATCCACATCATCCCTATCCTCTCAAAAAACACCTTCAAAAACACACTTTACACTAGCAGACCACCGCTTTGTCTCTTCCCAAGTCTCACACGCTTCACAAATCGACCACACAAAGCACACCGACTGCCACAATCTATCTCCACCCTTACACGCGCACTCGGTCGCTCAATCTCACTCTCTCACACAAAGCACTGTCGGTCCGGGGGGGGCACACACATCCACACTGCCGGCACCAAGGGACACACAAGAGCAAGAGAAAGAGAAGGGCGGAAGGGGAAACAACAACAAGATGGGGCAACAATGGCTTAATTGCGCTTCACCAAAACATGTACGCGGGCTTGCACAACCATCACCATGGTCATTTTCTCAAGAAAATACAAAGGGCTTTGACAGGCACACTCCTCTCTCAGAGGGCTCCACTTTGTAGGCTTCAAACGGCACAAAAAGCCCAAAAAAAAGCCCCTAATTTGATTAAAATTTGACTTTTTTAGGGGGGGTCTTCAATTTTGGAAATTGCCCTCACATTTGACTATCTGGCATCCCAATGTGGTATCTTTTGGAAGGGGGCACCGTCTTGCTTCATCTGTTCAATTTTTCTCTCTTGCACTTAGGGGGGGGGGGGGGGGTGCAATAGCAACATCACTATTGCCCTTAGGCACTTTTATTATTTTTTATTTTTCCTTCATTTTTTACCCTTTGGGAGCTTAGCTTTGCATTGCACCCTTTGATTTCCGCTTTTGACCACCTCTATTGGCTCACACTAGCTCTCTTCTCTCTCCTCCCTCACTTTGGTTCTTGCCTTGCCTTGATCCCTTTGATTGGGCGACCGGCTACCTCCTCCTTGCTTTCACCTCTGTTTGGCCGGCCTTGAAATGGCCCGCTTGCTTTGCCTTGTACACATGGCGGCCCCTTTGGGATCTCTCTCTCTCTCTCTCTCTCTCTCTCTCTCTCTCTCTCTCTCTCTCTCTCTCTCTCTCTCTCTCTCTCTCTCTCTCTCTCTCAATTGGTCACGGGACCCCCCTTTTGCACTTTCCCCCGGTTCAGACCCAGGTACTCCGGCCCTTCCTTCACCTCTGTGGGACGCACCCCTTTTATGCAAGGGGGAGGCAATAGCGATATCGCTATTGCCCTCCCTTATTGCACTCCTTGTCTCCAAAAGTTTGTAACCCAACGGGGCTGCGTGATGCCAGCCCTACCACCTGCCATGTCACTTACTTGCAATACCAACCTCCTGCAAGTGGGCGTGCACGCCATTGGTGCCCTGTCTCACCGGCCTCCGCCAAAACATGCCTATCTCCGCCACCACGCCACTGCGCACAACCAGAACAGCGCCCCCATGGGGGTCCGCCATCGCTACACGGAAGGGGGAGCTCCCTCTTCTCTCACTACATATTATGAGAGGGTCACGGCCACGTACATACACACTGGGCGCCTTGCCTCCTCCATTGCCTATGGGATTTTCCCACTGCCATGCAGCAGCCTGTGGTTCAATGCACTCTAATGGGTTTATATTCTACCCCAAAAAATTCTCACTTGACATCACTTATTTCCCCATCTTTTGAATGCATGCCCTACCCCGCTCAGTAGCCCAATGATCGGAGTAGAAATTCCACCCGACCGTTTTGGTCCTCAACTTTAATTTCCCCTCGTGCTCGCTGAACTTCGACTATCCCGGGTCTGCGATCCAAGGCGACCAAAATTTGAAAAATCATCTGCAAAAACTTCATCTTCAACTACCTTAGGCTTCCCAGGCCGTAACTCGGCGCTCAAAACTCAAAATCATAAGCCATGACTTCTTCCTGACTCCACTCGGGATGCTCTACCTATTTGAACCTTTTCTAGGCCTAAAAAACACCAGATGGTTCATTCTTCAATGTGGGCAAGTGGGCACAGACATGGCCCCCGAAAAATCTTCAATTGATCATAACTTGATCTCCAGAGCTCTGATTGGCAGGCTAAGAAAACAGGCACACTCCATAATTCGCACTCTACGCATCTATTTGCTGACATATGCCTAGGCCACCTGCACCCATCTACGCTGCCCGTTGGGGATTTGCTACACCTTGTATGTTTGAACTTCAATATCTTGAGCATTGGGGATCCGTTTGACGAGCCCTTTGGACCGGCTTCTAGAGCACATCGAACACTACATTTCAGGGCATGAACTCGGCACTTTGGACACCTTTGCCTACTATCCCATCTGAGCCCATCCTAAAGCTTTTCTGGCCTGAAAAGCTACATTGACCATACATCTCCGCTTCCCTTTGGCTGCCCATGTCCTTTGTACCTGCCCTAGCCTTCTGCATTGTACCTGCTTGTAGCCTCTTCCTGGGACATACCATTTTCTAGCTCGGACCAACTTTGGTTGCACCATCATTGCCCACCCTCTCGTTGAACATTTATGTTCAACCACACATGGGCTTATTGGACACCAAAACCAAACTCTCTGTACACCACAAATCTCCTAACATATGTACATTTAGTGGAATTTGCTACCCACCACATTTGCTCATGCGGGTTGCCCAACCCTGTGCTTTACCTGTCATCAACCGCCAAGGTCAAACACCTTGCATTGGTCTCCTCCATCCACCTGTAACACTCTTGCATAGTGCCACACCAAGGCACATAACCAACTGCGCATCCAAATCATCAGCATACTTCTATCATTCCAAGCACTCATCGACAAACTGGTCACTCGCAACAAAGCACCTCCAAGAACATCAAATAGAGCACCATCATGCTCACCATCCTGCTCAATCAACATTCCTACCATACTTGACATACTTAACCCACCCTCCCAAACATGTAAGGCTAGATCCTCATCTAGCAAATTTTGCACCTGCTCAACAGTACACTGCACAGCTGCTTTGATCACCATTCCTTTCGACCACCACTCACAAACCTCCTGGGAAATCTTGGACACCACCTTGGAATCCGCATCACCTGTCATAGAGTGCAGTGATTGCATAGGAAGCACCTCTATCTTTGACTCCGCATTGTCCTTCTCATCTACTTTGGAGTCAATTCCAGCATCGTCGAGCTCTTCCTCTTCAACTGCCCCTTCAAGGTCGATAAGCACCATTTGCTTGTCTGTTGCAATCACTTGCTCTTCTATTGCATCATGCTCCACCAAAGAAGAGAAAAACTCGTTCTCTACCGCATCATCTTCATGTTCTTCCATAGGTATAACTGCTCCATCCCTCCTGGCAAAACTTTGCACTTGTTGCACTACCATGGCATACTCCATTGCTACCTTCACCGACACAGCCATTAGCATGGCACTGCACACCAGCTTTACCTGTACATCATCATTTGTAGGCCTAAATTGCTCCATTTGGTCTTCATTAGGTACCTCGGCTTGCACTTCATGCTGCTCCTCGCATACATTCACTACCCCTCCACTCACATGTAAGAAGTCTAACTCATCATACTCGGATTGAGACGACTTCGTCTCCCAACTACTGTCCGTATCCATAGAGCTGCTATCACTCCACCCAATCTCCTCTTCTATTTCTAGCTCGGGAATCTCCTCTAGCTTCACCGATTTGACCTCGTCTGCAAACCTCACTCTTTGCTCTTTAGCACACTTCAATAGAGCTTCTATAGCCGCACTCCAACTTGGCATCACATCCTTTTCCCTTTCTGGAATGATCTGCACTTCCTCCACAATTGGAACCGGTCTAGCCGGCATCTTCAGCAAAGGAACCATCATGTCTCTCTGTAGCCAAAAAACCCTTGGTTATTCTCGCACTTGCACTTCTCTTTGTATCACCCTTTGCACCACTTGTGGCTCGGCTACCACCACATCACACTGCTTTGGCATACTACACCTTGCAAACACCGCCTAACCTCGTGCTTCTTCAAAATCTTTTTGGTCCGCCCTTTCGCTAGAGCTATTGCCTCCTCATATGATACCGGGCTATCTATCTCCACTTTATCTCGTACTTCCTCATGCAGGCAATCCATGAATTTACTCAACTTTAAAAAACTAGCATTTTTTGTAGCAGTTACCTTAATCAATTTCCCCCAAAGGGCTTCAAACTCCCACTCAAACGCTTAAAAATCACGCTCCAAGCTTTGCTTCAATACTTCCAGCTTCCGCTTTACTTCATCCAGCCATGCATCCAGAAAATATTTGTTACCAAAATCCACCTCCGGGCTTCGCAATTTGACTTGTCTTCATCACCAAGGCCATCGAACCATAGCCTCCCTTTACCACGAACCAGGAGCGAGAACAACTGTACCACACCATCTTCTCTCGATAAACCGCATTCCAACATGAGCAACCCATAGTATTTTGAAGCCAAGTTTGTGCATCTTCGACCCTAGTGAAAATGGAAAATCCCGCCCAAGGCATCACTAGCAGCACCTGCTCTTCAAAGGCCGCACCTTTGGCATCACCAAAATCACCACTTTGACTTCAACTAGGAGCATTAGCACACTCAGTGGGGGCACCAGAAGATGGAGACGGGGAATGGGGGAAAACACCCGGCACAAACACAAGGGGGCCTCTCTATAGCTCAAAGTATCCACAATACCCCTATCCTCTCGGAAAAACACCTTCAAAAACACACTTTACACTAGTAGACCACCACCTTCTCTCTTCCCAAGGCTCACACACTCCACAAATCCACCACACAAAGAACACCTACTTCCACGGTCTGTCTCCACCCTTACACATGCACTCGGCCGCTCAATCTCACTCTCTCACCCAAAGAACCATCGGTCCGGGGGGGGGGCACACATATCCACATTGCCGGCACTGAGGGGACACACTAGAGTAGGAGAAAGAGAAGGGGGGAGGGGAAACAACAACAAGACAAGGAAACAGTGGCTTGATTGCGCTTCACAAAATATGTACACATGCCATTTTCACAAGAAACTACAAAAGAATTGGATAGGCACACTCCTCTATTAGAGAGCTCCACTTTGCACGCTGCAAACGGCACAAAAAGCCCAGAAACAAACCCCTAATTTGATTAAAATTTGAATTTTATAGGGGGGGTCTTCAATTTTGGAAACTGCCCTCACATTTGACCATTTGGCATCCCAATGTGGTATCATTTGGAAGGGGGCACGGCCTTGCTTCATCTCCTCAATTTTTCTCTCTTGCACTTGGGGGGGATGCAATAGCAACATTGCTATTGCCCCTAGACACTTTTATTATTATTTATTTTTCCTTCATATTTACCCTTTGGGAGCTTAGTTTTGCACTGCACCCTTTGATTTCCCCTTTTGACCACCTCTATCGACTCACACTAGTTCTCTTGTCTCTCTATTTCTCTCTCCTCCCTCACTTTGGTCCCGGCCTTGCCTTGATCCCTTTGATTGGGCGCCCGGATACCTCCTCCTTGCTTTCACCTCTGTTTGGCCGGCCTTGAAATGGCCCGCTTGCTTTGCCTTGTACACATGGCGGCCCACGAACCAAGAGCGGGAACACTTGTACCGCACCATCTTCTCTCGATAAAACGCTTTCCAACACGAACAACCCATAATCTTGAAGCCAGGTTTCTACATCTTCAACCCCAGTGAAAATGGGAAATCCCGCCCAAGCCATCACTAGCAGCACTTGCTCTTCAAAGGCCAAAAAGTCACCACTTTGACTTCAACTAGGAGCATCAGCACACTCCTCAGTGAGGGCACCAGAAAATGGAGAGGGGGAATGGCGGAACACACCCGACACAAACACAAGGGCCTCTCTATAGCTTAGGGTATCCACATCACCCCTATCCTCTTGGAAAAACACCTTCAAAAACACACTTTACACTAGCAGACGACCGCTTGCTCTCTTCCCAAGGCTCACACGCTCCACAAATCCACCACACAAAGCACACCTACTGCCACGGTCTATCTCCACCCTTACACATGCACTCGACCGCTCAATCTCACTCTCTCACACAAAGCACTGTCGGTCCAGGGGGCACACACATCCACACTACTGGCATTGAGGGGACACACCAGAGTGGGAGAAAGAGAAGGGGGGAAGGGGAAACAACAACAAGACCAAGCAACAATGGCTTGATTGCGCTCAAAACATGTACACAGGCTTGCACAACCATCACCGTGGCCATCTTCACAAGAAAATACAAAGGGCTTTGACAGGCACACTCCTCTCTATCAGAGGGCTCCACTTTGTTGGCTTCAAACAGCACAAAAAGCCCAAAATTTTTTCTTGATAAAAATTTGACTTTCATAGGGGGGTCTTCAATTTTGGAAACTGCGTCACATTTGACCATCTGGCATCCCAATGTGGTATGTTTTGGAAGGGGGCATCGCCTTGCTTCATCTACTCATTTTTTCTCTCTTGCACTTGGGGGGGTGGAATAGCGACATCGCTATTCCACCCTTTGATTTCCCATTTTGACCACCTTTGTCGGCTCACACCAGTTCTCTTCTCTCACTATTTCTCTCTCCTCCCTCACTTTGGTCTCGGCCTTGCCTTGATCCCTTTGATTGGGCACCCGGCTACCTCCTCCTTGCTTTCACCTCTGTTTGGCCCGCTTGCTTTGCCTTGTACACATGGCGGCCCCTACGGGCTTTCTTTCTCTCTCTCTCTCTCTCTCTCTCTCTCTCTCTCTCTCTCTCTCTCTCTCTCTCTCTCTCTCTCTCTCTCTCTCTCTCTCTCTCTCTCTCTCTCTCTCTCTCTCTCTCTCTCTCTCTCTCTCTCTCTCTCTGGCATTGGTCGCAAGACGAAATGGCCCGCTTGCTTTGCCTTGTACACATGGCGGCCCCTACGGGCTTTCTCTCTCTCTCTCTCTCTCTCTCTCTCTCTCTCTCTCTCTCTCTCTCTCTCTCTCTCTCTCTCTCTCTCTCTCTCTCTCTCTCTCTCTCTCTCTCTCTCTCTCTCTCTCTCTCTCTCTCTCTCTCTCTCTCTCTTCTGGCATTGGTCGCAAGACCCCCCTTTTGCACTTGCCCCCGGTTTGGACGTAGCTCTTTTGGCCTTTCCTTGACCTCTGCGGGATGCACCCATTTTATGCAAGGGGCAGGAAATAATGATATTGCTATTGCCCTCCCTTATTGCACTCCTTGTCTCGAAAAGTTTGAAGCCCAATTGGGCCGTAGGATGCCATCCCTACCATCTGCCATGTCACTTACTGCACCACCAACCTCCCACAAGCGGATGCACGTGCCATTGGTGCACCTTGTCTCTGGTCGCCGCCAAAACAGGCCAATCTCCGCCACCGCGCCATTGTGCACAACCAGAACAACGCCCCCATAGGGGTCTGCCATCGCTACACGGAAGGGGGAGCTCCCTCTTCCCTCGCTACTTATTATGAGAGGGTCACGGCCCCATACATATACATTGGGCACCCTGCCTCCTTCATTGCCTATGGGATTGAACAACTGCCACGTGGCAGCCTGTGGTTCAATGCACCCTTATGGGTTTATATTCTACCCCAAAAAATTCTCACTTGACATCACTTCTTTTCCCATCTTTTGAATGCATGCACTACACTGCTCAGTAGCCCAATGATCGGAGTAGAAATTTCACCCGAAAGTTTTGGTCCTCAACTTTAATTTCCCCTCGTGCTCGCTGAACTTCGACTATCCCGGGTCCGCGATCCAAGGCAACCAAAATTTGAAAAATCATCTGCAAACACTTCATCTTCAACTACCTTAGGCTTCCCCAGGCCGTAACTCGGTGCTCAAAACTCAGAATCATAAGCCATGACTTCTTCCTGACTCCACTCGGGATGCTCCACCTGCTTGAACCCTCTCTAGGCCTAAAAAACGCCAGATGGCACATTCTTCAATGCGAGCAAATGGGCACATACCTGGCCCCGAAAAATATTCAATTGATCCAGAGCTCCAATTGGCAGTCCAAGAAAATAGGCACACTCCATAGTTTGTGCTATATGCATCTATCTGCTGACATCTCCCTGGGCCACCTGCCCGCATCTACCCTTCCCGTCGCGGATCTGCTACACCTTCTATCTTTGAACTTCAATATCTTAAGCACCGGGGGCTCTGTTTGACGAGTCGTCTGGACCAGCTTCTAGAGCACATCGAACACTACATTTCAAGGCACCGACTTGGCACTTCGGAAACCTTCACCTGCTATCCCATTTGGGCCCATCTTGAAGCTTTTCTGGCCTGAAAAGCTGCATTGAGCATACATCTCCGCTTCCCTTTGGCTGCCGAGGTCCTTGGTACTTGCCCTAGCCTTTTGCACTGCACCTGCTTGCAGCCTCTACCTAGCATAGACCATTTTAAAGCTTGGATGAACTTTGGCTGCACCACCGTTCATTATTCTGACACTCGGTTGACAAATGGTGTTTGATCTGCAATTTTGATCCGTCAAATGTTGGCTCAAAATTCATCTTGTGTCGAATCTTTCCATATTTGCCATGTTCGAAGTCCTTGCTTTGAAGTTTTGTCGTTTGCTTCCAAAAGTCAATTCCAACATTCCTGGCTCGACTTATCCATTTTTGTTGATTTTCTGTCGTTTTTTTGTCTTTTTTGTAAAAGAAAATTATTTGCAATCATTATTAGTTGGCCAAAAATTAGTGTAACCTCCCTTATATACATACTCTTATTCTGGTGATGGTATGGCTCATGATTATGCCAACTAAGAGTTTGTAAGGCTCTTAAAAACTTGTAAAACTTGTAATCAGGCTATGAAAGAAAAGAAATAAGATGATAATAATAATATATACAAATGATAATCCTGCTGCATTGTCCCCCCTTCCTAAAGTGAGTCGCCCCCGACGAACATGTGTTAGAGTGCATGGGAACAAAGCATGTGTCTATGCATAGCCGTATAGTGTGGCTATATGTTGTTGATGGAGGATATGCATGGGGAAACAAAATGTTGTGCAAGAGAGAGGTGCTGAACAATATGTTCAGTGGCTGCTGGTGGCGAGGTTGCATTGAAGCTACGTGGTCCAAACAATAGTAATTGGAGAAGACGCGTACTGTGTTTGATGGTGACCCGCCAAAGTTGTGATGCTGGTTGTCAATTTGCTTGTGGGCTTATATTGCTTGCATGTGGATTCGCTAGAAGAGTCATCGTGTGAGCAAGTTTGTTTTGGTTTCCATACCCACCGGAGATTGTTTGGCCTAGGTCGTCTGATAAAAGATGTAGGCAATTTGGCTAGGCCTGATTTTTGTGTAGGCAAAACAGGCGGACTCATATTGTTTTGTCGTTTCGGTATCCACAATTGCTTAGGATTGGTTTGCATGATGTAATTTTTAACCCATATTTTATTGACCATGGTTGTGGAAGATGGATGAGTTGGTGCATGTGGCGATGGTAGAGGGTCCCATACCTGGTCTGTTGGTACAAAAGGCATGGTAAAATATTGGTCCGCTTGTTTGAGTAGTAAGGGATTGTCCTGTCAATTTGGTATGTCTTGATAAGTGTGCATCCACGACACTCCCAGAGTAACTGCTTCGTTAAGATGTTGATCGTTGACCACATGAAATTGATGAGGATAAATTGTCCCATCGATGGTGATTGGTAAATTTATGTGGCTGTGACTGTCCATAGTGCCTTTGTTTGCTACTTTGAACCCCATAGTGTTTGGCATTAGAGGCTCCCGCATAATTTTTCTGAAAGTGGAGTAGTTAACCACGTTAGCTCTGGCCCCAGTGTCCACTAATGCTCTCTCTCGGTAGTGCCATCCGCAAGTTGTAAATTAATGCGTGGACCCATTCCTTCTAACCATGTAGCTGCCATTTGTATGGATGCTATTGGAGCAGTACCAATAGCTTCATTTTATTGTACTTTCCTCTGAAAATTTTCTTGCTCTTTGTGCTTTAATATTCTGATTTTGGCTTCCTGCTGTGCCTGTTCTCAAATGGCATGTGCATGACTTCGGTGTTGAGCTGCTGCATGTATTGTTGTGAGTTCTTTTGGTGTCAGCAAAAGAAGATATTTTTTAAATCTGGAGCCACTCATCAAATTAGACATCTCCTCACCTGCTAATGTTGCAAGCATGATGGTGCCACTTTGTGATATATCATGTATTACAAAAGGCCCAATCCCTCGCTTTTTGAGTTTTTTGGAGTGTTGTTTGAGGGTATACATTAAAACCTAATCTCCTTTTTGGAACTCCTTTTTGATCACATGTTGATCATGGAAGGTCTTCATTTGTTTCTTTTGAGAATATATCCTAGCTATCGCTCTAAGTCTGGTTTCATCTAATTGTTGCAAGGTGTCTAGTCTCTCCGATAGCTCATGGCCCATCCATCGTAATTGTGTTGCCAGTCTTAGGGTTTTGATTAGGAATTCCAATGGTAGGATCGCATTAATCCCAAATACCAGGTTAAAGAGAGTCGCGTCGATGGAAGTTTTAAAAGCTACTCTGTAAGACCATAAGGCTTTGTGTAGCTTTTGGTCCCAATCATTTCTTGAGTCACTTACTATTTTGGTGAGTACTGTGCATAAGATTTTGTTGGTACTCTCTACTTGTCCATTAGCTTGCAGATGATAGGGTGCCAATGTGCGATGGACCACCATAAATTCGTCAAGGAGGCTTTCAATGATGTCGTTTAAAAAGTGTGTTCCCCTATTGCTCACTATTTTGATAGGTAGTCCATATCTTGTAAAGACGCTTTTGAAAAGGAACTGAGCTATAGTTCTTGCATCGGTTTTTTGGGTCACTTTTGCTTCTGCCCATCTGGTCATGTAGTGTGTTGCTATTATGATGTTTTGTGTGTGCGTCCTGTATCCTGGAGGTATGATGGGACCAATGAAGTCAATGCCCCATTTGGCAAAATCATGTGCCTCAGTGGCATTTTATCTTTTTGTAGGGGTGGTTTTATGCGTTGACATTCATCACATCATTCGACATATGTCTCTGCATCCATAAACAGGGTTGGCCACCATATGCCTGAGTGTAGCACAAGCGTTGCTATTTTATCAGCTGAGAAATGTCCCCCTGGCTATCCTGAGTGTGCTTGATCTAAGATAACGTAATATTTTCTTTCTGTAGCACACAACCGTAGTTGTTTGTCCTTTCCCCGCCTATACAGTTGGTTGGCAATGAGCAGATAGTGTTTGGCCTCTTACTCTAGAGTTTACATTCCTTCTTTGCCCCAGTCCTCTAGGAAGGTTTTGTTTTTCAATACTCAACTATATGAGTACTCCATTTGGGTGCTTGTACTACTCGAAACAGGGTGGCATGTTCCACTAGAGGTTGTTTTGTACAGCTATTGCAAGATTTTACATATGTATGGACACTGTGTTCCATTTTTGGCCAGTAGACTCCCACTCTCTTTAGCCGTTGGCTTGTTTGTGTTTCTCCGTTGTGAAATCCCGTATTTTGTATATGAGCCTGTTTGAGGTAGTAGGTGAATTCTTTGGGATGTATGCATAGCCTCAATACGCCATCTTACCGTGTTGGTACAGTCGTCCCGCTAAAAGCTGGAGATTTTGTGTTTGATGTGTAATTGATGGTTGTCTTTCTATCTGTAATGAGCCAATTGTGAGTAGAGGAATGACCTCTTCGCTCCATCTCGGTACCATTTTGATGTTAAACAGACACGAATCAGGAAGATTATCATCGACACCCTCAAGTGCTTCCCCATGAAATTGTCGTGAAAGATGATCTACCCTTGTGTGTGTGGTCCCCTTTTTTACGACTACTGTGAAGTCAAACTCAAGCAACAATATAAACCAATGAACAATTCTTCCAGTATTGCAAGGTTTGTTTACTAGATAGAGCAGTGCTTGATGGTCCACGAAGAAAACAAACTTGTTTGCTAGAAGGTAGTGTTTAAATTTCTTGACAACATATATCATGCCCAGACCTTCTCTTTCCGTAGTGGTATAATTTTTCTATGCGTAGTTTAGTTGCCAACTAGAGTAGAAAATGGGGAAATCCATTTTCTTCTCTCCTGGCTGGGCTAATATGCATCCAATGGCATATGTTGATGCATCAACATAAACATGAAAGATTTTGCTCCAGTCGGGGGCTTGCAAAATTGGAGCAAAAATTAATTGTTGCTTCAATTTTTGGAAAGCTTGCTCGCATTCCTTCATCCATTTGAACTTAGCAATGAGGGCATACAACAGCTTAGCTATTAAAGTATACATATATATGAATCGTGTGTAGTACCCGCAATGCCCCATAAATGCTTGCACTTCCTTCATCTTCGTTGGTCTCGGTAGTGCATCAATTATTTGTACCTTCTCTTGATCAATTGAAATTTTGTTTTTGGACACAATGTGGCCCAGAATTTTACCTTGCCTTACCATGAAGATGCATTTTTCCGAGTTTAAGCAAATACAATACATTTTGCACTTTTCAAAGACTTTTTCCAGATGAGTGATGTGGTCACTTATTTGATGAGAATGAACACAAAGATCATCCATGTAAATCTCAAGAAATTGTCTGAGATATTCTTTGAATGCGTGGCTCATTAGTCTTTGAAATGTGGTAGGGGCATTGGTCAGGCCAAAAGGCATTGCCTTGTAGGAAAATATATCCCACTCTGTTGTAAAAGCTATCTTATGCTGATGTTTTTCTTTAATCATCAATTTCCTGGCAAAAGTTTTTGTACGTGTAAGGACGTTTTCTGCGTGGTCTAGCATCCCTCTTAAGGAGTATTGTGTGCTGACAAATCTCAGGATCTATCCCCTTTAGATCTTTGTATGACCATGCAAAGACATCTTTGTATCATCTGAGTGTATCAACTAGAAGTTGCTCTTCCTCGCCAGTAAGGTCCGTGGCAATTTTTGGGATCTTGTTTGGGTTTCTATACCACGATTTTCCTATCCTGCATGGTATACTTCTTATAGTATGAAGGTGCATTGAATTTATCATCATTCGATTGCTCTTTAGTTTCCATATTTGTTGTTCAAACTTCGTTCACGACTAGTTTCAGTTCATTGTATTTGATTTTGTGCTCCATTTTGGACAACTTCATCAATTTCTTGGAATTGCTCTTTTTTTAAATTTTGTTTGGTCTCTTACAGAGATTTCATCCACTATGCGTCGGCACTCGGAAACCCCATCTTTGTCAGGGACTTCCCACTTTGACTTCGTAGTTAGGCTGACATCCATCATCTGGAATGGAATGATATCATATTCTTCCTCATCGCAGAATTTGGTGAGGGTCACCTCATTAACACAAAAATCAAGAGTGGCTAGTATCTGTTGCCATCCAAAAGGTTTGAACATCTCTTTTGGAAAAGGCTCTGGTATATATACCTCGTCTTGAGCAGTCCTATCAAGAATGCAATTTTACCTTTTTAGACTTCCACCTTCTGAAGCTTCTCCTGTTCACTGGTGAGCTTTGTTTGTAGCCAAGCCGGTATTCCTCCTTCCTGGTCAGTTGTGGAGTTCAAGTCTTCTCCTGGGTTTCGTTCTACATCTCTATAGCTATGATCTGCCACACTAATTTTTGTAGTGACATCCTTGTTCCTTAGATAGATATAATCGTACCCCCAATTTTGTACCATTTTGAGTTGATGCATGAATGGTCTGCCAATATGATATCTAAGTTACTGTTATCTTAAAATTCATAATAGCAAATGTGTGTTTATATGCAATTCCACAAGAGGTTATCACAATCTACTCCAAGATGCCTATGGGTCTTTCCAAATATCCATCTGCCAATTGAAGTTTCATTCTCGTCTTTCTGAGAGTAGGTTTTTCCCATTTTTCCAACATTGCTTTGGTAGCTATGGCTATTCCAGCCCCACTATCCAATATTGCTATCGACATTACCTCTTTGTACTCCATGGATAGAGTAGTATCTCCTTCTTCATCTTCACAATAATCTCCTAACTTGTTTACTGGTACTGGCTCATGTTTAGTTTGTTTTGAGGGTTGTGTCTTTAGTGTGTTTGGAGAAGCCTCAGGTGACACCCAACCCTATTTTTTCCAAATTTCTCCCGGACTCATCCCAAAGATGCGGTTTGATATGCAATAACTCTGAGAGAGTCAATGTACATCGGATGGGGGATGACATCAGCTCATGAAGAGTTTTAGTATCCATCATCTTAGGATTGGATTTCCATTGAGATGGTACTTTCTTTACCTCTGATCAAGTTTCATGGGTCCCAATAAATGAAGGTAAAGTCTTCAATGAATGAGGTTTACTGTCCTTTGATATCGCTATTCCGGCATCATCATACAATGATCTGATGTCATTTGGGTAGAGCTCATGCTCCAAGTGAATCTCTCGGATGGGAGCTGAGAGAAGTGTAGCACTTCCATCTTTTCTATTTTTTAATTTGTTCCCGTAGCTCCTGAGGCCATTCTTCTTCCACTTTCAAAATTGGCAGTGGTGCTTGAGAATACATTTCATTTGTCACCCTCGTATCCAACGGTGTTTTGTGTATAGAATCTGGTCAGTCTTTCTTTTCAAGTCCCCACCCCTCTAACTCTTGAATCTTTTCTCAAATTAATACCTCAATTTTTGAAGCAGTAGGAACTGATGGTTCCATAAGCGCTTGAGAGTCTTGGATGAGTTCCTTGCACATCTTTAGCGTCTCTTTCTCATAGCCCGGATGTGGGTATGTTAACCATCTATCCTCCTGGGTTTGATTAGGCTTTAGCCTGGCCTCGTAAGCTTTTAAAATTTCATCCAAAGGTTCAAACACCTTGTCTACTAAGACAGATCCTCTAGATGGTATATTTCATGGTTTTTTTATCGCGTTGTTTCCCTTAAGGTCTCTTTCCATTTGTAGTTGTTCCTCTGGTTTCAAGAATTTAGTTTCTAATGCCGTTTTTTCATTTTCTCTTTTGGCTTTCATCTTGTCTCGTTTTGCCTTCCAAGATTTCCTAGGGGTTCGGACAGACAAATTTTCTATCTCTGTTTGATTGGCAGGTACGTTTCGTGCTGCCTCATGTGCTTGAGCTTGAGCTGCCTCATGTGCTTGAGCTTCAGTGACCGTGTTTATCAGAATGTTCGGTTCTGTTTCTGATCTAATTGAGCTTGGCACGATCCCCATTTTATTCATGGTTGCTTTCCCTTTGTTGTCAGGGTTTTTTGGACAGTGTGGAATGAGATGATCGGTTGTACATCCATCACAGGATCCAAAAAGTTTTACCCGTTCTCCTTTGTTTGGACAAACTCTCACCCAATGATCACCGCGACATTCATAGCATGGTCGTGCAACTGATGGAGAAGCTTCTGGAGCCCCCATCGATTGTCCTACTCTAGGAGGATACCCCCTAGGTTTATAGCCTTGATTTTCCATGAATATAAGCATATTCTCATCGACCATGTAATGGTTTTTAGTTGGCTATGCGATGTATGAGGGCTCGGGCGTCTCTTTAGGAATAATCCATGGATTGTGTCCCTCTGGAGCATATGCATTCCCATCAAATCTCCTCTCATAAGTATTGTCTAAATCTTCCCGATATCAGACTACTTGGACCATACTTTGATCCGAAGGTGGTTCTATGGGTTGAGAAATCCTTACCATAACCCGATTTTCCTGGGGTAAGGGTAGTTGATGTCCAACACAGGTTGAGGTTTTTCCTGCCCTAAGATTGTGTTATTTGGACCTACTTGGTACCTTGGAGGGGGTGGAAATTGTTTTCCTCCATGTGGTACATATTGTCTCTCTCTAATATAGTTTCAATTATAGAAACATTCATGAGCTTCATGGTTTGTCCGTTTTTGTTCAGTGGCACACCACTTCAGTATTCACTGTGCATTACTCCTGGCCTTTGTTGGAGGTTGCACCACTGGATGGGATGATCTCCTCCACAAGTGTCGCATTTTTGGGTGGGTGGTTGTCATGTGTGTGGGTTTGTTATGTTTTCTTGGTTTATCCTTTTGATCACTTCCTCAATCATTTGATCAAAGTCCGGCACAATTCGGTTTTGACATCCCAGTTTCATCGTGGACTCAATAGTGGTTGAAGAGGTGCTACTCATTCCCTGATTTGTGTCTTCAATCACCTCCCCATACGCCTTGCAGTTATTTACTAGATACAATGCCTCTTTCATGACTTGTGCAAAAGCTACACATGCCTTCAAGTGAAAGTCCTTTTTGAGCGTGTCATTTTGTAATCCTTATATGAAGAGGACTGATAGTCTTTCATCTTGAGCTAGTTCTCGAGCAGTGCATCTTTCTATGTACTACTTGAAACAAAGCAATGCTTCCTTCACTTTCTGTTTCTCCTTTTGCCTAGACGCATAGATCTGGGAGACAGTGTTACGCTTGATCCCCCTCTTTGAGAATTCCTCATCAAATTCTCAGAGAAGTTGCTCAATACTTGGGAATTCCAAGCTGTTAAGTGGTTGGAACCAAGTCAAACCAATCCCTTTCAAAGTCAACCCAAATCTTTCAAATTGAGTATGGAAATCAGTTACATGTTCTGCCCTCAACACTTGTTTGAAGATTGAAACATGGGCATATGGATCTCCGAATCCATTATACTTTTTGGGTACGCATTTTGACACCTAAGATGGTCGCATACATCTGGTCTCTGCAACCATTCTAGCAACACTCGGTCCGCCTGGTGTATCTTCTCCAGGTTCCTAATCTCCGTTTGGTACTATCAGTGGTATCCTATCCGCTATACGTTTGTCAAGTCAATCTCCTGTAATAATCGGAGGGATTCTAGTGGTGTAAATGATATCACAAACAATATTTCTCCTATGTGTGTTCATGGAAGCCCTAGACTGTCGATCCTAAAGGTCTTGTTATTGGGACTCGTTCATGTCCATAAGAATCCTCCACCCTGGTTCTCAAGGGGCTCACATGTACAGTCTCAGGTCTGGCATGAGTAGTCGTGGTTTTTACCTCTTCCGGATTTACATAGTATTGGTGGAGTGGTCCTCCAAAATATGTATATCTCTCTAATTCCTTACGATCCATTGGAGAGTACTTTTGGCCATACTTGTCTATTATGACCACCTGAATACTTCTCCCCTTTGTGTACATATAAACATACAAGTTTTTTTGGTCCGTCAACTCCTTGATGAGGGGCTCCTCACATCTGTAATAGAGTAGTTGTTCTCCATTATTGAACTTATAAATCCCCACATACGTGTTGTCCGTATTAAGGCGCTTTGTCTCATTGGTGTGTCTGAGTACCATGTTTTTTTCTCCATTTTGGGTGGTTCATTGGCCAGCTCATTATCTACCTTGTCCTTGGTTCCAGTCTTTCCCCATTTATCCACAAAAAAAGGGTTATGAACCACCAAGTACATTATTCCCTCTCGATCGAAATATCTATCCGCGTCATAATCAACATCTACAAGGTCTCTGAACCCGCTCGACTTATTTTCCAACTTAACATAATAGAGGTTCATTCCATCCTTATAGATTTTTGCCTTAAGAACATTTTTAAATTGAAACTTCAAATACAACAATTTTATATCAGATGCAGGCTGAGAGGGGCGTGCAACCATCGAAGTGGTTCCCTTAGGGTTTGACTTGTTAGAATCTTCAGTCATGAGGCTGTATGATCTCTCAGGCGAAGTGTCAAAGAAACTCTCCTCTAAAATGGGCTCCAACAAAGGTGGAAGTGGTCTTTGATTCACACTTTCTTCTATCGAGTGATTAATCCCTTGATCAAAGATGTTGGGATTCCTATTCAAGTACAATCTTCCTGATCGCAAATTCATGAAGAAAATCCAAACCGAGCTACTTCCTTAACTAGTTTGAATTTCCCGTTTGATCTTGCTTGCTGGGTAGTATCCTCTAGTACTTGCACCCTATCAAAAATTTGCTTGATAGCTGTGAGCTGACAGCCTTCTTGTTAGTTCTTTCTTTTAATCGACAAAATTTAGCTAGGTCTTTCAGTAGCACACAATTCCTCACACAATATCAACAATTTAGGTCCAATTTCAATTTTGAAAGAACCACCAGGTTACTGTGGACTAGCTCTTTGTGTGGTAAAATTTTGTTTCTATTCCGACTTAGAGGTACATGGATTGCGATCCATGTTGGAAAGCCAAATGAACTTTTGTTGCTACCATCAGGTTCAACATGATTAAGAGGTCTTATCGTATCAAAAGTTTTAGAAATGAACCTCTGGATTGGAGGCTAGGTTGATTCTGTCACTTTGCCTGAGCTTCTGTCACTTCTGGGCTTGTGGAATGGTTTTTTGCATCCAAATTCAACTATGAAAGGACCACTAGACTCTCTATGATGCCCTCTAGCTATGGTGTCGGTTTGGTGTCAAAATGTGTCGAGGAAACATGGATCGTGATCCATGTACCTTTGTGTCAGTATGCACTGAAACTTGGCCCACGTCTATCCTTGGTCAAGTGATGGTGGCTATATGGTTTTTGAATGTTTTAAATATTTTTAGGTCAGCCAAAAGTCAAATTTAGGGTTTGTTTCAGAGGTTTCTCCCTTGATCTGAATTTTGCTTCGTTTTGCTCTCTTTTTGAACTTTTCTGCTAAGGGTCCTTTGGGAGAAAGTGTTTCAATTACTATCACCCTTCTGCCTGCCCATTATCAGCTCAAAATTCCAAAAAGGTACATGGATCGCGATCCATGTTTGGCAAGATTTTGGATTGATACTTTGTGAGCTAGCCACACAAGGTATGGTGATGCTATTTCCAAAGTCTTTTTGGATTTGATCATTTTTTTCCAAGTGAAAAACAAGATTTTGTGTCCGTTTTGCGGTTTTTTGCAAACAACTCCTTTTTTACTATTTTGATCAGATTTTTTCACTTTTTGTCTACAGCTCCTTTTGGAAACGTTTTTCAACTAGTAATCAGGAGTACACTAGTCAAATCTTATTGTCAGATGTCTACTTGGAACATGGATCGCGATCTATGTCGAGAAGCATCTGGACATAAAATTTGGTTCTGTTGGTTCCTTGCTTCTAGTTGATCCCAATTCTCATGCCTTTTTGAATTTGAACAAATTGTTACCATATACATGTGGTAGTGATGTGTGTGAACACACTAGGACCGCCGGGGCATTTTTTCCCTCTTTAGGAGGTTTTTTCCCCCGTGCATTGTATATACGCCCATCACTCTAGGGCTATCTATCTTTCCATTGCGCACTAAGTAACACACTCTCTATTGTGTGCCTTGAGCTTCCTTCGTCTTCTCCAAGCTGTGTGTGTTTCTCTGCAACCCTAATTCCAACAATTGGTATCAGAGCAGGTCACGTCCTCCCGGGCTTAGTCGCCAGCTGCTCCAGCACACGCCTGCTCACTTTCTCCGATTTCAGTGAGCTTTGGCGAGCGTTCGCAGGTCGACAAATATTTTGGGAAAGCTCGAAGAGCTTGGTCTGCTCAGAATTTTGATTTGGGCTCATTTCGGCCTCCGTTTCCACTACGGGCAGTACTGCACAGGCTATTTCGTCATTTTGTGCAGATTTTCTGTCAGTGCCGTTTTCTGCATAACAGGTGCCTTATAGTCTTCTACGGTTTGTGCTATATAGCACAAGTTGTTCCCGCTCCATTTCTCCTATTTTCGGGCAGTTTTCACATCAGGTGCAGCATTTACCATGACTGACAACAACAACACAGATGTGTTCAAGATGTTTGCTGCTGAGGACAGGTTGGATGGGGACAACTACCCTATGTGGGCTTATATGATGCAACATGTTCTTGTGTCAAAAGGTGTCTGGAACATTGTGCAGGGCATTGATGTACGTCCTGGTTCTGAAGATGTAGGCGATGTTGAGGATGTTGCAGGTCTTGCTGCAAGGATTGCAGCTGTTAGAGTTGTTTTGCCTACAGCAGAACAAGCTCGTTGGGATGTTAAGGATGCGCAGGCTCATGCATTGATTGCGTTGTCTGTGAAGCGCACCATTATTCCTCACATCCGTTCAGCAAAATCTGCAAAACAGGCTTGGGATATTCTAGCAGGTCTTTATGCAAGCCGCAATGAGGCTAAAATTGCTTTGCTGCGTAAAGAGCTAGAGTCGAAGATTATGCATGAGGAAGATGATATGGACACTTTCCTTGCTAGTGTCAAGGATATCAATGAGCAACTCATTTCTGCAGGTGAAGTCATTTCTGACAGTTCCCTTGTGCAGACTGTTCTTGATGCCTTACCAGATTCCTACCAGACTTTTGCTAGTACTTGGAGACTGATGACCCAAGGAAATCCTGAAGTTGTCAAGTTTGATGCATTATGCACATTGCTGTTGCAAGAGTCACTTTCTAGAAAAAACAGGACTAGGCAGCGTGCAGTTGAACAGGCTTTTATTGCTTCTCAAAGAAAGGGTGGTAACAGTAATGCAACCACTTCTTATGGTTCTGCTGCGAGTGGCAAAAATTCTGTTCCTAATGCTTCTGCTGGCAGCACTTCGTCTGGCAATTCTGGTGATAAGGGCAAAAAGAAGATGCGTTGCCATTATTGTAAAGCCAATGATCACTTGATCAAGTCGTGTCCTAAGTTGAAGGCCAAAGAGGCTAAGAAGAAAGAGGGTGGTTCCACTGCAAATGCTGGTTCCACTACAAATGCAGCCATTGTTGAGTCTTCTGTGAAAGGAGATTGTGATGCTGATGTTGATGCAGAATGGGCTTTTAGTGCAGAGTGCACTTACAATCCTGCTGTCCATGATGCATGCTTGTCAGTTGCTGCAGATTCACATGTGTGGTATTTCGACAGTGGTGCTACAAAGCACATTACCTCACATCGTGAATTGTTTACCTCTCTCGAGTCTGTCCCTCATGGGAATTCAGTCACTTGTGCCAACAACGCCTCTTATCCAGTTCAGGGAGTTGGAAAGATTGTGCTCACTGCTGCTAATGGCAGTTCCTTCACACTTGTTGATGCACTTTATGTACCTGGGATCAAGAAGAATCTCTTGTCTGTATCCGCACTTGCTAGACTTGGACTTGTAGTCAAATTTGTGGATGACAGATGTACAGTTCATGATCTCAGTTTTGGTGATGAAATTGTTGCATCTGGGCTTTTGTGCCGTGGGCTGTATAAGCTCACTTTGTATGACAAGTGTGGACAAAATTTTGCAAATGCTGTTGCAGATTCAAGGGCTATTTCAGATGCAAAACTTTGGCATGCACGTTTTGGTCATCTGAATTTTGCCAGTTTGCTGCGTTTGCAGAAATCTGATATGGTTGCTTCTTTGCCGCCTCTTGAAGCACCTATCAAACATGTTTGTGAAAGCTGTATTCTGGGTAAAATGCAGCGTTCTAAGTTTCCAAAGGATGGTTCAGTTAGGGCCACATGCAGGTTGCAGCTTGTGCATAGTGACGTTTGTGGGCCCATGCAAACTCCGTCCTTGGGCAATTACCTGTACTTCGTGACTTTCATTGATGATTACTCCAGGCATGCGTGGGTATTTCCGCTTAAAGCGAAGTCCGAAGTTTTTATGTGCTTCAAACAATTTTTGGCTATGGCTGAAAATGTCTCAAAATGTACTATGGGCACCCTCCGTTCCGATCGAGGGGGGGAGTATATGTCTCATGAATTTAATGCATTTCTGGCTAGTCGTGGGATAAAACACCAATGTACAGTGCCTTATACACCTCAGCAAAATGGTGTTGCTGAGAGGAAAAACAGGTCACTAACGGAAATGGCACGATGTATGGTCAAAAGTCAAGCTTTGCCGCATTCTTTTTGGCTTGAGGCCATCATGTGTGCCACTTATGTACTTAACAGGTGTCCTACGAAAGCTTTGCAGTCTATTACTCCATATGAAGCATGGCATGATAGAAAACCTTCTATTGAGCACATGCGTGTTTTTGGCTGTTTGGCATATGCTTTGGTGCCACAAGTGCAGCGCAGAAAATTGGATGATAAGGCTGTCAAATGTATTTTTGTTGGTTATAGTGCTGAAAGCAAAGGTTACAGGTTGTATCATCCGCAAACAAAACGTATTTTGGTTTCACGGGATGTAGTGTTTGTGGAAGATTCTGTTCAACCCTTGCTGTCATGTACTAGAGACAGTAATGTAAGCTCACAGGACATTTATGACACTTTGTTGCCTCTTTTCAGTGGTGGAAATACGAATGTAAGTTCCAATGAGGCAAATGTACAGCCTATGGGGGTTTCTGAAAACGTTTTAGAACAGCCTATTACTGATGCAGATGTACATGATGTACTTGATGAGGAAAGGGCTGAAAATGAGCAGGCTAGAGGTATGCCAAAATGGCTGGTGCACACTTTGCGTGATAGTAAATTGGATGCACCTTTATCTAGTCGTACTCGTTCAGGCTCTCGCCATGCATCTTATGCATCAGATTGTTATGCTTTGGCTGTGTCTAGTTTACATGATGTTGAGGAGCCTCTGTCTTTTGATGAAGCACAGAATTCAGAAAATTGGATTGCTGCCATGAAATCAGAATATGATGCACTTATAGAGAATGACACATGGACTTTATGTGAATTGCCTCCTGGCAAAAAGGCCATTGGTACGAAGTGGGTTTACAAGTTGAAACGCAAGCCGGATGGTGAGATCGATCGCCATAAGGCTCGACTTGTTGCAAAGGGTTATGCACAACAAAAAGGCATAGATTATGAAGAAACTTTTGCTCCCACTTGTCGTATGACTACCGTGCGTTTTCTATGTGCATTGGCAGCTCATTTTGGTTGGGATGTACATCAATCAGACATTGTTACTGCTTTCTTGAATGGTGACATATTTGAGGAAGTTTATGTAACGCAGCCTCGCGGTTTTGTCATAAAAGGACAAGAGGACAAAGTGTGCAAATGTAAGAAGGCTTTGTATGGGTTGAAGCAATCTCCTCGTGCTTGGTATGAGAAAGCTGACACTCATTTGGTTAAACGAGGCTTTTGTAACAGTCCAACAGAAAGCACATTGTATGTAAAGCGTGAGGATGATGTATTTCTCATTGTGGTTCTTTATGTTGATGATTTGCTGATCACTGGACCAAATGAGAGACATATTGCTGAATTTAAGGCTGATTTGAATGCTACTTTCAAGATGAAAGATTTGGGGCTGTTGCATCATTACTTGGGTATACAGTTTAAGCAGTGTGATGGTGGTATTGCCTTGTGTCAGAAAAGTTACATAGAGACATTGCTATGTAAGTTTGGACTTGAGGATTGCAAACCTATTGCCACTCCCATGGAAACAGGTTTGAAGTTGAGTCTACATGATGCTGGCGATCCTGCTGATGTCACTCTTTACCAAACTGCTGTTGGCTGCCTCATTTATGTATGCAACACGAGGCCAGATATTCAGTTTGCAGTCTCGCAGGTCAGCAGATTTATGCATAGCCCAGGGTCTAAGCATTGGCAGGCTGTCAAGAGGATTTTCCGCTACCTTAGTGGCACTTTACATCTTGGCTTGTTTTATCCCAAGGGGGGATCATTGCCGCCAGACTTACATGCTTTTTCGGACTCAGATTGGGCTGGTTGTTTTGACACGCGAGTGTCCACAAGTGGTTTTTGTTTCATGCTTGGCAGTTCATGTATATCATGGTTGAGCAAGAAGCAACCTACTGTGGCCACTTCGAGTTGTGAGGCTGAGTACAGGGCAGTCTTCACAGCTACGGTTGAGTGTGTATGGCTCAGACGCCTTATGGCTGACTTGGGTGTTGGACAGGACACTGCCAACACTATCTACACTGACAGTCAGAGCGCATTGGCAGTTGCGAGGAACCCAGTTTTTCATGCTCGCACAAAGCACATTGAGGTGCATTACCACTATGTCAGGGAGAGGCTCTCAGCAGGAGAGATCAGCTTGGCTTATGTGCCAACACAGGACAACCTTGCAGATCTTTTCACAAAGGCATTGTCTCGTGAGAAGCTTGAAGCTTTCCGCAAAGCTTTGGGCTTACTCCCCTTTGTGGACTGATCCTGTCCTCAGGGCATGGCACTTCCCTTTACTCATGTGCCAGCTCTCGTTCACCGCATCACTCCAGGGGGGATTTGTTACCATATACATGTGGTAGTGATGTGTGTGAACACACTAGGACCGCCGGGGCATTTTTTCCCTCTTTAGGAGGTTTTTTCCCCCGTGCATTGTATATACGCCCATCACTCTAGGGCTATCTATCTTTCCATTGCGCACTAAGTAACACACTCTCTATTGTGTGCCTTGAGCTTCCTTCGTCTTCTCCAAGCTGTGTGTGTTTCTCTGCAACCCTAATTCCAACACAAATAAAAGTTCATTTTTTTCCTGTTTTCCCAAATTTCCAAGATTTTGCTCTGCTCATCCCAGTCTTTTGATTTTAGTGATCTTCCAACACTCTTCTTCTGACCAAACTCAAGGTTCTGATGCTTCAGAGCCTATTCTAAGCAAAGAAAACATTTTTAGTACATTTTGTCAAAAAGATATATGGATCATGATCCATGTTGGACAGGTAAAATGGAAGTTTTCTGCACAGTCTATTTTCAGCAAGTGTTTTTATCCCCTTTTTGAAGGTTTTGCTGACCATCACTTCTTTGACTTTTCAGAGTTATGGTCTTCAACACCAAATTAAGGTTTTTGACAGTTTTTTCCTCGATCCTTTTGGCCCCAAACGATAGTGTAGTTTGTTTCCTAACCTACTCCTATAAACTAAAATGAATATGAAAACATAAACGAACTTAACGGTACAAAAATAAGAGCTAAGTGTGTGGTGGAACAGTCCTTTCCAAGCATGGGAAAATCAAAGAACTGTTACCATATACATGTGGTAGTGATGTGTGTGAACACAGTAGGACCGCCGGGGCATTTTTTCCCTCTTTAGGAGGTTTTTTCCCCCGTGCATTGTATATACGCCCATCACTCTAGGGCTATCTATCTCTCCATTGCACACTAAGTAATACACTCTCTATTGTGTGCCTTGAGCTTCCGTCATCTTCTCCAAGCTATGTGTGTTTCTCTGCAACCCTAATTCCAACAATTGGTATCAGAGCAGGTTACATCCTCTCGGGCTTAGTCGCCAGCTGCTCCAGCACATGCCTGCTCCCTTTCTCCGATTACAGTGAGGTTTGGCGAGCGTTCACAGGTTGATAAATATTTCGGGTGAGCTCGTAGAGGCTGGTCTGCTCAGATTTTTGATTTGGGCTCATTTCGGCCTCCGTTTCCACTACAGGCAGTACTACACAGGCTATTTCGTCATTTTGTGCATAACTTTTGTCAGTGCCGTTTTCTGCATAACAGGTGCCTTATAGTCTTCTACAATTCGTGCTATATAGCACGTGTTGTTCTCTCTCCGTTTCATCTATTTTGGCGCAGTTTTTACATCAGGTGCAGCATTTACCATGGCTGACAACAACAACACAGATGTGTTCAAGATGTTTGTTGCTGCTGAGGACAGGTTGGATGGGGACAATTACCCTATGTGGGCCTATATGATGCAACATGTTCTTGTGTCAAAGGGCATCTAGAACATTGTGCAGGGCATTGATGTACGTCCTGGTTCTAAGGATGTAGGCGATGTTGAGGATGTTGCAGGTCTTACTGCAAGGATTGCTGCTGTTAGAGTTGTTTTTCCTATGGCAGAACAAGCTCGTTGGGATGTTAAGGATGCACAGGCTCATACATTGATTGCATTTTCTGTGAAGTGCACCATTGTTCCTCACATCCGTTCAACAAAATCTGCAAAACAAGCTTGGGATATTTTGGCTGGTCTTTATGCAAGCCGCAATGAGGCTAAAATTGCTTTGCTGCGTAAAGGCTGGAGTCGAAGATTATGCATGAGGAAGATGATATGGAAAATTTCCTTGCTAGTGTCAAGGATATCAATGAGCAGCTTATCTCTGCAGGTGAAGTCATTTCAGACAGTTCCCTTGTGCAGACTGTTCTTGATGCCTTACTAGATTCTTACCAGACTTTTGCTAGTACTTGGAGACTTATGACCCAAGGATTTTCCAAAAGTTGTCAAGTTTAATGCATTATGCACATTGATGTTGCAAGAGTCACTTTCTAGAAAAAATAGGACTAGACATCGTGCAGTTGAACAGGCTTTTATTGCCTCTCAAAGAAAGGGTGGTAACAACAATGCATCCACTACTTAGGGTTCTGCTGCGAGTGGCAAAACTTTTGTTCCCAATGCTTCTACTGGCAGCACTTCGTCTGGCAATTCTAGTGACAAGGGCAAAAAGAAGATGCATTGCTATTATTGTAACGCTAATGATCACTTAATCAAGAAGTATCCTAAGTTGAAGGCCAAAGAGGCTAAGAAGAAAGAGGGTGGTTCCACTACAAATGCTGGTTCCACTACAAATGCAGCCATTGTTGAGTCTTCTGTGAAAGGAGACTGTAATGCTGATGTTGATGCAGAATGGGCTTTTAGCGCAGAGTGCACTTACAATCCTGCTGTCCATGATGCATGCTTGTCAGTTCCTGCATATTCACATGTGTGGTATTTCGACAGTGGTGCTACGAAGCACATTACCTCACATCGTGAATTGTTTACCTCTCTTGTGTCTGTCCCTCATGGGAATTTAGTCACTTGTGCCAACAATGCCTCTTATCCGGTTCAAGGAGTTGGAAAGATTGTGCTTACTGCTGCAAATGACAGTTCTTTCACACTTGTTGATGCACTTTATGTACCTGGGATCAAGAAGAATCTCTTGTCTGTATCTGCACTTGCTAGACTTGGACTTGTAGTCAAATTTGTGGATGACAGATGTACAGTTCATGATCTCAGTTTTGGTGATGAAATTGTTGCATCTGGCCTTTTGTGATGTGCGCTGTATAAGCTCACTTTGTATGACAAGTGTGGACAAAAAAATTGCAAATGTTGTTGCAGATTCAAGGGCTATTTCAGATGCAAAACTTTGGCATGCACATTTTGGTCATCTGAATTTTGCCAGTTTGCCGCATTTGCAAAAATCTAATATGGTTGCTTCTTTGCCACCTCTTGAAGCACCTGTTAAACATGTTTGTGAAGGCTGTATTTTGGGTAAGATGCAACATTCTAAGTTTCCAAAGGATGGTTCAGTCCGGGCCACATGCAGGTTGCAGCTTGTGCATAGTGATGTTTGTGGGCCCATGCAAACTCCATCCTTGGGCAATTACCTTTACTTCGTGACTTTCATTGATGATTACTACAGGCATGCATGGGTATTTCCGCTTAAAACGAAGTCCGAAGTTTTTATGTGCTTCAAACAGTTTCTGGCTATGGCTGAAAATGTCTCGAAATGTACTATGGGCACCCTCCGTTCCAATTGAGGGGGGGAGTATATGTCTCATGAATTTAATGCATTTCTAGCTAGTCGTGGGATAAAACACCAATGTACAGTGCCTTATACATCTCAACAAAATGGTGTTGCTGAGAGGAAAAACAGGTCAATGACGGAAATGGCATGATGTATGGTCAAAAGTCAAGCTTTCCCGCATTTTTTTGGGCTTGAGGCCATCATGTGTGCCACTTATGTACTTAACACGTGTCCTACGAAAGCTTTGCAGTCTATTACTCCCTATGAAGCATGGCATGATAGAAAGCCTTCTATTGAGCACATGCGTGGTTTTGGCTATTTGGCATATGCTTTGGTGCCACAAACACAGCGGAGAAAATTGGATGATAAGGCTGTCAAATGTATTTTAGTTGGTTATAGTGCTGAAAGTAAAGGTTACAGGTTGTATCATCCGCAAACAAAATGTATTCTGGTTTCACAGGATGTAGTGTTTGTGGAAGATTCTATTCAGCCCTTGCTGTCATGTACTAGAGACAGTAATGTAAGCTCACAGGACATTTATGACACTTTGTTGCCTCTTTTCAGTGGTGGGAATACGAATGTAATTTCCAATGAGGTAAATGTATAACCTATGGGGGTTTCTGAAAATGTTACAGATCAGCCTATTACTGATGTAGATGTACATGATGTACTTGATGAGGAAAAGGCTAAAAATGAGCAGGCTAGAGGTATGCCAAAATGGCTGGTGTACACTTTGCGTGACAGTAAATTGGATGCACCTTTGTCTAGTCGTACTCGTTCAGGCTCTCGCCATGCATCTTATGCATCAGATTGTTATGCTTTGGCCATGTCTAGTTTACATGATGTTTAGGAGCCTCTGTCTTTTGATGAAGCACAAAATTCAAAATAGTGTATGTCTGCAATGCAATCAGAATATGATGCACTTATAGAAAATGACACATGGACTTTATGTGATTTGCCTCCTACTGAAAAAGGCCATTGGTACGAAGTGGGTGTACAAGCTGAAACGCAAGCCTGATGGTGAGATTGATACCATAAGGCTCGACTTGTTGCAAAGGGTTATGCACAACAAAAAGGCATAGATTATGAAGAGACTTTTGCTCCCACTTGTCGTATCACTATGGTGCATTTTCTATGTGCATTGGCAGCTCATTTTGGTTGGGATGTACATCAATCAAACATTGTTACTGCTTTCTTGAATGGTGACATATTTGAGGAAGTTTATGTAACGCAGCCTCGCAGTTTTGTCATAAAAGGACAAGAGGACAAAGTGTGCAAATGTAAGAAGGCTTTGTATGGGTTGAAGCAATCTCCTCGTGGTTGGTATGAGAAAGCTGACACTCATTTGGTTAAACGAGGTTGTCGTAACAGTCCAACAGAAAGCACATTGTATGTAAAGTGTGAGGGTGATGTACTTCTCATTGTGGTTCTTTATGTTGATGATTTGCTGATCACTGGACCAAATGAGAGACATATTGTTGAATTTAAGGCTGATTTGAATGCTACTTTCAAGATGAAAGATTTGGGGCTGTTGCATCATTACTTGGGTATACAGTTTAAGCAGTGTGATGGTGGTATTGCCTTGTGTCAAAAAAGTTACATAGAGACATTGCTATGTAAGTTTGGACTTGAGGATTGCAAACCTATTCCCACTCCCAAGGAAACAGGTTTGAAGTTGAGTCTACATGATGCTAGTGATCCTGCTGATGTCACTCTTTACCAAACTGCTGTTGGCTGCCTCATTTATGTATGCAACACGAGGCCAGATATTCAGTTTGCAGTCTCACAGGTCAGCAAATTTATGCATAGCCTAGGGTCTAAGCATTGGCAGGCTGTCAAGAGGATTTTCCGCTACCTTAGTGGCACTTTACACCTTGGCTTGTTTTATCCCAAGGGGGGATCATTGCCACCAAACTTACATGCTTTTTCGGACTTAGATTGGTCTGGTTGTTTTGACACGCGAGTATCCACAAGTGGTTTTTGTTTCATGCTTGGCAGTTCATGTATATCATGGTTGAGCAAGAAGCAACCTACTCTGGCCACTTCGAGTTGTGAGACTGAGTATAGGGCAGCCTTCACAGCTACGGTTGAGTGTGTATGGATCAGACGCCTTATGGATGATTTGGGTGTTGGACAGACACTGCCAACACTATCTACACTGACAGTCAGAGCGCATTGGCCATTGCAAGGAACCCAATTTTTCATGCTCGCACAAAGCACATTGAGGTGCATTACCACTATGTCAGGGAGAGGCTCTCAACAGGAGAGATCAGCTTGGCTTATGTGCCAACACAGGACAACCTTGCAGATCTTTTCACAAAGGCATTGTCTCGTGAGAAGGTTGAAGCTTTCCGCAAAGCTTTGGGCTTACTCCCCTTTGTGGACTGATCATGTCCTCAGGGCATGGCACTTCCCTTTACTCATGTGCCAGCTCTTGTTCACCGCATCACTCCAGGGGGGATTTGTTACCATATACATGTGGTAGTGATGTGTGTGAACATACTAGGATCGTCGGGGCATTTTTTCCCTCTTTAGAAGGTTTTTCCCCTCGTGCATTGTATATACGCCCATCACTCTAGGGCTATCTATCTTTCCATTGCACACTAAGTAATACACTCTCTATTGAGTGCCTTGAGCTTCCTTCGTCTTCTCCAAGCTGTGTGTGTTTCTCTGCAACCCTAATTCCAACAAGAACGGAATACTATCTTGTACTTCACTCACAGCTTTCTGTGCCCTTAAGGAGCAGAACTGGCTAGTCTTGGACTCCAGTCTCTACCAAGCACTAAACCTACATCCAGCTGCTTCACTATCTATGTGTGAGCAGAATGGGTATCAAAGTCTTTGAAGGGAGTTTTTTTTGTACACTGAGTCACTCACCACCTAAGAATCGGTTTCCTCGATAGTGGCGCCAATGCAAGCGGGTTGCCGTGACAGACGTCTGCGGCATAGCTCTTTTGTACTAACATAATGTCAATATGCAAGGAAGGGACTTGGGATGGGTCATAAAGACTTAACGAGAGTGTCAATCTCATCAAAATGAACTCAGAGGGCTACTCATTCTACGACAAAAGAAAATCAACCACTTCATAGTTAGACAATGAGTATGCATCCAATCTCATCGCTCTAAGTCATCACGTCTTTTTGCCATCCAAATGAATTTGGAATGCAATGAAACTTAAGGAGAGGTATCACAACACGTAAGGGCATATTCCTAACAAGTTCTCTCACCATCTGGGAAGGTACATAAATCACAATCCAACATAAAAAATGTGTAGAAAACTGAAACAGAAGTACTCGGAAAGGTCCTCCTTAAGCATTAAAACACTTATCCATGGTCAAAACATTAAAAAAAAACCATTTTAACCTCCAAATCAATGCATTTAGCTCACAAACAAAGCGTTGCGAACCACAACAAAATTGAGAACGATTACACTTAGATTGTAGAGAAAGAGACAAGGAATGCAATGTGCTATTCGAAAATGAATTCTGATTACCAGTTCAGGAGAGAAGAGGGTTACAAATTGTAGCAGCAAGAGGCTCCCACAGTGCACGTTTCCAAATTTTCAAGCTAATGATATCCAAAACTAAGGATTTTGACTTAAAAGTTAAGGGAGCTTTCCCACAACCATTTGACCACTTACAAGGGTGTAGATTCAAAGCGGTTGAGATGGTATTGTCAGATTACATCATAATTACAAATCATCATAGACTGAACTACATGGCTTTCTTCAAAAACGAGTAGTGTTTACAGGGTCTGGTGTGCATATGCTTGTATCTGTTGTATCCACCAAACAGCTATTTTGCATCATGTTTATGGTGATGGAATGTTATCGTATGATGTATGGAAACTTATGGGTTGATGTGGATGACTCATATGCATGGAAATGATTCTTTCCACCTTTCTAGATCAAAACTGGCTCTATGTGCTAGAGAGGTGAAGTACAGATGTGATGCATCAACTTGCATGGTTGGATGTTGTCAAAATTGGATTTTTATATCATTTTTAGTTTCTAGTCAAACTTCTTTTATGCGTGAAAAAGCTCATGTCTAAGAGTCATGTGTAGGGACTCTGATGGACTGCAAGGGGATATGTCAAACTCCAAGTGTGGGAGTTGATTCCTTGTGAGTATTATTTGTGGTTAAGGGCTGAGATTCCCTCATGGATTATGGTTGTGATTTTATGGTGAAGTCAATGTGGCTCTTGGTTTTCTTTTGGATATGGTCATGCTCCCAAATTTTTTGCAACCATGCTGTGTTCTAAAGTGGTTATGCTGGGTTGGTTGTGCCTCACCCGAGTTGGGTAGAGTGGTCATCCGTGTGATGTGATTGGATTATCGTTTATGGTTTTGGGATTAGATCATGAAGTGATCCAGATGGTTTATGGGTGACATGTAAGTCTAGAGACCCTATACAGTTTAAACTCCTTGGAAATATTTTTTGTTCATATGGAAAGTGCTATTGTGATGGGACTCATGTGTTATGTTTCTCATGGCAGCATCCCTACAAGGCTAGGATCACCTACATTGCTTAGCCTTAGACGAAAGGATCATTGACCTGGGGATTTAGTGGATTGGGGGTGTTGCCTAGGTCTTCTTCTTTTTGTTAGGCTCATCTACACGGTTAGTACATCGAGGGTTGAATGACCTACATGGCTAACGCGTCGAGGATTTTGCCTTGACTTTGCTGGGCATCGAAGAGGCATGGTGCCTAAACTGATATGGTTGGTGTTGATACCCTACCACCTACTGGTACTTGGGATCCTTTTGAGCTCAGGTTCATTGAGGGAGGCAAAGCGGCCTCAGCTTATGACTGGCTCAGGTAGGTTGGAGGTGTTCTGGCTTGCTCCCGGCAAAGTAAAATTCTCTCTCTCCGTAGTAGAGCAAAAGTGGATGGGTGGACCGGTCAATCCCTACACAGGGTCCAATGCTCTGCTTGTTATTTTTTCATAAACTTTTCTTGATGTTATGTTATATCCAAATTTTTTTCATTGCATTATACATGGTTTCCTGTTTCATTTAGATGGGGAATTTAAAGACTCTTTGTTGTCATTCTCTCATGACTCTGTGCACTCTATTTCATCCTCCACTATATTCTCTCTCTCTCTCTCTCTCTCTCTCTCTCTCTCTCTCTCTCTCTCTCTCTCTCTCTCTCTCTCTCTCTCTCTCTCTCTCTCTCTCTCTCTCTCTCTCTTTGCAATGCGGTGTACACATATTTTCACCCTCCACAATGTTATATTTTTCTTGAGTACACTTTCATTCATAACACCCATTCAAGGGTAGCAGTAGTCACTAGGTGCCTCTGGATGCAGTTCGGCTCATGGACTAAACTCCATGCTTGGTCGGGTGCTGAGAGCTTCTCCCCTATGCAAATGCTTTCACAACTCTGATGTACATTGAGAATTGTATAAAGGTGTAAATTGTTTTTTTTTCATAGACCCTTGGGGAGGGGTATCTCTCACCCTGCAAGAGCTCTCCTCCTCCATTCAAGATGTTGCCATCAACCCCTCAAATTTCGTCATGCATCACAACCAATGTTAACTCCTTTCTCGCTCTTATAGCCTTGCCATTGACCATGTCACAACTCCAGTGTGATCAAAGCATCGTCCTTGATCTCCAACCTTGCCTCTTTGAGCTCCACCTTGTGATGCTCCAAGGTTGCAAAATTGTTCCTTTCAAGATGGGTGGGTCACAAATGTGCTCATACTTGCCCCTTTAGGCCTCTTTAGGGAATATAGATGAGACCATACGAGTGAGGTTGCAGGTGGAGTAGGTAGAGAGAGATGCAAAGATAGATAGATTGGATTATCATCCACAGAGGTCAGATATGACCCATGGGACCAAAAACAAACATTACAATGGTTTCGTCTAAGCAGAAGATGACGATACATATCAGTTAAGGACTAAGGGTCCATTAAGAGGGGAGCAGGTGGGATGGGAAGTAGGGGATAGAGGCGAAGGGAGGGCATTAGTTCCATCCTGGCATCACGATTTTAGGTGTGCAGAGGTGGCAATAGTGAAATCACCAATCCTTGTCCTTTCAACTTTACATAGTCCCTCAGAACCTCATTAGCAAATAATTTTTGTTTTGATAAATCTGACCCAACATACTTGCCTCGGGACTTTTTTCTTTTGATGGTGACAAGTCCATTTGATGGAATTGATGGTGTGCAGGTATGGCGCGGGAAGCAAGGGCATCTCTGTCAAACACATGGTGAGTAGTATGGTGGAACGAGGGGGGGGTTGCCCGTTGCAAGACGTAAACTCGGGATTGTTAGAGGGCTACGGAGTGCGGACGTGGTGGCGTGACAAGGCAAGCCATGTTAGACGAGGTGGGGTTGACGGGTTGTTCGTGTGCCACATGTCTGGACATCATTAGGAGAGGGAGGGGACATCTAGTGTCTCCTCGAGGTTAGTACCTTAGTTAGTACCTTGTACCCTCAAGGTTGGGGCCTCAGTAAGCATTTGGCCTGAGGAGCGTTCAATGCCGGTATTTAGTCTCGCTCTCCTTGAGGATCTCCAAGGCGCTTGCCAACTCTTCTCGTGGTAGGAGGGGATCCACTTCTCCGGGTATAATTGCAAGCAGGATGCGAGGTAGAGTCATGGGGTGGGAGGTAGGCGCCAAAGGCTGAGTTCCATTGCACTTGGCGGTTGGAAAGACGACAAGGAAGGCAAAGGGTGGCGGCATGTGGGGTGCTCGTTCCATGCCCCCCCCCATGGCTATAGGGGGAACCCACAGTGGGAGAAGCGAAGCCCAATTGTAGGTAACTGGGAGAGGGTTTAGGGACTATGTTTGGGATGGGGTTGCTATTATGGCTTGCTTTTTGACTTGGGCTCCCTTTTTGCAGGTGACAATCCATGAGGAGGAGGAGATTTTGTCATAGGGAAGGGAGGCACGCATGCCAGATAGTGAACATGTAAGGATTTAGGGTGCTGCTCAACTAGCCTCCCGGGGCGGTCACTTTTTAGAATGTGTATGCTATCACGTGAGTTAACCGGAGAGGATTATTAAAAGATCAAAATGTATACATACAGAGGGGGATGGGGGTTTTTTAAATAGGCTCGTAGTGTAAATATAGTATGTATATTGAGGTATTATTAATAACTTCTTGAACGCACATGATATAAGAAGCTTTTGATAAGGGACCGCCCCGGGACTAGCCTGGGTTTAGGGCATGAGGGGGACATGGGATTCTCACCCTTGCACAAACCACATTGCAAGTCACGACAGAGGTGGTGGTGTCCAAGGAAAGGGAGGAGGATGATCCCCCTCCCAGTCCTCCTATGAAAAAGAACCCATTTAAGCTCACTGTCAAGGGGGTATGGGTGATAAGCAACCTCCTGCACAACAAAGAAACATGCGAGCTCAAAGCCTTGTGCAATCCAAAAAAAGATCAAAGTTTCATGAGGATAGGCATGCAATGGCAATCCCTGATGCTAGAGATGACATCGAGGCCACTGTCCACCAAAATCAGGTATGTCCGAGTTTACACTTTCACAGAGGCATGGCCATGGGAGTGCTGCTCCGGGCTAGAGCAGCTTATCATATCTCCACCTTACTATTTTTAGAGTTTCACTATTCCTGTCCATAATTGTTACCCTGTGTGCATGTGCTGCAACAATTGTTATGTCATTGAAATTCTCTAGAAAAAATTCTTTTGCTACCTCTTGTAGTGCCAGTAGTGCAACAGGTTTCCACCTCATGGTTCCAAAACATGCTTCCTCACATATTGACTTGACTAGTCCTTGGAATGGAAGATTCGATACTAGAAGCTCAATACATTTTTTAGCCTTCCTGGTTTCCTTGAACATCTTGATATGTCTTTGTAGTCTCTTCATCCTTGGAGCTTTCAAGATTTTCATGGGCTTTTCTAGTCTCTTCTTTTTACTAGAAGATCTTCCTCCTGCTTTAGCAGCCAAACCTGGTCCTTTTCTTGCCTTTCTTGCAATTGCCTTTGTTCTTGCCATTTACCTGTAAGTCAATCTCTCTCTCTCTCTCTCTCTCTCTCTCTCTCTCTCTCTCTCTCTCTCTCTCTCTCTCTCTCTCTCTCTCTCTCTCTCTCTCTCTCTCTCTCTCTCTCACACACACACACACACACACACACACACACACATAAGTTTTAACCAACACTTCCGGTGGTATCTCCCTATTTAAACCCCCGTGTTTTTCTCATGCTATCCATCATTGGATGATATTAAGTGACTTACAAACACTAGCTAGTAACCTAAAAGGTATTTTTTCTTGGTATAGCTCTATATCGGTCTTTATCCATCTATATATCTCTCTCTGGGAGTATCCTTGCCGAGATAATGTAGAATCTAGGTCAATACCTCTCTCTCTCTCTAGTACACATTGGAAGTCCGAGGCAAAAAAAAAAAAGGAATCTTATGTTAGGTGGCTCACCTACTGGAAATGCTTAACATGGAGGGGGATAAATGGAATACGTTAAATTATCGTGAGGTGCGTGCCTGATAAGGAGTAGCTAATAGATGACACCTTATACTTAGTCTGTAGAGTGTATGGGTGTATTGAGGACGCCGATTGGGAAACCGGTGTGTGATACTTATAAAAACACAAGGCTGCAATACCAAAACTCCACCTAAAGCCCATACGCACAGACAGAGCGCTAAACATTGTACTATCATACTTGAATGCTTTCATCTAATCTAGGCACATAGTTGTATCCTCTCACAACATACACACAAGCAAGGAAATTTCTACCTTGCTCTTCTCCTAGATAGAACGTAACCTGCACACATACAAGCACATACAGCTGGCGGCATACTACCCCATCGCATGAACGACATTGAAGCATCCAAGTAGTGGGATCGTTAGCAACTTCGGGCGGCGACACAACAATATATAAAGGAGTTGTGCTACTCATCATAGGTAATCAGACACTGGTTTTTCATTCTGTTTTTTTAATATCCCCTCTTTTCATTTAAATAGAATTTAAAGGTATGTGAATAGACATGGAGAAATTGGGAATATATATTTGCTCTGCATAGCATACCGTATACTTGTTGAGTATGTGTATAAGGGCATAAGATGGGGGAAATATTTGAAAAGAAACATCCGCATCGTATAAACACTATCTGCATGGTCCGAAACGCCATATAATCCGCATGTTTCGGAGCACTGTGTAATAAATTTCTCAAATGCATGACAATGGACGCTGGCTAGGGATACATCGCTAATAGGCAAGAAGCAGGCCAAACTAGCTCTTAATTCTCCATGCAATAAGATAGAGTACGCTCTAGTTGGTAAATAGAAATGAAGTTATGCAAAAGTAGTCAACATGGTGTAACAACTACTAAGATATATTGTGGTAAATCCATGAACGTGCCTCTAATATACCGTGTTTTGGTTTTGTTTGTTATAAAACACAGTCTAAAAGATGGTAAGATTATTGTTGAAAAGAACTTAGCAATATACATAATAGGTCGTATTTAAAAGGAATTTTTTGAACACTGGTTGACTGAATATCACATAATGGTAAACATTTGCTCATGAAATAGCATTTTGTATGGTCTTTTTTGGCAGCTTACATTAGAAATTATTCGAAACAGTCTCAACATAAAGCGTACAGATGACGACCCTGAGCTCTTAGGTAGACTTTTGGTCTACTAAGACGATGTCGACCCAAAATTTAGCATAAGTTCTTTTTAAGTCTTTCTAGACATTATAATTTTGTAAACAAATGTTATTTTTTAGTATTGGTCTTAAACCATTTAGGAAGGTCTGTTTTACTTTTTTGAACTAAGAACTTGTAAAGTAAGTTATTGTGGAAATGGTATGCTGACTGGTATGCGCATTGAAATACAGGTTTCCGGTTTTTTAATAAAAAAAATCCTCATGTGAGGCTCCTCAGAGAGGAGGACATGCTTAAATTTAAAAATTGACCCAATTACAAACAAAACTCTGCTAAAATTTTGGCAAAATAGAAAAGATGGAAAATAAGCTTTTTTTATTGAAAGGTCAATGTCAGCATAAACCATATCCATAAATTGAGATAAACACTATAATAAATTTTGGCAAGTAATTCTGGGATTATCATCTAAATCCTCATGTGAGGCTCGTAGAGAAGGAGGACCAGGTTACTTTTTTGAGAAATGGGTCTATTTACAAACAAAACTATGCCAAAATTTTGGTAAATAAAGTACTTCTAGATTGACAGATGATACACACCTTATCTCTTGAAAAGATTACCTATAGAGTATATGTCCCCAAACTTGACTTTTCTCCGTCTCTCTCTATCATTACTTCTTTCTCTCTAAAGTCTCTCAAAAATCTCACTCTTTCTACCTATTGGGGTGGGTTCTCCAGGTTTACATGTAAAACTCGATACAAAAATGCTGCTTCCCTCTTTAATTGTCTCCATCTAGGCTTAGAAGTTATTATTTCTAGGATAGACCACAAGTAGACAATAATTGTTTTATGAAATTGTACTACAGGGTATGGTGCTTTCTATCAAAAGCCCACTTGCGGGGGTTATACCATCCTTTGAGAATGCGAGCCCAAAAACTCGTAAACGGTATTACCTTTCCAATGGAAAGACACGTCCCTTCGCCATACATGATTTTTCGGAAGGATGCAAACCACTTTTCCATATCAAATCGGAAACAACGTCCATCGTACCAATTGAAACTATCATAGAGGAAAATTTGCCAAACAAGCCTATTGAAGAAAGTACCATTAAAAATTAGAAACATGCCTGATAGAGAAGCAAAGAAAATACTCCCTCGGAATGTGCATACGGAGAGTGAAAGGGTTTAAGGCTATGGGACATCAATAACAATCCGAATAGACTTTTTGGATACCTATCTTCCCATCAAGGTTGCCCATGTGCTAATTGGATGCTTGTGCTGGATGCTGACAGGTATATGTCTATTCTTTCATGGATTTTGAGGCTCAATTAGTCTCCTACCTGAACCGGATATACCAGCATAATTTATTTATTTTTTGGCTTTTGTCGATTTTTTCATTGTATACTGTCTATTGTCTTTTATGTTTTATCTATTTTGGTCAAGTGTCAATATATGGTTCTCTAAGAGCGGATATCATCTCTCTCTCTCTCTCTCTCTCTCTCTCTCTCTCTCTCTCTCTCTCTCTCTCTCTCTCTTCCCCCCCCCCCCCCCCCGGGGAGGTCACGTAATAAAAATGTAACCTATCACGTGAGTTCAACAGAAGGGTATTTAAAGTTTTGGAAACTTACAGAAATATATATACAGAAGGGCATTAGTTTTTCAAGTTTGAAAAAAACTTACAGATTTTTAAAAAAAAGGGTACATTATATTCTTAACAAAATTCGCAGATAAGGGGTTTTGCAAACATGTCTTGAACGCACGTGATATGGTAGGTTTACACATAGTGAACCCCCCGAGTCTCTCTCTCTCTCTCTCTCTCTCTCTCTCTCTCTCTCTCTCTCTCTCTAAGAAAGTGGCATTATGGAACGTGGGTGCAATTTTGCAAAAGATAGATTGATATTTGCGCACCATTGTGCACACTAGTCCAAGTCATTGTGCCATAACATTATAATTCTTCTTTATTACACACACAAGGACACAAACACACACACCTGCTCTCTCTATCTCTCTCTCTTCCTTTCTGTACCCTGACTCTACTTCTGCTACGTTATTTCATTCCCATATTTGTCTATCTATCTATGAAAATGTGGCATTATGACAGCTTGACGTTTTGCTAATAATAGGATCGTCTCCACACGCCATTGTGCAAATTCAACAAAATTATTGGTAGTGGTCATTTTGGCCTATGTAGTAGTCCCAATAATATACCATGTCCAGTTAAGTGCGTGCGCACACACACACACACACAACTCTACTCTCTCTCTCTCTCTCTCTCTCTCTCTCTCTCCCTCCAATCCCTTCTTTCAAGAACATGGAATGGAAATGGGGTCCCTCTCTCTCTCTCCCCCCCTCTCTCTCTCTCTCTCCCCCTATGTGTGTGTGTGTGTGTGTGTGTGTGTGTGTGTGTGTGTGTTTTTGTGTGTATAATCATTCATAGTATCGTTGCCACCATGCACGATAAATAATGACTACATGCTTTACATGTGTCAAAAGGCTAATTAACTAGTGGACATTTATTGCACCGTATAATTTTGATACTCCTCAGTATCAAAATTATACGGTGCAATAAATGTCCACTAGTTGATTTTAGCCTTTTGACACGTGTAAAGCATGGAGTCATTATCTATCGTGCATGGTGGCAACGATACTATGAATGATTAGAGAGAGAGAGAGAGAGAGAGAGGTACCCAAAAATAGATAGTAGAGAGTGAAGGCTTGAAGTGTGTCCAAGGTCCCTGTGAGGTTTTCAACTCTCGAAGGTTGCCATGCCAAGCCCAGGAAAAGGTAACACCTATGTTGTTTATTTTTGGTACGCGTGGTTTGATGTCAATTTTGTGTGTGTGTGTGTGTGTGTGTGTGTGTGTGTGTGTGTGTGTGTGTGTGTGTGTGTGTGTGTGTGAGAGAGAGAGAGAGAGAGAGAGAGAGAGATGATACTTTTCCTTGTCTTATGGCGCGGATGGGGGTTGTTGGTCCGTTGATTGTTGTTTGCATGCCATAGAGCACAAAATGGGTAGCAAATAATGGAGAACGCAGAACAAAATGCATAACACCTCCTGTCTCTCAAATGCTACATTGTAGAACTCAACCATTCTAGCTTGAAAGTGAGGTCCATGAAGATATTGTTGTACTCATCCTAGGTTATAGTTATTCCTTGAGATCTATAAATACCATCAATATGAAATGGACATCCAATGAAATCTGTATGTGCATGGTTGAGTTGAAGTCTTTCTTTCTAGACACTTGATGTTGATAGAAGTTTAGACTTTATTCCATTCTTCACAAAAATGGAGGAGATAGACTGGTGAATATCTGAGTACCCTCTCTTACTCATGCCAAGGGAGTCAAGTGTGCCATGTATTTCAATGGCAGGCATTGCACTCTTTGTAATAAAATAGTCAACAACATCCCTCTACAAAACCTTATACTTTTTGTCATGCATTATATCCTTTGCAAGACCACTTGTCATCAAAGTCTTCAACTGCTTTCCTACATTGGCCTTTGGATCAATGTTTTCTTTGTCTGGATATACAGCATGTCTTCATAGAAAATGTAACAGACGTAAGAAAAAACTATGTATAGGTGAAATAAACTAAAAGGTTCACAGTCGTAACCTCAATGCTTGGATTCTTTTCTTGAGACCTCTAGAGCCAACCTTCAAGGTTTCAAGATTCCATAGTCTTTTCTTTCGCACACGAGCACCTAAGCTTGTATCTTTTCTTTGTAAGTTCTGTACTTTTTCTTGCAAGGCCTGTATTTCTTGTGTGCACTACAAAAGGGTTTTTTTGTCCTCACAATGCAAATTAGAAAGCCATATAATCTCATTTTCTTGATGGTGAACCATGATTTTTTGAAGTTCTAATGTCCCAATTAGAGCTTTGCAGCAGCCAAGTAAACCATTTTGTCTGTTTTGGAAAAGTCAATAAAGTAGTGGGATTTGCAAATGCAGGGAAGGCATAGGTCATAGGATTCAAAGAATATATTGAGCCATTTGTCCATAAATCTATGTGTTTTGCTCCCTCTGCTCTGAGTCTTTCTTTCTCCATGGGTGTTACTATTGTGTTTGTTTTACTTCGCTTGCATAAAGACTCGTATTCATTATTCAAATCAACATGTAGATGATATATATGTCGTTTAATGAGAAAGTTTGCGGGGGTGGACGAAGAATTCATGAATACACAGTCAAGAAAATCAAGAAACAAAAGTATATAATGCCATTACTCCCTAGATTCCCTATTGCATACATCGTATGGAGAATAACTTCCCTCCTATATAACGAGGTGCATTCAATATATCTGAAAAGGAGCAAAATCCATCAATCATTATGGTTGTTATGACTCTATCAAAAGAATCCACTTTGAAGTACACTTTTTGAACGGTTGATGAGGACACCTTTTCTTTTACCACACCAATTTTATAAAGAGAGAAGGCAAAAAAATTGTATTTTCTTAAAAGGCCCTCCAAATGACCTCTCAAATTCCCTAATGTGCCATGTGTTAAAAGGAGTATTGCTTAGTATTACTCAATTAGAATATTACTTGGTCGGAGTTCTGTTAGGTCTGGATATTTCTTAGTCGGATATTGCTAAATTGGATATTGCTGACTCTGACATGTTATGCCAAGAACATTGGGTTGGGAAATTAAAACCATTAGTTGGTGCTTGTATTTTGCACAAATTCTCAGAAGTAATAGAGAAGTTAGCCATGGTGTTTCTACTCGTCTGATGTCCTCTCAATGAACCGTGTTGCTGTTTTTGAACTTGTTTCTTTGTCTTTCTTCTGAGTCTGAATATGGAGTGTGTGTTTATTCTTGGTAAAGAGCATATGAGAGAGAGAGAGAGAGAGAGAGAGAGAGAGAGAGAGAGAGAGAGAGAGATTCATGTGTTTTAGAAGCCTAACAGAGCTAGAAAAATCACGACAAAAATAGTTTCCGCAGCCTCAACCTGTTGTTGGAGAGACTTCTTAAGAGCACTAAAGGCTCGATTCACCAACCCGTCTTTGAATGACCCACCGTCTTCTACCTATGAGCATGTTATTGTTTTACCATTAGAGCCACTAACTAGCTTCCTATTAACTTCCATTAGCTCTTGTTTAAGCCAATTCTTCACATTCTTTATATTTTCATGGCTTGCAACACTTGAGGTCTCATCGGTTCTGTCTTTAGCAAAATCCTTAGTGTCAGAACCCTTCCAAATGATTGCAAAAGAGATTCATGGTCTGAGAGCTGCAAAAACCACCTCTGCCTTGTTCCCATCCATACAAATCATTCCCTATGGCTCACTTGCCTTGAAGGATTTTACCTCGAAGTTACATCCTGTAGCGTTTTGGTTAGTCATTCTTCCTTTTTCTTGAGTTTCATGGACCCTATCAGTTGGCCATGCTTTAGTAACCACCTGATTCAGACCCGGTGTCAAAGAAACACTCCCCATAAAGGCTCTATTTGATGGTTGCACAGATGGCTTATCGCATTTGTCCATCAACACCAGAGCAAGCACCGCGGGGGAGAGGCTAAGGTTTGGATGATAGAGGCATATAGCAGCAACAAGAATTGGGAGGGGGCTAGTAAGCGCCAGGGGAACAACCTATAGGTGAGGGGATACACACAAAGTGCCGAAGATAAGAAGCACTAAATATAAGTCTTTAGAGTGCAAATTATAAGTACCGTCCAAGATAAGCTAGTAGCACACTGGATAGTTCAAACAAAAACAAAACACGCTTAACACCATATTAGAGAGTTTGAGACTTTGAAACCAAATTGGTAATCACCAATGTTTAGAAGATTCGGCCATATGGACAAATCTCAAAGTGTTTTTAAACACTAAATCTTTCCACAAGGTAGTATTTGAAAAGATCTTCGGAGCCATACTCTAAAAAATTTGGCTAAGATTTGACCATGTAGTCTAATCTTAAACACTTTTTGAAAGCGAGAATTGGGAATTTCCCAAATTCACTAATATGGTGTTGAGCCTTAAGATAGAAAAAGTGCATTGATTATACCATGCAAGGGATACAATCAGAGGGGAACTGCAGAACGAGAGATCTTGTCAAAACCAAAGCAGGAGATCCTAAGGAAATACTCAAGGATGTGACAAGCATGGATGTTGCAGTGAGAAAGACAGGTCGTTACGATACGAGCCAAAAAACTTGACAACAATGCTCTCAGAAGCACCCATCTGACAACAAGACCTCTTCACCATGCACATTGAACAACTTTGAGTTCATCTAGACCCTTGCAGACGAGCTCAACCTAATACCTTTTGTCGCTCACCATCGCTCATCACGCAGATTTCTCTTGCAAAATATCTTATCACAATACCCTCTTAAAAACAAGCTCTTAAATTAAAGACTTGTCAAGTTAGAGATTTGAGGTCTCTTGATGTGTTCTTATGCTCCTCTCTCTCTCTCTCTCTCTCTCTCTCTCTCTCTCTCTCTCTCTCTCTCTCTCTCTCTCTCTCTCTCTCTCTCAGCCGTTTTTTGACCTAGTAGACAGCAGTTCACTCTTTTGACCATAACTTGCTCATCCGAACTCCGATTTAGGTGATCTATAGCCTCAATGGAAGAGCACGAAGCCCTCTACGCATTGATGTAAAGAAAGAATTTTTCTGTGTAATGGAAGGCTTTGCTGTAACAGCATCTCAGAACTGAAAAAACTGTCAAAACTTTGCGTTTTTGTTGCCGACTTGAAGGCAATGTCAAACAAAACTCGCAAGGGTGGAAAAGCCACACTCGCCATGGAGAATGATGCAAAATCTCCAAGGAATTTGGATGCTAATCCAACCACATTATCTACAACAACGGAAGCAATGATCATGGCTTACTTGATCTCGTTACAAGAAACCGTCAACAAACAAGGTGAAGAGTTGCGTGCACTTGCAATGGAGAATGGTACTTTAAGAGTTCTCGTTGTGGAGAATGAGCACCTCAAGAAGGTTCTTGAAATGCAAACAACACGCTTGATGCATCTTGAGAATGAAGTTCAAGAATGTAAACGCTCTCTTGTTGACATGAATGTATTGAAAGAGCGCTTGAGCAAAGTTAAGAGTGATCATGTATTGAAAGAGGAAACAATAGATACAATACGACATGATGTATGTGAGATGAGAAATGCATCCAAATCATGGGTTGATATATGTAAGGATAATGTGGTTTCTACATCTCCTATCACGCAAGCCGTTGTCCAAGCAAAGAATGTAGAGAATGTGGACACTCAAGAATTGCACGAACGACAAAAACGCTCAAAGAACATCGTCATTCGTGGAATCAAGGAGGAAAGCATGGAAACACCCCAATCTCTTGCAGTTGCTATTGAAGAGTTTTTTGCTACACACTTTGGCATGTCAGGAATCATGGCTTATGGTGCACATCGAGTTGGAAAACAAGGAGTCCCTCGCTCGGGAGAAAGACCTATTGTATGTACCATGGCTGATGAGATAAAGAGAAAGATCATCCTTGACAATGGTTGGATCTACCTCAAAGGAACAAGTTGTAATGTATATGAGGATCGCACTATTATGCAACAAAATGTACATCGCAAAGCATATGAGGAAAGAAGCAAGAAGGTTAAGGTATCACCTCAAGAAGAAAAGCCACTTAAGGAGGATGCAAGTCCACCTAACAAATAGGGACACGTGATCTATGAGACCAACTCACGCTTGCGAATAAGCTTTTGGAATTGTAACGGGTATCCATGGAATGCGGGAATTGGCATTGATGAGCTTACCAATGACTCCGATGTGATACTTCTTGTCGAAACATGGGAGCATGATGCGCAACGAATTCTTGGATTTGACAAATACGATGTGCATTCTTTGATGTGGGCCAAAAATGCAAAGCAACGAAGAGGCCAAGGAGGCGTAGCATGTGTTACCATATACATGTGGTAGTGATGTGTGTGAACACACTAGGACTGCCGGGGCATTTTTTCCCTCTTTAGGAGGTTTTTTCCCCCGTGCATTGTATATACGCCCATCACTCTAGGGCTATCTATCTTTCCATTGCACACTAAGTAACACACTCTCTATTGTGTGCCTTGAGCTTCCTTCGTCTTCTCCAAGCTGTGTGTGTTTCTCTGCAACCCTAATTCCAACAATTGGTATCAGAGCAGGTCACGTCCTCCCGGGCTTAGTCGCCAGCTGCTCCAGCACATGCCTGCTCACTTTCTCCGATTTCAGTGAGCTTTGGCGAGCGTTCGCAGGTCTGCTCAGAATTTTGATTTGGGCTCATTTCGGCCTCCGTTTCCACTACGGGCAGTACTGCACAGGCTATTTCGTCATTTTGTGCAGATTTTCTGTCAGTGCCGTTTTCTGCATAACAGGTGCCTTATAGTCTTCTACGGTTTGTGCTATATAGCACAAGTTGTTCCCGCTCCATTTCTCCTATTTTCGGGCAGTTTTCACATCAGGTGCGGCATTTACCATGGCTGACAACAACAACACAGATGTGTTCAAGATGTTTGCTGCTGAAGACAGGTTGGATGGGGACAACTACCCTATGTGGGCTTATATGATGCAACATGTTCTTGTGTCAAAAGGTGTCTGGAACATTGTGCAGGGCATTGATGTACGTCCTGGTTCTGAAGATGTAGGCGATGTTGAGGATGTTGCAGGTCTTGCTGCAAGGATTGCAGCTGTTAGAGTTGTTTTGCCTACAGCAGAACAAGCTCGTTGGGATGTTAAGGATGCGCAGGCTCATGCATTGATTGCGTTGTCTGTGAAGCGCACCATTATTCCTCACATCCGTTCAGCAAAATCTGCAAAACAGGCTTGGGATATTCTAGCAAGTCTTTATGCAAGCCGCAATGAGGCTAAAATTGCTTTGCTGCGTAAAGAGCTAGAGTCGAAGATTATGCATGAGGAAGATGATATGGACACTTTCCTTGCTAGTGTCAAGGATATCAATGAGCAACTCATTTCTGCAGGTGAAGTCATTTCTGACAGTTCCCTTGTGCAGACTGTTCTTGATGCCTTACCAGATTCCTACCAGACTTTTGCTAGTACTTGGAGACTGATGACCCAAGGAAATCCTGAAGTTGTCAAGTTTGATGCATTATGCACATTGCTGTTGCAAGAGTCACTTTCTAGAAAAAACAGGACTAGGCAGCGTGCAGTTGAACAGGCTTTTATTGATTCTCAAAGAAAGGGTGGTAACAGTAATGCAGCCACTTCTTATGGTTCTGCTGCGAGTGGCAAAAATTCTGTTCCTAATGCTTCTGCTGGCAGCACTTCGTCTGGCAATTCTGGTGATAAGGGCAAAAAGAAGATGCGTTGCCATTATTGTAAAGCCAATGATCACTTGATCAAGTCGTGTCCTAAGTTGAAGGCCAAAGAGGCTAAGAAGAAAGAGGGTGGTTCCACTGCAAATGCTGGTTCCACTACAAATGCAGCCATTGTTGAGTCTTCTGTGAAAGGAGATTGTGATGCTGATGTTGATGCAGAATGGGCTTTTAGCGCAGAGTGCACTTACAATCCTGCTGTCCATGATGCATGCTTGTCAGTTGCTGCAGATTCACATGTGTGGTATTTCGACAGTGGTGCTACAAAGCACATTACCTCACATCGTGAATTGTTTACCTCTCTCGAGTCTGTCCCTCATGGGAATTCAGTCACTTGTGCCAACAACGCCTCTTATCCAGTTCAGGGAGTTGGAAAGATTGTGCTCACTGCTGCTAATGGCAGTTCCTTCACACTTGTTGATGCACTTTATGTACCTGGGATCAAGAAGAATCTCTTGTCTGTATCCGCACTTGCTAGACTTGGACTTGTAGTCAAATTTGTGGATGACAGATGTACAGTTCATGATCTCAGTTTTGGTGATGAAATTGTTGCATCTGGGCTTTTGTGCCGTGGGCTGTATAAGCTCACTTTGTATGACAAGTGTGGACAAAATTTTGCAAATGCTGTTGCAGATTCAAGGGCTATTTCAGATGCAAAACTTTGGCATGCACGTTTTGGTCATCTGAATTTTGCCAGTTTGCTGCGTTTGCAGAAATCTGATATGGTTGCTTCTTTGCCGCCTCTTGAAGCACCTATCAAACATGTTTGTGAAGGCTGTATTCTGGGTAAAATGCAGCGTTCTAAGTTTCCAAAGGATGGTTCAGTTAGGGCCACATGCAGGTTGCAGCTTGTGCATAGTGACGTTTGTGGGCCCATGCAAACTCCGTCCTTGGGCAATTACCTGTACTTCGTGACTTTCATTGATGATTACTCCAGGCATGCGTGGGTATTTCCGCTTAAAGCGAAGTCCGAAGTTTTTATGTGCTTCAAACAATTTTTGGCTATGGCTGAAAATGTCTCAAAATGTACTATGGGCACCCTCCGTTCCGATCGAGGGGGGGAGTATATGTCTCATGAATTTAATGCATTTCTGGCTAGTCGTGGGATAAAACACCAATGTACAGTGCCTTATACACCTCAGCAAAATGGTGTTGCTGAGAGGAAAAACAGGTCACTAACGGAAATGGCACGATGTATGGTCAAAAGTCAAGCTTTGCCGCATTCTTTTTGGCTTGAGGCCATCATGTGTGCCACTTATGTACTTAACAGGTGTCCTACGAAAGCTTTGCAGTCTATTACTCCATATGAAGCATGGCATGATAGAAAACCTTCTATTGAGCACATGCGTGTTTTTGGCTGTTTGGCATATGCTTTGGTGCCACAAGTGCAGCTCAGAAAATTGGATGATAAGGCTGTCAAATGTATTTTTGTTGGTTATAGTGCTGAAAGCAAAGGTTACAGGTTGTATCATCCGCAAACAAAACGTATTTTGGTTTCACGGGATGTAGTGTTTGTGGAAGATTCTGTTCAACCCTTGCTGTCATGTACTAGAGACAGTAATGTAAGCTCACAGGACATTTATGACACTTTGTTGCCTCTTTTCAGTGGTGGAAATACGAATGTAAGTTCCAATGAGGCAAATGTACAGCCTATGGGGGTTTCTGAAAATGTTTTAGAACAGCCTATTACTGATGCAGATGTACATGATGTACTTGATGAGGAAAGGGCTGAAAATGAGCAGGCTAGAGGTATGCCAAAATGGCTGGTGCACACTTTGCGTGACAGTAAATTAGATGCACCTTTATCTAGTCGTACTCGTTCAGGCTCTCGCCATGCATCTTATGCATCAGATTGTTATGCTTTGGCTGTGTCTAGTTTACATGATGTTGAGGAGCCTCTGTCTTTTGATGAAGCACAGAATTCAGAAAATTGGATTGCTGCCATGAAATCAGAATATGATGCACTTATAGAGAATGACACATGGACTTTATGTGATTTGCCTCCTGGCAAAAAGGCCATTGGTACGAAGTGGGTTTACAAGTTGAAACGCAAGCCGGATGGTGAGATCGATCGCCATAAGGCTCGACTTGTTGCAAAGGGTTATGCACAACAAAAAGGCATAGATTATGAAGAGACTTTTGCTCCCACTTGTCGTATGACTACTGTGCGTTTTCTATGTGCATTGGCAGCTCATTTTGGTTGGGATGTACATCAATCAGACATTGTTACTGCTTTCTTGAATGGTGACATATTTGAGGAAGTTTATGTAACGTAGCCTCGCGGTTTTGTCATAAAAGGACAAGAGGACAAAGTGTGCAAATGTAAGAAGGCTTTGTATGGGTTGAAGCAATCTCCTCGTGCTTGGTATGAGAAAGCTGACACTCATTTGGTTAAACGAGGCTTTCGTAACAGTCCAACAGAAAGCACATTGTATGTAAAGCGTGAGGATGATGTATTTCTCATTGTGGTTCTTTATGTTGATGATTTGCTGATCACTGGACCAAATGAGAGACATATTGCTGAATTTAAGGCTGATTTGAATGCTACTTTCAAGATGAAAGATTTGGGGCTGTTGCATCATTACTTGGGTATACAGTTTAAGCAGTGTGATGGTGGTATTGCCTTGTGTCAGAAAAGTTACATAGAGACATTGCTATGTAAGTTTGGACTTGAGGATTGCAAACCTATTGCCACTCCCATGGAAACAGGTTTGAAGTTGAGTCTACATGATGCTGGCGATCCTGCTGATGTCACTCTTTACCAAACTGCTGTTGGCTGCCTCATTTATGTATGCAACACGAGGCCAGATATTCAGTTTGCAGTCTCGCAGGTCAGCAGATTTATGCATAGCCCAGGGTCTAAGCATTGGCAGGCTGTCAAGAGGATTTTCCGCTACCTTAGTGGCACTTTACATCTTGGCTTGTTTTATCCCAAGGGGGGATCATTGCCGCCAGACTTACATGCTTTTTCGGACTCAGATTGGGCTGGTTGTTTTGACACGCGAGTGTCCACAAGTGGTTTTTGTTTCATGCTTGGCAGTTCATGTATATCATGGTTGAGCAAGAAGCAACCTACTGTGGCCACTTCGAGTTGTGAGGCTGAGTACAGGGCAGTCTTCACAGCTACGGTTGAGTGTGTATGGCTCAGACGCCTTATGGCTGACTTGGGTGTTGGACAGGACACTACCAACACTATCTACACTGACAGTCAGAGCGCATTGGCAGTTGCGAGGAACCCAGTTTTTCATGCTCGCACAAAGCACATTGAGGTGCATTACCACTATGTCAGGGAGAGGCTCTCAGCAGGAGAGATCAGCTTGGCTTATGTGCCAACACAGGACAACCTTGCAGATCTTTTCACAAAGGCATTGTCTCGTGAGAAGCTTGAAGCTTTCCGCAAAGCTTTGGGCTTACTCCCCTTTGTGGACTGATCCTGTCCTCAGGGCATGGCACTTCCCTTTACTCATGTGCCAGCTCTCGTTCACCGCATCACTCCAGGGGGGATTTGTTACCATATACATGTGGTAGTGATGTGTGTGAACACACTAGGACTGCCGGGGCATTTTTTCCCTCTTTAGGAGGTTTTTTCCCCCGTGCATTGTATATACGCCCATCACTCTAGGGCTATCTATCTTTCCATTGCACACTAAGTAACACACTCTCTATTGTGTGCCTTGAGCTTCCTTCGTCTTCTCCAAGCTGTGTGTGTTTCTCTGCAACCCTAATTCCAACAGCATGTATGACCAAAAAGGGTTTGAAAGATGTTTCCATTGTCAAAGAAGATAAGTATAAACGCTACTTATGGCTGAAAATCAGCCCACCAAATGGTCAAGTCATGTTTGTGGCCGGTTGCTACATTCCTCACTATGACTCCAACTTTTATGCTTGCTTGAATATGGATAGAGATCAGCCCTTTGTTGAACTAGAGGAAGACATTGCTCATTACAAGGATCAAGGTGAAGTCATTGTTTTTGGAGACATGAATTCTCGCACAAATATGCTACAACACGACACACAACAAATAGACATGCCGCATGTCTCAAGAAGAATGGATGACTCATACATGTATGATCGAAGTTCTAATGATGCAAAAGAAGTGGATCACTATGGAAAGTCACTTCTACATATGTGCAATAGTACCGGAATGCTCATTGCAAATGGTGTATCTCTATGGCAAGGCACCAATGACTTTACATGTAGAAAGCACAACGGTGCTAGCGTGATTGACTATATGTTGTTCTCGGAAGCCACTCTAGAATGCATACAAAGCTTTACACTTGGTGAATGGAATCCGGAATCGGATCATAGGATGTTATGTATTGACCTCAAGTGTGGTAAACGGCCCGAGCATGTAGCCTCCAATCATGATGTGAATCATTTGTACCTACGTCTAGACTTCAAACGAGCACTTATATATGCTGATATGGTGGACCAAATGTTAAGCATGATAGAGCATCAAGAGAGCCCAACATTAGAATGCAAGTGGAAAGTTTTCAAAGAAGTAATTTTCTCTTGTGCGAAGAAATGCTTTTCGGTGAAACACATGTCTTGCAAAAGGTCTAAGAAGGGTAGCACCAAGAAGAAATGGTTTGACATGGAATGTAGTCAAGCCCGAAAACACTTGCTAAGATTGGATGCAATCAAATACAAGGAAGTTTACTTGGAATGTTCACACACATACAAAGCACTTGTTCAAAAGAAGAGGAGAAGGTGGGAAGTCGAAAAACAACTTCTTTTAGCACAAGAGAAAGCACATGCATGTGGCAAGTTTTGGCAAAATCTAAAAGGCAAGCGCGTTGAGAGCTTTGGTGACTTGACTCTTGAGGATATGTATATGCATTGTAAGAATCTCTATGAGCAACCCAATGTTGATAAGATGGAGTGTTGTAGCTCCCTTCCGTTTATGTCTCCCTTCTTTACCATTGAAGATGTATGCTGCGCGCTTGAGAAACTTGCTACTCGTAAAGCAGGTGACCTTCAAGGTGTCAAGGCTGAAATGATTAAATGGACAAGCAAGAAAACACGATATTGGATATGCGATATGTTTAACCTTGCACTTCAGTATGGCATGCCTCATGATTGGAGTGCAAATTGGATCAAACCTTTGCACAAAGGAGGAGATGTAAACAATGTGAACAACTATCGCACTATAATGGTTGGTTCTTTAATGGCAAAGTTATTTGGATGTATCATGGAGATGAAGATAAGTGAATGGGCTGAAAAGAATGGCAAACGTGCACTTGGCCAAGCAGGTTTTCGAAATCATCATAGCACTATCGATCACCTTGTCACTCTTCGAGTTCTTATGGAAGCGTCTCGATTGAAAGGAAAAAAGTTGTATTGTTGCTTTGTGGATTTCAAGAAAGCTTTTGACATGGTACCGCGAGGAAATCTTTGGAGACGTATGCAAAGCCTTCAAGTGCCGAGAGAATTTATGCATGCAGTCTTTCGTATCTACCAAAAAGTGATATGTCGATTACGTATGGGAGATGGAATTTCAGAATTTTTTGCAAGCACTATTGGTGTCAAACAAGGATGCCCACTTTCCCCAACCCTCTTTGGGCTACTCATTGATGAATTGGAATGCATGGTTCTTGACTTAATGCAGCAAGAAGGCATAGAAGAGGTTAAGATTGGAAATGCAGTGATCATGCTTTTGCTTTATGCCGATGATGTAGTGCTCTTGGCACATACCTTAGAAGATGCACAAAAGCTTATGAGTGTCTTGGAACGCTTTTGCCTACATAGCGGGCTGATCGTGAATGGATCCAAAACCAAGGTTATGCTTGTAAAGACCCTCAATGATGAAAATCCATGCATTGTATATAACAATGAGAAACTTGAAGTGGTAGATCACTTCAAGTACCTTGGCCTTGAGGTTCCATCCAATCATAAATGGAAGGATTGTGCAATGCGTCGCTTGGAAGTCGGAAAGAGGGCCTATTATGCATTTGAGAACATGTGCAATGCAGGAGAGATCAAGTGTTGGGCTCTCAAAAAGTACCTCTTTGACACATTGGTGACACCGGTGCTTCTTTATGGAGTGGAGGTGTGGGGTGGAAGCATCGGGAAGTCTACTTGGAAAGAGTTTGAGAATGTCCAAAAGCGTTTTCTCACCAACTTTCTCCAAGTCAAGACACAAACACCCTACATGCTCTTACTTCTTGAGTCCGGATTGCTTCCCATTGAGGTCTTGGGCATGCAAAGGGTTGTGGAGTACATGCGTAAGACACAACGTAGCCCTTTGCATCGACTTCCTAGAATCGCATATGAAGCAAGTCAAATGGTTCAAAAGACATGCAAGAGCAAAATACTAAGTTCGGGGTGGATGCTTGATATCAAGAAATGGTTTGGAAGATGGGATGCATGTCACTTGGTCAAGGATGCGTCTATCGACTCCCAAGTTAATGAGGCCTTCTTACAACGCCAATGTATCACGGCTTGGGAGAAATCCGGAGGTTCTCGCTTCAGCCATTACACCACACACGTTGCCCCAAACTACAAATCTCTCTTCTTCTCGGAACGAGGTAACCGAACCCATTCCTACATCCTTGAGCCCATCCCGTTGAGTGCGATCCGCACCATTGCCTCCATTCGTCTTAGCTCCCATTCTCTACGTTGCGAGACATGACGTTGGGGCACTGGCGAGGATTGTCATCGACTTTGCACCTTATGCCCTCGTCAAGTGCGAGAGAGTGAGTACCACACACTACTTGAGTGCTCAGCTTTTGACCACATTAGGTCCTCTTTTTCCCATATATTCAGCCATGATCTCTCCCTACATACCTTCCTCTCCCAACCACGATGTGGACTCTCTATTGCGACTCTCATTTCAGCCATCTTTGAGCATCGAGAGTCACTTATGAACTCCACTCACACCACGTGACATGTTCATTTGGTCCCATAGGTCATATTTGACCTCCCAGGACGATAATAGAACTATCTATCTCTCTCTCTCTCACACACACACACACACGTGCGCGCGCACTTACGCACAAGCCCTTGTTTTTTAGTGCCTCTCATGTCATTCCATTTTGGGTCTATTGGCTTGCAAAAGAAAACGGGGTTTAGTGTATTTTCAACTGCGAAAATTTATTAAGCCCAGGCTACATTCCAAGCTTGCCTCGAAGAAAATCCGTAAAATTTTGCAAGTTTTAGTGTAAATATTGACCATTCTCCAAACTTTAACGTGAAATTGAAAGAGTGTGATCCTTTCTTATTAAATAACTTTGATTGGGAAGAAAGTTTAAATAGATGAAAATTTCATTATGGTAGGATTGATTCCCCCTTTTTTTTTTTTAGCTTGTTTAAGGGTTTCATTGTGGCTTGCGGCCCCTGAGCGTCTGATTAGCCTTCCTAGGGAAGGGCTCGGAGCAAGGAGGCTAGAAGGAGTCAGTTGCAGCAGGTGGCGAGTGTGCGGCACGGCAAAGGACAACATGCACCGAGGATTTGCCTTGGGGGGGGGTAGAGATTCGCCCCGGGAGGGGGGCTCCGGCTGCCCTTCCCGTGGAGGTTGCGCTCGTGTTACACCCTTAATTTTAGGTCCTCCCTCCCACCTCTCCAAGGGGAGATAAAGGAGGCCAGCAAATCTATTCCCGGCTCCGGTTTGTGGATTTCCTATGTGTGGCAGTCCACCGGATCTTTGTGGCGGTAAATGGGGGCCGATTAAGGAGCATGGCTCCCCTCTGCAGCCTGTGTTATCCTAGTTTGCTGAAGGCAAAGTCTTTGGTGGCCTGGTGATGCTCAGTGTGATATCCGTGCTTAAAAATCTTGGTGGAGACTCCTTGGCGGCCCGTAGTGGAGTGCTCACACTCCTCCCTTGTGAGACTTGCTCTCCAGTATGCTGCTCATTTGTTCCTTGTTTTTGGCACCTCAGATCCTGTTTAGGGAGGTTCTTCTATGTGTTAGATGGATGGCCTTTTGTGGAAACCATTTATTGTCTCATTGGTGGGAGTTTCTATTTGAAGGTGGCTGCCTTGTCAGCCTGCCTATTTGTATGCTTGGTATTGTGGTTTCCAGCTTGAGGGGGTATTCCATTTCGGGTGGCACTCTAGTGGGATACTATGGAAACCTCAAGTTTTATGTTGCTTATGTGTTGTGTCATGATATTGTGATGATGTGTGATGCCATGGCTTGGTGCGGGCACGACTATCTTTGTAATTTTTTTGATTTCTAATTTATCATACACTCACAATTTTGTGAGTTCTATAAAAAGAAAACGCATCGATTCTGTTATTCTTGAAACAGTATGTAATTGCTTTTGGATTGGTACCACGTTGTTGGGGACTCTCTCTCTCTCTCTCTCTCTCTCTCGTCCATTTTGGGCTATTAAAATCAGTGTTTGCAAAAAATTGAGGTTTATTGTATTTTTATCCAATTAAAGCTATAAAATTGTACATAGATTCTAAGTTTACCTTGAAGAAAACCACCAAAATTTTACAAGTTTTAGCATAAATACCATCGATTCTTGATTGGTCAAGTACTTGATCTCCGTGACTCGGGTCATGGATTCAAGTGCGGCCATGCAACCCTGTGTGCTCATAAGGACATTTACTTTTGGCTCACACAAAAGTTGTGCGATTAAAATTTTAAAAAAACCATCGATTTATCAAATTTTGACTTAAAAAACGAAAGTTTCTTTAGCATGTCTCTTATTTACTTTAAAATGATTTTGATTATATAAAAAAAGTTTTGGCACCCTCTTTGAGACCTCTCTCTCTCTCTCTCTCTCTCTCTCTCTCTCTCTCTCACACACACACACACACACACACACACACACACACACACACACACACGTGCATGCGGGCATGCATATGTGTCCTTCTGCTTTGGAGCTATTCAAGACCAATACTCAATAAAAACTTGGGTTTAGTGTACTTTTAAGGGGCTAAAATTGCGAAAACCTAGCAAGTATGTCTGGTACAATTTTGAAGCATTTCAAGTTCAGCTTGACAAAGATTGGTAAAAAAATTTTAGTGTCAATATGAACAATCCCTTGAATTTTGAACTTTTATGACCATTGGCCTTCAAAAAGCAAAGTGGAACCACCTTTCAATTTGATTTAAAAAGGAATGGTAAAATCTGTCTTAGAAAAGCAGAAGTAGAGTGAATCGTCTTCTTTTTAAACTCCAGAAAAGCCAATGGGCTTGCTACTGAGGATGAGCACAAACGATGGCTCCAAGCCAAATCTAACCTTGCAACTAAGCAGTTAGAAGATATAAAAAAGGCAAGGCTTCTTTCTAGGGAGACTTTCCTTCAACCTGAAGCCTCTAATCAAGCCCTTTTTTTAAGGCGTTAATAATCAAGAAGAGCCAAGGCCACGTCCGCTCGCTCTATGATGAGAAAGGGTCAACAGTTCATAACCAGGATGAGGTGGCTGGTCTGATGCTGAACTATCCTAGTCAAATCATTGGACGGCCAGAGATCCAATCCCAAGAAGTGGAAGAACCTAGAGGGTCCTTATTTCAGAGTGTCAAGAAGAAGATTTCCCACTCAAAAGCTTATTTCTTGGAAAGGGAATTTTCCAAAGATGAATGTTCACTAGCATTGCAAGCCCTTGGCAAGGAAAAGTCCCCTAGTTGGGATGGGATGACGGTGGAATTCTATAGAGAATTTTGGGACGATCTCAAGGTCCCAATCACAAGGATGGCCAATAAAGCCATTGTCGAAGGCTCGTTGGAGTTAAGTGTAAAGAGAGGTCTTATTAAACCCATCCCCAAACACATCTGTTGTTCACAACTGAAACACTGGCACCCTATAACGATGATGTTGGTGGCCTACAAAATTATTGCTAAAGCTGTAGCCCTCAGACTAGCCCCCGTACTAACCAAGATCATCTCTCCCTATCAACATGGGTTCATAAAAGGAAGGTCCATTTACGATAAAATCTTGGCAGCAATGGTGGGCATCGAGTACGCAACTGTCATGAAGCAAGAGTGTTTACTGCTACAGTTGGACCTGGATAAGGATTATGAAACAATAACATGGACATATATAGAAGTCGTCGTGGAAGCTCTGGGCTTTGGGCCGCATCTATGTCGTCTGGTAAGTGTACTGGGAGCTGAAATCCAGTCAGAGCTCTTGTTCAACGATAGAATTGTGGGCTCTTTTGAGGTCAAAGGGTCTATTAAGCAGGGCTGCCCTCTGGCCCCCCTACTTTTTGCCATAGGATCACATCCTTTAATCACGACGCTCGAAGCTAGTGCAGAACGAGGGGAGTTGCAAGGCCTGGCTTTGCCAAGAAATATCCAACTCCTACCAAAACTTTTTGCTGACGATTCTCTCCTCTTCCTGAAGGCATGCCCCCAGGTGATCAGGAAACCTCTGGAGATTGTACAAATTTTTTTTAGTAGCTTCGAGGTCCCATTGTAATATAGAGAAGTCAAGGCTTGATCTCCCTATCGGAAAATGACTCATTTGACCCTTATGTCTGGTCGAGGGAGATTGTCAAAAAAGGGAATATCTTCAGACATCTGGGAGCCCCCTCACAAGCAAAGATTTGAGTGGGTTCTTGAAAAAATCAAAACAAAAATGAGTAGGTGGGAGTATGCTCTTCTCCCATTCCCAAGTCGGATAAAAGTGATAAATTCCTTTATGATTCCTTATATTTCCTTCATGAACCCGCTTTTCAAGATGGCTAAGTGTCATTGGAAAGAGTTCTTAAAACCAGTGAAAAGGTTTTTATGGAAAAACAACATGAAATACTCCAAGCCATGGCAATGGGCCCATTGGGAATCAGTTGCTCGATCGAAGAATCAAGGAGGCCTCGAAATTCTAAACCCTATGGCCCATGCACAAGCTTGTTGTGCCAAATTTTTTGTTTCCTTGGCTAAACAGGATCATGTTTGAGCTGTCACGACCAAAGATATGATGGAAGCAGCTAAACTTGGCTTGAAAGGTGGAAAGTGGAGAGGGGTGGCGGTTCATGGCAAGCTATTAGCCCCGACGTGGACCACTCTAAGACTGGGGGGCAGCTCAAGAGAATTGGTAAGAAAATGAAATAGAGCAGCAGGAGTCTAAAAATGGGGGGAGAAAACTAGATACTTCAAGAACTCCATTTTGCATTGGTCCCCCTGGCTTTCCAAAGTTATAGAACCACCACAAATTCCTTGTTGGATAGAGATAGCCAAGAAGCTGAATAATAAGGGTCTGAATCAACTGGGACACTTCTGGGACAGTGACAACAAGAGTTGAAAAACCATTGACCTTTGGTTACCCAGTAGCAACTAAATAGCTTGGAGGTCTTGCTAGTCCACAAAGTGATGAAAGAGTATAGTGATGCCTATCAGTGATTCGGATTTGACTGGAATGCCTGGAAATGGCCTGGAAGCAGTCTCTTATGGAAACCCCATCCTAAAGACATCTACCATACAATGATGTGTAAGAAGATTTGGGCTAGCCCCCTTAACAAGATATGGAAAAAACAATGGCCGGAGGAAAGGTGAGAGCTAGTAATGGAGAACATTTGGAAGCCAAAGATTCCGCAGCACATGAAGGTATTCTTATGGAAGGTAATTTGGGGTGCTCTACCGACGGGGGGGAAGGTTCAGGAAAGAGGGATTGGGTCAGATCTATGCTTGGGGTGCAGGTTGGCCAGTGAAGATCTAGCCCACCTCTTCATGGATTGCCCAACTATCAAAGGCCTTGCAGGGAAAATATGCAAGTAGGTCCAAAGAAAATGGAAAATTGGGTTTTACAAGACTAATCTATTCCTTGGAGGAAAGAATTCAAGTGGTCCTGCCATCCTCATTAGCACTCAAATCGTCAGGTACTTCTTCCTACATAATGTATGGCAGACAAGAAACCGGCGTGTGTTTGAAGGAGGTCTTGAGGTGGCAAGCTTCGCAAAAATTATACAAGAAAGCAAAGTGCTAATATGGACGCTAGGGAGCAAGCAACATTTGGAGGATTGGTCTAGGACTACTTGTGCCTTGCTGTCAGCAGAGGGCATGCCTAGGACCTAGCTTGTGTATCAAGGATAAGTTGGTTGGGGTGGCTGCCTTGTTAGCTGATGTAACTTGGGGCCCTGGATGATGTCATGGCTCAACACGAGCATGACAAGACCTTGTAACTATCTGGGTTGATTAATATAATTCACTCACAATTGTGAGTTTTTCTATTAAAAAAAAAAAAACTTGAAAGGTTTAAAGTTGAAGGTTGAAAATATTTAGAGCTTCCAAGCTTCACAAGAATGAGACACGTGGAGGGCTTCTTTAGCCTTGAAGTTTTTAAGGTGCATCAAAGTGCATCGCAGGCCACCAGCACTCTGTGGTGACAAATAGGGGGTGTTGAGGAAGGGGTATGGCTTCCCTTTCCATCATGTGGTATCCTAGTCTAGAGAAGGCCAAGCCTTTGGTGGCCGGGTGGTGCTCGATTTGACAGTCATACTTGACTTTTTTGTGGAGGCTTCTTGATAGCCCATGGTGGAGTGCTCAAACTCCTCCCTTGTGAGACTTTCTCTCTGGTATGGTGTTTCTTTGTTCCTCCTTTTTGACACCTTATTGGGGAGGGTCTTCTACGTGGTAGAGGGATGGCCTTTTGTGGCAACCATTTTATGTCTTGTTGGTGGGTGTTTCTATTCAAGGGTCGTTGCCTTGTCAGAGTGCCTATTTGTATGCTTGGTATTGTGGTTTCCGACTCGAGGGGATTTTCCATTTGGGGTGGCACTCCAATGGGATATTATGGGAACCTCAAGTTTTATGTTTCTTATGTATCGTGATGATGTGTGACGCCATGCTATCTCTGCAAATGTTTTGATTTCTAATTTATCATACACTCATAGTTTGTGAACTCTAGGAAAAAAAGGATTGATTCTCTTTTTCTTGAAACAATATTAATTGCTTTTGGATGACTGCCACGTTGTTGGGAACTCTCTCTCTCTCTCTCTCTCTCTCTCTCTCTCTCTCTCTCTCTCTCTCTCTCTCTCTCTCTCTCTCTCTCTCTCTCTCTCTTGCTAGTCCATTTTGGGGCTATTCAAAACCAGTGTTTGCAAAAAATCGAGGTTTATTGTATTTTTAACCAATTAAAATTATAAGTCGTAGATAGATTCCAAGCTTACCTTAAAGAAAACCACCAAAATTTTACAACTTTTAGCATAAATACCATCAATTCTTAATCGGTTGAGTACTCGATCTCCGTGACTCGGGTCATGGATTCTAGTGCAGCGAGGCGACCTTATGCGCTCATAAGGAGGAATCCCAAACGTCGAGCAAGAATTTCCAAGCAATCCCTAAACCGAGCTGCAAGACAAGGCAAGGTACACTATTTAAAACCCAAAGTCAAACAAGATTTTTGAGATGATTTCAAGAAAGGAAAACATTACTCAATCCTAGACCTCTACCCAAGGGTTAAACCACAAGCCTTATGCTAAACAAAGTAAGGCTCTTGCCACTAATACAAATCTCAAGACTAAGTAGAGAGAATCTTGACCTTCTCTTCACTTCTTCTTCTTCTTTTTAATTCTCCTCTGTCTCTCTCACTCTCGCTCTCTCTAACTCAAGTTATTGTGATATGATGTACAATAAGTTGTTGTATAGATCATGGTGGGGAAACATTGGAAGAAGTCTATTGCAATGTGGGTATTATTTTAAGAAAAACCACATCATGGTATATATTGAGGTTTGTATCAACCCATCATATATAGCCAGCCATCAGGGTTATTGCAGTGATTTTATAAAAGACTCACCAAGGTTGATAGTCATAATTGATATACTGAGGACAACTTTGTGCTCGCATATGGCCTCTCCATTCCACGTACCTGTGTGTTTACTGATCATGGTTACAACCTCTCCCCTTCTAGGACACTCTCTTTGATCTCTTTTGCCTGTGTTGATTCATGATAGTGCTGAAAAGCCTACTAGCTTTAGAGAAATTTAGTGTGAAACCCTTGATATATTGATATATATTCAATGCACTTCTTAGTGTTGTTTTCTTTTAGCACGCGTCTGGAATCTATAGAGCTATCTTCCATAGCCTCAACCCATTTTTCTCAGGCAAAGATTGACCTTGTAAAGGAGGCTCAACTACTGAGCACCTCTCTTAGAGCCCAGTGTTTCATTGTCACTGTAGCCCTCTCTACTACTTGCTAACGGCATTTGTCCTAACAATGCCATTAGTATCACAATATTGTTCCTAACAATATTGTGATACTAGCATCTCCAGGCAGTCACAAGAATATCCTCCCACTTCTGTAAGAAGCCCACCCATGCAAACACCTACGCACTGCCTGCAGGCTATTCGCAACAAGCCTAATAATGGTTCTCTCATTGAGCCTGCAGTGAGCCCGCCATTTTCTTGCTGCTAACCTTGGCATCATGGTTAAATCCATCCAAGAAACATCTGCTACAGGTGCATCCAACCCCGACGCATTATTACATGCTTTCGCTCAGTTTCTTGGCACTGAAGCTAAGGGTGTCGCTACCTTTGTTGAGGACCCTCTCTCAAATCACCCTACTCTCGGGGTGAAATATACCCAAGCCTGGCCTCTACAGGCGATGCCAACCCGGTTGACTTGGTGGCAGTCGAAGCCAACAACATCATCAGGGAAGCATTTAGTGCTTCTTAGAAGAGCTTTGATTAGCAGCCGATGATGATGGTGTTTCCCATTAGGTGACGATGTGGCAAACCTTGCAGATAACACAAAACTTGCAATCAAAGCTCTTGCGCCACCCTGATCCCAGGTCTCTTGCTATGGATAATAATTCTCTTGCCACTATGAGCTTGCTGCTCGAGTTACTGCACCAGTCCAAGCCACACACTCTACATGGGTCCTCTACACTCTACACGGGTTGTAGTGCCTGATGTGGCTCAACACAGCTGCAAGTTGGAGCCAACTCCTTCTGGCTCACCCATGCCTTGCTATTTCCACAAAGCCCTGTAAGATGACACGGCTTATAGCTAGAGATACATCATGTAGGCCATAGAGAGGTTGCACATGGCTAATTATAGCCTGCAATACTTCTGCAAGATGACATGGCTGCACCCTGCGAGGTCGCCCATAGCGAGGTTTCCCATAGCAATATCATCATCCAGTTCCGCCCACCCTCCAGAATGCATCTTGAACATGCAAAACCTCTCTCTAGCCATCCACATCGGTGTGGATTGCTAGAGGGAGATGATTGCACCCTGTGAAGTTGCGTACGAACATCGTCATCCACCTTTTCCCATCCTCCAAAATGCAAATTGGAAAAAAAACTCTCTCTAGCCATCCACGCCAACACGGATGGGAGTTTGGACATTATTAAGAGCTGACTCATGCCAAGGGGGATTGGCAATAGTGTGAAAATGATCACCCTACTAAAATGGGGTCGCACTTGGGAATAAATTATGTTGTAGTTCTCGAACTTTCACTACTACCTTGTGAAAGTGGAGGCGGTAACCAAAGTTCACGGGTAGATTTCCTGTCCACCCCAGCTTTACTTGCCTTTAACATGTAGATATCTGTCCACCCCAACTTTTCTTGCATCATCTTGGCCTACCTTGGCATACTATTGGCTGCAAGATTCTCCAATTTCCAAAAGTTATGGACACCTTTTCTAAACCCATTGGATGCGGCCTCATTTTAGGGGAAGTAGCTATGTAGTGGAATTGGAGTTGATCTCTTGAGACAGCTAATTCCAGTGTTGGAAGATTTCAGCTACTAGTGTGGGAAGATTCATAGCAGACTGGACAGGAATCAGAGACTAGACTGAAATGTGGATACTGAAATAACAATCAGACTTATGTACTGGAAATAAGGTTCAAATTCAGATTCAGATTCGGAAGATTGGACGAGAAGTAAGTATAACTGAAATATATGCCATGATTGGGATTACAGATCAAGATCACAGCGAATATGATTACAAAGATAAAGTACAGCCGACAATACTGCCAATGATTCTCAAGTACAAGTATAGCCAAGGCACTAACTCAAATGATAAGAATTGCCAACCCGATTACAATGTAATGGGACCTATTTATACACTTCGGGTTTACTGTAGTAATTACTAAGTAATTCGCTGCCCATCTTCTAAGAAGTCGTTCCCACATAGTGACTATCCAGCCGTCGACATTCTTCCCTTCTTTCTTGAATTTTGGCAAGATTCCAAAATTTTTGAAAAATTCCCCTGTCTGATTCTGATGTGAGACTGAAAAATCCATCGTCTGGTTCTGATGTTGGGATGCCGGTTTGACCACTGATAGAATGGCCATACAAAGATTACGAGTAGGCAGCTCAAAAGGCCAAGGATCGCGAGAGGCATCGGAAAAGGCCAAGGTGGAGCTCTCACCAGGCCAAGGTGGAGCTGTCATCAGGCCAAGGTAGAGCTATCATCTCTCCCTGCCTGCTGAGAAGAAAAGTCGCCACTAAATTTTGAGATGGAACTACCCAGTATCCTTCCATTGGACCGTCTTTTGTTTGCCTTTGCCCTTTGACCTGGATGGTGCCTAAGAAGTCCCAGTATCAGCATTCTCCTTCTGAATCAGTCGGTAAATGGCCTCCTACTCAAGCTGACCCGCCGGTCGGTGGTCATCTCTACTTCATAAGGCGTGAGAGAATGATAGGTTTTGGTGTCAGGATCATAGAGTGTACGCCTGCCCTTGCTCAGTCTGGTTGAGGCCGGCTTATGACAATGCGAAGCAGTATGGATCCATCCTTTTGGAAGAGGCTGATTAGTTTTGACTCGAGCTTCGAAAAGAATCTCAGCCATTTCCCTGTACTGTGGTGCCAGACCCGGCTTTGCTGCAATGTCTTTTTCAAGCAATCTGGAAGATTTGACCGTAAGTTGTAGCAACTGATTAGTAATCCTGGTCAGTCCTCTGACTTGAATCTTCCACTGGCCCATACACAGCTGGATCCTTTGCATCTCCTCTTTCATTGCCTGAATGTCATTGATTTGGAGAGCATCATTGAACAATGTCTGCCAAGTCTTCCATTCTACAGTTGACCGCTCATACCAATCTTGAAGCTCATCAGTAATTTTGAAGTATGTGAGACGATCAATTGGTTCTTGATGTTGAGGATACAGCGCTCGAAAGAATCTTGGCAGCTCGGTTTCTCTTGTTGGAACAGCATACAAGAGAACTGGAGAATCAGACACAAATTCTAAGAAATTGAGAACAGCCTGGTTCTCCTGTTGCATCATCTTTTTGGTGATTCTCACTAGCTGGAACAGTGTTCGGAGAGCAGTTGCCTGTGCTCCAACTGACATTCGCATCTGAGGTCCTCTGCTAGTGGTTGTCTGGTCCTCAAGAATGGCTTTGACTCTCTGATCCAAAACACCTCTGGCAGTTTGCATTTATACCAAAACTTCCTTGAGTTGTACCCTAACATCCTTCATACAACGGTAAGTTGGTTTGTTACCAAGCAGAAGTTCCAGTTCCAGGGCTAGGGAGCGACAATCTGCTATAGACTTCCTTTGCCAGTGCAGGTTTGCCACTCTCTCATCAGCATTGAGTATCCATTCATGAACTCGTTCTAGCAGTTGGACTGTACTAGGATGCGCAGGTAGTCGGCAAGCTTCTTTATCATGGAAATCTGCTGATTTCCAATGTTCTACCATTCCCTGGCTCCCACATATAACCTTTGAAATCTTTCCAAATCATTCAAGAGATCATCATCCTCCAGATACTGTCTGGTGATGGAGGCCTGTTGATGTCTCAATTGCCTATTTAGGGTAATGAGCTGTAGTGAATGCTGATGATCAGCAACTGGTCCCTCATACTGTACTTTCATTTTCCCTTTAGCATCTCTACTGAGATGGGATTGATTAGTTGGCTGATTCCCAGTGTGACTGGGTTGTTGCTCTTCAGTCTGCTGGTTACCCGACTGGTGCTCTTTGTCCTGTCCTTCCTACTGGCCCTCATTCTGGCCTGGCTGGTCTGGCTGTGACTGGCCTCTTTCATTTGGCCCTGTCCCACCAATACCAGGTCTTGGAGGTGGAGATGGTGGTGGGGCATCATCATCATCCTTTGTATGCCCAGCTTCTTGATCATCCTCCTCCTGATCAACTTCATCTTCTTCGTCTTCTTCTTCCTCATTCGGAGAAATCTGCTGCTCAATATAATCCATTATAGCTTGGTTCATCAGAGCATTATTGTACTCACTCACCTTGTCTTGAAAATCGCTCTGCATACTTTTCATCAAGGACTTCAAATTCTCTAAATTGAAAACAGTATTGCCTGATGGATTTAAAATTTCAGATAAGCTGTTATAAATGTATCTTTCAATCAGAGAAGCCTTGAGAGCTGTATGGTGCAATAGCAGTTTTTTGAATTCCACTCGCTTCATCCTGAGCATTGTTTCAGCCCGCTCGGCAGCTCTCAGTGCTTCATTTTGTTGATTTTTGATGATCATTATTTCAGATTCATCCTTAGCTAACTTTTTGTTACTCATTAGTCCTTTCTGAATGAGCTTCCAGTACCCTGTGTTGTATGTTCTGCTCTTCCTAGGCTTTCTGGAGATTTTCAATCTGATGCTGTGATTCTGTCAAGTCAGCTTTGAGCTTTTTGGCTTCCTCTTCTAGTCCAGCAGCCTCCATCAGTTGTCCCATACAACTGCCAATGGTATTCCAAGAAGACTGTATAAGGACTGAACATCTGTCTTTGACTGTGGTTGGTGGATCAGAATCAGTAGGCTCATATATTGCCACTGGAGCCACATATGGTAGAGTTGCATAATCAGCTTTGCTGAGCAGAAGATGCCCTTTCAATTGCTGAGTCTGCATTTGCTGCAACCGATCCTATTTTACCAGTTGCAGAAGGTTTCCAGTATTTGTAGAAACTCCACCAGGCAAAGTCGAGAACGCTGGACCTTTCCCTTTGTCCAGTTGACTCTTGCCTTTGTCCCTTGACTGGTCTACTATCTTCTCAACAGTGGCTGGCTTGGCATGATCTTTCCCAGACCCAGTAGCAACTGTATTTTTTACAACTAACTGGTCAGACACAGTCTTTTAAGCAGATTGCTACTCAGTCTGGCTCACTACAGCTTTCTCAGTGGTTACTGTCTTGACCTGGCTTTCTATTTGCTTCAAAAATTCAATGCTTTTTGTCAGTGTAATTTTTGGCTTCTTTGAACTGCCAGCCTCTTCTGCAGTTGCTTTCCTTTTCAGGTCGGTTGAAATGGTTTGACTGTCTGTTTCCTCGTCGTCTGATGACAGTTCAATGTTCTTTGGTTCAAGAATTGGCTTCTCACTCCAAGCCTTCTTTACCTGCTCATTAACATCTGCAGCAGTAGCCCAATACAAGAATTGCCAAACATACCAGGCCTTGAAAACAGTTTGAGATTTTAGCTTGGCAGTCTGCTGGAGTAAATTATGCGAGAGAATTTGACAAAGGTTGATAGGAACCTGTGGATCCAGTATCTTAGCCAATAGCATAGCAAAAACAAATTCGGATACATACGTTGGGTTGTTCTTAAGGCTTACTACTTCTACTACAAACGTGTAAGCAGTGGAGGCTTCCAGTCCTGCTACTGGAACTCCTTGAGCACTTGCCTTGCACTTTTGTCTAGCCGTTTCATCCTCCTTCAGAGCTATACTTATCTGCTGCGCAGTTGCCACAGAAGGTTTGGGCTCATTGGGCATCTGGAATGCAATTGCTATGGCTTCTGGTGTCACTGCCACCCTTCTACTATTTACCATGGCATTGCCATTTTCAGCATCGAAGGAATCAAGAACTTGCTTGATGATATCTGCATCAAAAGAAATTCTTGTAGCTTGCAACACAACTCGAAGATCCCATAGTTGTAGCGAAGTCATTGCTTGATCAGTAAATACATAACGCTAGATTTTACTGTACGGGATAACGGGAAGGCTTGCCTTTGCCTCAGCAACTATGGACTGGGTTTCTTCAAGAGACTCCTGCATCTTCTCTGATTGTTTCCTTCTACCCATACACTGTGAGGTCGATGACGATGAAACAGGCGAAGGAGAAGATGACTTACTTGTCGTGTCGAAGCCATTTCCTGGTGTCGCTGGCAAGACTATCTGACGGTCAACTGTCTCGGCAGAGGTCGAAGTTTGCAACTGCAGTGAAGAAACCTCGGAGCTTGGCGATGGCGAATGGTTAACAGGGGGAAAGCGTCGCGCAGGGGATTTATGAGGAAAAAATAATAACTCTCCTGACTGTCATACGTGTTCGCGCCATAAAAGCTCCACCACTCCTTGCTCCTAGACTTGTGTGTGTCGTTGCTGTCGTGGCAAACATGCATTGGACAAGACTACGACCCATCCTTGAAATAATTACCACTGGCGTGCCATTTGACCATTGGGCGCCTAAAAATTGGAAAGTGTGTCCATACTGGTACTGGACTGATTTCCAGTCTGGCTCAACCATACTGGTACTGATTCTAAGGTCAGCATGATCTGGTCCTTTTGGTACTGGTTCTGAAGTTGGAATTGGTTGCACATGAAAAAG